>NC_092343.1:249276250-249910000 GCF_046630445.1 Rutidosis leptorrhynchoides
GAGTTAATAAACGACTATGATTGTGAAATTCGCTATCATCCCGGGAAAGCGAACGTAGTGGCCGATGCTCTAAGCAGAAAGGAACGAGAACCAATCCGAGTTCGAGCAATGAACATAAAAATTCGCATGAATCTCAACTCACAAATCAAAGAGGTTCAACAAGAAGCACTCAATAAAGAAAACATAAGAAATGAAATAATGAAGAAGTATGAGAAGCAACTCGTTATACGGGAAGACGGAATTCGATATTTTGCAAATCGTATTTGGGTACCGAAGTTGGGTGGATTAAGGAAGTTGATATTGAACGAGGCACATAAGACAAGATACTCGATACATCCTGGAGTTGGAAAGATGTATCAAGATCTTAAGACACGTTATTGGTGGCCTAATTTAAAGACAGACGTAGCAACATATGTTGGGGAGTGTTTAACTTGTTCCAAGGTCAAAGCAGAACACCAGAAGCCGTCAGGGTTACTTCAACAACCAGAAATCCCAGAATGGAAATGGGATGGTATTACCATGGATTTCATCACGAAGTTACCAAAGACTGCCTGGGGTTACGACACCATTTGGGTGATTGTTGATCGTCTCACCAAGTCTGCACATTTCTTGCCTATAAAGGAAACGGATAGAATGGAGAAACTATTACGATTGTATATAAAGGAAGTAGTTTCAAGGCATGGAATACCTATTTCCATTATATCTGATCGTGATAGTAGATTTACCTCAAAGTTCTGGCAATCACTACAGGAGGCACTAGGAACTCGTTTGGATATGAGTACCGCATATCATCCGCAAACCGACGGGCAGAGTGAAAGAACAATTCAGACTCTTGAAGACATGCTCAGGGCATGTGTGATCAATTTTGGAAATGGATGGGATAAATATCTACCGTTAGCAGAATTCTCGTATAATAATAGTTATCATGCGAGCATTGGAGCTGCGCCATTCGAAGCATTGTATGGAAGGAAGTGTAGATCTCCTATCTGTTGGAATGAAGTAGGAGATCGACAATTAACGGGTCCCGAGATCATACACGAAACGACTGAGAAGATTGTACAAATCAAGGAGAAATTGAAAACAGCCCGTAGTCGCCAAAAGAGCTACGCCGATGTTCGAAGGAAACCATTAGAGTTTCAGATCGGTGACATGGTTATGTTAAAAGTGTCACCATGGAAAGGTGTAATACGTTTCGGCAAAAGGGGTAAACTGAACCCAAGGTACGTAGGCCCGTTCAAGATTATTGAACGCATTGGACCGGTAGCTTATCGACTCGAGTTACCGCAACAACTCGCCGGAGTACATAATACCTTTCACGTCTCGAACCTTAAGAAGTGTCTTGCAAAGGAAGATCTCACCATTCCTCTTGAAGAAATCCATGTCGATGAGAAACTACAATTCATCGAAGAACCAATCGAAATCATGGACCGTGAAGTTAAACAGCTCAAGCAGAGCAACATACCGATCGTTAAGGTTCGTTGGAATGCTCGAAGAGGTCCTGAGTTTACTTGGGAACAAGAGGATCAGATGAAACAAAAGTATCCACACTTGTTTCCCGATGACGCAAAATAGGTACAATTTTAAAATTTCGGGACGAAATTTATTTAACGGGTAGGTACTGTAATGACCCGCACTTTTTCGATCGTTCTATACTTATAAGATTAATATTTACATAAATTAAACCTTACCAACATGATAAGCAATCCAAATTGTTGAGACTTATGTTTTCAAAAAGAGATTTACACAACGTTTGACCGTCTAGTTTGACCGATGATATCACGAACTATACAATATATGATAATTATACGTTTGTGTATATATATGTATATATACATATTTAACATGATCTAAGAATGTTTTAATATCTCATTTTGTATTAATAACAATAAGTTATAAGTATATTTTGAAACTACTAACTTAAGTTTTCAAAACGATAACCATACGTAACGTTATTTGACATTAATACTTATGACTTATAATGTTTATACATATATCGTATAAGTAATGTATTTAATCACTTTTAATAACTTAAATACATAAAACAATATAAGTGTATTTACAAAAGATAGCTATATTTGAATCCTCGTTCCGTTTTCTCAAAGATTTCTATACGTATACCTAGGGTATATGTACCCGTATCATACGCAGCTTCTAGATGTATTTACTATTGGTATATACCAATAAAAATCTGCTCCTTAGCAGCCTTAAATGATTAAGAAACATGTGGAACCAACCATTTGTCAAGTAGCATGAATTATTTAGCAAGAAAACAAAGTTAGGTATCTTTTTTTTCCTTTATAACCTAAAAACGTTTTTATGCATGCACACCATTTCTTCACCCCATTTTCTCATACTTACACTTCCATTTCTCTCTTAAAATACTCTTAACATCATACTTGATCATCTCCAAGCATTTTCCCCATGAATTAGCTTCAAAAACCTTACTTAAACACCATAAGAAAACCATACAAAAACACTTCAAGAAATCCTT
Source organism: Rutidosis leptorrhynchoides (assembly GCF_046630445.1). Classification (NCBI taxonomy): domain Eukaryota; kingdom Viridiplantae; phylum Streptophyta; class Magnoliopsida; order Asterales; family Asteraceae; genus Rutidosis; species Rutidosis leptorrhynchoides. The sequence goes on from NC_092343.1 coordinate 249,278,742, forward strand.
CCAAGAACACAAACTTACTTCCAATCTTTCATCCAATTCCATCACCCTTTTGGTTCTAGGTTTTTATTCCTCTTTTACAGCAACCTTGTCCAAGGAACTTGAGGTAGAATCTATGTTTATAACCTTATTCGATTCATATATATATAGCTATCATATTTTGTGGTATACAATTTTAACAACAAGAACATAGTTTGAAAGTTTTCAAACTTGTTTGCAAACTAAATAGATCCTTCTAACTTAACTTTTAAAATACTTCAAGACCTGTAATATATCATAAATATATGCTAATTTAACAAGGTATAACTTGGTTTTTCAAAGAACACCTTAAAAACTGAATTTACGACGTCGGAGTGCAACCGGGGGCTGTTTTGGGTTGGATAATTAAAAACCATCTTAAACTTTGAATTGGAGGATTATTTTCTGGAAAAATGATTTTTACTATGAATATGATAACACATAAAAATATCATGATTTAACTCAAAGTATAAGTATTTTTAGAAAAATAATCATTTAAGGTTGTTTACATGATGGAAAATGATTAACTTCATAAGTTTCACTAAAGTTTGACCTATGACCTGTGATTTCGAATACAAACTAAGGTATTTACAGTTCATAGTCTTAAAGAGGGACTCGATCCAAGGAAGTGACAAGTTGAATCAACGAAAACGGAGTTGTAACGAAGAAACTATGACCAAAACGAGATCGGATATCTAAGACTTGTTTAACTTCGGGATTAATTGGGAAAAATTAAATAAAATCACATATTTCTAAGATAACATGATATTTTATATATATGTACTTATAATTCAATTTTATATGGTTCAGGATCACCCGCAAACAACACGAGAAGATTAATCATAAGATCCCATGTTTGTACGCAACACGTCATTTGACAACACCGGTACTTTATGTACGCAACACGTCATTTGACAACACCGGTACCGTGGGTCAAGATTAATCTCGACCAATACATATACGATGGGGTTTTATTTATTTCGTTGGGGGTTTTATTTATTTCATTGCGGGTATATTAAACATCTAAAAATGAACCATTAAAATTGAATTACTAACAACGAACTGCTAACTACGGACTAAGGAATTATTCAAAGTATTAAAAGTATAACAAGTATATATATGTGACGTTTGTTTAAAAAGAAAAGGTATTGATATATTATATATGGATAGGTTCGTGATATCAACCGGAGACCAAGTCAAATTATATATATCTTCAAGACAACAGTGAGTATATAGTCCCATTTTTTAACTCTAAGTATTTCGGGATGAGAATACATGTATTTTATGTTTTACGTTATGGACACAAGTAACTGAAAAATATATTCTACGTTGAGTTGTACCACTAGCATACTTCCCTGTAGCTTGGTAACTGTTATTTACAGCGGTATTGTAAACGCGAATCCTGTTGATAGATCTATCGGGCCTGACAACCCCAACCGGACTGGACGACCAGTATTCAACGGTTGCACAGTACTTCGTTTTGTGACTACACTTGGTACGGTGTAGTAAGATTTCATATTAAAGGGAGTATGCGACGTGATTAAATGTTAAGTATGGTTACCAAGTGCTCAACCACTTAGAATATTTTTATGAAAATGTTTATATATGAAATCTTGTGGTCTATATATATATATATATTGCTGCCGGCACTAAACCTATATCTCACCAACTTTATGTTGACGTTTTAAACATGTTTATTCTCAGGTGATAATTAGAAGCTTCCGCTGCATTATGTTGAATTTGAGCAGGATCTTGCGTACGCATATTTGTGTCAAAAATAAAACTGCATATCCAAGAACTTGTGTTGTAAAATATGCTAGAAATCGTGTTGTTATCATCATTTGTAAAGTTTGTAAGTCGAAGATTATCGCTAAACGATAATCATCTTTATTTCGTCCAAAGCTTGTATCAAAAATAAGAATCATGGTTTGTAATGTATAATATATGCAGTTTTTCTTTTAAAAATGTCGCATATAGAGGTCAATACCTCGCAATGAAATCATACGTTATCTAACACGTTCTTACGGTTAAGGACGGGTTATGACACCTACCCGGAGACATGATTGATGAAATCTTGTCTAGAGTCGGTCAGAATTCTTCGGCATAACTATTTAAGGCGAGATCAGTTTGTAAGACATTCGAAGAACGTTCCAAGAATGCCTTGGTTTATAAAAGGCTTTCGTTCGAAAGATGGGGGATATCACATTGGGAAATCCATAAGTTACGATGTGTTTACTTTGACGCATATATTGCGGGGAACCCAAATGCTATTTTACGCAACGGGTTAAGAAATTATTTTGACTCAGTATATCCGAATATAGGACTTCGTGATTTAGAAAAAGCGGCTAACATGCAACATAAAGAAGCATGTTATGCTTATGGATTAGTAATGTTCGCTTCTCACCAAAGTGAGAACAAGAACATCGGGCTACAACTATTAAACAAAACGTTCCCACAAGTGACGGAGTCGGTAATTGGGGTAAGAAATGAGGTTTTTAGGTTATTACGAGACTGTTGGTCATTACGTAACCCTCGTCCCTTTGACGACGTTACAACACGCTGTCTTATCAACGGCCATAACGGTTATGTTCCACAAGACCAAGGATGGGAAGTAGTCCTAGTAAAACCAGAATGCATGACTTGTTTCTGGACGTATGAATTACGTGTCTTTATTGCCTTTGCTGAACGACTTGTGTACTAGCTAGAATTATCTTCACAACTATCTTGTATCAAAGTTATTGTGTGCTATATTTCATGCTTTATGTAAAATAAGCGGTATTGTAAGTTTGTAAAATATTGTATAAAAGTTTGAAAGCGAAATATTATTACAATCAGTTTTTCATATAGAATTGTAGTAGTTGAATTGTATATTAGCTACTAAGTATGAACTTAACGGGTAGGTACTACCCGAATTTAAACTTATAAAACGCTAATATGAAGAAAAAGCTTTTATAAATGAGTTCATATTATGCTACAAAATACTATTAACTACTCTTAATATTCTGTATGATTAACTTGTTCCATTTGACTATTTTGAAGGAAATGGCACCGACTACTCGACACACCGTGAATATGAATGAAGAGGAATTCCGTACTTTTCTAGCTTCAAACATAGCCGCAGTACAGGCTACGTTACATACCAACAATAACCTTGGATCTGGCAGTACAGGAAATCGTGTAGGATGCACCTACAAAGAATTCACTGCCTGCAAACCTTTGGAATTTGATGGAACCGAAGGACCGATCGGATTGAAACGGTGGACCGAGAAGGTCGAATCGGTGTTTGCCATAAGTAAGTGTACTGAAGAGGACAAAGTGAAGTACGCTACGCATACCTTCACAGGTTCTGCGTTAACATGGTGGAATACCTATCTAGAGCAAGTGGGACAAGATGATGCGTACGCACTACCGTGGTCTGCATTCAAGCACTTGATGAACGAGAAGTACCGTCCCAGAACCGAGGTCAATAAGCTCAAGACAGAACTTAGAGGGTTACGAACCCAAGGATTTGATATTACCACGTACGAAAGACGATTCACAGAATTGTGCCTATTGTGTCCGGGAGCATTCGAAGATGAGGAAGAGAAGATCGACGCGTTTGTGAAAGGATTACCGGAAAGAATCCAAGAAGATATAAGTTCACACGAGCCCGCCTCCATACAACAGGCATGTAGAATGGCTCACAAACTAGTGAACCAGATTGAAGAAAGAATTAAAGAACAGACTGCTGAAGAGGCCAATGTGAAGCAAGTTAAAAGAAAGTGGGAGGAAAACGGTGATAAGAATCACCAATACAACAACAACAGCAATTACAACAATAATCGCAACAATTATCCCAACAATCGCAACATCAATCGCAACTACAACAAAAGGCCCAACAACAACAACAACAACAACAACAGCAGCAACTACAACAATCATCCCAACAACAATAATAACCGCAACAACAACAACAACAACAATCAGAAGCAGCTATGCCAAAGGTGTGAAAAGTATCACTCAGGTTTCTGCACCAAATTTTGCAACAAGTGTAAAAGAAATGGTCATAGCGCGGAGAAGTGTGAGGTCTACGGACCAGGGGTTAATAGAACGAAATGAACAAATGGTGTCAGAACGAGTAATGGCAGAGCAAGTAGTGTCGGAGCAAGTTATGCCAATGTAGTTTGTTATAAATGTGGAAAACCGGGCCACATTATTAGAGATTGCCGAACCAGGAGAACACGAATGGACAAGGCCGCGGAAGAGTTTTCAATATTAATGCGACAGAGGTACAGGAAGACCCGGAGCTTGTTATGGGTACGTTTCTTATTGACAATAAATCTGCTTACGTTTTATTTGATTCGGGTGCGGATAGAAGCTATATGAGTAGAGATTTTTGTGCTAAATTAAGTTGTCCATTGATGCCTTTGGATAGTAAATTTTTACTCGAATTAGCAAATGGTAAATTAATTTCAGCAGATAATATATGTCGGAATCGAGAAATTAAACTGGTTAGCGAAACATTTAAGATTGACTTGATACCAGTAGAGTTAGGGAGTTTTGATGTGATAATCGGTATGGACTGGTTGAAAGAAGTGAAAGTAGAGATCGTTTGTTACAAAAATGCAATTCGCATTATACGAGAAAAAGGAAAACCCTTAATGGTGTACGGAGAAAAGGGCAACACGAAGCTACATCTTATTAGTAATTTGAAGGCACAAAAACTAATAAGAAAAGGTTGCTATGCTGTTCTATGTAAGACCCAAATATTTATTGTACATAATGTATTTAAGGTGTACTATGTGTGTATGGAGTGTGCACAGCATGTAGGTGTTGCTTGCTCGACCGTCGAAGGAAACTGGACGTTGTTTGAGGTACAAGGTGTGTACGTACCTTTTCAACCTCAAATAAAGTTTGTGTTGATGTTTCAAAGCCTTACCATTGGAAAGAAAATCTTATTACGTTTCCAACGATATTTGATTCATCGAAAACGGAGCTACGGTCAAAAAGTTATGGCCAAAACGAGTTTCTGAAATCTGACCTGCAGGGTGGAGCGGCGCCCCACCTTTTGGCGCGGCGCGCCGATTGGGCCTGATGCGTTTTTTCAGCATTTTAAGTGTCTAAATGAAGGGTATTATGGTCCTTTCACTTGTGGACGGATTTGTGGCCTTAATATCAGTTTTAGATCCACTTTTGGATCATTTTGGCATCCATTCATCACTCCCAACTATCTAGAGAGAGAGAGAGTGATTCTAGAGAGAGATTGGAGGTTTTGGTGAAAGAGAAGCTCAAATTGTTCAAAGTCTCGGGTTTTAAAGTTGTCCCTTTCGTTCTTGGCTACGCGGTGATAGTATTGGTAAGCTCAAACTCCGAATTTCATTTGTTTGAATTGATATTCAAGTTAGGGTTTTGAGTTAATTAGTTGTAAAACCCTTTTAGATGATGAAATGGGTTTAGTGATGCTAGTAATTGGGTTTATTGTTAATTGTTGGTGGATTTTGGGTTGGAGAACTAATTGGCCATGTTTAGGACTTGAAATTGAGTTTAATCACTTAAGTTAGTGATTATGGAAGTATTGAAACCCATTTAAGGTTATTTGGTTGACTAATTGTGACTTTGGGTCAAATTAGGGTTTGGTGGTGATTATGACCCATTTGGCGATTTAATGAGGTTTATAAACTTAAAATGGATTAAGTTGAAGTATTAAACCAAGTTAAATGTGTTTTGGTGTCAAAACTTGTAAATGGTGAGATTTTGACTTAATGGGTCAAAATTAGGGTTTAAGTGTCAAAATGGGTATGACACGTGTTTAACACTTGAGTTCGGGTTTAATTGGCGTATTAGGACCATTCTCACTTGTGTTAGTGATTATTGGTTAGTTTTGGGCACGGTTTGTGCTTGGAAGTGCATTTGTGTCGAAATTGTACTAAGTGACGAATTGGGTTGATTTGTAAATCCACTCTAAGTGTATTGTTGTAATTGTGATAATGGAATAGGTACTTTCCATTGGCGAGTTGCGGATTACTTGGAAGCATTCTTCAAGACTTCAAGGTGAGTGATAATATCCTATGTGCATATGTATGTGTAGGATGGGTGCGGGTTGGGTGAAGTGATCCTCGGCTATAGAGCTCACTTCACATATGGATGGATTTGATAGACCTGCGTTTAGATCCAATTGGCACGGTTGTGCGTTTTGGTTGACTATCTTTGGCGAAGTACGCGTTCGCGTGTACACTATCACACGTGATTGTGATGTGGATGATATAACCCCAATGGCGAAGGGTTTTGAGTTGGAGAAGTGAATCGCGTGTAGTTCGGATTCACGATGACGCGTGTAGTTCGGTCATCTTATCAAAATGAATCTCGTGTAGTTCGGATTCATGGTGACTCGTGTAGTTCGGTCATCTTATTGAGGTAGTAATCTCGTGTGGTTTCGGATTACTAAGGCTCGTGTAGTTCGGCCAACCTCGATGTTGTGAAGATAGTAATCTCGTGTGGTTTCGGATTACTAAGGCTCGTGTAGTTCGGCCAATCTTCATTGTGGTATTTGGTTCTCGGTATCGGGTTAAGGTGTTAACCTTGTTCGTTTATATTGTTATATATTAATGTATTGTTGTGTTGTAGCTAACCCTCCGGGTGTAGCTATTTGGCGTTGTTCACATCGTCGTTGGTGAACTTATATTGTTGTTGTATCTTTAGCTCGTTGCTTAGAGATCGTACGGTATGCTTAGTGTAGTGCCTTATATGGATGCCTCGGTATGCGATATTTGATATTTGTGTGGCGTGTCCATTTTATACATATATATGTATGTAGTATATTATCATTCACTAAGCGTTAGCTTACCCCCTCGTTGTTGACTCTTTTTATAGATTGCATGCGGATGGTGGCTCGGGTAAGCGCGAGGATTAGAGGACTTGCATAGTTTGCGTAGAAGGCTTGCTTTTGGATTTATTAGGATTGGGTAGCGTATCCCCAATCGCCATGCTCGGCTTTGTTTTGTATTAAAAGTCGTATGGTCGAAAATTGTATTTTGGTACTTAAGGGGTAATTTGGGTCAATGTGGGCCCCGCTTCGTAAACTAAATTTTATTAATGGAACGCGCTAGTTTTTATATATAGAACATGCGGTTAAAAGTGTTTTGTCTAAATACGTCGGGAACTAGTCAAACATTTTCGCATTTAAAGACTTTCCGGACAGTCAGGTTTGGCGCGCCGCGCGGCCTATATGGCGCGCCGCGCCAGGTGGCAGTTCAGCAATATTTTTTTTTTTATTTTGTAAATTTAACGCGGTTTAATGTCGGTTGGTTTGGGTTGTTACAAGTGGTATCAGAGCCTGGTCTAAGGGATTTAGGTGACTTGAGATAGGTGCCTAGACTTAGACTTGTGTGTGCTTAAATTGTTGCGGGACTTGTAGGATTACGGGTCGGAATGGGTTTGGTTAGTGCCTTGGCTATAGGTTGACTAACGTTTATATTAGTAATGCGGATATTATTAATATGTTGTTGTGTTGTGATAATAATTCTCGCGTGTGTTTGTACCGCGTAGAATTTTGGTTGTGTTTGTGTATATCATCGAGCGAGACGGTCATTGTACTAACGAGTTGATGCGGCATGTGTGCGTAATAAGAACTTTCAAACCTTATTACGGGTGCAAATCGTGTCTAACAAGTGATGTACGATGAGTGTTTAGCAAGATGGGGCTGTGTCGTGCGTACGGTTTTACACGTTCGTGGACTAATCGTTTTGCATTCTTTAGAATGACGACGCGAAACGAGATCGAGACGAATGACGAGGAGTTTAATACTATAGTTGCGGCCGCCATTGCGGAGCAAATGGGTGCGTTGGAAGAAAAAATGGATAGGAAGTATTCCGAATTTCGGGGTAGTAGTGAAATGGAGCGTTATCTTAAGAGCTTCATGAGGACTAAACCCCCGATGTATGACGGGAAACCGGATCCTTTGATATGCACAACTTGGATTTCGGACGTCGAAGGGTGTTTCCGTACTATTGATTGCCCTCCTGAGAGAAAGACGAGACTCGCTACGAGTTTGTTGCGGGGTAGGGCAAGGGATTGGTTGGATGGTAAGATTGATCTTGTCGGTGGTGAGACGTTTATGGCTTTATCGTGGGACGACTTTAAGGAGGAATTCTTCGAGGAGTTCCGGACTTCGGCCGATTTGTGGGAATTGCGTAATGAGTTGCGAAATTTGCGACAAGGATCTATGGATTTGAGTACTCTCAAGATGACCTTTATGGCGAAGGCTCGTTTTTGTCCGGAGTATTTGGGGAATGATCGTTTGTTGATGGGGGATTTCTATCGGACCTTGAATGATGACTTGAAAAGTAAAATTAGCCGGGGTCAAGCGAAATCGTTTTCGGAATTATTCGACTTGGCTAGAGGTTTCGAGTCGTATTCATCGAAAAAGGGTGAACCTTCAAGTGAGCGAAGGGTCGTTTCTTATGGTGCTCCGAGTAAGAGGGCTAAGGATCCGAGTGCGAGCACGGGTGGTACGCGAACGGGTATGTCGGATTCTAGTGCGGCTAGATGTTACAATTGTGGCGTGAGGGGTCACAAGTCTTGGGAATGTTCGGTACCAAAGGGTGATGGTATGGTGTGCTTCAATTGCCAAAAAGAAGGACATCGTAAGTCGGAATGTCCCAAGTTAGCGGGGACGGGTGTGGCCAGGAGACGTTAAGGTACGTTTAATTTTGATAAATATGTCTTTTGATTATTTATTAAATGCCGTTTGAGTTTGAGTTGTGTGCCTTTGTTGTGCATGTTATGCTATGGGTGACGTTCCTAATGGAAGTACCCTATGTTGATGTTTGATTGACGGGCGAAGGGCGTAAGACTTGGTGCAACCAAGCATTCCTTAGTATTTGGGAAACGTTTCTACCAAGCCACGGAAATGGTTTTGGTGTTTGGTTGTTAAGCGCGTGTTCGCTTTGATGTTGAAGTGACGAATCATGAGGTTCGTCGGTTGGTTGGAACCCTTGAGATCGAGTGTTTTAAATCTCGATGTGTGTTGGTAATGGAGTCTTTATGACGCGACATTAGGTGCCTCTTTTATACCTACTAGCGTGGTGTTCGACTCCGATTGTGTTACGGTACACTTTTCGTACAAAGTGTTTAAGGGTTGGTTAAAATCCTTTGTGTGCTCAAGGTTGGAGCAAGATGTGGTAATGGGTCGTGTGAGCCCAATTGTTGGTAAAGTCTACCTGTGGTAGCATTGTGCGGTTGTACGAGTTGTGGATATGGAACGTGGTTCTAAGTGGGGGAGTTACACTCCCGCCCGAGGAAGTTTTAGTGTGAGATTTCGGATGATGCTTTTGGTAGATCCGGAAAATGTTGTCGAGACCTGGTTTGGTCGATTTGTGGTAGAGTACAATTTCGGATAAATTGTACTTATGGTTTGGATTTGTATCATCACCTAGGTGGTAACGTGGTAAATCTCGTTGAGAGATAATGGACGTGTTTGGCGAGCAAGGTGAAATCCTCCGGTTAAGGGAGGTGTGTGTCGGGTTCTCTTGTGGAGAATTATTGTTTGGTACCTATGTTTGGTATAGGTGGTTCTTGCTCGATTATGGTATGGTTGTTTGATGAAGCATGATCTTTAGGGTCCGCTGACTTCATCATGGGAAAACGTGATTGGTGGAGCATGACTTTTGGGGTCCGCTGACTTCATCATGAACGTGGTGTTATATCGGTGAAGCATGATCTTCGGGTCCGCTGACTTCATCCGGTGTTGTGATCGGTGAAGCATGATCTTTGGGTCCGCTGACTTCATCCGTTGTTGTGATTGGTGGAGCATGACCTTCGGGGTCCGCTGACTTCATCAAGGGAGTAGTGTTATGTCGATATGGTGTAACACTATCGGGAAATGCGAAGTACCGGTGGGAAATGCGAGTACCATTCCTGTGTTGAGCTTGTGGATCGCGTGTGTTTTCGGATTCACGATGACGCGTGTAGTTCGGTCATCTTATTGGAATGAATCTCGTGTAGTTCGGATTCATGGTGACTCGTGTAGTTCGGTCATCTTATTGAGGTAGTAATCTCGTGTGGTTTCGGATTACTAAGGCTCGTGTAGTTCGGCCAACCTCGATGTTGTGGAAGTGAATCTCGTGTAGTTCGGATTCACAAATGACTCGTGTGGTTTCGGTCATTGTATTGAGGAGTGAGTCTCGTGTAGTTCGGATTCACAATTGACTCGTGTAGTTCGGTCATTCCTCCGGGATAGTGACTCTCGTGTAGTTCGGATTCACTATGGCGCGTGTAGTTCGGCCATTCCCGATTGTTGTTGTGGTGAAGGTAGTGAGTCGCGTGTAGTTCGGATTCACTAGGGCGCGTGTGTTTTCGGCCAGCCTTCGTGTCGTGTGATCTATTGGTTGTTTGATACACCAATGGTAGGGTCGTAAGGACCATGTTGCGGGAACTATCGGTCGTTTTATACGTCAATGGTGGGGTCGTGAGGACCATGTTGTGGGATTAGTGAGGCGATAGCCGTGTTTCGCTCACATGTTTGTTACGGGTGTGACGATGGTTGATTTCGTACACCTTGGGTTTTGCGTTTCCATAGTCGTTTTGGGCGCTATCGGTTCTAGCTGTTGGCTTATGATGTTACGGTAGTTGCTTATTGGTCGTATTGCGCGCTACAAGGGATGTTTAGTGATTGGTGTTATCCGTAAGGATTCGTTTGGTTCGGTCTTCATCGTTTCAGGTTGTTGACCTTAGGTTGAGACTTGGTTACTTTAGCACGGTACTTGGTAATGATACGCTAGAGGATTGATATCTCGGTTAGAGATGGGATGAGTTTCCCGATGTTAGGGAAGGAGCATGGTTTTAATGCTCGGATTGTGGATTTGAGAAAATCGTGTATGACGATTTAGTTGTTGAAGGCGATTCGTTAGGAAGAATTGCTTAGGAAGGTCGGATTGGGACTTATGTTGAGGACCGTGGAGTGTGGTCCGTTTGGTTAAGTGACGAGGATCACGAGGACGTGATCAATTCTTAGTGGGGGAGAGTTGTAAGACCCAAATATTTATTGTACATAATGTATTTAAGGTGTACTATGTGTGTATGGAGTGTGCACAGCATGTAGGTGTTGCTTGCTCGACCGTCGAAGGAAACTGGACGTTGTTTGAGGTACAAGGTGTGTACGTACCTTTTCAACCTCAAATAAAGTTTGTGTTGATGTTTCAAAGCCTTACCATTGGAAAGAAAATCTTATTACGTTTCCAACGATATTTGATTCATCGAAAACGGAGCTACGGTCAAAAAGTTATGGCCAAAACGAGTTTCTGAAATCTGACCTGCAGGGTGGAGCGGCGCCCCACCTTTTGGCGCGGCGCGCCGATTGGGCCTGATGCGTTTTTTCAGCATTTTAAGTGTCTAAATGAAGGGTATTATGGTCCTTTCACTTGTGGACGGATTTGTGGCCTTAATATCAGTTTTAGATCCACTTTTGGATCATTTTGGCATCCATTCATCACTCCCAACTATCTAGAGAGAGAGAGAGTGATTCTAGAGAGAGATTGGAGGTTTTGGTGAAAGAGAAGCTCAAATTGTTCAAAGTCTCGGGTTTTAAAGTTGTCTCTTTCGTTCTTGGCTACGCGGTGATAGTATTGGTAAGCTCAAACTCCAAATTTCATTTGTTTGAATTGATATTCAAGTTAGGGTTTTGAGTTAATTAGTTGTAAAACCCTTTTAGATGATGAAATGGGTTTAGTGATGCTAGTAATTGGGTTTATTGTTAATTGTTGGTGGATTTTGGGTTGGAGAACTAATTGGCCATGTTTAGGACTTGAAATTGAGTTTAATCACTTAAGTTAGTGATTATGGAAGTATTGAAACCCATTTAAGGTTATTTGGTTGACTAATTGTGACTTTGGGTCAAATTAGGGTTTGGTGGTGATTATGACCCATTTGGCGATTTAATGAGGTTTATAAACTTAAAATGGATTAAGTTGAAGTATTAAACCAAGTTAAATGTGTTTTGGTGTCAAAACTTGTAAATGGTGAGATTTTGACTTAATGGGTCAAAATTAGGGTTTAAGTGTCAAAATGGGTATGACACGTGTTTAACACTTGAGTTCGGGTTTAATTGGCGTATTAGGACCATTCTCACTTGTGTTAGTGATTATTGGTTAGTTTTGGGCACGGTTTGTGCTTGGAAGTGCATTTGGGTCGAAATTGCACTAAGTGACGAATTGGGTTGATTTGTAAATCCACTCTAAGTGTATTGTTGTAATTGTGATAATGGAATAGGTACTTTCCATTGGCGAGTTGCGGATTACTTGGAAGCATTCTTCAAGACTTCAAGGTGAGTGATAATATCCTATGTGCATATGTATGTTTAGGATGGGTGCGGGTTGGGTGAAGTGATTCTCGGCTATAGAGCTCACTTCACATATGGATGGATTTGATAGACTTGCGTTTAGATCCAATTGGCACGGTTGTGCGTTTTGGTTGACTATCTTTGGCGAAGTACGCGTTCGCGTGTACACTATCACACGTGATTGTGATGTGGATGATATAACCCCAATGGCGAAGGGTTTTGAGTTGGAGAAGTGAATCGCGTGTAGTTCGGATTCACGATGACGCGTGTAGTTCGGTCATCTTATCAAAATGAATCTCGTGTAGTTCGGATTCATGGTGACTCGTGTAGTTCGGTCATCTTATTGAGGTAGTAATCTCGTGTGGTTTCGGATTACTAAGGCTCGTGTAGTTCGGCCAACCTCGATGTTGTGAAGATAGTAATCTCGTGTGGTTTCGGATTACTAAGGCTCGTGTAGTTCGGCCAATCTTCATTGTGGTATTTGGTTCTCGGTATCGGGTTAAGGTGTTAACCTTGTTCGTTTATATTGTTATATATTAATGTATTGTTGTGTTGTAGCTAATCCTCCGGGTGTAGCTATTTGGCGTTGTTCACATCGTCGTTGGTGAACTTATATTGTTGTTGTATCTTTAGCTCGTTGCTTAGAGATCGTACGGTATGCTTAGTGTAGTGCCTTATATGGATGCCTCGGTATGCGATATTTGATATTTGTGTGGCGTGTCCATTTTATACATATATATGTATGTAGTATATTATCATTCACTAAGCGTTAGCTTACCCTCTCGTTGTTGACTCTTTTTATAGATTGCATGCGGATGGTGGCTCGGGTAAGCGCGAGGATTAGAGGACTTGCATAGTTTGCGTAGAAGGCTTGCTTTTGGATTTATTAGGATTGGGTAGCGTATCCCCAATCGCCATGCTCGGCTTTGTTTTGTATTAAAATTCGTATGGTCGAAAATTGTATTTTGGTACTTAAGGGGTAATTTGGGTCAATGTGGGCCCCGCTTCGTAAACTAAATTTTATTAATGGAACGCGCTAGTTTTTATATATAGAACATGCGGTTAAAAGTGTTTTGTCTAAATACGTCGGGAACTAGTCAAACATTTTCGCATTTAAAGACTTTCCGGACAGTCAGGTTTGGCGCGCCGCGCGGCCTATATGGCGCGCCGCGCCAGGTGGCAATTCAGCAATTTTTTTTTTTATTTTGTAAATTTAACGCGGTTTAATGTCGGTTGGTTTGGGTTGTTACATTCTAGCACATGTCGAGAAAGTACAAACTGAAGAAAAGAGCATCAATGATGTTCCCGTCGCAAAAGAATTTCCCGATGTATTTCCGAAAGAATTACCGGGATTACCCCCACATCGATCCGTTAAATTTCAAATAGATCTTGTACCAGGAGCTGTACCAATAGCTCGTGCTCCTTACAGACTCGCACCCAGCGAGATGAAAGAACTGCAAAGCCAATTACAAGAACTTTTAGAGCGTGGTTTTATTCGACCAAGCACATCACCATGGAGAGCTCCTGTTTTGTTTGTCAAGAAGAAAGATGGTACATTCAGGTTGTGTATCGACTACCGAGAGTTGAGCAAACTTACCATCAAGAACCGCTACCCACTACCGAGAATCGATGATTTATTTGATCAACTACAAGGCTCGTCTGTTTATTCAAAGATTGACTTACGTTCCGGGTATCATCAAATGTGGGTGAAAGAAGATGATATTCCAAAGACTGCTTTCAGAACACGTTACGGTCATTACGAGTTTATGGTCATGCCGTTTGGTTTAACTAATGCACCAGCTATGTTCATGGACCTTATGAACCGAGTGTGTGGACCATACCTTGACAAGTTTGTCATTGTTTTCATTGATGACATACTTATTTACTCAAAGAATGACCAAGAACACGGTGAACATTTGAGAAAGGTGTTAGAAGTATTGAGGAAGGAAGAATTGTACGCTAAGTTTTCAAAGTGTGCATTTTGGTTGGAAGAAGTTCAATTCCTCGGTCACATAGTGAACAAAGAAGGTATTAAGGTGGATCCGGTAAAGATAGAAACTGTTGAAAAGTGGGAAACCCCGAAAACTCCGAAACACATACGCCAGTTTTTAGGACTAGCTGGTTACTACAGAAGGTTCATCCAAGACTTTTCCAGAATAGCATAACCCTTGACTGCATTAACGCATAAAGGGAAGAAATTTGAATGGAATGATGAACAAGAGAAAGCGTTTCAGTTATTGAAGAAAAAGCTAACTACGGCACCTATATTGTCATTGCCTGAAGGGAATGATGATTTTGTGATTTATTGTGACGCATCAAAGCAAGGTCTCGGTTGTGTATTAATGCAACGAACGAAGGTGATTGCTTATGCGTCTAGACAATTGAAGATTCACGAACAAAATTATACGACGCATGATTTGGAATTAGGCGCGGTTGTTTTTGCATTAAAGACTTGGAGGCACTACTTATATGGGGTCAAAAGTATTATATATACCGACCACAAAAGTCTTCAACACATATTTAATCAGAAACAACTGAATATGAGGCAGCGTAGGTGGATTGAATTATTGAATGATTACGACTTTGAGATTCGTTACCACCCGGGGAAGGCAAATGTGGTAGCCGATGCCTTGAGCAGGAAGGACAGAGAACCCATTCGAGTAAAATCTATGAATATAATGATTCATAATAACCTTACTACTCAAATAAAGGAGGCGCAACAAGGAGTTTTAAAAGAGGGAAATTTAAAGGATGAAATACCTAAAGGATCGGAGCAGCATCTTAATATTCGGGAAGACGGAACCCGGTATAGGGCTGAAAGGATTTGGGTACCAAAATTTGGAGATATGAGAGAAATGGTACTTAGAGAAGCTCATAAAACCAGATACTCAATACATCCTGGAACGGAGAAGATGTACAAGGATCTCAAGAAATATTTTTGGTGGCCGGGTATGAAAGCCGATGTTGCTAAATACGTAGGAGAATGTTTGACGTGTTCTAAGGTCAAAGCTGAGCATCAGAAACCATCAGGTCTACTTCAACAACCCGAAATCCCAGAATGGAAATGGGAAAACATTACCATGGATTTCATCACTAAATTGCCAAGGACTGCAAGTGGTTTTGATACTATTTGGGTAATAGTTGATCGTCTCACCAAATCAGCACATTTCCTGCCAATAAGAGAAGATGACAAGATGGAGAAGTTAGCACGACTGTATTTGAAGGAAGTCGTCTCCAGACATGGAATACCAATCTCTATTATCTCTGATAGGGATGGCAGATTTATTTTAAGATTCTGGCAGACATTACAGCAAGCATTAGGAACTCGTCTAGACATGAGTACTGCCTATCATCCACAAACTGATGGTCAGAGCGAAAGGACGATACAAACGCTTGAAGACATGCTACGAGCATGTGTTATTGATTTCGGAAACAGTTGGGATCGACATCTACCGTTAGCAGAATTTTCCTACAACAACAGCTACCATTCAAGCATTGAGATGGCGCCGTTTGAAGCACTTTATGGTAGAAAGTGCAGGTCTCTGATTTGTTGGAGTGAAGTGGGGGATAGACAGATTACGGGTCCGGAGATTATACAAGAAACTACCGAGAAGATCATCCAAATTCAACAACGGTTGAAAACCGCCCAAAGTCGACAAAAGAGCTACGCTGACATTAAAAGAAAAGATATAGAATTTGAAATTGGAGAGATGGTCATGCTTAAAGTTGCACCTTGGAAAGGCGTTGTTCAATTTGGTAAAGGGAAATTAAATCCAAGGTATATTGGACCATTCAAGATTATTGATCGTGTCGGACCAGTAGCTTACCGACTTGAGTTACCTCAACAACTCGCGGCTGTACATAACACTTTCCACGTCTCGAATTTGAAGAAATGTTTTGCTAAAGAAGATCTCACTATTCCGTTAGATGAAATCCAAATCAACGAAAAACTCCAATTCATCGAAGAACCCGTCGAAATAATGGATCGTGAGGTTAAAAGACTTAAGCAAAACAAGATACCAATTGTTAAGGTTAAATGGAATGCTCGTAGAGGACCCGAGTTCACCTGGGAGCGTGAAGATCAGATGAAGAAGAAATACCCGCATCTATTTCCAGAAGATTCGTCAACACCTTCAACAGCTTAAAATTTCGGGACGAAATTTATTTAACGGGTAGGTACTGTAGTGACCCGAACTTTTCCATGTTTATATATATTAATTGAGATTGATATTTACATGATTAAATGTTTCCAACATGTTAAGCAATCAAACTTGTTAAGACTTGATTAATTGAAATATGCTTCATATAGACAATTGACCACCCAAGTTGACCGGTGATTCACGAACGTTAAAACTTGTAAAAACTATATGATGACATATATATGGATATATATATAGTTAACATGATACTATGATAAGTAAACATATCATTAAGTATATTAACAATGAACTACATATGTAAAAACAATACTACTAACTTAATGATTTTTAAACGAGACATATATGTAACGATTATCGTTGTAAAGACATTTAATATATATATATATATATATATATATATATATATATATATATATATATATATATATATCATATTAAGAGATATTCATACATGATAATATCATGATAATATAATAATTTAAAATCTCATTTGATATTATAAACATTGGGTTAACAACATTTAACAAGATCGTTAACCTAAAGGTTTCAAAACAACACTTACATGTAACGACTAACGATGACTTAACGACTCAGTTAAAATGTATATACATGTAGTGTTTTAATATGTATTTATACACTTTTGAAAGACTTCAATACACTTATCAAAATACTTCTACTTAACAAAAATGCTTACAATTACATCCTCGTTCAGTTTCATCAACAATTCTACTCGTATGCACCCGTATTCGTACTCGTACAATACACAGCTTTTAGATGTATATACCAATAGTACATACATCTAAAAGCTGTGTATTGTACGAGTACGAATACGGGTGCATACGAGTAGAATTGTTGATGAAACTGAACGAGGATGTAATTGTAAGCATTTTTGTTAAGTAGAAGTATTTTGATAAGTGTATTGAAGTCTTTCAAAAGTGTATAAATACATATTAAAACACTACATGTATATACATTTTAACTGAGTCGTTAAGTCATCGTTAGTCGTTACATGTAAGTGTTGTTTTGAAACCTTTAGGTTAACGACCTTGTTAAATGTTGTTAACCCAATGTTTATAATATCAAATGAGATTTTAAATTATTATATTATCATGATATTATCATGTATGAATATCTCTTAATATGATATATATACATTAAATGTCTTTACAACGATAATCGTTACATATATGTCTCGTTTAAAAATCATTAAGTTAGTAGTCTTGTTTTTACATATGTAGTTCATTGTTAATATACTTAATGATATATTTACTTACCATAGTATCATGTTAACTATATATATATATATATATATATATATATATATATATATATATATATATATATATATATATATATATATATATATATATATATATATATATATATATATGTATATATATATGTCATCATATAGTTTTTACAAGTTTTAACGTTCGTGAATCACCGGTCAACTTGGGTGGTCAATTGTCTATATGAAACATATTTCAATTAATCAAGTCTTAACAAGTTTGATTGCTTAACATGTTAGAAACATTTAATCATGTAAATATCAATCTCAATTAATATATATAAACATGGAAAAGTTCGGGTCACTACAATGCGAAACCTAAAGATAGATCTATTGGGCCTAACAAACCCCATCCAAAGTACCGGATGCTTTAGTACTTCGAGTTTTAATATCATGTCCGATGGATGTCCCAGAATGATGGGGATATTCTTATATGCATCTTGTTGATGTCGGTTACCAGGTGTTCACCATATGAATGATTTTTATCTCTATGTATGGGATTTATATTGAAATATTAAATCTTGTAGTCTATTATTACGATTTGATAAATATATAGGTTAAACCTATAAATCACCAACATTTTTGTTGACATTTAAAGTATGTTTATTCTCAGGTGATTATTAAGAGCTTCCGCTGTTGCATGCTAATATATGGACAAGATTTGGAGTCAGCATGCTTGTATAATATTGTTTAAAACTGCATTCGAAATTTACTTTGTTGTAACATATTAATATTGTAAACCAATATGTATTGGTAGTGTGTAAGTGTGATATTTTAGATTATCATTTCTGATAATCTAGGTGATATCCTTTTAACCTTGTCGATAAAATAAAGGTTATGGTTTGTTTTTAAAATGAATACAGTCTTTGAAAAATGTCTCATATAGAGGTCAAAACCTCGCAACGAAATCAATTAATATGGAACGTTTATAATCAATATGAACGGGACATTTCAGTTGGTATCCGAGCGTTGGTCTTAGAGAACCAGAAATTTGTATTAGTGTGTCTTATCGAGTTTGTTAGGATACATTAGTGAGTCTGGACTTCGACCGTGTTTTCTTTAAAAACGATTGCTTAACACTTTTGTTGGAAACTATATATTATTATGTGATGACCCGGGAATTTCCGACCAAATTTAAACTTAATCTTTATATAGTTTTGACACGATAAGCAAAGTCTGTAATGTTGATGTTTTCAAAAACTTGAATTGTGTTCATGTAATCAATTACCCTTCGACTATTCCCGACGATTCACGAACAACTATATAAATAGATGCATATAGATATTATTGAAATAACATATGATTAAACTGTTAGAATTAAATATGTAAAATAATATGTGATGTAATGGAAACTATATTTATAAATATATAGATATATATAATTATGTATATAAATATTACTTGTAAATATATAAAGTTATATTAAATCTATTTGTTTAAAAATATATAATATATTTGTTTTAGTAATTAAACTTGCTATTTTAAAACCTTTTATATATAGAATGTGAATATATTAAAAATAAATGATTTCGAGCTTAATTAGTAAACGTCTGTAACACTCGGTTGACGTTTTGTTAGTTTTAATATAGATATAGTACATGTTCATAAAGGATTGAAATAAAAGTTGGACTCTAAATTGATTACGAAGATTTTAGTTTTGTTAAAAATATTTTCACCTTTTTAAATTTAAATATTAGTACTCCGTACACAAAAATTGGAACAGAAAATAAATAATTATCGAACCTTTTTGATCAGGTTTCAAACAGTTAATGAGTGAAATAATTAAATATACGTAATCTAAAAATTTGGGATTTTTAGGAACACTTTTATACATTAACTGTTTAGCAATGGACACACCCCGTGGAAACTGTCGGTACAAAACTCCAACAACGTCTGCTATACTGTTATCCTAATAATTCATTTGATCTTTACTTTATATTATAATATTTATTTATAATTATTATGATTGACTGCATTCATATGGTGTATATATAATTATATGTGCATAAGGTATCCAGCTCATCAAAATTTCATTTGCTAATTGGAAGCCACTTGATTTAATACTCCATTTAAACTTCTACTTGCACGAGCTTGTCATCACAATGAACCATAGGTTCATTAACTCTACAACCACCATACACACTTTCTTTATATTCAATCAATTTGAAAACCATTAAACAACCGGTCCATATCACCATCGAAACCCATTAAATCACCACCAAGATCATCATCATCATAAATCATTGTTTCCCGTTTTGCTTGCTGAACCAATTCGATCATCACACACAAAACTATATCGTTGCTATTGCAATCTAGTTCAATTTTGTTTCTACTCGACACCATCTCTAAACTACCACCTTTAGCTGACACCGGGAACCATCGCCATCCCAACAACACCGCAGACCACCCTACAACCACCACCATCTCTTTTCTCTCTCTTTTCTATTTCCTTTCATCGTCAAACACTGCAACTGTTGTTGCTTCGTATTTATTTCTGTCACAATTCAACAACATAACCACTACTAATTACCCTAACTGCTACTGTAAAACAGCTGCTGCTCTCGACTTCCCTTCCTGATCGAAAACAACAATCCACCATTTTGTTAGATCACCACCTGTTATTAGTTACAACCGTCTAACCTACTTAAACCATCACTTTATTGCTCGATAACCAAATGTTGCTCGTTACTACTACTTATTTTTTTTTCCTTTTTCCTATTGATGTTTGATCATCACTAAAACATCATCGAGCTGAATTTTCTGTTGAGTTGATACACCATGACCCAAAAAGATGATATACGTTAATGAAGAGGATGAATGATTAGCGAAAATAATAATGAACAAATAAAGAAGATGATGAATAGCGGTTACTACTGTTCCGGTCTGTTTACTTTCCTTTTATTATTCAAAACCACCGCCATCTTCTTCTTTTTCTTCGCCATCACCACCACACCTGCAATGTTCACTATTCTCGCTACTATATTTTTCTTTCTTTCTTTTCTTCTGTTTCTTCGTTCCTACTGTTACTACTACTCGAGCTCAATTATTTCTGTTTAGATTTGATACGCGAAGAAGATAAAAATAATGATGAAGTGATAACCGATGATGTTGTATTCGGGATGACGAGCTGAGACAAAGAGAAAGATGATGATTTATGTACGATGATGTGAGGACCGTCCTTATCCCCCTGGACGAAGTCATCAACATCTGGTCCCATTGCGAGGTACTGATCTTACATATGCAGGAATGACTCCAAGTAATATGAGCAAATGCACAGCGGAGGACTTCTTTATATACCTGAGAATAAACATGCTTAAAAATGTCAACCAAAAGGTTGGTGAGTTCATAGGTTTATCCTAACAATCATTTCAATATATTAATAGACCACATGATTTCATATACACAAACGTTTTAATAAAAATATTCTAAGTGGTTGAGCACTTGGTAACCATACTTAACCTTTAATCAACGTCGCATATTCCCTTTATTATGAAATCTCACTACACCGTACCAAGTGTAGTCACAAAATGAAGTACTGTGCAACCGTTGAATACTGGTCGTCCAGTCCGGTTGGGGTTGTCAGGCCCGATAGATCTATCAACAGGATTCGCGTTTACAATACCCATGTAAATAGTAGTTACCAAGCTACAGGGAAGTATGCCAGTGGTACAACTCAACGTAGAATATATTTTTAAGTACTTGTGTCTATTTCGTAAACATTTATAAAAGCAGCGCATGTATTCTCTGCCCAAAAATATATATATTGCAAAAGCAATTAAAAAGGGAGCAAATGAAACTCACCATACTGTATTTTGTAGTAAAAATACATATGACATCATTTAACAAGTGTAGGTTTGACCTCGGATTCACAAACCTATATTAATTGCATATATATTAACACATATAATTAACACGTAATAATATTCAAACCTGTTTATATATATAAATCATATATTACTTATTTAAAATAGTAATGTAATATTTATATAGTTATTATATATGTATTTGATATATTTTTATATAAATTACTTTTGGTTTGTTAAAATAATGACTTTAATAATACTAAAATAGTGCTGGTAATAATAATTAGTTTTAATAATGACAATATAAATTTTTGATAATAATACTAGTTATTTTATTTGTAGTAATAATAATAATGTTAATAATAATATATTAAAATAATGATTCTTATAATAATGATAATACTAGTAATAACAATAATGATAATAATAATAATAATATTAATAATAATAATAATAATAATAAAATCATGTTTAATAATAATAATAATAATAATAATAAAAATCTAAAATGCTACCTTAAAGAAGTAGCCCTTATAAATGCCCAAGTCCGGGTTTGAACCCGCGACGTCCCGCTAACCCAATAATACTCTTAACCATCGATTCATTTATGTTTTTCTTCCTCATGTATCATCTAACTGACATACGTAGTATCATTATCATCGTTGACACATTTGTGTATCATCTTCGTTATTATCCCGTATTATTATTATTATTATTATTACTATCGATGTCCAATTAAAAGCCCGATTGTGTTATATAAAAAATGGATTCACTAAGTCTACTAGTAACCATGGTCTCGGTTGTAATTCTTTACCCGATCAATATCATCGAACCTCGGCTGTAGTAAGCAGAAAAACCGAACAGGATACGGTATAACCAATTCGAATTGGATTGTGTTTTAGCGAATAGAATGTAGACTAGGTTCATCGTCATTTCGATCATCATATTGATCCCTCAAAATAGTCGTAGCCCAACAACCAAATAACATGTTTCTCGGCCCAGATCGAATCAGTCCAATTTACTAATTTAAAAGAAGCCCAATTACAGCCCACTTTATCAAAAGTCTGGTTTGATTCCGGAAGCCCATTTATTAAATCGTAACCTAATCATATACAAATCAGTTTAAGAGGATTAACCGGCTAACAGATAAGTTTAAAGAAAAAAAAATAATTCGTCGGTGGGGTTAAAGGGTTGGTGCCTGTCGGCCACCAGAGAGAAAAAGAAAGAAACCATTTGTATCAATTGAAACTGCAACAGAATAAATAAAGGCGAGTAGCAGTGAGAAAGATGGAGCTGTAACCGTAATTGCGGTGTTGGTTTGATTTCGGTTAGCTGCACCAACAAGGAGGATCATTTGTTTTTGAGTTTGATCCTGGCTCGACAGGAACAATTAATGTACAGATGGTTCTTTTCTTCCCTGCTTAACATCGATCATCACAACGTCATTTATATAGCCGACTTACTCACCATTATCATGGTAATCACCATCGTTGTCATCCCTTCTAATCATCATCGTCACTAATAATAATCATCATCATCATCATGTTCGTAATCGAAGTGAGTGATAATAGAAAGGAGTTTGCAGGGGTTTTGTTTGATCGTGGTGTTTATGACAAACACAGAATCAAAACAGATGCAATCACCTGGTTTGAAGAAAAAGGAATAGTAAGTGGGTGTTGCAGGTGTTTAGGTGGTTAAATGGGTGATGATCCTCGGTGGTTTGTTATAGTGGTTCGAGAAGAGAGAGAAGGTGGTCGATGGATTGAGGGTGGCGTCTGTGGTGGTTGTATTCCTTGATCGAACTCGAAACAAAATAGCAACGTAGCAGTGTTAGCTAATCATGGTTGCAGGTGGCGATTTTGGTAGGATGGTGGTTTTAGGTTGGTATAAGATGGCGATTTTATGGTTGTGCGATGGTTTTGCAGCTGAACGGAAACAGTAGAAACAGATGCAACAAAAGCTGTAACAAAACTGCAGGTTTGGTGGTTTCTCTTGATCAGAAACAGAGAAAAGAAAAAAAATAGTAGGTGATGGTGATTTAGCGAGGAAGAAAGGGAGAGAGAGAGAGAGGAAGAGAGAGAGAGGTGAAAGGTGGCGAAGGTGGTGGTAGCCGGTGGTTCTAGGAGAAGATGGAAATTTATCGAGTATGTATGTGTTAATATATATGTGTCTTCTATGCTATGTATGTATATATATAAATATAATATATATATATATATATATATATATATATATATATATATATATATATATATATATATATATATATATATATATATATAACTCAAGTTTATAAAGAACATAAAGTAGACATAGTAATCCTCAATTATTTTTCAATTATCACGGGTAAGTTATTGTTTGACAAGTGGATCGTTGATTGATTGAGTGTATATATATATATATATATATATATATATATATATATATATATATATATATATATATATATATCTATATCATAGTTAATATTATATATATAATACTAGATAGTGAAAGTAATTTAAAACAAACACAGTCAACTACAGTTAAGCAGCCGAGTTTGATGGAATGTGGGTGACATAGTGGTATGTGAGTCATCATTCAGTTTTAGTGGGAGTTAAAATGAAATGTGGTGGATATCAATTTGTTATCCTCTCTAATAATTAAGAGACATGGTGAATTTGTTTTGAACAATAGAAGTGAAGAAGCAATGTAGTCCAACGAAGATTTTGGCTTCAAGTGAACTTTATTTTCTTATGTAAACTTTATTTAGTTAATGGGTGTTTGTTGTGAGGTTTCTATTAGACACAGAAAATGAATTCATAATATGCAAGTGGGTGTTATTGAAATCAATTATACATAAATATAAGGATATAATCCAACAATTAGCTCATATATTATTTCAAATAATATTTCAAATTATTATATATATGTATCTATTTACAAATAGTTGTTCGTGAATCGTCGAGAACAATCGAAGGTCAATTGAATATATGAAACAGTTCAAAATTTTTGAGATCCAACCTAACAGACTTTGCTTATCGTGTTGAAAATACAATATCGTATCGAGAGTTTGGTTTAAAATTAGTCGAATTTTTTCGGGTCGTGACAGTACCTACCCGTTAAAGAAATTTCGTCCCGAAATTTAAGTGAGGTCGTCATGGCTAACAATAAAAATGTTTTTATGACGAATATGAGCTGATAATTAGAGTTTTATCATTATTGATTAATATAGATAAAACAATTCGATCATGTGAAGCGTACGAGTGAAGCTATCACAAAAGAGTGAAAAGTTTCGTCTTAACTTTTGACGTAGTCATGGTGGATTTTCGAATTTCATGGAATTTAAAGAAAATCTTCTAATCAGAAAGAAAATGTAGTAGCACGATTTATTAGTAATTTGTTGGAATTACGGAAGAACAGAAATATCAAGGAAATATTTCCGTGATATGCTTAGAAGTTAAGTAGAATGAAAGAGTCGTGTAACATGGTACATGATAAAGGTATGATTTGTGATCCTTTATCACGTTCCATTAGAAACTCATCATGACTTACTGTAATATAACCACGTTGGTCGGGCGTCATTATATTATACTAACCCATGCTTCAATTCCCAACACTTCTCCACCATTCATTCATAATTTATACTTATATTTTACAGATGTTTCCAATATAATAGAATACAGAAAGCATGAAGAGGTAGATAATTTCGGACAAGAATATTTATGAAAATATCCTCAGAAATATCGAAGATATTTATGATGATATTTTGGAATTTCTAAGTTCGAAGGTTGATGAAGAAAATCCTTCTGCAAGGATTTAGAATATGTAGGAGCAAGATATTCGTTTAAAGGTTTCAGCAGATACTGAATCATCTGGATTCGTTAAGTACATGCTTAGTCTTTATGATTTGTTCACAATCTCCTTCATAGTGTTCTTAATCCGTTTTTCAGTACCAATTTTCTATTGAGTGTTTCCAACACCCTATTCTTTATCATCAAACTTTTGGCCATTAAGACCATCTACAACTTTTGCTTCTTCATCAGCATTTTCAGAACTCAAAGATATGATTCGTAAGCTAAAGTGTTTTTCAGGAATTCATATATTCCGAATTGAAATTCATCGGTCCAGAAGATATACGTTATATATAGATATATAACTGTTGACGTAGGAATGCTGCGAAATTCGAGAATTAATGATTAATGCTTCCCGGTATTTAGTATGGCAACTATCGCTACAAGATGTTGATGAGTACATGATAAGACTTCAATAGATAAATATAGTGATTTGTCGGAGAGATTTAAGCCAAGGAATAACGAGTTTCCTGCTACGTTTGATGGTAATATGATGGAATATAAAAGGTTTCTCGGTAACAATAACAGTGGCAAACGTATATATTAAAGTTATAATAAGGTTGATTCGAACGAAAAGTCGAAGTTGACTTGCTGGAGCTGTGACAAAATTGGCTACTTTGGAAAGGGATTGCAAAGTGATTTTCGGTAGTAACATCGCCAAAGGAGCTAGCGCATATACGTGTTAAACCTTTACTCAGGTTCCAAGAGTTTTTCAGGTGCATAACTATATGCATAGATCTTTTCTTCCGTAGATGAAGTGCGGCTGGTTCATCCTCTCGATCGAGGTGTTTTCAAAAATTATGAAAGGTTTGAAAGCAAATTGTAATCGTCAAGATACGAATGAGGTTTAAGATGAAATCAAGTGGCAAACTTGAAGAAATGTTTAGTTTCATATGTTATAATCAATATTTTATTTCATTTTAATTGTCCAATGTTATTAGTCCACAGTCGATAGTCCACAGTTAACAATCCAATGATTCATATATAGTTTAATATATAATATTCGAATTAATTAATACGTATCGTGACCCGTATACGTCTCAGACTCGATCACAACTCAAACTATATATATTCTTGTAGAATCAACCTCAACCCTGTATAGCTAACTCCCGCATTACTGCATATAGAGTGTCTATGGTTATTCCAAATAATATATATAGATGCGTCGATATGTTTAACACCCCGCCAAATTACCTTCTGACGGCGCGTTAATCAAGGTCCCACAGTTAACAGTTACGCCCTCTATATGAGACGTTTAAAGCAATCGCATTTATTTTTATTAAAAATTGACTTCAAAACATAAGTCGATAAACTCCAAAATAGAAACACTGTTGTGATCGTAACCACAAGCCAACAATATTTAAACAGTTACAAAAGTTTTAAATGCGAAAGTAATTAATGTTCTTTAAATAATATGCTGACTCCACGGCCAGACCATGCAGCAAACACAGCGGAAGTCTACCTTTTAAGGACCTGAGAATAAAACACGCAAAAATAGGTCAACAAATAATGTTGGTGAATCTACAGGTTTAAAGTAATGTAACAGTATCTGAAAAACAGTTATCAGAAAAATAGTTTAAGATCCTTGACCACGAGATTCTACAAGTACAACTCCAAGTTGCGAAACGTTTGCATAATATATGAGCACCTGAATACTAGCAATGACCCGAGTATAGAATCCACTATACCCGCCTTTACCTCATAAAATGTTATACACTTGTTCGAGTGTTTTAATGTTCAAAGTAAATGCACCACAGTTTTTATAGCGGGTGAGGTTGTCAACCTAACGGATCCGTCCATCTAATTTGTGCCTACACCGATGGTACTTAAAGTATTCAAGCTAGAGGCTTTGTGTACAAACTCAATATGCAGATATAGTACTCGTGTCAATACAAAAAGCATTTGTAAAAATGTAAGTAACAACAGCGTGTATTCTCATCCCTGAAAACATGTAAAAAGCGGGACTGTAGACTCACCTTGAATAAAGCTCGGATTGAAAAGTGGACAAATAACTTGTATGGTTTAGTGCCGAGTAATGCAACCTAAGTATACGTATTCAGGTTGGTCAACATATATGTCTTAAGCAAATGTGGTTTCATAGTGTAAGTTGTCTTATTGCTCGACTCGACGCTTTTCAAAGTAAAAGTCAACATATAGTCAACTAGATCATGCAAGTCAAACAAAGTCAACCAAAGTCAATCCAAAAGTCAAACTTGGTCAAAGTAGTCAACTAAGGTCAACATCAGTAGGTTCATGTCAAATGTTGGTCAACATGTCAAACCTAAGTCAAACAACACATTTTAGGTCATACATGGTCAATTTCACAATTTCAGTTTATCGTTGTGCACAAAGTTCATGTACATGTAGCAAACTTAGCATATTATCTCATAGTACAAAATTCATGCAAACATGGCAAACTCCAGATCATAAGTATACTCAAAATCAATTCCAAAAAGTCTAGCCAGGGTCTCATACGATAATTAAAAGTCAGGAATCAGAAGGGATATATTTATGGTTTGCCAAGTCAGTTTCTGACAGCGCACTGATTTCGTTTTGGCTATAACTGGAGCTAGGGACATGCAATTGATACAAGACCAGTGGCCATGGTTCAATAACAAGTTAAACTAACACATATCAAAAATCGAGCAATTTTTGTTTAGCCAATTTGTACCGACTAACCGATCTTTACTGATCTATCAGTTTTGGACAGAACTATACATGTCAACTTATCAAACTTATAACTCATGGCAATTAACGTTTTCAGATGTTAACATGCAAATGAAATATGTCAAGGAACATATTAAATAACATAATCCAGAAGATCAAAGCCTCAATCAATTTCTAGTCCACTCTAGGTAATTATTTCTAGCATTAAAACAGTTTCGGTACACTTTAACGTATGAATCTTCGTTTAAACATATCGGGAGCATTACAAAAGCTTTTGATGCAATTCTTAAGTCTAACATGCATGATTTTTCACAAGAATTACACTAGTACACTTTTCATTAGCTAATTCAATAAACACATATCTCAGAGAATTCGGATTTCAATTATAAACTAGTCAAAACTTCGATTTAGTATATCTTAAGCATACGGTAATGAAATCAAGTGAAATCAAAGCCTAAAGTTAATAGTTTTTCGAAAGCTAAACATCTAAACATGTTAAATGATCAGATCAAAAGTCAACTCTCATCAGATCCTTGAAATACAATTCGTTTTTCATGTAAACAATATCAATTGATCAAATTAACGACTAACAACGAGTAATAACACAATCAATTGAGCACTAGACTTGACTACACTATGTAATTGAATAAAATTAGATTTAATTGAATTGGGATCAGTGTAATTATACCTCAAAACACAATTTGTGTATACTAGCGCGTAGAGAACGACGATCGGAGCAAGATTGATCAACGAGTAAGAGCAAACAAGCAAGTTTGATGGTTGATTTGTGTGTGTGTGTTTGAAGTGAAGAAGAAGAGAGGGAGGAGGAATGAGCTGCACTCTTGTGGATGTATGATAGAATGAGAGTATAATAATTGTCTAGACAATTATCTAGTTAGTCATTTAGTGCTTAAAACTAAAAGTCAACAAACATGAGCTTAAAACTAATAGTCAACATGCATGGGCCTAAAACTAATAGTCAACATGCATGGGCTACTCATGAGATCAATGATGATGATGTATGAGGTCATGGCCATGTGGCCTCGGGCTCGGGTCTCGGCTCGTTTTGCGTAAAAGCTTGTACTCGTGGTCCGTTTCAAGTGCCGTTTAGTAGTACCGAAGGCCCGGAACGCTAAACCGATCGTTAAAACGCAACCAAACGTTTAATTTATTAAAAACCCAATAAATTAAATATAAAAAAAAAGTTAATAATTAATAAATTAATTATTAAAATAAACCCGAGCGTTGCGTTGCTCGAAAAGCAGTTATCAAAACCGTATCGTTTTTATCGTATTTCTTTATCTGAAATGTTTATTCGCATTAATATCAACCCATATTAATTATTGTAACCCTCCAAGGATCAAGTATGTATTTATTACACATAAACGCATAAAATTCAAGTAATCGTCGTTAAATTAATTAACAGAAAGTTAACGGAAGTGACGGAAAAAGCAGTGTTGTTACATTACCCGCCTGTTATTGAAAATTTCGTCCCGAAATTTTAGTGATCGTCCACTGAAGTAGTTTCCTCGGGAAACAGTTGCGGGTATTTTAGTCTCATCTGATCTTCACGCTCCCACGTGAACTCTGGTCCTCTTCTCGCGTTCCACCGAACTTTAACGATAGGAATTCTGCTTTGCTTCAACTGTTTGACCTCACGGCCCAAGATTTCGACAGGCTCTTCAATGAAATGAAGTTTGTCGTCGATACGCAGTTCCTCTAATGGAATAATCAAATTCTCGTCAGCTAAACACTTCTTCAAGTTGGATACGTGAAAAACGTCGTGTATACCACTTAGTGCTTGTGGCAGTTCCAACCTGTAAGCTACCGGTCCAACTCTTTCGGTTATCTCGAATGGTCCAACATATCTAGGACTTAATTTACCTCGTTTTCCAAACCGTACGACACCCTTCCAAGGTGATACTTTAAGCATAACTTTGTCACCAACTTGGAATTCTATGTCATTCCGTCTAACATCGACGTAACTCTTTTGACGACTCCGAGCCGTTCTCAATCGTTCCTGAATCTGTAGAACTTTCTCAGTTGTCTCCTGAATAATCTCAGGACCTGTCAACTGACTATCCCCCAATTCACTCCAACAAACGGGAGATCTACATTTCCTTCCGTACAACGCTTCAAAAGGTGCAGCTTTTATGCTCGCATGGTAGCTGTTATTGTATGAGAACTCAGCTAGTGGTAAGTACTTATCCCATCCATTTCCAAAATCGATGACACATGCTCGCAACATATCCTCAAAAGTTTGAATAGTTCGTTCGCTTTGGCCATCTGTCTGGGGGTGATATGCTGTACTCATATCTAAACGGGTCCCCATTGCTTTCTGTAATGACTGCCAAAACCTTGAAGTGAATCTGCTGTCGCGATCAGATATAATAGATATAGGAACTCCATGCCTAGAGACGACTTCCTTAATGTAAACCTGAGCCAACTTCTCCATTTTATCAGTTTCTCTTATTGGTAAGAAGTGTGCAGACTTAGTGAGACGATCCACGATAACCCAAATAGTATCGTATCCTCCCGCCGTTCTAGGCAGTTTCGTGATGAAGTCCATGGTAATACCTTCCCACTTCCACTGGGGAATCTCTGGTTGAGTTAATAACCCTGATGGCTTCTGATGTTCAGCCTTGACTTTAGCGCAAGTCAAGCACTTTCCGACATAGGTAGCAATATCAGCTTTCAAATTTGGCCACCAATAAAACGTCTTCAAATCTTGGTACATTTTATCTGATCCCGGATGAATTGAGTACCTTGACTTGTGTGCTTCTTCCAACACTAGTTCTCTCAATCTACCAAACTTTGGTACCCAGATTCGATTAGCAAAGTACCGTGTTCCATCCTCCTTGATGTCAAATTTCTTATCCATTCCTCTTAGAAATTCAACATCGACATTTTCTTGCTTCATGGCTTCTCGTTGTGCTTCCCGGATCTGTGATGTGAGATTTGTACGGACAACTATATTAAGAGCTTTAACCCTGAGGGGTTTCTCTCGCTCCTTTCTGCTTAAAGCATCCGCCACAACATTCGCTTTGCCCGGATGGTATTGAAGTTCACAGTTATAATCGTTAAGTAGTTCCATCCAACGTCGTTGTCTCATGTTAAGCTGTTTCTGATCGAATATGTGCTGTAAACTCTTATGGTCAGTGAAGATAGTAAATTTGGTTCCATACAGGTAGTGTCTCCACATTTTAAGTGCAAAGACAACGGCTCCTAATTCAAGGTCGTGCGTAGTGTAGTTCTGCTCATGAATCTTTAACTGTCGCGATCCATAAGCAATAACCTTATTTCGTTGCATGAGTACGCAACCCATTCCTTGACGTGAAGCATCACAATAAACAACAAAATCTTCACTTCCCTCGGGTAGAGACAATATCGGTGCAGTTGTTAACTTCTCCTTCAACAACTGAAATGCAGTTTCTTGGGGTTCTGACCACTCATACTTCTTGCCCTTATGAGTCAACGCGGTTAATGGTCGGGCAATCTTAGAGAATCCCTCGATGAATCTCCTGTAGTAACCAGCTAAACCCAAAAATTGTCGGATCTGAGTTGGCGTCTTTGGAGTTTCCCAATTCTTAACCGACTCAATCTTTGCTGGATCGACCTGTATTCCATTGACCCCTACAACATGGCCAAGAAATTGTACCTCTGGTAACCAAAAGTCACACTTAGAGAACTTTGCATACAACTGCTCTTTTCTAAGCATGGTTAATATCGATCGTAGATGCTGTTCATGCTCTTCCTTGTTCTTGGAGTACACCAATATATCATCAATAAACACAATGACGAATTTATCTAGGTATGGCTTACACACACGGTTCATGAGGTCCATGAACACTGCTGGTGCGTTCGTCAAACCAAACGGCATCACTGTAAACTCATAATGTCCATAGCGTGTTCTAAACGCCGTCTTCGGGACATCAGCTTCTTTGACTCTCATTTGGTGATACCCAGATCTTAAATCAATCTTCGAATAACAACTCGATCCTTGTAGTTGATCAAATAAGTCATCAATCCTCGGTAGCGGATACCGATTCTTGATTGTCAACTTGTTCAATTCTCTGTAGTCGATACACAACCTCATCGACCCATCTTTCTTTTTAACAAACAAAACCGGAGCTCCCCAAGGTGAAGAACTCGGTCGGATGAATCCCTTGTCTAACAACTCTTGCAATTGACTAGATAACTCTTGAAGCTCTGGGGGTGCAAGTCTGTACGGTGCGCGAGCCACCGGTGCCGCTCCTGGCACTAAATCTATTTGAAACTCAACTTCTCGATGCGGTGGGAGACCAGGTAATTCCTCCGGAAAAACTTCAAGAAATTCCTTAACTATAGGAACGTCTTCGGGTCTCCTTTCATCAGGTACAATTTGGTTTACATTAGCCATAAACGCGATACATCCCTTTCTCACATATCTCTGAACTTTCAAGCAGTTAATGAGATGCAATTGTGAGCCATTCTTTTCTCCATAAATCATCATAGGTTCACCGTTAGCAATAGGAATACGAATAGCCTTTAGGTCACAGACCACCTCGGCTTTGTTATCAGCTAACCAGTCCATTCCAACCACAAGGTCAAAACTTCCCAGTTTAATAGGTATTACATCAATGCTAAAAGGCTTACCCTCTAATGTCAAAGTACAACCGCGATAAATCTTATCGGCTCTCATCAAGCTACCATTCCCTAGTTCTATGGAATACACGTTATCTAGGGGAGAAACGGGATTTTTAACATTGTGACAGACATCCTTAGATATAAAACTTCTATCAGCACCAGAGTCAAACAAAACATAAACAGGTTGATCATTGAGTGAAAACGTACCCGTGACTAGTTTCGGATCATCACGAGCTTCCGCAGAATTGATGTTGAATGCCCTGCCTCGAGCATTTCCATTGTTGTTGTTCTTAGGACAGTCTTTCTTGAAATGACCTGGTTGTCCGCAACCAAAACAGTTCTTACCATTACCAGCATTGTTCGCATTGTTTGTAGCGTTGTTGTTGTTAGTGTTGCCGTTGAGCTTAACCTTACAATCTTTCGCCAAATGGCCAAACTTCTTGCACCGGTCACAAATTAGAATAGCACAGTTTCCAGTGTGATGCTTGCCACACTTTTGACATTGTGGATTTTTGCCCTTATAACCGGAGTTAGTTCCGGCGACCCCAGTGTCGTTGCGGTAAGTATCTTGCTTCTTGAATGGCTGTTGGTTAAAATTCTTATCTTGACCACCATTCCACTTCCTCTTACCATCATTGGACTTATTCTCATTCACTGTAGTACCCTTCCCTCTCTGGGCAATCTGGTCCAATAACAAACTAGCCATGTCAATAGCTTCTTGCACATTTGCGGGTTTAGAAGTAGTGACCCCGCCTTGAATATTCTCACTTAGACCTTCTATGTATAGTTCAACCTTTCGCTTCTCAGGAGTAACCATTTCAGGACACATCAGTGCCAGCTCAAAGAACCTCTTGTTATAGGCGGTGAGATTATTGCCTACTAACTTCAATTCTCGGAACTCGCGTTCCATTTTCTTAATCTCGTTCCGTGAACAATACTCCTCTATCATTCTTTGCTTCAAAGTTTCCCAAGCTAGGGCATAAGCTTGATCATGACCCAGGGATTGAGCATAGTTGTTCCACCAGGTGAGCGCACTATCCGACAGCGTGCCCGTAGCAAAACCTACCCGGTCATTATCATTACACCCGCTGATGCGGAAAACCGACTCAAGCTTTTCAAACCAACGAGTGAGACCAACTGGTCCCTCAGTTCCGTTAAAAGAATGCGGGTTGCAACTAGTGAATGTCTTGTAAGAACATCCATTACGGCCTTGAGTGCCGTTCCCATTGGTGTTGCTCGAACCACCGCGATCATTGCTGTTGCGGCCATTGTTGAATTCTCTCAGTAGTTCAGCTCTCTCAGCCGCAATACCTTCAGCGACCAATCTCCTGATCTGAGCAGCGGTTGATTCCTTCAGAGGCATCTTCAACACAGAAAACATACTAGGTCAGTGTCAAAACAACGCTATATGAAAATATACTAGCAACGGGTGTTGAAGACTAGTAAATAATAATAGTACGAAAAGATTCGTAAGTAGTGTAAATAGTATTAGTAGTGGTAGTAGTGATAGTAGTTACACTTGTGGTAATAGTAGTGGCACAAGTGTTATGTAGTGATAGCAATGGTAGTAGCACTAAGTACTAACAATGAAATCATGGCAGTATCACAAAACACAAGTATTATAATCATACAATGTTACTAAATACAGAATATTACCGTAAGCAATAAAAGATAATAATCGTTAATAGCATAATCCACCATTATTATTATTACAATCCAAAACGTAATAAACCAAATCCCAAAAGTAATAAAACCAAACAATAATCATAATGTGCTAGTAGCCCGGTTTAAAGCACCCGGTAAGTCTTATATAATCAAATAAAGAAAGGATGGTGGATGAAAAAGAAAAGAAAGCTCATGGTCGAATGACCCTTCACTTCCTCTTCTGACGGGTACGGGAGGCAGGTCCATCATTCCTCGGCCTATCACGTTCTGCCTCCAACGCAGCAATCCTGGCAGTCAAGGCTGTTATCAATCGCTCCATGTCGAAGAACCTTGCTTCGGTCTCGTACATATAAGTGTGTATGGACGTAACCCTTGAGTCCAACCTGTCGAGATCATCAGGATGGGGGTATGTCCTCGCAACATCACTCAAAGCATTAACACGATCAATTACATTCCTGTTTCGATTAGTATGAATCAGATCCAACTCATAAAGATTAACGGGATAGTTAGGCATCTGGTGTGGAGCAGGTGCTGGTGCATGAGCAGGTGCATTGGCATCAGCCACACTTGAATTGCTGCTATTTTCGGAATTCTGTGACATCTATCTCACAAGACAAGAACACATATAAAGCAGGTTAGCCAAACAAATAACGTTAGTCATAAAGTACTCATGTAATGACTAAGTCCCGGTCGTAGTCTAAACTCACTAAAGTGTCCTAATGACCAAATCAGACACACTAATGCAAGTCCTAGTTTCCCTACGAACCGTTAGCTCTGATACCATCTTTAACACCCCGCCAAATTACCTTCTGACGGCGCGTTAATCAAGGTCCCACAGTTAACAGTTACGCCCTCTATATGAGACGTTTAAAGCAATCGCATTTATTTTTATTAAAAATTGACTTCAAAACATAAGTCGATAAACTCCAAAATAGAAACACTGTTGTGATCGTAACCACAAGCCAACAATATTTAAACAGTTACAAAAGTTTTAAATGCGAAAGTAATTAATGTTCTTTAAATAATATGCTGACTCCACGGCCAGACCATGCAGCAAACACAGCGGAAGTCTACCTTTTAAGGACCTGAGAATAAAACACGCAAAAATAGGTCAACAAATAATGTTGGTGAATCTACAGGTTTAAAGTAATGTAACAGTATCTGAAAAACAGTTATCAGAAAAATAGTTTAAGATCCTTGACCACGAGATTCTACAAGTACAACTCCAAGTTGCGAAACGTTTGCATAATCTATGAGCACCTGAATACTAGCAATGACCCGAGTATAGAATCCACTATACCCGCCTTTACCTCATAAAATGTTATACACTTGTTCGAGTGTTTTAATGTTCAAAGTAAATGCACCACAGTTTTTATAGCGGGTGAGGTTGTCAACCTAACGGATCCGTCCATCTAATTTGTGCCTACACCGATGGTACTTAAAGTATTCAAGCTAGAGGCTTTGTGTACAAACTCAATATGCAGATATAGTACTCGTGTCAATACAAAAAGCATTTGTAAAAATGTAAGTAACAACAGCGTGTATTCTCATCCCTGAAAACATGTAAAAAGCGGGACTGTAGACTCACCTTGAATAAAGCTCGGATTGAAAAGTGGACAAATAACTTGTATGGTTTAGTGCCGAGTAATGCAACCTAAGTATACGTATTCAGGTTGGTCAACATATATGTCTTAAGCAAATGTGGTTTCATAGTGTAAGTTGTCTTATTGCTCGACTCGACGCTTTTCAAAGTAAAAGTCAACATATAGTCAACTAGATCATGCAAGTCAAACAAAGTCAACCAAAGTCAATCCAAAAGTCAAACTTGGTCAAAGTAGTCAACTAAGGTCAACATCAGTAGGTTCATGTCAAATGTTGGTCAACATGTCAAACCTAAGTCAAACAACACATTTTAGGTCATACATGGTCAATTTCACAATTTCAGTTTATCGTTGTGCACAAAGTTCATGTACATGTAGCAAACTTAGCATATTATCTCATAGTACAAAATTCATGCAAACATGGCAAACTCCAGATCATAAGTATACTCAAAATCAATTCCAAAAAGTCTAGCCAGGGTCTCATACGATAATTAAAAGTCAGGAATCAGAAGGGATATATTTATGGTTTGCCAAGTCAGTTTCTGACAGCGCACTGATTTCGTTTTGGCTATAACTGGAGCTAGGGACATGCAATTGATACAAGACCAGTGGCCATGGTTCAATAACAAGTTAAACTAACACATATCAAAAATCGAGCAATTTTTGTTTAGCCAATTTGTACCGACTAACCGATCTTTACTGATCTATCAGTTTTGGACAGAACTATACATGTCAACTTATCAAACTTATAACTCATGGCAATTAACGTTTTCAGATGTTAACATGCAAATGAAATATGTCAAGGAACATATTAAATAACATAATCCAGAAGATCAAAGCCTCAATCAATTTCTAGTCCACTCTAGGTAATTATTTCTAGCATTAAAACAGTTTCGGTACACTTTAACGTATGAATCTTCGTTTAAACATATCGGGAGCATTACAAAAGCTTTTGATGCAATTCTTAAGTCTAACATGCATGATTTTTCACAAGAATTACACTAGTACACTTTTCATTAGCTAATTCAATAAACACATATCTCAGAGAATTCGGATTTCAATTATAAACTAGTCAAAACTTCGATTTAGTATATCTTAAGCATACGGTAATGAAATCAAGTGAAATCAAAGCCTAAAGTTAATAGTTTTTCGAAAGCTAAACATCTAAACATGTTAAATGATCAGATCAAAAGTCAACTCTCATCAGATCCTTGAAATACAATTCGTTTTTCATGTAAACAATATCAATTGATCAAATTAACGACTAACAACGAGTAATAACACAATCAATTGAGCACTAGACTTGACTACACTATGTAATTGAATAAAATTAGATTTAATTGAATTGGGATCAGTGTAATTATACCTCAAAACACAATTTGTGTATACTAGCGCGTAGAGAACGACGATCGGAGCAAGATTGATCAACGAGTAAGAGCAAACAAGCAAGTTTGATGGTTGATTTGTGTGTGTGTGTTTGAAGTGAAGAAGAAGAGAGGGAGGAGGAATGAGCTGCACTCTTGTGGATGTATGATAGAATGAGAGTATAATAATTGTCTAGACAATTATCTAGTTAGTCATTTAGTGCTTAAAACTAAAAGTCAACAAACATGAGCTTAAAACTAATA
Organism: Rutidosis leptorrhynchoides; assembly: GCF_046630445.1. Classification (NCBI taxonomy): domain Eukaryota; kingdom Viridiplantae; phylum Streptophyta; class Magnoliopsida; order Asterales; family Asteraceae; genus Rutidosis; species Rutidosis leptorrhynchoides. Next base: position 249,316,341 of record NC_092343.1, read on the forward strand.
GTCAACATGCATGGGCCTAAAACTAATAGTCAACATGCATGGGCTACTCATGAGATCAATGATGATGATGTATGAGGTCATGGCCATGTGGCCTCGGGCTCGGGTCTCGGCTCGTTTTGCGTAAAAGCTTGTACTCGTGGTCCGTTTCAAGTGCCGTTTAGTAGTACCGAAGGCCCGGAACGCTAAACCGATCGTTAAAACGCAACCAAACGTTTAATTTATTAAAAACCCAATAAATTAAATATAAAAAAAAAAGTTAATAATTAATAAATTAATTATTAAAATAAACCCGAGCGTTGCGTTGCTCGAAAAGCAGTTATCAAAACCGTATCGTTTTTATCGTATTTCTTTATCTGAAATGTTTATTCGCATTAATATCAACCCATATTAATTATTGTAACCCTCCAAGGATCAAGTATGTATTTATTACACATAAACGCATAAAATTCAAGTAATCGTCGTTAAATTAATTAACAGAAAGTTAACGGAAGTGACGGAAAAAGCAGTGTTGTTACAATATGATATGTCAAAACCTTGTATACGTGTCCCGATATTTAAAGTGCGTAAAATAAATAACAGAAATTAAATGATGATAAATAAAGTGCGTAAAGTAAATAACAGAAATTAAATGACGATAAATAAAATTGCGAGAATGTAAATTGCGATAATTAAATTGTGATAAATAAAATGTAATCAGTTAGCTAGGAACAATTAGCTAGGAACAGTTAGCGTGAATTCTTAACAAAATTTCTTATAGTTAATTTGTTTGTTTCTAATAAATTTTATTTTGTCAAATGTTTTCTTCATTATGACACTTGTTGGATCCTGATAAGTCAAAATCCAAATATGAAATTGAATGAAAATAGTTGTATTGTGGTGAACGGATTCGTATATCTTGTGGATGTAAGTAGGATAGTAAATGACTGTTGAGTTAGATTTGAAAGAATGTACAGTGTAACTTATTAATGTGAAACCCAAATATTCCTCGAGTATTACCTACCCGTTAAAATATTCTCATCATTAACAGTTTGCACAAAAGAATTTTTAATTACAATCTTTATGAAAATATACATACATATATATTTTTTTCAGATGTAATCATGGATTTAATAAGTCAATAAGATTTTAAACTCATTTGATTTATCGTTAATACTAGATTACATAATCTCTAAAACTTTAGAAATTACATAATTGTCATGTTGAGCGAATATAATCGATGTAGAACGATATGTAGAACGATATGTAGAACGAAGATAAAGTAGATAGAACGATACGTAGAACGATGATTATGCTCGAGGTACAGGATGGGATGTTGAGGCATGTGATGTTGAAATTTGGGTTGTTGGTGGTACTGGTGCTGTTATTGATGGTACTGTGAGTGCCAGTGATAATGCTGAAGCTGGTAAATTTTGCACCATATTCTCCTAATTGATTACTCGAGCGCGAAGTTCGTTGACTTATTCTATTATTCCGGGATGATTGTCGGTTGGAACGAGCGAATGAATACGGTTTAGAATTGTGGATAGAATATAATCGTGACGAGATATTCGGGCAACGAGAGTGAAAATGGTGTTTCGAACAGGTTCGCCGGTAAGTGATTCAGGTTCTTCGCCAAAAGGTGAATTCAGTTGGTGGAAGGGATCGCCTTCTTCTCGTCTCCATTGGTTAAGTCGACTACGAACCCATCAGATAAATTAAGGATGGCTGATTGATTGATTCATTCTGGTGACGCTGCTTCTGGGGCTGGAGTGGGACTCCCTATCGGAATCCGAGGGACTTGAACTAGTTGTGAGTTCCATTGCGTACGATTGAATAAAGGATTTTTCGATATGAAGTGATTTTCGGATATCGGATGATATTCTAATTATATAGAATACCTATACATAGTACATAAGATCCCGTAGATTACGAAAGGATTTAAGGAAACGTGTCAGATAAATTCTACAGTAACAGATACGCTAAGATATGAATTTATCCATACACTATCTATCAAATAAATGCAGGAAGTCATGTCTAGACTTAGGAATAATAAGCAGGTAATTTTCCACTAGGAATGATAAACAATACTTATAATATGCAGCTAAGGTCGAAGTCCAGACTCGCTAATGCATCCTAACAACTATCAGTTAGACACACTAATGGAAGACCTGGTTCGCAAGGACCAACGCTCTGATACCACCTGTGAGGACCCGTCCTTATCCCCCCTGGACGAAGTCATCATCATCTGGTCCCATTGCGAGGTACTGATCTTACATATGCAGGAAAGACTCCAAGTAATATAAGAAAATGCACAGCGGAAGACTTCTTTATATACCTGAGAATAAACATGCTTAAAAATGTCAACCAAAAGGTTGGTGAGTTCATAGGTTTATCCTAACAATCATTTCAATATATTAATAGACCACAAGATTTCATATACACAAACGTTTTAATAAAAATATTCTAAGTGGTTGAGCACTTGGTAACCATACTTAACCTTTAATCAACGTCGCATATTCCCTTTATTATGAAATCTCACTACACCGTACCAAGTGTAGTCACAAAACGAAGTACTGTGCAACCGTTGAATACTGGTCGTCCAGTCCGGTTGAGGTTGTCAGGCCCGATAGATCTATCAACAGGATTCGCGTTTATAATACCCATGCAAATAGTAGTTACCAAGCTACAGGGAAGTATGCCAGTGGTACAACTCAACGTAGAATATATTTTTAAGTACTTGTGTCTATTTTGTAAATATTTATAAAAGCAGCGCATGTATTCTCAGCCCAAAAATATATATATTGCAAAAGCAATTAAAAAGGGAGCAAATGAAACTTACCATACTGTATTTTGTAGTAAAAATACATATGACGTCATTTAACAAGTGTAGGTTTGACCTCGGATTCACAAACCTATATTAATTGCATATATATTAACACATATAATTAACACGTAATAATATTCAAACCTGTTTATATATATAAATCATATATTACTTATTTAAAATAGTAATGTAATATTTATATAGTTATTATATATGTATTTGATATATTTTTATATAAATAACTTTTGGTTTGTTAAAATAATGACTTTAATAATACTAAAATAGTGCTGGTAATAATAATTAGATTTAATAATGACAATATAAATTTTTGATAATAATACTAGTTATTTTATTTGTAGTAATAATAATGTTAATAATAATATATTAAAGTAATGATTCTTATAATAATGATAATACTAGTAATAACAATAATGATAATAATAATAATATAAATAATAATAATAATAAAATCATGTTTAATAATAATAATAATAATAATAATAATAATAATAATAATAATAATAATAATAATAATAATAATAATAATAATAATAATAATAATAATAATAATAATAATAATAATAATAAATCGTAAAATGCTACCTTAAAGAAGTAGCCCTTATAAATGCCCAAGTTCGGGTTTGAACCCGCGACGTCCCGCTAACCCAATAATACTCTTAACCATCGATTCATTTATGTTTTTCTTCCTCATGTATCATCTAACTGACATACGTAGTATCATTATCATCGTTGACACATGTGTGTATCATCATCTTCGTTATTATCCCGTATTATTATTATTATTATTACTATCGATGTCCAATTAAAAGCCCGATCGTGTTATGTAAAAAATGGATTCACTAAGTCTACTAGTAACCATGGTCTCGGTTGTAATTCTTTACCCGATCAATATCATTGAACCTCGGCTGTAGTAAGCAGAAAAACCGAACAGGATACAGTATAACCAATTCGAATTGGATTGTGTTTTAGCGAATAGAATAGATAGTAGACTAGGTTCATCGTCATTTGGATCATCATATTGATCCCTCAATATAGTCGCAGCCCAACAACCAAATAACATGTTTCTCGGCCCATATCGAATCAGTCCAATTTACTAATTTAAAAGAAACCCAATTACAGCCCACTTTATCAAAAGTCTGGTTTGATTCAGGAAGCCCATTTATTAAATCGTAACCTAATCATATACAAATCAGTTTAAGAGGATTAACCGGCTAACAGATAAGTTTAAAGAAAAAAAAATTCGTCGGTGGGGTTAAAGGGTTGGTGCCTGTTGGCCACCAGAGAGAAAAAGAAAGAAACCATTTGTATCAATTGAAACTGCAACAGAATAAATAAAGGCAAGTAGCAGTGAGAAAGATGGAGCTGTAACCGTAATTGTGGTGTTGGTTTGATTTCGGATAGCTGCACCAACAAGGAGGATCATTTGTTTTTGAGTTTGATCCTGGCTCGACAGGAACAATTAACGTACAGATGGTTCTTTTCTTCCCTGCTTAACATCGATCATCACAACGTCATTTATATAGCTGACTTACTCACCATCATCATGGTAATCACCATCGTTGTCATCCCTTCTAATCATCATCGTCACTAATAATAGTCTTCATCATCATGTTCGTTATCGAAGTGAGTGATAATAGAAAGGAGTTTGCAGGGTTTTGTTTGATCGTGGTGTTTATGACAAACACAGAATCAAAATAGATGCAATCACCTGGTTCGAAGAAAAAGGAATAGTAAGTGGGTGTTGCAGGTGTTTAGGTGGTTAAATGGGTGATGATCCTCAGTAGTTTGTTATGGTGGTTCGAGAAGAGAGAGAAGGTGGTCGATGGATTGAGGGTGGTGTCTGTGGTGGTTGTATTCCTTGATCGAACCCGAAACAAAATAGCAACGTAGCAGTGTTAGCTAATCATGGTTGCAGGTGGCGGTTTTGGTAGGATGGTGGTTTTAGGTTGGTATAAGATGGTGATTTTATGGTTGTGCGATGGTTTTGCAGCTGAACGGAAACAGTAGAAACAGATGCAACAAAAGCTGTAACAAAACTGCAGGTTTGGTGGTTTCTCTTGAACAGAAAGAGAGAAAAGAAAAAAAAATAGTAGGTGATGGTGATTTAGCTAGGAAGAAAGGGAGAGAGAGAGAGAGAGAGAGAGAGAGAGAGAGAGAGATGAAAGGTGGCGAAGGTGGTGGTAGCCGGTGGTTCTAGGAGAAGATGGAAATTGATCGAGTATGTATGTGTTAATATATATGTGTCTTCTATGCTATGTATGTATATATATAAATATAATATATATATATATATAACTCAAGTTTATAAAGAACATAAAGTAGACATAGTAATCCTCAATTATTTTTCAATTATCACGGGTAAGTTATTGTTTGACAAGTGGGTCGTTGATTGATTGAGTGTACATATATATATCTATATCATAGTTAATATTATATATATTGAAATGTCCCGTTCTTATTGATTAAAAACGTTCCATATTAATTGATTTCGTTGCGAGGTTTTGACCTCTATATGAGACGTTTTTCAAAGACTGCATTCATTTTTAAAACAAACCATAACCTTTATTTCATAGATAAAGGTTTTAAAAAGCTTTACGTAGATTATCAAATAATGATAATCTAAAATATCCTGTTTACACACGACCATTACATAATGGTTTACAATAAAAATATGTTACAACAAAATAAGTTTCTTGAATGCAGTTTTTACACAATATCATACAAGCATGGACTCCAAATCTCGTCCTTATTTAAGTATGCGACAGCGGAAGCTCTTAATAATCACCTGAGAATAAACATGCTTAAAACGTCAACAAAAATGTTGGTGAGTTATAGGTTTAACCTATATATCAAATCATAATAATAGACCACAAGATTTCATATTTCAATACACATCCCATACATAGAGATAAAAGTCATTCATATGGTGAACACCTGGTAACCGACATTAACAAGATGCATATATAAGAATATCCCCATCATTCCAGGACACCCTTCGGATATGATATAAATTTCGAAGTACTAAAGCATCCGGTACTTTGGATGGGGCTTGTTGGGCCCGATAGATCTATCTTTAGGATTCGCGTCAATTAGGGTGTTTGTTCCCTAATTCTTAGATTACCAGACTTAATAAAAAGGGGCATATTCGATTTCGATAATTCAACCATAGAATGTAGTTTCACGTACTTGTGTCTATTTTGTAAATCATTTATAAAACCTGCATGTATTCTCATCCCAAAAATATTAGATTTTAAAAGTGGGACTATAACTCACTTTCACAGATTTTTACTTCGTCGGGAAGTAAGACTTGGCCACTGGTTGATTCACGAACCTATAACAATATATACATATATATCAAAGTATGTTCAAAATATATTTACAACACTTTTAATATATTTTGATATTAAGTCAGCTGTCCTCGTTAGTAACCTACAACTAGTTGTCCACAGTTAGATGTACAGAAATAAATCGATAAATATTATCTTGAATCAATCCACGACCCAGTGTATACGTATCTCAGTATTGATCACAACTCAAACTATATATATTTTGGAATCAACCTCAACCCTGTATAGCTAACTCCAACATTCACATATAGAGTGTCTATGGTTGTTCCGAAATATATATAGATGTGTCGACATGATAGGTCGAAACATTGTATACGTGTCTATGGTATCTCAAGATTACATAATATACAATACAAGTTGATTAAGTTATGGTTGGAATAGATTTGTTACCAATTTTCACGTAGCTAAAATGAGAAAAATTATCCAATCTTGTTTTACCCATAACTTCTTCATTTTAAATCCGTTTTGAGTGAATCAAATTGCTATGGTTTCATATTGAACTCTATTTTATGAATCTAAACAGAAAAGTATAGGTTTATAGTCGGAAAAATAAGTTACAAGTCGTTTTTGTAAAGGTAGTCATTTCAGTCGAAAGAACGACGTCTAGATGACCATTTTAGAAAACATACTTCCACTTTGAGTTTAACCATAATTTTTGGATATAGTTTCATGTTCATAATAAAAATCATTTTCTCAGAATAACAACTTTTAAATCAAAGTTTATCATAGTTTTTAATTAACTAACCCAAAACAGCCCGCGGTGTTACTACGACGGCGTAAATCCGGTTTTACGGTGTTTTTCGTGTTTCCAGGTTTTAAATCATTAAGTTAGCATATCATATAGATATAGAACATGTGTTTAGTTGATTTTAAAAGTCAAGTTAGAAGGATTAACTTTTGTTTGCGAACAAGTTTAGAATTAACTAAACTATGTTCTAGTGATTACAAGTTTAAACCTTCGAATAAGATAGCTTTATATGTATGAATCGAATGATGTTATGAACATCATTACTACCTTAAGTTCCTTGGATAAACCTACTGTAAAATAGAAAAATGGATCTAGCTTCAACGGATCCTTGGATGGCTCGAAGTTCTTGAAGCAGAATCATGACACGAAAACAAGTTCAAGTAAGATCATCACTTGAAATAAGATTGTTATAGTTATAGAAATTGAACCAAAGTTTGAATATGATTATTACCTTGTATTAGAATGATAACCTACTGTAAGAAACAAAGATTTCTTGAGGTTGGATGATCACCTTACAAGATTGGAAGTGAGCTAGCAAACTTGAAAGTATTCTTGATTTTATGAAACTAGAACTTTTGGAATTTATGAAGAACACTTAGAACTTGAAGATAGAACTTGAGAGAGATCAATTAGATGAAGAAAATTGAAGAATGAAAGTGTTTGTAGGTGTTTTTGGTCGTTGGTGTATGGATTAGATATAAAGGATATGTAATTTTGTTTTCATGTAAATAAGTCATGAATGATTACTCATATTTTTTGTAATTTTATGAGATATTTCATGCTAGTTGCCAAATGATGGTTCCCACATGTGTTAGGTGACTCACATGGGCTGCTAAGAGCTGATCATTGGAGTGTATATACCAATAGCACATACATCTAAAAGCTGTGTATTGTACGAGTACGAATACGGGTGCATACGAGTAGAATTGTTGATGAAACTGAACGAGGATGTAATTGTAAGCATTTTTGTTAAGTAGAAGTATTTTGATAAGTGTATTGAAGTCTTTCAAAAGTGTATAAATACATATTAAAACACTACATGTATATACATTTTAACTGAGTCGTTAAGTCATCGTTAGTCGTTACATGTAAGTGTTGTTTTGAAACCTTTACGTTAACGATCTTGTTAAATGTTGTTAACCCAATGTTTATAATATCAAATGAGATTTTAAATTATTATATTATCATGATATTATCATGTATGAATATCTCTTAATATGATATATATACAATAAATGTCTTTACAACGATAATTGTTACATATATGTCTCGTTTAAAAATCATTAAGTTAGTAGTCTTGTTTTTACATATGTAGTTCATTGTTAATATACTTAATGATATGTTTACTTATCATAGTATCATGTTAACTATATATATATCCATATATATGTCATCATATAGTTTTTACAAGTTTTAACGTTCGTGAATCACCGGTCAACTTGGGTGGTCAATTGTCTATATGAAACATATTTCAATTAATCAAGTCTTAACAAGTTTGATTGCTTAACATGTTGGAAACATTTAATCATGTAAATATCAATCTCAATTAATATATATAAACATGGAAAAGTTCGGGTCACTACAGTACCTACCCGTTAAATAAATTTCGTCCCGAAATTTTAAGCTGTTGAAGGTGTTGACGAATCTTATGGAAATAGATGCGGGTATTTCTTCTTCATCTGATCTTCACGCTCCCAGGTGAACTCGGGTCCTCTACGAGCATTCCATCGAACCTTAACAATTGGTATCTTGTTTTGCTTAAGTCTTTTAACCTCACGATCCATTATTTCGACGGGTTCTTCGATGAATTGAAGTTTTTCGTTGATTTGAATTTCATCTAACGGAATAGTGAGATCTTCTTTAGCAAAACATTTCTTCAAATTCGAGACGTGGAAAGTGTTATGTACAGCCGCGAGTTGTTGAGTTAACTCAAGTCGGTAAGCTACTGGTCCGACACGATCAATAATCTTGAATGGTCCAATATACCTTGGATTTAATTTCCCTCGTTTACCAAATCGAACAACGCCTTTCCAAGGTGCAACTTTAAGCATGACCATCTCTCCAATTTCAAATTCTATATCTTTTCTTTTAATGTCAGCGTAGCTCTTTTGTCGACTTTTGGCGGTTTTCAACCGTTGTTGAATTTGGATGATCTTCTCGGTAGTTTCTTGTATAATCTCTGGACCCGTAATCTGTCTATCCCCCACTTCACTCCAACAAATCAGAGACCTGCACTTTCTACCATAAAGTGCTTCAAATGGCGCCATCTCAATGCTTGAATGGTAGCTGTTGTTGTAGGAAAATTCTGCTAACGGTAGATGTCGATCCCAACTGTTTCCGAAATCAATAACACATGCTCGTAGCATGTCTTCAAGCGTTTGTATCGTCCTTTCGCTCTGCCCATCAGTTTGTGGATGATAGGCAGTACTCATGTCTAGACGAGTTCCTAATGCTTGCTGTAATGTCTGCCAGAATCTTGAAATAAATCTGCCATCCCTATCAGAGATAATAGAGATTGGTATTCCATGTCTGGAGACGACTTCCTTCAAATACAGTCGTGCTAACTTCTCCATCTTGTAATCTTCTCTTATAGGCAGGAAGTGTGCTGACTTGGTGAGACGATCAACTATTACCCAAATAGTATCATAACCACTTGCAGTCCTTGGCAATTTAGTGATGAAATCCATGGTAATGTTTTCCCATTTCCATTCCGGGATTTCGGGTTGTTGAAGTAGACCTGATGGTTTCTGATGCTCAGCTTTGACCTTAGAACACGTCAAACATTCTCCTACGTATTTAGCAACATCGGCTTTCATACCCGGCCACCAAAAATGTTTCTTGAGATCCTTGTACATCTTCCCCGTTCCAGGATGTATTGAGTATCTGGTTTTATGAGCTTCTCTAAGTACCATTTCTCTCATATCTCCAAATTTTGGTACCCAAATCCTTTCAGCCCTATACCGGGTTCCGTCTTCCCGAATATTAAGATGTTTCTCCGATCCTTTGGGTATTTCATCCTTTAAATTTCCCTCTTTTAAAACTCCTTGTTGCACCTCCTTTATTTGAGTAGTAAGGTTATTATGAATCATTATATTCATAGATTTTACTCGAATGGGTTCTCTGTCCTTCCTGCTCAAGGCATCGGCTACCACATTTGCCTTCCCCGGGTGGTAACGAATCTCAAAGTCGTAATCATTCAATAATTCAATCCACCTACGCTGCCTCATATTCAGTTGTTTCTGATTAAATATGTGTTGAAGACTTTTGTGGTCGGTATATATGATACTTTTGACCCCATATAAGTAGTGCCTCCAAGTCTTTAATGCAAAAACAACCGCGCCTAATTCCAAATCATGCGTCGTATAATTTTGTTCGTGAATCTTCAATTGTCTAGACGCATAAGCAATCACCTTCGTTCGTTACATTAATACACAACCGAGACCTTGCTTTGATGCGTCACAATAAATCACAAAATCATCATTCCCTTCAGGCAATGACAATATAGGTGCCGTAGTTAGCTTTTTCTTCAATAACTGAAACGCTTTCTCTTGTTCATCATTCCATTCAAATTTCTTCCCTTTATGCGTTAATGCAGTCAAGGGTTTTGCTATTCTGGAAAAGTCTTGGATGAACCTTCTGTAGTAACCAGCTAGTCCTAAAAACTGGCGTATGTGTTTCGGAGTTTTCAGGGTTTCCCACTTTTCAACAGTTTCTATCTTTGCCGGATCCACCTTAATACCTTCTTTGTTCACTATGTGACCGAGGAATTGAACTTCTTCCAACCAAAATGCACACTTTGAAAACTTAGCGTACAATTCTTCCTTCCTCAATACTTCTAACACCTTTCTCAAATGTTCACCGTGTTCTTGGTCATTCTTTGAGTAAATAAGTATGTCATCAATGAAAACAATGACAAACTTGTCAAGGTATGGTCCAAACACTCGGTTCATAAGGTCCATGAACACAGCTGGTGCATTAGTTAAACCAAACGGCATGACCATAAACTCGTAATGACCGTAACGTGTTCTGAAAGCAGTCTTTGGAATATCATCTTCTTTCACCCGCATTTGATGATACCCGGAACGTAAGTCAATCTTTGAATAAACAGACGAGCCTTGTAGTTGATCAAATAAGTCGTCGATTCTCAGTAGTGGGTAGCGGTTCTTGATGGTAAGTTTGTTCAACTCTCAGTAGTCGATACACAACCTGAATGTACCATCTTTCTTCTTGACAAACAAAACAGGAGCTCCCCACGGTGATGTGCTTGGTCGAATGAAACCAAGCTCTAAAAGTTCTTGTAATTGGCTTTGCAGTTCTTTCATCTCGTTGGGTGCGAGTCTGTAAGGAGCACGAGCTATTGGTGCAGCTCCTGGTACAAGATCTATTTGAAATTCAACGGATCGATGTGGGGGTAATCCCGGTAATTCTTTCGGAAATACATCGGGAAATTCTTTTGCGACGGGAACATCATTGATGCTCTTTTCTTCAGTTTGTACTTTCTCGACGTGTGCTAGAACAGCATAGCAACCTTTTCTTATTAGTTTTTGTACCTTCAAATTACTAATAAGATGTAGCTTCGTGTTGCCCTTTTCTCCGTACACCATTAAGGGTTTTCCTTTTTCTCGTATAATGCGAATTGCATTTTTGTAACAAACGATCTCTGCTTTCACTTCTTTCAACTAGTCCATACCGATTATCACATCAAAACTCCCTAACTCTACTGGTATCAAATCAATCTTAAATGTTTCGCTAACCAGTTTAATTTCTCGATTCCGACATATATTATCTGCTGAAATTAATTTACCATTTGCTAATTCGAGTAAAAATTTACTATCCAAAGGCGTCAATGGACAACTTAATTTAGCACAAAAATCTCTACTCATATAGCTTCTATCCGCACCCGAATCAAATAAAACGTAAGCAGATTTATTGTCAATAAGAAACGTACCCGTAACAAGCTCCGGGTCTTTCTGTGCCTCTGCCGCATTAATATTGAAAACTTTTCCGCGGCCTTGTCCATTCGTGTTCTTCTGGTTCGGGCAATTTCTAATAATGTGGCCCGGTTTTCCACATTTATAACAAACTACATTGGCATAACTTGCTCCGACACTACTTGCTCCGCCATTACTCGTTCCGACACCATTTGTTCCTTTCGTTCTATTAACCCCTGGTCCGTAGACCTCACACTTCGCCGCGCTATGACCATTTCTTTTACACTTGTTGCAAAATTTGGTGCAGAACCCCGAGTGATACTTTTCACACCTTTGGCATAGCTGCTTCTGATTGTTGTTGTTGTTGCGGTTATTATTGTTGTTGGGATGATTGTTGTAGTTGCTGTTGTTGTTGTTGTTGTTGGGCCGTTTGTTGTAGTTGCGATTGATGTTGCGATTGTTGGGATAATTGTTGCGATTATTGTTGTAATTGCTGTTGTTGTTGTATTGGTGATTCTTATCACCGTTTTCCTCCCACTTTCTTTTGACTTGCTTCACATTGGCCTCTTCAGCAGTCTGTTCTTTAATTCTTTCTTCAATCTGGTTCACTAGTTTGTGAGCCATTCTACATGCCTGTTGTATGGAGGCGGGCTCGTGTGAACTTATATCTTCTTGGATTCTTTCCGGTAATCCTTTCACAAACGCGTCGATCTTCTCTTCCTCATCTTCGAATGCTCCCGGACACAATAGGCACAATTCTGTGAATCGTCTTTCATACATGGTAATATCAAATCCTTGGGTTCGTAACCCTCTAAGTTCTGTCTTGAGCTTATTGACCTCGGTTCTGGGACGGTACTTCTCGTTCATCAAGTGCTTGAATGCTGACCACGGTAGTGCGTAAGCATCATCTTGTCCCACTTGCTCTAGATAGGTATTCCACCATGTTAACGCAGAACCTGTGAAGGTATGCGTAGCGTACTTCACTTTGTCCTCTTCAGTACACTTACTTATGGCAAACACCGATTCGACCTATTCCCAAAAGATTCAATCAGGGAGTTGCTGATTAGAGAAGCACATGGAGGTGGTTTAGCTGGTCATTTTGGGATTAACAAGACATTGGATATCCTAAGTGAACACTTCTACTGGCCATGTATGGATAAAGATGTCAAAGCTGTGATTAATCGTTGTGTTACCTGCTGTCAAGCTAAGTCAACTTTTCACAAGGGTTTATATACTCCTCTTCCTATTCCCAACCAGCCATGGGAAGATTTGAGCATGGATTTCATTGTTGCTTTACCAAGGACTCAGCGAGGCAAAGATTCTATTATGGTTGTTGTTGACAGGTTTTCAAAGATGGCTCATTTCATAGCCTGCAACAAAACCAATGATGCTACTGTTGTTGCTACTTTATTCTTCAAAGAAATTGTTCGTCTTCATGGGGTTCCCAAAACCATTGTGTCTGATCGAGATACAAAGTTCTTAAGCTATTTTTGGAAGACATTATGGAAGCTGCTTGGAACAAAGCTTTTATTCAGCACTTCTCACCATCCCCAAACTGATGGTCAAACTGAAGTTACCAATAGAACTGTGAGAATGTTGCTAAGGGCACTTGTGAAGAAAAGTTTGAAGGAGTGGGATTTGAAGCTTGCTCAAGCTGAATTTGCTTTTAACAGAGCACCTAATTACTCCACAGGAAAATCACCATTTGAAATCTGCTATGGTGCAAATCCACTCACACCCATTGATCTGATTCCTTTTGCAATTGAGCCTAAGGTAAGTGTTGATGCAGTAGCAAAGGCCAAAGAAATGAAGAAGCTGTATGAGGAAGTGAGGGCCAAAATAGAGAAGACCAACCAGCAATACAAGGCTAAAGCTAACCAGCACAGAAAGCAGCCCACTTTTATTCCTGGTGATCTTGTTTGGATTCATCTAAGGAAAGAAAGGTTCCCAGCAAAAAGGAAGAACAAGCTGATTCCAAGAGCTGAGGGTCCATTTAAAGTGTTGGAAAAAGTTGGTGATAATGCTTACAAGGTCGAGCTGCCTGGTGATACTGCTGTGTCTAGCACTTTTAATGTGTAGTGACCCGAACTTTTCCATGTTTATATATATTAATTGAGATTGATATTTACATGATTAAATGTTTCCAACATGTTAAGCAATCAAACTTGTTAAGACTTGATTAATTGAAATATGTTTCATATAGACAATTGACCACCCAAGTTGACCGGTGATTCACGAACGTTAAAACTTGTAAAAACTATATGATGACATATATATGGATATATATATAGTTAACATGATACTATGATGAGTAAACATATCATTAAGTATATTAACAATGAACTACATATGTAAAAACAAGACTACTAACTTAATGATTTTTAAACGAGACATATATGTAACGATTATCGTTGTAAAGACATTTAATGTATATATATATATATATCATATTAAGAGATATTCATACATGATAATATCATGATAATATAATAATTTAAAATCTCATTTGATATTATAAACATTGGGTTAACAACATTTAACAAGATCGTTAACCTAAAGGTTTCAAAACAACACTTACATGTAACGACTAACGATGACTTAACGACTCAGTTAAAATGCATATACATGTAGTGTTTTAATATGTATTTATACACTTTTGAAAGACTTCAAGACACTTATCAAAATACTTCTACTTAACAAAAATGCTTACAATTACATCCTCGTTCAGTTTCATCAACAATTTTACTCGTATGCACCCGTATTCGTACTCGTACAATACACAGCTTTTAGATGTATGTACTATTGGTATATACACTCCAATGATCAGATCTTAGCAGCCCATGTGAGTCACCTAACACATGTAGGAACCATCATTTGGCAACTAGCATGAAATATCTCATAAAATTACAAAAATATGAGTAATCATTCATGACTTATTTACATGAAAACAAAATTACATATCCTTTATATCTAATCCATACACCAACGACCAAAAATACCTACAAAAACTTTCATTCTTCAATTTTCTTCATCTAATTGATCTCTCTCAAGTTCTATCTTCAAGTTCTAAGTGTTCTTCATATATTCTACAAGTTCTAGTTACATAAAATCAAGAATACTTTCAAGTTTGCTAGCTCACTTCCAATCTTGTAAGGTGATCATCCAACCTCAAGAAATCTTTGTTTCTTACAGTAGGTTATCATTCTAATACAAGGTAATAATCATATTCAAACTTTGGTTCAATTTCTATAACTATAACAATCTTATTTCAAGTGATGATCTTACTTGAACTTGTTTTCGTGTCATGATTCTGCTTCAAGAACTTCGAGCCATCCAAGGATCCGTTGAAGCTAGATCCATTTTTCTCTTTTCCAGTAGGTTTATCCAACGAACTTAAGGTAGTAATGATGTTCATAACATCATTCGATTCATACATATAAAGCTATCTTATTCGAAGGTTTAAACTTGTAATCACTAGAACATAGTTTAGTTAATTCTAAACTTGTTCGCAAACAAAAGTTAATCCTTCTAACTTGACTTTTAAAATCAACTAAACACATGTTCTATATCTATATGATATGCTAACTTAATGATTTAAAACCTGGAAACACGAAAAACACCGTAAAACCGGATTTACGCCGTCGTAGTAACACCGCGGGCTGTTTTGGGTTAGTTAATTAAAAACTATGATAAACTTTGATTTAAAAGTTGTTATTCTTAGAAAATGATTTTTATTATGAACATGAAACTATATCCAAAAATTATGGTTAAACTCAAAGTGGAAGTATGTTTTCTAAAATGGTCATCTAGACGTCGTTCTTTCGACTGAAATGACTACCTTTACAAAAATGACTTGTAACTTATTTTTCTGACTATAAACCTATACTTTTTCTGTTTAGATTCATAAAATAGAGTTCAATATGAAATCATAGCAATTTGATTCACTCAAAACAGATTTAAAATGAAGAAGTTATGGGTAAAACAAGATTGGATAATTTTTCTCATTTTAGCTACGTGAAAATTGGTAATAAATCTATTCCAACCATAACTTAATCAACTTGTATTGTATATTATGTAATCTTGAGATACCATAGACACGTATACAATGTTTCGACCTATCATGTCGACACATCTATATATATTTCGGAACAACCATAGACACTCTATATGTGAATGTTGGAGTTAGCTATACAGGGTTGAGGTTGATTCCAAAATATATATAGTTTGAGTTGTGATCAATACTGAGATATGTATACACTTGGTCGTGGATTGATTCAAGATGATATTTATCGATTTATTTCTGTACATCTAACTGTGGACAACTAGTTGTAGGTTACTAACGAGGACAGCTGACTTAATAAACTTAAAACATCAAAATATATTAAAAGTGTTGTAAATATATTTTGAACATACTTTGATATATATGTATATATTGTTATAGGTTCGTGAATCAACCAGTGGCCAAGTCTTACTTCTCGACGAAGTAAAAATCTGTGAAAGTGAGTTATAGTCCCACTTTTAAAATCTAATATTTTTGGGATGAGAATACATGCAGGTTTTATAAATGATTTAAAAAATAGACATAAGTACGTGAAACTACATTCTATGGTTGAATTATCGAAATCGAATATGCCCCTTTTTATTATGTCTGGTAATTTAAGAATTAGGGAACAGACACCCTAATTGACACGAATCCTAAAGATAGATCTATTGGGCCTAACAAACCCCATCCAAAGTACCGGATGCTTTAGTACTTCGAAATTTATATCATATCCGAAGGGTGTCCCGGAATGATGGGGATATTCTTATATATGCATCTTGTTAATGTCGGTTACCAGGTGTTCACCATATGAATGATTTTTATCTCTATGTATGGGATGTGTATTGAAATATGAAATCTTGTGGTCTATTATTATGATTTGATATATATAGGTTAAACCTATAACTCACCAACATTTTTGTTGACGTTTTAAGCATGTTTATTCTCAGGTGATTATTAAGAGCTTCCGCTGTTGCATACTTAAATAAGGACGAGATTTGGAGTCCATGCTTGTATGATATTGTGTAAAAACTGCATTCAAGAAACTTATTTTGTTGTAACATATTTGTATTGTAAACCATTATGTAATGGTCGTGTGTAAACAGGATATTTTAGATTATCATTATTTGATAATCTACGTAAAGCTTTTTAAACATTTATTGATGAAATAAAGGTTATGGTTTGTTTTAAAATGAATGCAGTCTTTGAAAAACGTCTCATATAGAGGTCAAAACCTCGCAACGAAATCAATTAATATGGAACGTTTTTAATCAATAAGAACGGGACATTTCAGTTAGTATCCGAGCGTTGGTCTTAGAGAACCAGAATTTTGCATTAGTGTGTCTTATCGAGTTTGTTAGGATGCATTAGTGAGTCTGGACTTCGACCGTGTTTACTTGAAAAATGATTGCTTAACAAATTTTGTTGGAAACTATATATTTTTAACATGTGAATATTATGTGATATATTAATCTCTTAACGCGTTTGATATTATGTGATAGATGTCTACCTCTAGAACAAGTCTCATTGACTCACCTAATAATAATGAAGAGTCAAATGTAAATTGGAATGATTCGTGGACTGATTCACAAGTTCCCGAAGAGGAACCTGTAGGTATTTCATATGCCCGAGAGACATAATTAATTATTGTGGCCAATATGTTATGATCCAAGTCGGGTCATACCCAATAACAAACCGTCAACACTTTTATGTATTTATTTTAATGAGTGGATCCTTAAATTAAATACTTGACACTTAGACTTTAGAATTTGGTATTCTAAAGATGAAATGCAAGAAATAATTATTTGGATAATTATAAGTGCAAGTTTAATTATTAGTATGATTAAACTTATATGTGTGTGCTATAATTTTATAAAGTGGTTTATAAAATTGTATTTAAATGTGTAAGTAACACATATATATATATATATATATATATATATATATATATATATATATATATATATATATATATATATATATATATTAGCATGTAATTTAAATAAAGAGTGCATGGATATTGATATTAAAAGAAAAAAAAAAAAAAAAAAGGGGGGGGGGGGGTAATAAAGGGGACGGTTTTGGGGACTCCAAGGTGTGCCTCCCCATGCTTGCTTTTAATCAATGCACACTCTACCTTATGCATGCTTGCACATCTTCTCACACACACTTGAATACTTGCATTTTTGAACTAACAAAATACTCTTCCTCCTCCCTCCCATTTTGGCCGATTTTTGGAGCATAAACAAGGGATTTTTTGGTTGATTTTGTTAGTCAAGAAGTGTCTTAAAAACCCTAACCAAAGAAGGGTGTTGATACAAAGGTTTGTGGGTATCAAAGGCTTGAGGTTTCAAGTAAGAAACTAGCTTCTTCATCATCTCCATTTTCTTGTTTCTTCAACCTCCATTTTAGGAGAAGGTATAAACCCTAAACTAGCTCTATTTACATTTTAGTATATTTTCAAGACTAGATCTATGAAATGGAATACATTTAAAAGGTTAAAATATACATGCAAACACTTGAAATTGCTTCCGCTTACTCTATGTTTTAGGCCGAAATATATACATTTACAAAATGGGTTTTGTGAATTGTTTACATGTGGTATTCCATCAATGGTATCTAGAGCCAAAGTCTTGTTAATATACTTCTTGTTTTTGGCTTGTAAACTCATTTATTTTACAATCTACTAACATGCATGAAAGTAGAATGGAAAAATCATGAGTTTTGGGTGGTTGTTTGGTTTGGCCGAATTATTGGGGTCCCAAAAGTGGGTTTGGGACTTCAAGTTTGGCCAAGTTTGTTGTTATGTTATTGTTCACAATCGAGCCTAGACCATGTGGTTGTATGTTTGAATGATTTGGTTGTTATTCATGATTGTAACATTCATTCATATGGTTTGTATTAATTTGTAATAATTTTGTAATTTTGGTTTGTAATAAGTTGTAAGTAAATCTTGTAATTTTTCATGTAATTTATTCTATTTGTTTGTAAAAATAGAATAGGTTGTTATTTCATTTTCTAGAAAAATTGTATTAGGATATAATTTTGTAAAGAGAAAATGAAGAATCAAGAAGAAGGTTACAAGTTGGAGCTCTTGAAGATTACAAGATTAAGTGGGAGATTTTGCTTAAAATCTCTTACTTTCCTTTACCCTTACCGGTGACATTTGTTTTTTGGCTAAACAAATGTCCACCAAAATGGCTCCCGATTGTGAACATATTTTGTTATGCATGTTGTGTATGTTTGTATGATTGGTTGCTACAAGATTATCACATGTTAACACTTGCATAATACATTATAAGTGGTTATAATAAAACATAACAAAATGACACTAATAATTGGTTATTAGATCTAAATAAAATGGTTTATTTAAAAGGTAATGAAATGGTTTATAACTAGTAATTGGTTTACTAAAAGGACATGAAAATAGGTTTTTCATAAAACACTACACACCAAATGCATGTTGGTGTATAGCATTTTGTTTTCTAAAACTAGAATGTAGAAAACATAAAATCCCTTTAACTAAAACAAGGTAAACAAGTTAAACGCCATCCTTTTGTGGAAACACTTAGACATATTAGGAATCTCTTGATGGGATAAAGGTCACCTAACCGTCATGAGTGAACTAATATGAATAAGGTACACTTCGCATACATGTGGGATAAAGGTCACCTAACCACTTGTATGTTAAGTCTACATGTTTACACAAGTAGGACGACTTGATTTGGGAATCATGAACTTAGGGTCACCGAAGCATGAGGAACAAATAGGCATTGATGGGATTAATATGCCATGCAAAAGGATTGCATGATCCCATAAAATTAGAAGTTGCAAATGAAGTATTTCATATGCCCGAGAGACATAATAAATTAATGTGGCTAATGTGTTATGATCCAAGTCGGGTCATACCCAATAACAAGCTTACCGACACCTTATACGTATTTGATCTTAACGGTTGGATCTTTAAATAAATACGCGACACTTGAATTTTAGAAAAAGGTTTCTAAAGAGAAATTACTTGATGAATTTACATATAAATTATGGAATAATTTATATATAGAGGATTTAATTATTTATAGGTTAAATAATAAATTATTTTATGTTACATTTTATAAATTGGTTTTATAAAATATAATGTATACATAAAATAAAAATGTGCAAGTATTATATATAATACTTTTATATAAGTTTATATTTATTTTAAATTTAAATTTATATAATTAAATGGGCATGGGAGGTTGGTGTATTGCATGCAATTTGATTGGCTCTTTTGAAAGAGTCTTTTGCTTCTACATATGCACTTTACCTAACCCATTTAATACTTGCACATTCTACCATCAAAAGATAATACTTGCAAAAAAAAACTCTCCTTCCTCCTCCCATTTTGGCCGAATTTTTTCAAAGAAAAAGAGGGTTCAAAATTTAGTTTTGCAAGTTGATTTCATGTGTAAAAATCCTAACTAATTAAAGGTGGTGTTGATGCACAAAAGGCTTGGGGTATTTCACACTTGAGGCTTCAAGTTAGAAGCTCTTTCATCATCATCTTCATCATCTTTGTAGAAACCCTCAACTAGCTTGAGGAGGTAAAAATCTAAACCCACTTTTAGTTTGTAAGTATATTTCATGACATGATCTATTATTGGGATTTAATTTTAATTGGTTAAAGTAAACAAGTTTCAAATCGGGTTACATGCTTCCGCTTTAATATGAATCTTAATATGATTTTAGTGTTTATGAACTTGTTAAATCCCAACAATGGTATCTAGAGCCAAAGTCTTGTTAATATGCTTCTTGTTTTTGGCTAGTAAACTCATTTATTTTACAATCTACCAACATGCATGAAAGTAGAATGTAAAAATCATGAGTTTTGGTGGGTTTATTGGTTTGGCCGAATTTTTGGACCCCAAAAGTGGGTTTGGGACTTCAAGTTTGGCCAAGATTTGATGTTATGTTATTGTTCACAATCGAGCCTAGACCGTGTGGTTGAATGTTTGAATGATTTGGTTATTATTCATGGTTGTAATATTCATTCATTTGGTTTGTATTAATTTGTAATAATTTTGTAATTTTGGTGTGTAATAAGTTGTAAGTAATCTTGTAATTTTTCATGTAATTTATTCTATTTGTTTGTAAAAATAGAATAGGTTGTTATTTCATTTTCTAGAAAAATTGTATTAGGATATAATTTTGTAAAAAGAAAATGAAGATTCAAGATGAAGATTACAAGATGGAGCTTTGAAGATTACAAGATTTAGTGGGAGATTTTGTTTAAAAATCTCTTGCTTTCTTTTGTTAACCCTTACCAGTGACATTTTTTTTTTGGCTAAACCAATGCCCACCAAAATGGCTCCCGATTGTGAACATATTTTGTTATGCATGTTTGTGTATGTTTGTATGATTGGTTGCTACAAGATTATCACATGTTAACAACTTGCTTAATACATTATAAATGGTTATAATAAAACATAACATAACGACACTAATAATTGGTTATTAGACCTAAATAAAATGGTTTATTTAAAAAGTATTAAATTGGTTCATAACTAGTAATTGGTTTTACTAAAAGGACATGAAAATGGGTTTTTCAAAATTTACTACACACCAAATGCATGTTGGTGTATAGCATTTTGTTTTCTAAAACTAGTATGTAGAAAACTTAAATCCCTTTAACTAAAACAAGGTAAACAAGTTAAACGCCATCCTTTTGTGAAAACACTTAGACATATTAAGAAACTCTTGACGGGATAAAGGTCACCTAACCGTCATGAGCGTACTAATATGAATAAGGTAAATTTCGCACACTAGTAGGATAAAGGTCACCTAACCACTTGTTTGTTAAAATTTACATGTCTACACAAGTAGGACGACTTGATTTGGGAATCATGAACTTAGGGTCACCGAAGCATGAGGAACAAATAGGCGTTGATGGGATTGATATGCCATGCAAAAGGATTGCATGATCCCATAACTTAGAAGTTGCAAAAGGATTGCAATTGTCATTATGACTACCTAGCTAAATCAAATGACGGGATAAAGGTCACCTAACCGAAATTTGATTTACCGTTGGATTCTAATATTTAATAAAACAAATTAAAAGGGTATTGTTTATTGAATTTAAAATCGATACTTAAAAGGACTTTGTTGAATTTTGTAGATGGCCGCTAATAACAACAACAACATGCAAAACGCACCACTTAACATGAACAACCTATCATTAAGGTCTCTCTTAGAGAAAGACAAACTCAACCATACAAACTTTATGGATTGGTTCCGCAATCTTCGGATTGTCCTCAAACAAGAGGATAAAGCGTATGTACTTGAGGACCCCATTCCCAATTAACCGAATGAGAATGATGTGGAGGCAATGGCCTCTTACGATAAGTATTGCCACGACTCCCTTCAAGTCTCATGCCTGATGCTTGGGACTATGATTCCCGAACTCCAAAAGGATTTCGAGCATCATAGTGCATGCGACATGATAACGCAATTGAAGGAGATGTTCCTTCAACAAGCGCGTGTCGAGCGTTTCGAGACCGTTCGGGCGCTACATGCTTGTCGTATGGACGATACCCAATCGGTTTCATCTTATGTGCTTAAGATGAAGAGCCTTATTGATCGTGCTAACCGCCTTAACCTAAACATATCAAATGAGTTAGCCACCGATCTTATCCTTAACTCCCTATCAAAAAGGTTTGATCAATTTGTAATTAATTACAATATGAATGGGATGGATAAGAGCATAGGTGAGCTTCACGGTATGCTTAGAACGGCGGAAACTAGCATGGGTAAAAGGGCTTTACCCGTGTTAGCAATCGATCAAGGTGGGTCCAAAGGTAACACCTCTAAGCCAAAGGTGGCTAAGAGAAAAGGACCCGCCTATCAAGGCAAAGGGAAGGGGAAGATGGTTACTCCAACCATCAACAAGGCTAAGAAGCAAAAGGTAGCCGAGAAGGCAAACCCCAAAGAAGACCCATGTTTCGGTTGCGGTGAGATGGGTCATTGGAAACGAAACTGTCCGGTCTATCTTAAGGAGTTGAAGGACAAGAGGGATGCGGGGCAAACCTCAGGTAATATATATATGGTATATATTGAGCTTAATATTACTTCTTCTAATACATGGGTATTAGACACGGGATGTGGAACTCATATTTGCAATTCTTTGCAGGGGTTCAAAAGAAGTGATCATAAGGCGGGAACATCAAGTCTCTATATGGGCAATGGTGCAAAGGTGCATGTTAAAGCTCAAGGAGATTTTGTTTTGAAGCTTCCAAGCGGATTGGAACTTATTTTAGAAAATGTTTTGTATGCTCCGGATTTGTGTAGAAACATTATTTCTATTTCTCGCTTAAAACAATGTGGTTACATTGTTAATTTTATTGATGATGATATTCATGTTTCTAAAGATAATGTATTCTATTTCAAGGCTTCGCCTTCAAATGGAATTTATGAATTGGTTCATGATGACGCATCATCGAGCTCTATATACCATACTAGCACCAAGAAACTCAAAAGGGATTTGAGTGATTCCTATTTATGGCATTGTCGCCTTGGTCACATAAACAAGAACCGAATGCATACACTTCAAAAGAATGGACTTTTGAAATCAAATGAAATGGATTCGTTTGATGTATGTGAATCTTGTTTACAAGGCAAGATGACTAAAGCACCTTTCAAAGGGACTTATGAGAGGGCTAAAGATTTATTGGGATTAATACATTCGGATGTATGTGGACCCTTTAAACCCATGACTAGGAATGGTAAAAAATACTTTGTTACTTTCATTGATGACTTTAGTCGTTTCGGATATGTCTACTTATTGAGACATAAGGACGAAACGTTTGAAGCATTCAAAGAATATCAAAACGAAGTACAAAATCAACTCAATAAGTCAATTAAGGTACTACGTACCGATAGAGGAGGTGAATACCTAAGCGATGCCTTCCAAGATCATCTTAAGAGTTGTGGGATTATCTCACAAATTACTCCACCCGGAACACCCCAACTTAATGGAGTTTCCGAAAGGAGGAACCGAACCCTAATGGAAATGGTTCGATCTATGATGGCAAGAAGCTCGTTGCCTCTATCATTTTGGGGTTATTGTCTAAGCTCCGCGGTTCGTATTTTAAATATGGCCCCAACCAAGAAAGTGGAACGAACTCCTCATGAGATGTGGTTTGGAAAACCTCCTTCTCTTTCATACTTGAAAGTATGGGGATGTGAAGCTTATCCTAAGCGATATGTAGCTAATAAGCTACATGCTCGATCCACAAAGTGTATCTTCATAGGATATCCCAAAGATGACATGGGATATTACTTCTATGATCCATCCGAGCAAACGGTATTTGTTGCTCGGAAAGCAGAATTCCTTGAAACCAAATTCCTTATGGAAGGTAATGGTGAAAGGAAGATAGATCTCGTAGAGGTACAAGATCAAACCGATGATACACAATTGGTTGGCACTAGTACTCAACATGAGGATGTTGAAAATGATCAAGTGGATGATCAAGGTACACAAGACGTTCGAAGATCTAGTAGGATTAGTAATCCTCCCGAGAGATATGGGTTTCTCGTGGATGGTTGCTATACGGTTGATTTGGATGAACCAACAAACTACGAAGAAGCTTTATCAAGGATTGATAAAGATAAATGGCAGGAAGCCATGAACGCCGAGATGCAATCCATGTATGAAAATCAAGTTTGGGAACTTGTTGTACAACCTCCTAGCTCCAAGCTAGTTGATTGCAAATGGCTTTTCAAGAAGAAAACCGACATACATGGAAACTTGGATACATACAAAGCTAGACTTGTAGCAAAAGGTTTCACTCAAACTCAAGGGGTTAATTATGATGAAACTTTCTCGCCTGTGGCAATGCTAAAGTCTATTAGGATATTATTTACCATTGCTGCTCACTATGACTATGAAATATGGCAAATGGATGTCAAAACGCTTTTCTGAATGGATATCTTGAGGAAGATGTCTATATGGTACAGCCCGAAGGTTTTGTTGATCCGAAAAATCCTAAGAAGGTATGCAAGTTAAAGAAATCAATCTACGGATTGAAACAAGCATCTAGAATGTGGAATCATCATTTTAATGAAGAGGCAAAGAAATTTGGCTTCATTAAAAATGGTGATGAAGCTTGTGTATACAAGAAGGCTAGTGGGAGCTCTATAATGTTCCTTGTGCTGTATGTGGATGACATATTATTGTTTGGGAATGATATTACCACAATGCAAGAAGTCAAAACTTGGCTAAAGAGTTGCTTCTCCATTAAGGATCTTGGAGAAGCTCAATACATATTGGGGATAGGGATCTATAGGAATAGATCCAAGAGATTGATAGGTTTAAGTCAAAGTACATACATTGATAAAATCTTAAAAAGGTTCAAGATGGAAAACTCTAAGAAAGGTTTGGTACATATTCAAAGAGGAACCATTCTCAGTTCATCTCAGTGTCCTATCACGAAAGATGAACAAGAAAGAATGAAGAAAGTCCCATACGCATCTGCTATTGGGTCTATCATGTATGCAATGATATGTACTAGACCGGATGTGTCATGCGCTCTAAGCTTGACAAGTAGATACCAGAACAACCCAGGAAACAGTCATTGGATTGCTGTTAAAAGTATATTGAAGTACCTTAGGAGAACTAAGGATATGTTTCTAATATATGGGTCTGGTGAGGAGGAACTCGCTGTAAAAGGTTACGTGGATGCGAGTTTCCAAACTGATCGAGATGACTCACGATCACAATCTGGTTATGTCTTCATGTTAAATGGTGGTGCAGTCTCTTGGAAGAGTTCGAAACAGGATGTTGTTGCGTTATCCACTACAGAGTCGGAGTACATTGCCGCCTCACTGGCAGCTCAGGAAGCTGCATGGATGAAGAAATTCATCGACGACTTAGGAGTGGTCCCTTCCATTCAGGACCCTCTTGAGATCTTTTGTGACAACGAGGGTGCGATTGCTCAAATCAAGGAACCTCGTGCTCATCAAAAGACTCGTCACATTGAGCGGAGATTCAACTACATCAGGGATGAGGTTGAAAAGGGAAAGATATGTATTCACAAGGTTCACACAGCTCATAATGTTGCGGACCCACTCACGAAGCTTTTACATGGGCCAAAACATGAGGGACATGTTTGTGCATTAGGGCTTCGATATTCTAGTGATTGGAAATGATCTATTTTATGTATTGTAACGGAACGAATTAGTTCAAACTCATTAATATAATTGTGGTATTAATTTAATTATGAGTCATGTTCCAATTTTGCATATTTTAATCCATGAATAAACTATTATTCTGAATTCCGTAGTTGATCACATTTGTGGGAACAAGTGTGAGGTCTAGACTATTATGAACTTGGATTGGTTAGCATTCAAATGGCGAATGTGGGGCAAGGTTGCAACCAAGGTTCATAGATATTTGTGGGACACAAATATTGGAAGACCCGCTCTCAAGATTTACTATATGGAGCCTTTGTGGTTGATCACATGTAATCTTGAGTAAAGGAGAATATCATTGTATCCTCTGACCTGAGATACATATTGGGTTCAGATATTCACCGTATATCGTGCCTTGATTCTTTCCTTCACTATTCTGAAAAGGTAGCTCATAAGGGAGGCTTCAGGTATGGTACAAAGTGTAGTGTCTGGGACGTATGTAGCCAAGATGGAATTTGTCCCTCTTATTCGTTGAGAGTCAGATGTCTAAGGCCTGACAAAGTTAAATCTATAAGAGAGTGATCACTCTATGTCTTTTGGATTTAACATGACATCTAGGACAAAAGGATATATATTGAAAGATTCACCTAATCATATTCGAGATGGGAACTCGAAAGGGATGATGTTATTGAATGGCACCAAGTCATAACACATTGGGGGTGATGGACGGTCGTTAGGTGGTATCCGTCACTTACATTAATTCCTTATGTTTCTCGTGCAAGTGGGAGATTGAAGGTATTTCATATGCCCGAGAGACATAATAAATTAATGTGGCTAATGTGTTATGATCCAAGTCGGGTCATACCCAATAACAAGCTTACCGACACCTTATACGTATTTGATCTTAACGGTTGGATCATTAAATAAATACGCGACACTTGAATTTTAGAAAAAGGTTTCTAAAGAGAAATTACTTGATGAATTTACATATAAATTATGGAATAATTTATATATAGAGGATTTAATTATTTATAGGTTAAATAATAAATTATTTTATGTTACATTTTATAAATTGGTTTTATAAAATATAATGTATACATAAAATAAAAATGTGCAAGTATTATATATAATACTTTTATATAAGTTTATATTTATTTTAAATTTAAATTTATATAATTAAATGGGCATGGGAGGTTGGTGTATTGCATGCAATTTGATTGGCTCTTTTGAAAGAGTCTTTTGCTTCTACATATGCACTTTACCTAACCCATTTAATACTTGCACATTCTACCATCAAAAGATAATACTTGCAAAAAAAAACTCTCCTTCCTCCTCCCATTTTGGCCGAATTTTTTCAAAGAAAAAGAGGGTTCAAAATTTAGTTTTGCAAGTTGATTTCAAGTGTAAAAATCCTAACTAATTAAAGGTGGTGTTGATGCACAAAAGGCTTGGGGTATTTCACACTTGAGGCTTCAAGTTAGAAGCTCTTTCATCATCATCTTCATCATCTTTGTAGAAACCCTCAACTAGCTTGAGGAGGTAAAAATCTAAACCCACTTTTAGTTTGTAAGTATATTTCATGACATGATCTATTATTGGGATTTAATTTTAATTGGTTAAAGTAAACAAGTTTCAAATCGGGTTACATGCTTCCGCTTTAATATGAATCTTAATATGATTTTAGTGTTTATGAACTTGTTAAATCCCAACAGCAAAAGGATTGCAATTGTCATTATGACTACCTAGCTAAATCAAATGACGGGATAAAGGTCACCTAACCGAAATTTGATTTACCGATGGATTCTAATATTTAATAAAACAAATTAAAAGGGTATTGTTTATTAAATCTAAAATCGATACTTAAAATGAACTTTGTTGAATTTTGTAGATGGCCGCTAATAACAACAACAACATGCAAAACGCACCACTTAACATGAACAACCTATCGTTACGGTCTCTCCTCGAGAAAGACAAACTCAACCATACCAACTTTATGGATTGGTTCCGCAATCTTCGGATTGTCCTCAAACAAGAGGATAAAGCGTATGTACTTGAGGACCCCATTCCCGATCAACCGGATGAGAATGATGTGGTGGCAATGGCCTCTTACGATAAGTATTGCCACGACTCCCTTCAAGTCTCATGCTTAATGCTTGGGACTATGATACCCGAACTCCAAAAGGATTTCGAGCATCATAGTGCATACGACATGATAACGCAATTGAAGGAGATGTTCCTCCAACAAGCGCGTATCGAGCGTTTCGAAACGGTTCGGGCGCTACATGCTTGTCGTATGGACGATACCCAATCGGTTTCATCTTATGTACTTAAGATGAAAAGCCTTATCGATCGTGCTAACCGTCTTAACCTAAACATATCAAATGAGTTAGCCACCGATCTTATCCTTAACTCCCTATCAAAAAGGTTTGATCAATTTGTAATTAATTACAATATGAATGGGATGGATAAGAGCATAGGTGAGCTTCACGGTATGCTTAGAACGGCGGAAACTAGCATAGGTAAAAGGGCTTTACCCGTGTTAGCAATCGATCAAGGTGGGTCAAAAGGTAACACCTCTAAGCCAAAGGTGGCCAAGAGAAAAGGACCCGCCCATCAAGGCAAAGGGAAAGGGAAGATGGTTACCCCAACCATCAACAAGGCTAAGAAGCAAAAGGTAGCCGAGAAGGCAAACCCCAAAGAAGACCCATGTTTCGGTTGCGGTGAGATGGGTCATTGGAAACGAAACTGTCCGGTCTATCTTAAGGAGTTGAAGGACAAGAGGGATGCAGGGCAAACCTCAGGTAATATATATATGGTATATATAGAGCTTAGTATTAGTTCTTCTAATACATGGGTATTAGACACGGGATGTGGAACTCATATTTGCAATTCTTTGCAGGGGTTCAAAAGAAGTGATCATAAGGCGGGAACATCAAGTCTCTATATGTGCAATGGTGCAAAGGTGCATGTTAAAGCTCAAGGAGATTTTATTTTGAAACTTCCAAGCGGATTGGAACTTATTTTAGAAAATGTTTTGTATGCTCCGGATTTGTGTAGAAACATTATTTCTATTTCTCGCTTAAAACAATGTGGTTACGTTGTTAATTTTATTGATGATGATATTCATGTTTCTAAAGACAATGTATTCTATTTCAAGGCTTCGCCTTCAAATGGAATTTATGAATTGGTTCATGATGACGCATCATCGAGCTCTATATACCATACAAGCACCAAGAAACTCAAAAGGGATTTGAGTGATTCCTATTTATGGCATTTTCGCCTTGGCCATATAAACAAGAACCGAATGCATACACTTCAAAAGAATGGACTTTTGAAATCAAATGAAATGGATTCGTTTGATGTATGTGAATCTTGTTTACAAGGCAAGATGACTAAAGCACCTTTCAAAGGGACTTATGAGAGGGCTAAAGATTTATTGGGATTAATACATTCGGATGTATGTGGACCCTTTAAACCCATGACTAGGAATGGTGAAAGATACTTTGTTACTTTCATTGATGACTTTAGTCGTTTCGGATATGTCTATTTATTAAGACACAAGGATGAAACGTTTGAAGCATTCAAAGAATATCAAAACGAAGTACAAAATCAACTCAATAAGACAATTAAGGTACTACGTACCGATAGAGGAGGTGAATACCTAAGCGATGCCTTCCAAGATCATCTTAGGAGTTGTGGGATTATCTCACAACTTACTCCACCCGGAACACCCCAACTTAATGGAGTTTCCGAAAGGAGGAACCGAACCCTAATGGATATGGTTCGATCTATGATGGCAAGAAGCTCGTTACCTCTATCATTTTGGGGTTATTGTCTAAGCTCCGCGGCTCGTATTTTAAATATGGCCCCAACCAAGAAAGTGGAACGAACTCCTCATGAGATGTGGTTTGGAAAACCTCCTTCTCTTTCATACTTGAAAGTATGGGGATGTGAAGCTTATCCTAAGCGTTATGTAGCGGATAAGCTACATGCTCGATCCACAAAGTGTATCTTCATAGGATATCCCAAAGATGACATGGGATATTACTTCTATGATCCAT
This sequence comes from Rutidosis leptorrhynchoides, assembly GCF_046630445.1. Classification (NCBI taxonomy): domain Eukaryota; kingdom Viridiplantae; phylum Streptophyta; class Magnoliopsida; order Asterales; family Asteraceae; genus Rutidosis; species Rutidosis leptorrhynchoides. The sequence continues at coordinate 249,346,455 of NC_092343.1, forward strand.
CCGAGCAAACGGTATTTGTTGCTCGAAAGGCGGAATTCCTTGAAACCAAGTTCCTTATGGAAGGTGATGGTGAAAGGAGGATAGATCTTGTAGAGGTACAAGATCAAGCCGATGATACACAATTGGTTGGCACTAGTACTCAACATGAGGATGTTGAAAATGATCAAGTGGATGATCAAAGTATACAAGACGTTCGAAGATCTAGTAGGATTAGTAATCCCCTCGAGAGATATGGGTTTCTCGTGGATGGTTGCTATACGGTTGATTTGGATGAACCGACAAACTACAAAGATGTTTTATCAAGGATTGATAAAGATAAATGGCAGGAAGCCATGAACGCCGAGATGCAATCCATGTATGAAAACCAAGTTTGGAAACTTGTTGTGCAACCTCCTAGCTCCAAGCTAGTTGATTGCAAATGGCTTTTCAAGAAGAAAACCGACATACATGGAAACTTGGATACATACAAAGCTAGACTTGTAGCAAAAGGTTTCACTCAAACTCAAGGGGTTGATTATGATGAAACTTTCTCGCCAGTGGCAATGCTAAAGTCTATTAGGATATTATTTGCCATTGCTGCTCACTATGACTATGAAATATGGCAAATGGATGTCAAAACCGCTTTCTTAAATGGATATCTTGAGGAAGATGTCTATATGGTACAGCCCGAAGGTTTTGTTGATCCGAAAAATCCTAAAAAGGTATGCAAGTTAAAGAAGTCAATCTACGGATTAAAACAAGCATCTAGAATGTGGAATCATCGCTTTAATGAAGAGGCAAAGAAATTTGGCTTCATTAAAAATGGTGATGAAGCTTGTGTGTACAAGAAGGCTAGTGGGAGCTCTATAATGTTCCTTGTGCTATATGTGGATGATATATTATTGTTTGGGAATGATATTACCACAATGCAAGAAGTCAAAACTTGGCTAAAGAGTTGCTTCTCTATTAAGGATCTTGGAGAAGCACAATACATATTGGGGATTGAGATCTATAGGAATAGATCCAAGAGATTGATAGGTTTAAGTCAAAGTGCATACATTGATAAAATCTTGAAAAGGTTCAAGATGGAAAACTCTAAGAAAGGTTTGGTACCTATTCAAAAGGGAACCATTCTCAGTTCATCTCAGTGTCCTACCACAAAAGATGAGCAAGAGAGAATGAAGAAAGTCCCATACGCATCTGCTATTGGGTCTATCATGTATGCAATGATATGTACTAGACCGGATGTGTCATGCGCCCTAAGCCTGACAAGTAGATACCAGAATAACCCGGGAAATAGTCATTGGACTGCGGTTAAATGTATATTGAAATACCTTAGAAGGACTAAGGATATGTTTCTAATATATGGGTCTGGTGAGGAAGAACTCGCTGTAAAAGGTTACGTGGACGCGAGTTTCTAAACTGATCGAGATGACTCTCGATCACAATCCGGTTATGTCTTCATGTTAAATGGTGGTGCAGTCTCTTGGAAGAGCTCAAAACAGGAAGTTGTTGCGTTATCCACTACAGAGTCGGAGTACATTGCCGCCTCACTGGCAGCTCAGGAAGCTGCATGGATGAAGAAATTCATCGACGACTTAGGAGTGGTCCCTTCCATTCAGGACCCTCTTGAGATCTTTTGTGACAACGAGGGTGCGATTGCTCAAATCAAGGAACCTCGTGCTCATCAAAAGACTCGTCACATTGAGCGGAGATTCAACTACATTAGGGATGAGGTTGAAAAAGGAAAGATATGTATTCACAAAGTTCACACAGATCAAAATGTTGCGGATCCACTCACGAAGCTTTTACATGGGCCAAAACATGAGGGACATGTTTGTGCATTAGGGCTTCGATATTCTAGTGATTGGAATTGATCTATTTTAAGTATTGTAACGGAACGAATTAGTTCAAACTCATTAATATAATTATGGTATTAATTTAATTATGAGTCATGTCCCAATTTTGCATATTTTATCCATGAATAAACTATTATTCTAAATTCCGTAGTTGATCACATTTGTGGGAACAAGTGTGAGGTCTAGACTATTATGAACTTGGATTGGTTAACATTCAAATGGTGAATGTAGGGCAAGGTTGCAACCAAGGTTCATAGATATTTGTGGGACACAAATATTGGAAGACCCGCTCTCAAGATTTACTATATGGAGCCTTTGTGGTTGATCACATGTAATCTTGAGTAAAGGAGAATATCATTATATCCTCTGACCTGAGACACATATTGGGTTCGGATATTCACCGAATATTGTGCCTTGATTATTTCCTTCGCTATTCTGAAATATGGTAGTACATAAGGGAGGCTTCAGGTATGGTACAAGGTGTAGTGTCTAGGACGTATGTAGTTAAGATGGAATTTTTCCCTCTTATTCGTTGAGAGTCGGATGTCTAAGGCCTGATAAAGTTAAATCTATAAGAGAGTGATCATTCTATGTCTCTTGGATTTGACATGACATCTAGGACGAAAGGATATATTGAAAGATTCACCTAATCATATTCGAGATGGGAACTCGAAAGGGATGATGTTGTTGAATGGCACTAAGTCATAACACATTGGGGGTGATGGACGGTCGTTAGGTGGTATCCGTCACTTGCATGAATTCCTTATGTTTCTCGTGCAAGTGGGAGATTGTAGGTATTTCATATGCCCGAGAGACATAATTAATTATTGTGGCCAATATGTTATGATCCAAGTCGGGTCATACCCAATAACAAACCGTCAACACTTTTATGTATTTATTTTAATGAGTGGATCCTTAAATTAAATACTTGACACTTAGACTTTAGAATTTGGTATTCTAAAGATGAAATGCAAGAAATAATTATTTGGATAATTATAAGTGCAAGTTTAATTATTAGTATGATTAAACTTATATGTGTGTGCTATAATTTTATAAAGTGGTTTATAAAATTGTATTTAAATGTGTAAGTAACATATACATATATATATATATATATATATATATATATATATATATATATATATATATATATATATATATATATATATATATATATATATATATATATATATATATATATATATATGTGCATGTAATTTAAATAAAGAGTGCATGGATATTGATATTAAAAGAAAAAAAAAGAAAAATTGGGGGGGGGGGGGTAATAAAGGGGACGGTTTTGGGGACTCCAAGGTGTGCCTCCCCATGCTTGCTTTTATTCAATGCACACTCTACCTTATGCATGCTTGCACATCTTCTCACACACACTTGAATACTTGCATTTTTGAACTAACAAAATACTCTTCCTCCTCCCTCCCATTTTGGCCGATTTTTGGAGCAAGAACAAGGGATTTTTTGGTTGATTTTGTTAGTCAAGAAGTGTCTTAAAAACCCTAACCAAAGAAGGGTGTTGATACAAAGGTTTGTGGGTATCAAAGGCTTGAGGTTTCAAGTAAGAAACTAGCTTCTTCATCATCTCCATTTTCTTGTTTCTTCAACCTCCATTTTAGGAGAAGGTATAAACCCTAAACTAGCTCTATTTACATTTTAGTATATTTTCAAGACTAGATCTATGAAATGGAATACATTTAAAAGGTTAAAATATACATGCAAACACTTGAAATTGCTTCCGCTTACTCTATGTTTTAGGCCGAAATATATACATTTACAAAATGGGTTTTGTGAATTGTTTACATGTGGTATTCCATCAGAACCGGAAGAAGAGTCGGAACCGGAAGAAGAATCGGAACCGGAAGAAGAATCGGAACCGGATGAAGAAATAGAACCGGTGGGGGAAATAATAAAACGGTTAAGTAAAAGAAAATCCTCAACCAACCGACCAAGGTTAATTATGGTCAATGGTGTTTCCGCCAAGGAAGCAAAATATTGGGAGGATTACCAATTCTCCGATGAATCGGATTCCGACGAGAATTCCGATGATGTTATAGAAATTACCCCAACTGAATTTAAAAAGGCAAAAGAAAATAATAAGGGAAAGGGCATAAAAATAGAGAAATCTAATTCCAACCCCGATGAACTTTATATGTATCGTCAACCCCCGAAGTCCTTAAGTTGTAACAATGACCCGGGAACCTCTAAACCACCAGGTTTTTCTAAACCAATGTGGAAAACGACGGCTCGTATTAGGGGAACATCATATATCCCTAGAAACTTGGCAAAACAAACCAAAACCGAAGAAGAAGAAACAAGCGAGTCGGAATAAGATAGTTGTATTCGTGTGGTGTAATATATGTAATATAGTGTGCTTATGCTTTATGATATATGTAAAAATTGCTTGTATTAATAAGTATTTTTTTTATGAATCTAACTCTTGTCTATTTTACAGTATAAAAACACAAAATGGATAGACAACCCAATATTTTAAGAGACCTACCCGGAGACATGATTGATGAAATCTTGTCTAGAGTCGGTCAGAATTCTTCGGCACAACTATTTAAGGCGAGATCAGTTTGTAAGACATTCGAAGAATGTTCCAAGAATGCCTTGGTTTATAAAAGGCTTTCGTTTGAAAGATGGGGGATATCACATTGGGAAACCCATAAGTTACGATGTGTTTACTTTGACGCATATATTGCGGGGAACCCAAATGCTATTTTACGCAACGGGTTAAGAAATTATTTTGACTCAATGTATCCGAATATAGGACTTCATGATTTAGAAAAAGCGGCTAACATGCAACATAAAGAAGCATGCTATGCTTACGGATTAGTAATGTTCGCTTCTCACCAAAGTGAGAACAAGAGCATCGGGCTACAACTATTAAACAAAACGTTCCCACAAGTGACGGAGTCGGTAATTGGGGTAAGAAATGAGGTTTTTAGATTGTTACGGGACTGTTGGACATTACGTAACCCTCGTCCCTTTGACGACGTTACAACACGATGTCTTATCAACGGCCATAACGGTTATGTTCCACAAGACCAAGGATGGGAAGTAGTCCTAGTAAAACCAGAATGCATGACTTGTTTCTGGACGTATGAATTACGTGTCTTTATTGCCTTTGCTGAACGACTTGTGTACTAGCTATAATTATCTTCACAACTATCTTGTATCAAAGTTATTGTGTGCTATATTTCATGCTTTATGTAAAATAAGCGGTATTGTAAGTTTGTAAAATATTGTATAAAAGTTTGAACGCAAAATATTATTATAATCAGTTTTTCATATAGAATTGTAGTAGTTGAATTGTATATTAGCTACTAAGTATGAACTTAACGGGTAGGTACTACCCGAATTTAAACTTATAAAACGCTAATATGAAAAAAAAGCTTTTATAAATGAGTTCATATTATGCTACGAAATATTATTAACTACTCTTAATATTCTGTATGATTAACTTGTTCCATTTGACTATTTTGAAGGAAATGGCACCGACTACTCGACACACCGTGAATATGAATGAAGAGGAATTCCGTACTTTTCTAGCTTCAAACATAGCCGCAGTACAGGCTGCGCTACATACCAACAATAACCTTGGATCTAGCAGTACAGGAAATCGTGTAGGATGCACCTACAAAGAATTCACTGCCTGCAAACCTTTGGAATTTGATGTGTGAAAACCCGTCCTAATCCATCCGGACGAAGTCCATATCGATTATAAACGATTCACAACAGTTGATTACATCGCGAGGTACTTGACCTCTATATGATACATTTTACAAACATTGCATTCGTTTTTGAAAAGACAAACTTTCATTACATCGAAAGTTGACAGGCATGCATACCATTTCATAATATATCCAACTATAATTGACTTGATAATAATCTTGATGAACTCGACGACTCGAATGCAACGTCTTTTGAAATATGCCATGAATGACTCCAAGTAATATCTATAAAATGAGCAAATACACAGCGGAAGATTTCTTTCGTACCTGAGAATAAACATGCTTTAAAGTGTCAACCAAAAGGTTGGTGAGTTCATTAGTTTAACTTAAACAATCGTTTCCATCATTTTAATAGACCACAAGATTTCAGATTTCCATTTCTCATAAACATACGTCCCATGCATAGAGACAAAAATATCATTCATATGGATTGAACACCTGGTAACCGACATTAACAATATGCATATATAAGAATATCCCCATCATTCCGGGATCCTCCTTCGGACATGATATAAATTTCGAAGTACTAAAACATCCGGTACTTTGGATGGGGCTTGTTGGGCCCGATAGATCTATATTTAGGATTCGCGTCAATTAGGGTGTCTGTTCCCTAATTCTTAGATTACCAGACTTAATAAAAAGGGGCATATTCGACTTCGATAATCCAACCATAGAATGTAGTTTCACGTACTTGTGTCAATTTCGTAAAACAGTTATAAAAGTTGCGCATGTATTCTCAGCCCAAAAATATAAAGGGTAAAAAGGCAAATGAAACTCACGATACTGTATTTTGTAGTAAAAATACATATGACGTCATTGAACAATGCAGGGTTGGCCTCGGATTCACGAACCTATATCAATTGTGTATATATTAATACGTATAATGTAAGTTACAAAATTTCATTTATTAATATGTATTATTTATATATTATAGTTTTGTAGAATTTATTCTAACCTTTATTTTAAAACGTATACTTATATTATATTTTAAGTTATATTTTATATATATATCTATTTTATGTATATATATCTATAATGATTTACGTTTATATAAATAGTGACATTAATATATTTATATACATATATTTGTGGTTAGTATTGTATTTATGAAATTTTATTAGTTTGTTATGTGAATTATTAATACAATCCTAGTATATACCATAAGTATATATATAGTGTACAAAAGATTTATTTGTTAAAATAATAATTTAGATAATAATGATTTACTAATAATAATAATAATTTTATTAATAATGATAATACTAATAGCAAAAAAAATGAAAATGATAACTGTTAATGATACTAATAATAATAACTCTAAAATAATATTAATACTAATACCATACTTATGTTAATAATAAGGGTTCTAATATTTATAAAATGATAAATGATAATCATAATAATACTAGTAAATATTAATGATGATACTGATAAATATGATATTATTAATTGTAAATGTACTGATGATACTATTATTTATAAACCGGTACAAATTCTAATATTGATGATAATAATATATTTTTATTTCCTTCATAATAATAATAATGATAATCATAATCATAATCCTAATGATGATAAAATACTAAAATGATAAGTTTATTACTAATAATAATATTATTAAACCTATCATAATAATAATAGTAATGTTTATAATACTTTCAAATATGATAACAAGTATGATACTAATAATAACAATAACAATAACAATCAAAACAATCACAATAATAATAATAATACTAACAATAATTAATATATAATAACAATAATAAAATTAGAAAAGAAAACTACCTCACATGAAAAGAGTTTCAAAAAAAACTACCGTCCTCTGGACTCGATCTCGTGACCACATGCTCACACGCAAACACTCTCGACCATCCCACCAATTCTGATTCTCTGTACTAATATCGAATTTAAATTTTATATATAAACTGTTTTTCTTCTATTCCTCTTCTTCTCCACAAGTCTCATGGATTCAACAAAACATCAATAACCAAAAAAAAAAAAAAAAAATCGGGGTTCCCTTTAAAGCTTCAAAACATTACAGAAAAAAAAAAAAATTTGGGTTCTAAAATAAAAAAAAAAAAAAAAATACTAAAGGCCTACTGCAGCGTCGGTTCTTGGAACAAAACAAAAAAAATTGATTTCGTAATAGATAACATTATAGATAATGTTTATAACACGAAATAGTTTTCTAAACATGTATAAAAACTACTGGAATCGTCAATTTGATCAGAAACATATACACGAACGCGAATTTGTCTCAAGAACAATTGTTGACTTTTTTTAAATTAACTTTGACTTCAAAATTCAAGATCGATATAAAGATTTGAGAGTTGAGATTTTGCAGATAGATTCAAAGAAAGATTTCTAACCTTTCTGCATTTTTAGATTTTGAAACTTTATTCGAAATTGAATTAAGAGAAGAAAAAAATTGGAGCGTGCAGAGAAGAAGAAAAAAAAAATCGCTGTGCTCTTTAATCCCATTGGATTTCCTTTTTATTTGATTTGCAATTATACATAATCATGTTGTAATAATAGAGATCGGTTGATAAAAAATGGAGAAAATGTCAACACAGGTTCACGAGTTGGGAGCAGGAAAGAAACAAAAAAAATAATAATAATAGAGATAAAGGATACAGAGGTCACGCGTATAATATAGATCCCTACTTTTTTTTTAATTAATAATAATAATATATAATAACAATACTATTAATATCTAATAATATTAATAAAATTAATAATAATGATAAATATAATATTAATGATAATAATAATTGTAAAAATGATAATAATAATAATAATAATACCATACTAATTATGATAATATTAATATTTTATCGATAATAATAATATTAGTAATAATAATCTAATTTATACATCCAATTTCATCTTTATATGATATAAAGTGATATTATGAATACAAATATTGATATTTGACGATACAAATAGCATTACTACAACAACTATATTTGTATTTAAATTTAATTTATTAATATCATCTATTATTATGTAATATTTAATAATTATGTAATATGTATTGTAACATATACTGAATATTATATATTTATGCATTTTAATATAAATATATTATAATATTTATTTACATACTAATTATATTATACTTATGTATGTAATTATGAAAAATATAAATGTTTTATATATGTAAGTATTATATATATTTATTAAAATAGTACATTATTTCATCATAGATATATTATAAATTTCTACATATACATAATATAATAATTATGTATAAAATCATATATATATAGTTATATTTATGTATATATGTATACTACCATATATATAAAATCATGTTTTAAATGTTGAGTAGATGATTAATTATGTATATTAAACAATTAACTACAAAGTATAACATTGTACATTTAATATTTTGATAACGTTGGTAAAATATGTTTGAATCATTTATATACAATATACTATATATATTCATACTGCAGCCATGAACCTTTTGAATGATTCCATTTAACACACTTCATACTGCAGCCATGTTTCCCTTTTTCGGTCCAGAATCGAACCAAAACAAACCAAACCTTTGTTGCCTCTCTTATCTTCTTTCGTGGCTGATCAGTTGAAACCAACACATCTATCTATTTTTTTTTCTTTCTCTCTCGCATTATGATCTTGTTTCATCTTGGACTTCATTAATTTAAAAAAATTTCAGTAGGACCGGCACCCACCACTAGTTTTCCCTTTTTAAATATAAAGCCTAAACAATGTTAATTGGGTCTCGGTTGGATGATTACAGCTGGGTATCGAGATTTTTTTAATCTTGGGTCCCAATTTAAAGTTATGTATTGAACTTTATTATATAAAGCCTTATCATTTTTAGACAAGTGATAATACGTGTGGGACTTTCTAAAGTTTTATGGTCGACCATTACCCAAGTTATAAATTCCCACTTGATTTATAAATATGTGGATATTGCATGGTGACGTGTTGCTGCTACTCACGTTTTCTGTTTCCTATTGCTAATCGAACAACAAAACCTTCGGTTATGGTTTTCCTTTAAACAACCAAACCCTACAAAGTCCCAACATTTAAATTGTGGACTTATGAAGATTCCTGATCGGGCTGTCACTTTACTTTTGGGCCGTTTTTATCTTTATTTTTATTGGACTTTATATTTATATATTTGGGCTTGCTAATAGAATTAGAAGCCGAGGCTGTGGAGGTATGGATATTAGACGAGATAGTTTAAGATGATAATAAGATGATGATGGCGTATGAAAGTGAAAATCATTATGATAATGGTTATGAATGATGATGATTGATAATGATGTCGTGATAAATGATGATGTTAGATGATAGATAATGATGTTATATGATGATGGTAGTAATAGTATTATGAGCAAAATTATGATTATTATTATTGATAACAATGATGAGATAACATGATGATATATGGTGATGAGGGTATGATAATTGAAATGATGATGATCATGCGTGAGTTTTGATTTATAATGAAGGAGATGAAGGATAACAGAAATGTAATAAAAATAAACGAGTTACATATATTTCACAAAAACTGTGATGGTAGAACGGTTGGAGTGGGTGTTGGGTGATGGTAGAACGGTTGGAGTGGGTGTTGGGTGAGCGGGAGGTCGCGGGTTCGAGTCTTGGCAGAGACAATTTTATTTTATTTTGGGAGATTATGCCTTAAGGTAGTTTATCTTTATTTTTAATATTAATATTATTATTGTTATTATTATAATTATTATATTATTATTATTACTACTAACATCATTATATGTATTTTAATTAAAATCATTAAGATTATTGGTATTATTATTAAAATTATCATTTTTATTACTATTTTTATCATTAACATGATTCCTATTATTATTATTCTCATTACTAACATTATTTTATCAAATACATATTAGATACATAAAAAGATATTTGATACATAATATAATTATATTAATATTACATAAAGATATTAGAACGAACATATTGACATTAATTATATAAATATAACCTATAACAAATTACTAATTTTTAATATAATACTAACTACTTATATACATATAATAATATAACTATGTGTATAAATATTAATAACTATATGTAACACATAATGGAAAACATAATATAAAAGTAAAGTATATACATATAGATATATATATATATATCTTAAATAGAATTTAGTATGATTATTATATAATTAAAATACTTAAATAAATATCATATGATTAATAAATGGAATTATGTGTTTAAATGTTTTAATATATATTACTGATATAGGTTCATGAATCCAAGGCCAAACCTGCATTGTTCAATATAGTCATATGTATTTTTACTACAAAATACATTAGGTGAGTTTCATTTGATCCCTTTTACTCTTTACATTTTTGGGACTGAGAATACATGCGCTGTTTTTACAACTGCTTTATTAAATGCTTTTGAAATATATTTTGAACTGCGAATACATGAAATGCTTTTATAAATGTTTGACGAGATAGACACAAGCAAAACATTCCTCGAATGAATTATTATGCAGACAGAAGTTCTGCGGATTATTATTGAATTATGTGGACATGATAATTGGCACCATTGAATTATGTGGACATGATAATTGCCACCATTGAATTATGTGGACATGATAATTGCCACCAATTGATATGAATGTTATGTATCGAGAGAATGATTTTATACACAGGTTATGTGTATATTACTTTTGTGCACGAGATATGTGTACGGTTACTAAGATTTATGAAAGATGATTTCGTACACGAGAAAGGTGTACTGTATTTAAAAGATATCGCATGTACATTACAGGTGGGTATAGGATTCGGGCCCATTTGTACCATGCAGCATTTAAATCTTGTGGTCTATCAAAATAATGAATTTTATTGCTTTATGATAAACTTATGAACTCACCAACCTTTTGGTTGACACTTTAAAGCATGTTTATTCTCAGGTATGAAAGAAACCTTCCGCTGTGCATTTACTCATTGTAAAGACATTATTTTGAGTCGATCATCGCAATGGAACTGGATGTTGGTGACTTCGTCCAGACGGATTAGGACGGGGCATCACATTTTAGCTCAACTTGTTTAGCCTTTATTATTTTCTGCGCATCACTTAAGGCACGCTCAGCATCAGCAGCTCTTTTACGAGCATTTGCACCTTCAGTTATGTCTTTACGGGCTATAGCAAGAATAGAATCTTGATGCTTCTGCAGTTGCAGCACAGAGTCCAGATGATTGGTTAGCAGTACATGAGCTGCCATAGTTGATTCCCTGAGTTGATCAGAACGGAGAGCGGTGAATTGGGGTTTCAGCTCAGGGATAACACAACCCTGTACAAGAAAAAATTTTATGAGTAATTTCAGGCAACTCACATCAATAAATTACAAACGTATACATGCAGAAGGTCTTATCATTCATACCTGAAGAAGAGTTGCAAATTCTTTATCCTTAGTGGCAGGGTTTGCAATGATGGCCTGCAATGCCTTCACATGAGCAGGAAGAGTTGGCTCTTGAACATTGGAGGATGTGATAGCTGGGTTAGTGATATTAGGAGGAGGAGAATGATAAGCAGAGTTGCCTTCCGGCCTATCTTCATGAAATTCAGATTCATCGAATGGAGTAAAGTTTGGGTCCGGCGTTTTCAGGCCCTTCTCTCCTTCACTTTCAAGAATCTCCTCCTACCTCCGTTCACCGCCCTCCGCGGCCTTCCCTTGGCTATAATCCGACTCTGCTAAAATCACTAACAAGAAAAAATTAGCATTATGAACAAACATAACGGTTGTACGCAAAAACATGTGCATTTTCAAGAAAGCACAGAATGGACATACTTCTTCTGTGTTTCTGCTTTTTGCCCTCCTCTTTACTCTTCGCCCTTTTAGAGCCTATGCTCTTCTTTCTTGTCTTTTGGGTTGGAGGAGGAGTGGGGTTAGTTTCACCCGTGATGTCAACTGACCCCGATGTTTGTTGATCGGCAGTGGTGGTATCATCCGCTATCCGCTCAGTGTCTGTATGTTCAGACCCGGATTCACTGTTTGAGCTGCTCACAGCAATTTCTTTCCCCTTTTCAGTAGTAGCAGCAGCATCAGCAGCAGCTTTAGTTTCAGCTGCAACTCTCTCCGCCTCTAGCTCTTCAGCAATTTTGTCACGAGCAGTGACCTCTACATTGTAGTGACCCGAACTTTTCCATGTTTATATATATTAATTGAGATTGATATTTACATGATTAAATGTTTCCAACATGTTAAGCAATCAAACTTGTTAAGACTTGATTAATTGAAATAGGTTTCATATAGACAATTGACCACCCAAGTTGACCGGTGATTCACGAACGTTAAAACTTGTAAAAAAACTATATGATGACATATATATGGTTATATATATAGTTAACATGATATTATGATAAGTAAACATATCATTAATTATATTAACAATGAACTACATATGTAAAAACAAGACTACTAACTTAATGATTTTGAAACGAGACATATATGTAACGTTTATCGTTGTAACGACATTTAATGTATATATATCATATTAAGAGATATTCGTACATCATAATATCATGATAATATAATAATTTAAAATCTCTTTTGATATTATAAACATTGGGTTAACAACATTTAACAAGATCGTTAACCTAAAGGTTTCAAAACAACACTTACATGTAACGACTAACGATGACTTAACGACTCAGTTAAAATGTATATACATGTAGTGTTTTAATATGTATTTATACACTTTTGAAAGACTTCAATACACTTATCAAAATACTTCTACTTAACAAAAATGCTTACAATTACATTCTCGTTCAGTTTCATCAACAATTCTACTCGTATGCACCCGTATTCGTACTCGTACAATACACAGCTTTTAGATGTATGTACTATTGGTATATACACTACAATGATCAGCTCTTAGCAGCCCATGTGAGTCACCTAACACATGTGGGAACCATCATTTGGCAACTAGCATGAAATATCTCATAAAATTACAAAAATATGAGTAATCATTCATGACTTATTTACATGAAAACAAAATTACATATCCTTTATATCTAATCCATACACCAACGACCAAAAACACCTACAAACACTTTCATTCTTCAATTTTCTTCATCTAATTGATCTCTCTCAAGTTCTATCTTCAAGTTCTAAGTGTTCTTCATAAATTCCAAAAGTTCTAGTTTCATAAAATCAAGAATACTTTCAAGTTTGCTAGCTCACTTCCAATCTTGTAAGGTGATCATCCAACCTCAAGAAATCTTTGTTTCTTACAGTAGGTTATCATTCTAATACAAGGTAATAATCATATTCAAACTTTGGTTCAATTTCTATAACTATAACAATCTTATTTCAAGTGATGATCTTACTTGAACTTGTTTTCGTGTCATGATTTTGCTTCAAGAACTTTGAGCCATCCAAGGATCCATTGAAGCTAGATCCATTTTTCTCTTTTCCAGTAGGTTCATCCAAGGAACTTAAGGTAGTAATGATGTTCATAACATCATTCGATTCATACATATAAAGCTATCTTATTCGAAGGTTTAAACTTGTAATCACTAGAACATAGTTTAGTTAATTCTAAACTTGTTCGCAAACAAAAGTTAATCCTTCTAACTTGACTTTTAAAATCAACTAAACACATGTTCTATATCTATATGATATGCTAACTTAATGATTTAAAACCTGAAAACACGAAAAACACCGTAAAACCGGATTTACGCCGTCGTAGTAACACCGCGGGCTGTTTTGGGTTAGTTAATTAAAAACTATGATAAACTTTGATTTAAAAGTTGTTATTTTGAGAAAATGATTTTTATTATGAACATGAAACTATATCCAAAAATTATGGTTAAACTCAAAGTGGAAGTATGTTTTCTAAAATGGTCATCTAGACGTCGTTCTTTCGACTGAAATGACTACCTTTACAAAAACGACTTGTAACTTATTTTTCCGACTATAAACCTATACTTTTTCTGTTTAGATTCATAAAATAGAGTTCAATATGAAACCATAGCAATTTGATTCACTCAAAACGGATTTAAAATGAAGAAGTTATGGGTAAAACAAGATTGGATAATTTTTCTCATTTTAGCTACGTGAAAATTGGTAACAAATCTATTCCAACCAAAACTTAATCAACTTGTATTGTATATTATGTAATCTTGAGATACCATAGACACGTATACAATGTTTCGACCTATCATGTCGACACATCTATATATATTTCGGAACAACCATGGACACTCTATATGTGAATGTTGGAGTTAGCTATACAGGGTTGAGGTTGATTCCAAAATATATATAGTTTGAGTTGTGATCAATACTGAGATACGTATACACTGGGTCGTGGATTGATTCAAGATAATATTTATCGATTTATTTCTGTACATCTAACTGTGGACAACTAGTTGTAGGTTACTAACGAGGACAGCTGACTTAATAAACTTAAAACATCAAAATATATTAAAAGTGTTGTAAATATATTTTGAACATACTTTAATATATATGTATATATTGTTATAGGTTCGTGAATCAACAGTGGCCAAGTCTTACTTCCCGACGAAGTAAAAATCTGTGAAAGTGAGTTATAGTCCCACTTTTAAAATCTAATATTTTTGGGATGAGAATACATGCAGGTTTTATAAATGATTTACAAAATAGACACAAGTACATGAAACTAAATTCTATGGTTGAATTATCGAAATCGAATATGCCCCTTTTTATTAAGTCTGGTAATCTAAGAATTAGGGAACAGACACCCTAATTGACGCGAATCCTAAAGATAGATCTATTGGGCCTAACAAACCCCATCCAAAGTACCGGATGCTTTAGTACTTCGAAATTTATATCATATCCGAAGGGTGTCCCGGAATGATGGGGATATTCTTATATATGCATCTTGTTATTGTCGGTTACCAGGTGTTCACCATATGAATGATTTTTATCTCTATGTATGGGATGTGTATTGAAATATGAAATCTTGTGGTCTATTGTTACGATTTGATATATATAGGTTAAACCTATAACTCACCAACATTTTTGTTGACGTTTAAAGCATGTTTATTCTCAGGTGAATATTAAGAGCTTCCGCTGTTGCATACTAAAATAAGGACAAGATTTGGAGTCCATGTTTGTATGATATTGTGTAAAAATTGCATTCAAGAAACTGATTTCGATAACATATTTGTATTGTAAACCATTATGTAATGGTCGTGTGTAAACAGGATATTTTAGATTATCATTATTTGATAATCTACGTAAAGCTTTTAAACCTTTATTTATGAAATAAAGGTTATGGTTTGTTTTAAAAATGAATGCAGTCTTTGAAAAACGTCTCATATAGAGGTCAAAACCTCGCAACGAAATCAATTAATATGGAACGTTTTTAATCAATAAGAACGGGACATTTCAGTTGGTATCCGAGCGTTGGTCTTAGAGAACCAGAAAATTTGCATTAGTGTGTCTTATCGAGTTTGTTAGGATGCATTAGTGAGTCTGGACTTCGACCGTGTTTTCTTTAAAAATGATTGCTTAACATTTTTGTTGGAAACTATATATTTTTAACATATGAATATTATGTGATATATTAATCTCTTAACGTGTTTGATATTATGTGATAGATGTCTACCTCTAGAACAAGTTCCATTGACTCACCTAATAATAATGAAGAGTCAAATGTAAATTGGAATGATTTGTGGACTGATTCACAAGTTCCCGAAGAGTCGGAACCGGAAGAAGAGTCGGAACCGGAAGAAGAATCGGAACCGGAAGAAGAATCGGAACCGGATGAAGAAATAGAACCGGTGGGGGAAATAATAAAACGGTTAAGTAAAAGAAAATCCACAACCAACCGACCAAGGTTAATTATGGTCAATGGTGTTTCCGCCAAGGAAGCAAAATATTGGGAGGATTACCAATTCTCCGATGAATCGGATTCCGACGAGAATTCCGATGATGTTATAGAAATTACCCCAACTGAATTTAAAAAGGCAAAAGAAAATAATAAGGGAAAGGGCATAAAAATAGAGAAATCTAATTCCAACCCCGATGAACTTTATATGTATCGTCAACCCCCGAAGTCCTTAAGTTGTAACAATGACCCGGGAACCTCTAAACCACCAGGTTTTTCTAAACCAATGTGGATCACGACGGCTCGTATTAGGGGAACATCATATATCCCTATAAACTTGGCAAAACGAACCAAAACTGAAGAAGAAGAAACGAGCGAGTCGGAATAAGATAGTTGTATTCGTGTGGTGTAATATAAGTAATATAGTGTTCTTATGCTTTATGATATATGTAAAAATTGCTTGTATTAATAAGTATTTTTTTTTTATGAATCTAACTCTTGTCTATTTTACAGTTTAAAAACACAAAATGGATAGACAACCCAATATTTTAAGAGACCTACCCGGAGACATGATTGATGAAATCTTGTCTAGAGTCGGCCAGAATTCTTCGGCACAACTATTTAAGGCGAGATCAGTTTGTAAGACATTCGAAGAACGTTCCAAGAATGTCTTGGTTTATAAGAGACTTTCGTTTGAAAGATGGGGGATATCACATTGGGAAACCCATAAGTTACGATGTGTTTACTTTGACGCATATATTGCGGGGAACCCAAATGCTATTTTACGCAACGGGTTAAGAAATTATTTTGACTCAATATATCCGAATATTGGACTTCGTGATTTAGAAAAAGCGGCTAACATGCAACATAAAGAAGCATGTTATGCTTACGGATTAGTAATGTTCGCTTCTCACCAAAGTGAGAACAAGAACATCGGGCTACAACTATTAAACAAAACATTTCCACAAGTGACGGAGTCGGTAATTGGGGTAAGAAATGTGGTTTTTAGATTATTACGGGACTGTTGGACATTACGTAACCCTCGTCCCTTTGACGACGTTACAACACGCTGTCTTATCAACGGCCATAACGGTTATGTTGCACAAGACCAAGGATGGGAAGTAGTCCTAGTAAAACCAGAATGCATGACTTGTTTCTGGACGTATGAATTACGTGTCTTTATTGCCTTTGCTGAACGACTTGTGTACTAGCTAGAATTATCTTCACAACTATCTTGTATCAAAGTTATTGTGTGCTATATTTCATGCTTTATGTAAAATAAGCGGTATTGTAAGTTTGTAAAATATTGTATAAAAGTTTGAACGCGAAATATTATTATAATCAGTTTTTCATATAGAATTGTAGTAGTTGAATTGTATATTAGCTACTAAGTATGAACTTAACGGGTAGGTACTACCCGAATTTAAACTTATAAAACGCTAATATGAAGAAAAAGCTTTTATAAATGAGTTCATATTATGCTACGAAATACTATTAACTACTCTTAATATTCTGTATGATTAACTTGTTCCATTTGACTATTTTGAAGGAAATGGCACCGACTACTCGACACACCGTGAATATGAATGAAGAGGAATTCCGTACTTTTCTAGCTTCAAACATAGCCGCAGTACAGGCTGCGCTACATACCAACAACAACCTTGGATCTAGCAGTACAGGAAATCGTGTAGGATGCACCTACAAAGAATTCACTGCCTGCAAACCTTTGGAATTTGATGGAACCGAAGCACCGATCGGATTGAAACGGTGGACCGAGAAGGTTGAATCGGTGTTTGCCATAAGTAAGTGTACTGAAGAGGACAAAGTGAAGTACGCTACGCATACCTTCACAGGTTCTGCGTTAACATGGTGGAATACCTATCTAGAGCAAGTGGGACAAGATGATGCGTACGCACTACCGTGGTCAGCATTCAAGCACTTGATGAACGAGAAGTACCGTCCCAGAACCGAGGTCAATAAGCTCAAGACAGAACTTAGAGGGTTACGAACCCAAGGATTTGATATTACCACGTACGAAAGACGATTCACAGAATTGTGCCTATTGTGTCCGGGAGCATTCGAAGATGAGGAAGAGAAGATCGACGCGTTTGTGAAAGGATTACCGGAAAGAATCCAAGAAGATATAAGTTCACACGAGCCCGCCTCCATACAACAGGCATGTAGAATGGCTCACAAACTCGTGAACCAAATTGAAGAAAGAATTAAAGAACAGACTGCTGAAGAGGCCAATGTGAAGCAAGTCAAAAGAAAGTGGGAGGAAAACGGTGATAAGAATCACCAATACAACAACAACAGCAATTACAACAATAATCGCAACAATTATCCCAACAATCGCAACATCAATCGCAACTACAACAAATGGCCCAACAACAACAACAACAACAACTACAACAATCATCCCAACAACAATAATAACCGCAACAACAACAACAATCAGAAGCAGCTATGCCAAAGGTGTGAAAAGAATCACTCGGGGTTCTGCACCAAATTTTGCAACAAGTGTAAAAGAAATGGTCATAGCGCGGCGAAGTGTGAGGTCTACGGACCAGGGGTTAATAGAACGAAAGGAACAAATGGTGTCGGAACGAGTAATGGCGGAGCAAGTAGTGTCGGAGCAAGTTATGCCAATGTAGTTTGTTATAAATGTGGAAAACCAGGCCACATTATTAGAAATTGCCCGAACCAGGAGAACACGAATGGACAAGGCCGTGGAAGAGTTTTCAATATTAATGCGGTAGAGGCACAGGAAGACCCGGAGCTTGTTACGGGTACGTTTCTTATTGACAATAAATCTGCTTACGTTTTATTTGATTCGGGTGCGGATAGAAGCTATATGAGTAGAGATTTTTGTGCTAAATTAAGTTGTCCATTGACGCCTTTGGATAGTAAATTTTTACTCGAATTAGCAAATGGTAAATTAATTTCAGCAGATAATATATGTCGGAATCGAGAAATTAAACTGGTTAGCGAAACATTTAAGATTGATTTGATACCAGTAGAGTTAGGGAGTTTTGATGTGATAATCGGTATGGACTGGTTGAAAGAAGTGAAAGCAGAGATCGTTTGTTACAAAAATGCAATTCGCATTATACGAGAAAAAGGAAAACCCTTAATGGTGTACGGAGAAAAGGGCAACACGAAGCTACATCTTATTAGTAATTTGAAGGCACAAAAACTAATAAGAAAAGGTTGCTATGCTGTTCTAGCACACGTCGAGAAAGTACAAACTGAAGAAAAGAGCATCAATGATGTTCCCGTCGCAAAAGAATTTCCCGATGTATTTCCGAGAGAATTACCGGGATTACCCCCACTGTGACAACCCGGAAATTTCCAACCAAATTTAAACTTTAATCTTTATATGTTTCCGACACGATAAGCAATATTTGTTAAGTTAAATTTCAAGAATTTTAAACTATGTTCATACATTAATTCAACCTCGACCAAGTTCCAACGATTCACGAACCATTAAACGAATATGATTATATATGTATATGTGTATATATATTATAACTTGAAACGTAAACAAAATATTAGATTAAATACTTTATATGATTGTATCTGTTTCAAAACATTTATCAATGGAATTAGAAGATAAGATCAAATGATTGAATTATCAGATATATTGAATTATTATTACAAGTCTCTGTTGAAAGGCCCACGTTGATTTGAGAAATCTTTCCATTTTAACAATATTCGGAAAATGGTAAAGTGATTTTTAAATAAGAACAAATTGTCAATCATTGAGAACTAGACAAAGGATAGTGGAAGATTGAATTTCATAAAGACTCGATTGATCTATTTAGTTTCAAACGTACAAAAACTTTTTCAGTTTAAAAAGAACTTTATTATTAAAACGTATATAACTTTTATAAATATCTAGAACCATTTTTGACAACTCATTACTTAACTAGTATGATAAAGATAACGATATTTATATTTTATTTTATTAAATATATATAACGATTTAAATTAATATTATATATATTTATACGCATATTATACGTACATAGTTTTATACTTTTACTATACTTAAACTTTACCTTTACTTTATTTTTACTTTACTTTAACTTTAATAATTCACTTTAATAATTCATACTTTAATAATTCACTTTAATAATTCATACTTTAATAATTCACTTTAATAATTCATACTTTAATAATTCACTTTAATAATTCATACTTTAATAATTCACTTTAATAATTCATACTTTAATAATTCACTTTAATAATTCAAAAATCTATTATAAATAGAATTCAATAGGTTTCATTATTTCATAGAAACTTGAAAATATTTTTCTCTAAACTCTCTCAATCAATTTACATATATATATATATTTACTCCGTATTATTTCAAGATATTATTAGTATACATAAAATATTACGACGGAGTGCTTTCCGAGTGATTTCGAAATTGTTTTTCGAGTGGGATAGGATTAAGGAAATTATGGGTTATAGCTATGGAGGTGATTGAGTATGGTTCATTGGTATGCTCGTGAGGTCAATATAGTGTTTATCATTTCCGTTGCGTCTACGTACCTTTCCTGCAATATTGAATCTCAATATTGATACGTGAGTACTCATAATTTAACTTTTACATACTAATAGTGTATCCCTGACTAGTGCTCGAGTATTTAGGATTATGCATGCTTGTACTTTTGATATTGCCCTTAGACAGGTTAGGTTGAATCTTGAATTAGTTACACTTGTGGTTGAGATAAGGTATAAGATATGCATGTCCTTGGAAAGCTAGCGAAAAATTAAGAACTTTTCCTTTAGATATCGAATGGTTTCGATGAACGGATTAGAAGTTATAATCAATTGAATTTACGATATTTTTATTAAAAATGATTATTATTATCGTCGTTTTTATCGTCGTTCTAGTTTTATCTTATTATTATCATTATTATTATCTTTATCAATAAAAGGGATTTATCATTAAAAATTGTTATTTTTTTATTATTACTATCATTATTATCGTTAAAGTTATAATTAGTATTATTATTATTATCCAATTATTATTATTATTATTATTATTATTATTATTGGTATTATTATTATTATTATCATTATTAATATATATATATATCATTATTTAAAAATAGTTATTGTTATTGTTATTATTATTATTACTATATTATCATTAAGATAATTATTAGTATTATCGTTAATAATGTTATAGTAACTATCATTATTAATATTAGTGTAATTAAAATAAATATTTGTAACACCTAATTATTTTGATTACTATTATTATCATTATTATGAACACGATATAAAAGATGATTAAAAGCTATTAAACGAAACAATTAGGAAATAATGGGTAAGAGTATCATGATGAAATTAAAATATTATAAGATATTGATTTAGATAAAATTATCGTTCTTATTATTTTTATCATTACTATTATTATTAAAAGTATCATTAGTATTAAAACTATCATTTTAACAAAAATTATCATTTTAATAGAAATGTCATTGTTACTATAAAATATCATTATTATTATTATTTTAAATAGAATTATTATTTTAAAGATAATATTAAAAATTATCATAAATATAAAAGATATCATAATTAGAATTATCGTTTTATCATAATGTCATCTTAGTAATTATAAATAATGATATTTTTATAATAATAATTATTATTACAAAATAATACAACTTTTACTTACTATCATTATAGATATTATTTTATCAAATAAATATGTAATACAAACATATTTTTCTATGTGTAATAACTTACTTTAATAATACCTATCATATTATCTTTAAGATATTAAATGAACTCTATAAATTTTATTACTTAATATATATAAAAGTATATTTTATTATATAAATTTAATATAAAATTTTATTTATTACTAAATAAATTATATTATTTACTCTAATAAATCTTTTAAAAATATTTAACAATATAAAACGACGATATTTAAACTACATATTAATCATGTATAGATTTTTGGAAATTATTTTGTGTCAAATTTACTTTTGTTGACTTTTGCATATTAGTCTCGAGCATTAGGATTGTGGTACACTATGACTTGACCTAATTTGTTAGACAAATATTGACCAACATATAATTATATATAGTTAATTTAGGTTCGTGAATCCGAGGCCAACCTTGCACTTGTTCCATGACGTTATATGTATTTTTACTATGAAATACAGTATGGTGAGTTTCATTTGTCTTTTTACCCTTTATATTTTTGGGACTGAGAATACATGCGCTTTTATAAATGTTTGACGAAATAGACACAAGTAATTGAAACTACATTCTATGGTTGAATTATCGAAATCGAATATGCCCCTTTTTATTAAAGTCTGGTAATCTAAGAATTAGGGAACAGACACCCTAATTGACGCGAATCCTAAAGATAGATCTATTGGGCCTAACAAACCCCATCCAAAGTACCGGATGCTTTAGTACTTCGAAATTTATATCATGTCCGAAGGAGGATCCCGGAATGATAGGGGATATTCTTATATGTATCTAGTTAATGTCGATTACCAGGTGTTCACCATATGAATGATTATTTTTGTCTCTATGCATGGGACGTATATTTATGAGAACTGGAAATGAAATTCTTGTGGTCTATTAAAATGATGAAAATAAATGATTATGATAAACTAATGAACTCACCAACCTTTTGGTTGACACTTTAAAGCATGTTTATTCTCAGGTGTTAAATAAATCTTCCGCTATGCATTTGCTCATTTTAAAGATATTACTTGGAGTCTTTCATAGCATATTTCGAAGAACGTTGCATTCGAGTCATTGAGTTCATCAAAGATTATTATTAAATCAATTTATAGTTGGAGAGTGGATATTATGAAATGGTATTGATAGTGCTCCAAATGAACATATATTTAGTAGCAATATCGTTCCAATATGTAAAGTTTTTAAATGTAATTTCCTTATTTTTAGTTGTAATAGTTAAATAAATAAGTGCGAAGACGAAAGACGCAAATCGCTCGAAAATGAAGATTTAAAGACAAAAACGAAGATTTGAAAGACCAAAACATCCAAAAAGCTCAAAAGTACAAGATACAATTAAAAAGGTTCAATTTATTGATAAGGAACGTCTAAAAATGACAAGAGTACAAGTTACGAAACGCAAAGTACAAAATATCTCAGCGTACGCAAGGACGTTCGAAAATCCGGAACTGGGACATGAACCAACTCTCAACGCTCGACGCAACGGTGTAAAAATTACGAGTCAACTATGCACAAGAATAAAATATAATATTTAAATAATTCATAATAAGAATAATATTAAATAATAAAAAGTTGTTAATTGAGCATAGTTCAGGGGTCGTAAATGAAAATTTCAATTCTAATTTGCCTATAAGAAGAACCGATGTATTACGATGAGCCGGGGGGAAGATTTTTCTTTCGATCTTTTTTTTCTTCTATCTTTTTCTTATTTTTCTATCTATCAATATCTATATTCTATATCTCTATCATAATGTTAACTTAATAAGATATAACAATAATCTTAATTTTAATTTTAAATTATGATAATAATAAGATTTATGATAGAGATCGTTTGAGTGTGTAAGTCGAAATTCTGTCCGTGTAACGCTACGCTATTTTTAATCATTGTAAGTTATGTTCAACCTTTTTACATTAATGTCTCGTAGCTAAGTCGTTATTATGCTTATTTAAAATGAAGTAATCATGATGTTGGGCTAATTACTAAAATTGGGTAATTGGGCTTTGTACCATAATTGGGGTTTGAACAAAAGAACGACACTTGTGGAAATTGAACTATGGGCTATTAATAGATGGGGGGTATTGTCTAATTGAGTGACAACTCATTGGAGTCTGTCGAACCTATCTTCAAATTAATTAACCTAATAATTAATAATGATTATGATTGTCCTATTTAGTGATGTTCATATGGAATCTGTTATAATCATTTAATTAATCAATTGGGTTGGGTAATTGATTATTCATTCTGATCAAGTGGATGAATTAATATTCATAAACTAATTAAAACAGGGGTGGATTACATACAGTGATAACTGGTGTAATTGTTGACAGAAGTGATAACTGCGTCACAGTTTAAATCCTTAATCAGTTGGAATATTTGACTTCGGGTATAAGGGTAATTTGACGAGGATACTCGCACTTTATATTTATGACCGATGGACTATTATGGACAAAAACCAGATAGACGTATCAAATAAACCAGGACAAAGGACAATTAACCCATGGTAATAAATTAAAATCAACACGTCAAACATCATGATTACGGAAGTTTAAATAAGCATAATTCTTTTATTATATTTCTCATCGTATCTTTATTTACTGTCATTTTATTACTCGCAATTTTATTTTCTGTCATTTTATTTATCGCAATTTATTTTACGCACTTTAATTTTTGTCATTTATTTTTACGCTTAAAATCGACAAACCGGTCATTAAACGGTAAAACCCCCATTTTATAATAATACTACTACTTATTTATATATATATTTTTATAAATAAACTTAATAATATAGCGTTAACTTCACCAGCTCCCTGTGGAACGAACCGGACTTACTAAAAACTACACTACTCTACGATTAGGTACACTGCCTATAGTGTTGTAGCAAGGTTTAGGTATATCCCATCCGTAAATTAATAAAACTTGTGTCATATTTTGTAGTATTTTGTATTAAAAATAATACTATTTCGTACCCTCACGCTACATCATCAAGTTTTTGGCGCCGCTGCCGGGGAGCGCTAAAACGCTATATTTTTAATTATAATAATATTGAAATAAAATATAATAATATAATAATATTGAAATAGAATATAATAATATAATAATATTGAAATAGAATATAATAATATAAAAATATTTAAGAATCTTTACGTAAATTTTAAAAAAAAAAGTCGTATTTATTAAATACTTCAGGGGTATATTATGTAACTTATAATTAATAATTGCTATCATGTCGCTTTCATGTGAATAGTAAATTAATTAATTTATTTTCATTTACTATTCATGAATAGTAAATGAATTAAAAAAAAAAAAAAAAAAGTTTTAAAAAAAATTATAATTATAAAAAAATTATTAATTTGTAAAAAAAAAAAAAATCGTTTTTTAAAAAAAAAAAAAAAAAAATCGTTTTTTTTTTTTGAAAAAAAAAAAAAAAAAAAAAAAAAAAAAAAAAAAAAAAAAAATTTGTGTAAAAAAAAAAAAAAAAAAAAAAAATCGTTTTTTTTTTAAAAGAAAAAAAAAATCGTTTAAAAAAAAAAAAAATAAAAAAAAAAATTTGAAAAAAAAAAAAAAAAAAAAAAAAAAAAAAATTATTAAAAAAAATATATATATATTTTTAAAATTTTGTCTATAAAAAAAAAAATGTTTTTTTTAGTTTTATTACCTTTAGATTTTTAGACTATAGTCGCAACTTTTAGTATTAAGTTTAGTTTTGCCATAGTTATTTTTACTTCTAGAATTTTTAGGCTTTGCCGTAAAATCCCTTAAGTGCTTATTCCTTAGACTAAGTTTTAGGTGTTTTAGAATTTTACGACGCCGTATTTCGCACTACTTTCTTATTTTTATTTTTCGACGCCTATTTTTCGACCTTTTATTTTTCGACATTTTTCGACGCGCAATCTATTTCTTTCTTATTTCTCGCCATTCTAGTTTTTAGGACTTAGAATTTTTTTTTACTTCTTCTCTAAATTTCTTAAAATTACGAAAATTTATTTTAAGTGGTTAAATTGATAGACATCAAAATTTTCTGGTTCGTAGTAATAGTTGGATTTGTACGTGGACCGGGTTATTGGAGCCAAACAGTCCTCAATTATATTGAGACCAAACGAATCCTGCCCCTCTGCTGCATCTTTTGGCTATTCGAAACGTGGGCAAAATCAGAAAAGTCTATTGGTTGGATAACTTATTATAATTTTTCTTTCCTTTTTAAAACTAATAGGATATTCAGTGAATGCACCGAGCAAAACGTTCACCACCTTTCATACGTTCACCACCTGTAACTCGATCAAGACATCTAGCAAATATTGTCGCCGTTGATTTTTCTTTAGAATCGTCATCTAGTCGAACAAGAACTCCAACTCAAATTTCCGATAATCCATCTTTTGAACCCGACTTCACAATTAAGAACCCGGAGCATATTCAAGGACAATTCCAAGATCTTGAACCACTAATTATTCCTCCTGAGCCACAAACCATTAAATCAGAAACCTCTAGTGATTCAGATACAACACTTCCAATCATGGAAAATCTAGAACCTCTAAGTATGGAAGACCGAATGAGAGCTACACGCACGGGCCAAGGTCACGCCATTATTAAGCCAGAAGTTAATGCTCCAGATTATGAAATCAAAGGACAAATTCTACACATGGTAACTAACCAATGCCAATTCAGTGGTGCACCGAATGAAGATCCTAACGAACACCTTCGTACGTTTAAAAGAATTTGTACACTATTCAAAATCCGAGAAGTGGAAGATGAGCAGATCTATCTCATGTTGTTTCCCTGGACTTTAAAGGGAGAAGCCAAAGATTGGTTAGAATCGTTACCTGAAGGGGCGATTGACACATGGGATGTTTTAGTTGAGAAATTTCTTAAAAGATTCTTTCCGGCATCTAAAGCCGTGAGACTTCAAGGAGAAATTGTTACGTTCGCGCAAAATCCAAATGAAACATTATATGAGGCGTGGACAAGATTCGGAAGGATGTTGAGAGGATGTCCTCAACACGGATTAGATACTTTTCAAATAGTACAAATCTTCTATAAAGGCGTAGACATCGCCACACGAAAAGACATCGACATAACCGCTGGTGGATCCATTATGAAGAAAACCGCAACTGAAGCTTACAAAATTATTGATAACACAGCCTCCCACTCGCATGAGTGGCACCAAGAAAAAGATATCTTTCGATCATCTAAAGCGGCTAGAGCCGATTCTAGCCCTGACTTTGATTCCGTTTCCGCAAAAATAGATGCTTTCGAAAGACGAATGGAAAAGATGAATAAAGATATTCACGCAATACGAATCAGTTGTGAGCAATGCGGTGGACCACACTTATTGAAAGATTGTCACATTGAACCAACGATGGAACAACGAGAGAATGTTTCCTATATGAACCAAAGGCCGGGAAATAATTATCAAAATAATTATCAACCGCCAAGGCTAAACTTAAATCGAAATCAAAACATTCTTTACAATCTAAAAGGACCCGAAAATAACTGGTATAACCAACAAGGTCCGAATAACCAACCAACTCAAAACAACACTTTCAATCAACAAAGACCTAGCTTGTATAAACCACCACAACAACCCGAAGAGAAAAAGCCAAATCTAGAAGAAATGATGGCAAAGCTGATTGAATCTCAAACACAATTCATTACATCTCAAACCCAAACGAACGAGAGGTTTGATCAGTCATTAAGAACTCAACAAGCTTCCATTTTGAATCTTGAAAAACACGTAGGTACTCTTGCTAGCATGATGAGTGAGAGGGAACAAGGAAAGCTACCGAGTAATACTGAAGTAAATCCTCGGAATGAGAATGTTAATATGGTTTCAACGAATTCTGAAAAACCAGCATCAGAAGATGGGAAGGTTTTAGATGAGAGTAACAATGAAGAAGTTACACCACCACCACCCGAGTATGTAAAGCCAATGGTGGCACCATACAAACCACCCATCCCGTTTCCAAGAAAAGGAGTTGAGTATGAGCAAGTGATAGGTAATAAAGATTGTGATACCTCTGGAAAGAAGAAGAAGAAAAAGAATAAGAAAGTGCAAGAAACAAAAGCCGTAGAAGTAAACCCGGTGAATACAGTTCCACCAAAACCTCCACCTAGGGTAGGTGATCCGGGTGAATTTATTGTTCCTTGTCTACTTAGTGATTGTGTCATGTATGATGCACTAGCAGATTTAGGTGCAAGTGTAAGTGTTATGCCTCTTTCCTTATATAAGAGATTAGGTGTAGGTGAGTTAAGTCCAACGGATATGAGTGTTCGACTCTTTGATCAAACCATTAAGCACCCAGTTGGAATTGCTGACAACCTACCCATTCAAGTAGGTAATTTAACCTTTCTAGTCGAATTCATTGTCATTGACATAGAAGAGGACTCAAACGTTCCTCTAATTTTAGGTCGACCATTCTTTGCGTCCACCGGGGCGTTATTTGATGTAGGAAATGGAAGAATGACACTTAGTAGTGGTGACAAATCGATCACCTTTATGATTCGAAAGTCTAAATCTCCACCAGCCAAAACCGTTGAACCAGTAAAAACAATTGGTAAGAACCATGTGGTTTTACCAACTCCAACGGTAATACTTAGCAATAATGAAACGCCTAAGTGTGGGGAAAATGAAGTAACACCTAATGATGACATGATAACAAAGAACCCCGTTGTTGATACGAAATTAAATGATCCCGTTATTAATAGTTCAATGAAGAAACTTATTAAACGGATTCGCGATGCTAAAACCAAGGGGAACTTTAAGTTATGTAACCGGTTAGTATCCAATCTATCACCTAAAGAAAAGGAGAAACTAGTTGAAATTGTGGATATTACACAGGAATCCGACCAATGGCTTAAAGAAAAAGTCACGGATATGCAAGTTGATTATGGACCAAGAGAAATTGACGATGAAGTTAATCACAATTTTGACACCACAGCTACCTAAGTGTGGGGAGATTCAAGTGTTCTAAAAAGAAAATGCTATCTAGAGTTAGTTGTTCTGTTCTCATGTAGTTCTGAGAATGGAATCCGAGTGGTCTTTTCCACTAGCAGACACTAAAGAACTAGTTTTCTCCCTCCATTCTGAATTTTTATTTTTTTTTAGGTTTTATTTGAAATTAATATGCATTTTAATTTATGTTTTATTGTGATTAAAAAAAAAACAAAATTTACTTTAATTCATTAAGTTGAAAAAAATGATTTCTAAAATTCGTCGTGAGTTGAAGACTAGGTCATTAAGCCGAAATTGCTTTACCCGAGGGTGGGACGGCAAATTTTGTTATCATTATTTTTAATTTTATTGATCTAAAGTATGCCAAAAAGATATTAGACTTTATAAATTTTTGAACGTGGGGTAATATACCCAACTTCAAAAATATGTATATATATGTTTGTATTTTATATTATGTACAAAACAGGGTAGAACAAAGCACTTTCAAAGACTAACATTAAGTTCAGCAATAGCTACTGATTTTGACGACAAGAAGCAAAATATCAAATGTGAAATAACAATATGTTTGCAAACTCGGTATTTTTAATCACTTTTCTACACTAATCACCCTCATGAATTTATAATTATAGTCTGATTTCATGCAAATGAGGGCATTGCATGATCTCAAGTGTGGGGAAGGGTTATAAATTCTCTCGGGTTTGCACTTAGTTTATTTGCCAAATTTTGTGAAAATTTGAAAAATTTTCAACTAAATGAATTTAAAATCATGTTTATACATATTTATGAACGGTGAAAACTAGGTGATAATACCGAAATTATCGTTACCTCGGAAAGGACATAAATTGAGAAACACCCTAAAATGCTTGAATTCATTTAAAATGAAATAAAAGAAAATAAAAAGGCAAAGAAAGAAACTAAGTGTGGGAAGAATGTACCAAGTTATTCAATTTAAAACAAATATCACATATTTTTGTACAAGATTATTGCAGGTACTTTTGCTTTGGACGATACTAATCAGTTTTACCCGGTTTACTGTAATACATTTGAAAGAAAGATGGATCTACACGATGAATCAATTCCATCATTTGAAGGAAGTAAAGTCTTCCGAAAAAGACACGCGCTTCTTGATTTAAGTCATGAAGTTGTCGTCCAGACCAGCTGTAGGTTGACGAAAAATCTAGAAAAGTCATCTCTAAAATCAGCAGGAAATCCACGGACCTCAGCATCAAACAGGGTTGCCAAGTGGTCAGATTTATCCTAACCATGAGAAGGATTTATCTCGTATAATGGGGGGGCACCGTGCAAATTAGCTTGATAAGACTAATGAATCAGATCCCCAGAAAGGATAATCTCCTTAAAGATTAAAAATCAGCTTTTAAGACTGATATTACTCAATCCTAGAGATTGACCTTAAAGATTGAGAATTCAAACTCATGGAATTCAATGATATCTAAACTCGAGCTTGAACGAGAAAATATTTTGATCAAAATTGCAAACCGATTTGTTTTCTGAAAATCCATTTTCAATGCGTTCATTACCATTGAACGTAAAATCCTAGGAATTCACCTGGAATTCATTAGGTCACCTGAACCAAATCGGGTGTCAACCGTAAGAACGGTGGTTGCATAGCATGGTCAGAGACAGGACCTTGTGCCAGACCGAAAAATCATAGGATGATCTTTACTATCGCTCCTACCAAGGATAGTTCTAGCATCCGACACGTTAAAAGACCATAATCATCTGCATGTCACGGGACATTGCCTTAACAGTTTCTTGTTCATCGCTTTCCTTTACAACCGGACGGTAGTTTGCCGAAAGGTAATATACGGAACAAGTAAACTGGATGTGTGCTTTCCGATACCGGGATAGCAGTGGATTACACGAACCTAAATGTTTTTAGCCAAAATATTGATCCACAAATATATTTTGCAACACCAATGGTGGATCAAATCAGAAAACTTGTCTAGGGTAAAATCTAGCTTGAATTTTCAAAAGATCAAATGTTTTCATAAAGATCCAATTTCCTTAAAGGATCTAAATTTTTATAGTCATGTGGGACTGTAAACCGCCTTTCAAATGTGCACTTTGCTTTGGAAACCGAAAGTAAATCGGCTATTTGATTGCCAGTGTCGTTGACCTAAACCCGAGGCAACTGTGGATGACACACCCACCTTTAACCATCATTACTGTCATTGTTTATACCGCTATATCAAAATCACTGATGTACAAAATGTGATGAATAAAAAAGTGATTCATGTATGTTTTTATTTCAAGTTCTGTATTGCTTGAGGACAAGCAACGCTCAAGTGTGGGGATATTTGATAGTGCTCCAAATGAACATATATTTAGTAGCAATATCGTTCCAATATGTAAAGTTTTTAAATGTAATTTCCTTATTTTTAGTTGTAATAGTTAAATAAATAAGTGCGAAGACGAAAGACGCAAATCGCTCGAAAATGAAGATTTAAAGACAAAAACGAAGATTTGAAAGACCAAAACATCCAAAAAGCTCAAAAGTACAAGATACAATTAAAAAGGTTCAATTTATTGATAAGGAACGTCTAAAAATGACAAGAGTACAAGTTACGAAACGCAAAGTACAAAATATCTCAGCGTACGCAAGGACGTTCGAAAATCCGGAACTGGGACATGAACCAACTCTCAACGCTCGACGCAACGGTGTAAAAATTACGAGTCAACTATGCACAAGAATAAAATATAATATTTAAATAATTCATAATAAGAATAATATTAAATAATAAAAAGTTGTTAATTGAGCATAGTTCAGGGGTCGTAAATGAAAATTTCAATTCTAATTTGCCTATAAGAAGAACCGATGTATTACGATGAGCCGGGGGGAAGATTTTTCTTTCGATCTTTTTTTTCTTCTATCTTTTTCTTATTTTTCTATCTATCAATATCTATATTCTATATCTCTATCATAATGTTAACTTAATAAGATATAACAATAATCTTAATTTTAATTTTAAATTATGATAATAATAAGATTTATGATAGAGATCGTTTGAGTGTGTAAGTCGAAATTCTGTCCGTGTAACGCTACGCTATTTTTAATCATTGTAAGTTATGTTCAACCTTTTTACATTAATGTCTCGTAGCTAAGTCGTTATTATGCTTATTTAAAATGAAGTAATCATGATGTTGGGCTAATTACTAAAATTGGGTAATTGGGCTTTGTACCATAATTGGGGTTTGAACAAAAGAACGACACTTGTGGAAATTGAACTATGGGCTATTAATAGATGGGGGGTATTGTCTAATTGAGTGACAACTCATTGGAGTCTGTCGAACCTATCTTCAAATTAATTAACCTAATAATTAATAATGATTATGATTGTCCTATTTAGTGATGTTCATATGGAATCTGTTATAATCATTTAATTAATCAATTGGGTTGGGTAATTGATTATTCATTCTGATCAAGTGGATGAATTAATATTCATAAACTAATTAAAACAGGGGTGGATTACATACAGTGATAACTGGTGTAATTGTTGACAGAAGTGATAACTGCGTCACAGTTTAAATCCTTAATCAGTTGGAATATTTGACTTCGGGTATAAGGGTAATTTGACGAGGATACTCGCACTTTATATTTATGACCGATGGACTATTATGGACAAAAACCAGATAGACGTATCAAATAAACCAGGACAAAGGACAATTAACCCATGGTAATAAATTAAAATCAACACGTCAAACATCATGATTACGGAAGTTTAAATAAGCATAATTCTTTTATTATATTTCTCATCGTATCTTTATTTACTGTCATTTTATTACTCGCAATTTTATTTTCTGTCATTTTATTTATCGCAATTTATTTTACGCACTTTAATTTTTGTCATTTATTTTTACGCTTAAAATCGACAAACCGGTCATTAAACGGTAAAACCCCCATTTTATAATAATACTACTACTTATTTATATATATATTTTTATAAATAAACTTAATAATATAGCGTTAACTTCACCAGCTCCCTGTGGAACGAACCGGACTTACTAAAAACTACACTACTCTACGATTAGGTACACTGCCTATAGTGTTGTAGCAAGGTTTAGGTATATCCCATCCGTAAATTAATAAAACTTGTGTCATATTTTGTAGTATTTTGTATTAAAAATAATACTATTTCGTACCCTCACGCTACATCATCAGGTATGCATGCTTGTCAATTTTCGATGTAAAGAAAGATTGTCTTTTAAAAACGAATGCAATGTTTGTAAAATGTATCATATAGAGGTCAAATACCTCGCAATGTAATCAACTATTGTGAATCGTTTATAATATATATGAACGGGTCCTTTCAGTTGGTATCAGAGCGGTGGTCTTAGCGAACTAGGTCTGCATTAGTGTGTCTAACTGATAAGTCGATAGGATGCATTAGTGAGTCTGGACTTCGACCGTCTCTGCATGTCAAAAGTTTTGCTTATCATTTTGTGTCGAAAATTAACTACTTATCATCCTCAGGAAATTACCTGCTTATCATT
The DNA here is from genome assembly GCF_046630445.1 of Rutidosis leptorrhynchoides. Lineage (NCBI taxonomy): Eukaryota > Viridiplantae > Streptophyta > Magnoliopsida > Asterales > Asteraceae > Rutidosis > Rutidosis leptorrhynchoides. Next base: position 249,380,084 of record NC_092343.1, read on the forward strand.
TTTAGTCTAAGACACGTCTTGCTGCATTGATTGCATGAATAGTGTATAGACAAAAATTCATATCTTAGCATATCGGCTAAATCATATCTTATCGTATCTGTTACTTTAAACTTTGCCTGACATATCCCGCAAAGTCCTCCGTAATCTACGAAATCTTTTGATCTATATATATATATATATTCTATGTAATTAGAATACCATCCATTAGCCAAAATCATTTCATATCAAAAAAAAATCCTTTATCCAATCGTACGAAATGGAATTCGTCATCAGTTCAAGTCACTCAGATTCCGAAATGGAATCTCATTCAAGCTCCGAAAGCAGTGTGACCGGAATAGATCAACCAATCAGTCATCACCTATTCTGGATGAATTGGGGATGGGTTCGTAGCCTCCTCAATCATTGGAGACAAGAAGAAGGTGATCCCTTCCATCCACCACATTGCCCTCTTGACGAAGAACCTGAAGCACTTATCGGCGAACCTGTCCGAAACACCATGTTCTCGCTCATTTCCAGAGTATCTCATCATGATTATATATTACATCAAATTTTAAATTTTATTTATCCGCTTGTCCGAACCGACAATCACCCCGGTGTAATAGAAGAAGTCAACGAGCTTCGCGCTCGGGTAGTGGCTTTGGAGAATATGGTGCAGAGATTACAAACACCAGCAGCAGCATCAGTAGCATAACCAGTACCACCATCATCAACGCCAACAGTACCATTACCACCTCCAACCACAACTGCGTCGTAAACCTCAACTTGAGCATCAACGTCATACGCACCATAGATACCAAGGAGTACCAACAACAATAACTGACGAAGTATTAATTCATAACTTCATTGGAGAAACATTCCGCGGCAATTATGTAATCTCTAAAGTCTTAGAGATTACCTAATCTCAGTTAAGCAAACCAAAATGATAGAAGGAAGAGTAGAAACCCTGACAAAAATGGTGGGTGATTAACAAGCTAAACTTGCTTTACCAACAGCATCAACAGTACCGTCAGCGTTACCAGCATCGCCAGTACAGTCAACATCCGAATCAACAACACTGATAACATCACAAACTCCGTCAGTTCAAGAATCACTGTGGACATCATTACGAATCAATAACGTGTATATTGTATCAACGAGTTATGAAGAATTAACTCATTCCCTCTGAAGAAATTATATGTATATTATATATATATATATATATATATATATATATATATATATATATATATATATATATTTTGAAATAAATCTTTCCGTGCTAAGCTATTGTGTGTGAATCTTAACTACTCGGTTAATTCATATTACAAATATGCAATAATGTACGTCCTTCGGCCGCAACTTAACCAGCGTTAACTACAATCTCTTTCGCAATTCAACAAATTCCAATTCATAATAAATCAAGTATATATTTGATTTTACACTTTCATCATCGATGTACCCGAAACTTTTCAGATAACATCATTCGTACTTTGCGAAATTCACAAGAATTCCACGAACCGAACATCATACATCAGCAAATAACGAAGTATTGATTCATAATTTCAATGTCATTAAAGAAATACTGCGTAAAAGTTATGTACTTTTTAAAGCCTTTAGGGATTATTCAATTCTAGTTTCAACCGTAAATCAAATGAGTTTAATTTAACATTAACTCATTAAATCTATGTTACATCTGAAGAATATATATATATATATATATATATATATATATATATATATATATATATATATATATATATATATATATATATATATATATATTCATAAAGACTGTAATAAAATTCTTTTGTACAAAATATTAATTGTGAAATTTTTTTTTAACGGGTAGGTAATACCCGAGAGATATATAAATTCAAAAATAATATGTTACATTCTTCGAATCTGATTCAGCAAATCATCCATTATACTCCCTACTTTCACAACAATATACATTCTTTTATAGAAATCAAAACAACCATGCTCATTCAAAATTTAATTACATATTCTGATTTTGAAATCTCAAAATTCAACTCGAGATATGACCAAAATCATCACTCTTAGATCCTTACATATTTCACAAGCTATATTTTGACTTCAAAACTGTGTTAGAACATCAAATGTATGTTAACGATTACAATCTGTGTTCAAACCCTTCAAAAATTTCTGAAGACACTTCGAATGATGAGCAATCGAGATGATGAAACAACCACATGTTACCCACAGTTATGTACCCGAAAAACTCTTGAAACCAAACTAAAAATTTAAACAACGTATCCGCTTCAGATTCTTTGGCATTTATTAGCAAAAATAACTTTGCGACTCCTATTCAAAGTAGCCAGTTTTGTCACAGCTCCAGCAAGTCAACTTTGACTTTTCAGTCAGACTAACCTTATTATAACCTTGAGATATACACCATCGTTACCAGGGAACCTTTTACATTCCACCACATTATTAGCAGATGTACCAACAACTTCATTACCCTTTGACTTTAGCCTCTCCAAAAAGTCATTATAATTATTTATTGAAACCCCATCATTTACTCATTCTCATCTTGTAATGAGAATTGCCATACGAATCATTGGGAATTAGCAATCAGTATTTTGAAATCTCGCAGCATGTCTACGCCAACAGTTATATGTGTATATATAACGTCTATCTTCTGGACTTAATTTGAATGTGAAGTTTCTGAAAAACACTCCGAACTACGAATTGGTTCTCCGAAAATGGAAAAAAATGCTGATGAAGCAGCAAAAACTATAAACGACTTTAAACGGTAAAAGCTGGATGATAATGATGAAGTGTGCTGGCAAAGCGCAGAAAAAGAGAAGTTTTGGAACTGGAAAACGGATTGAGCAAAGTAGGAAGGAGGCTGTGGACAAATTACAAAGACTGAACCTGACTTCAAAGGATCCAAATGATTCAGTACCTGCTGAAGTCATTAACGAATACCTTGCTCCTGACTCTAAACCCCTGCGGACAATATTCTTCATCATCCTCTGATATTAGAAATTCTAAAATATCATCATATCTTTCATTATAAATATCCTCCATATTTCTGAAGATATTTTCTTAATTTTTCTTATTTGAAATCATTTACCTCTTCGCGCTATCTGTATTACATCATAAAAGAAACTATTTTAGTTTCTAAATTCTGAAACATTCAAGTTTAAAATAGGAATATTTTGAAGTAGTGTTGGGAACTGAAGCATGAATTAGTATAATATAATGACACTTGATCAACGTGATTATATTACAGTAAGTCATGCTGAGTTTCTAAATGGAACGTGATGATTCACAGATCATAACATCATCATGTGTCATGTTATACGACTCTTGTATTCTATTTAAGCTCTAAAATATCAAGAAAATATTTCTTGATGATTCGGCCTTTTCCAAGGTATTCTAGTAATTTGACAAGTCAAGATCGTGCCATCACAATTTCCTTCCTAGAACATTAACAATGTTCATTCCGAAATTCATATCTGTGAATTCTAGACCATTACAAGCGGTGCTTAATCACAAGAAGAAGAAACGAAAGGACAAAACTCCGAAATAGAAATTGGGGTATAAATTGCAGCAAATAAAAGAGAGCATCAACTGTGAATGATAATGATTATAGAAGACAGAAGCAGAGACTTTGAAATATAAGGGAACATATAAAGTCTAACGATAAACCAGAAATTATAAACCATATATATCGATGCATATAGCAATATAAAGACTCGGGAGAACTAGAAACACTATAAACCCAAGAGTATAGTAGAAGTAAATAGATTCTTCAGGCGGTAGATGAAAAAGAAGAATGACCGATATGAAAGTTAGAAGTATATCGAGAATCAGAACTGGATGGAGCATATTGATGAATACTTTAAAATATGAGTTGAGGGGGAAAGAATAGAAGGTGATGAAACATGACTAGGAACTTAGAAATCAACAGATTTAACTCACACAATGGCAGAATAAGTGAATCAAACCCTCTAGTGAATAGGTTAACTTTTTTTTTGATTAATTTAGTCAAACCATAACTAAATCAAGTGTGATTAGATCAACACCTAGAGCTATTATTCACCACCTGGGTGATTTGGACTGAGAGAGAATCGGAGGAGCTCACTAGATCTGAGTGTGTGTAACAAATGAGAGGCTTAACCTAAAATGAAGAACATAAGACTTTATATACCCCTGCTGTTGACTCACCCATACGATTCATTCATTACACGTACGAGTTGGCTTCATCAGCCGTACAGGTGATCACTCACTCGTGTCTTCCCATTTAGGTTGTAATTGTGACTTAGCTCAGCATCAACCGTGCGTATGAGCCTATCAGCCGTACTAGTGAGGCTTCACTCGTACGTCTGACTAAGTCTAACATAGTCAAACATCTAAATCTCATTCCTGCAGTTCCTGTAACCACATACAAACACGGATAGGATAATAACAAGCAATCATGGTGGCCAGTAAACTGTTGTACCTGCAATGGACGTGGGTAGATGTCTAGGGACTTGCATAAAATGCATCAACAGAAGGTGTGAGTTGTAAGGAAACGAAGGAGGTGAATTTATAAGAAAATCTATGACAGAACAATTAAAATGGACGATCGCATTTAAAGCGGATCCTAATTTCCTTGATTACCGGAGAGTCAAATCTTATTAAGAAGATTTTCTTCAAATCCCTTGAAATCTGAGAATCAATCATATCTACGTCAAATGATAAGATGAATCTACACTTACTCATTTCACTCTTCTATGTTAGCTTCATTCGTACTCTTCATATAAATGGATTGTTTATCCAAATTATTCGCTGATGATAAAACTCTAATTTTCAGCCCGTATGCATCATGAAAACATACTTATTATCATTCACGACCTTTTCACTCAAATTTCGGGACGAAATTTCTTTAACGGGTAGGTACTGTGACAACCCGGAAATTTCCAACCAAATTTAAACTTTAATCTTTATATGTTTCCGACACGATAAGCAATATTTGTTAAGTTAAATTTCAAGAATTTTAAACTATGTTCATACATTAATTCAACCTCGACCAAGTTCCAACGATTCACGAACCATTAAACGAATATGATTATATATGTATATGTGTATATATATTATAACTTGAAACGTAAACAAAATATTAGATTAAATACTTTATATGATTGTATCTGTTTCAAAACATTTATCAATGGAATTAGAAGATAAGATCAAATGATTGAATTATCAGATATATTGAATTATTATTACAAGTCTCTGTTGAAAGGCCCACGTTGATTTGAGAAATCTTTCCATTTTAACAATATTCGGAAAATGGTAAAGTGATTTTTAAATAAGAACAAATTGTCAATCATTGAGAACTAGACAAAGGATAGTGGAAGATTGAATTTCATAAAGACTCGATTGATCTATTTAGTTTCAAACGTACAAAAACTTTTTCAGTTTAAAAAGAACTTTATTATTAAAACGTATATAACTTTTATAAATATCTAGAACCATTTTTGACAACTCATTACTTAACTAGTATGATAAAGATAACGATATTTATATTTTATTTTATTAAATATATATAACGATTTAAATTAATATTATATATATTTATACGCATATTATACGTACATAGTTTTATACTTTTACTATACTTAAACTTTACCTTTACTTTATTTTTACTTTACTTTAACTTTAATAATTCACTTTAATAATTCATACTTTAATAATTCACTTTAATAATTCATACTTTAATAATTCACTTTAATAATTCATACTTTAATAATTCACTTTAATAATTCATACTTTAATAATTCACTTTAATAATTCATACTTTAATAATTCACTTTAATAATTCAAAAATCTATTATAAATAGAATTCAATAGGTTTCATTATTTCATAGAAACTTGAAAATATTTTTCTCTAAACTCTCTCAATCAATTTACATATATATATATATTTACTCCGTATTATTTCAAGATATTATTAGTATACATAAAATATTACGACGGAGTGCTTTCCGAGTGATTTCGAAATTGTTTTTCGAGTGGGATAGGATTAAGGAAATTATGGGTTATAGCTATGGAGGTGATTGAGTATGGTTCATTGGTATGCTCGTGAGGTCAATATAGTGTTTATCATTTCCGTTGCGTCTACGTACCTTTCCTGCAATATTGAATCTCAATATTGATACGTGAGTACTCATAATTTAACTTTTACATACTAATAGTGTATCCCTGACTAGTGCTCGAGTATTTAGGATTATGCATGCTTGTACTTTTGATATTGCCCTTAGACAGGTTAGGTTGAATCTTGAATTAGTTACACTTGTGGTTGAGATAAGGTATAAGATATGCATGTCCTTGGAAAGCTAGCGAAAAATTAAGAACTTTTCCTTTAGATATCGAATGGTTTCGATGAACGGATTAGAAGTTATAATCAATTGAATTTACGATATTTTTATTAAAAATGATTATTATTATCGTCGTTTTTATCGTCGTTCTAGTTTTATCTTATTATTATCATTATTATTATCTTTATCAATAAAAGGGATTTATCATTAAAAATTGTTATTTTTTTATTATTACTATCATTATTATCGTTAAAGTTATAATTAGTATTATTATTATTATCCAATTATTATTATTATTATTATTATTATTATTATTGGTATTATTATTATTATTATCATTATTAATATATATATATCATTATTTAAAAATAGTTATTGTTATTGTTATTATTATTATTACTATATTATCATTAAGATAATTATTAGTATTATCGTTAATAATGTTATAGTAACTATCATTATTAATATTAGTGTAATTAAAATAAATATTTGTAACACCTAATTATTTTGATTACTATTATTATCATTATTATGAACACGATATAAAAGATGATTAAAAGCTATTAAACGAAACAATTAGGAAATAATGGGTAAGAGTATCATGATGAAATTAAAATATTATAAGATATTGATTTAGATAAAATTATCGTTCTTATTATTTTTATCATTACTATTATTATTAAAAGTATCATTAGTATTAAAACTATCATTTTAACAAAAATTATCATTTTAATAGAAATGTCATTGTTACTATAAAATATCATTATTATTATTATTTTAAATAGAATTATTATTTTAAAGATAATATTAAAAATTATCATAAATATAAAAGATATCATAATTAGAATTATCGTTTTATCATAATGTCATCTTAGTAATTATAAATAATGATATTTTTATAATAATAATTATTATTACAAAATAATACAACTTTTACTTACTATCATTATAGATATTATTTTATCAAATAAATATGTAATACAAACATATTTTTCTATGTGTAATAACTTACTTTAATAATACCTATCATATTATCTTTAAGATATTAAATGAACTCTATAAATTTTATTACTTAATATATATAAAAGTATATTTTATTATATAAATTTAATATAAAATTTTATTTATTACTAAATAAATTATATTATTTACTCTAATAAATCTTTTAAAAATATTTAACAATATAAAACGACGATATTTAAACTACATATTAATCATGTATAGATTTTTGGAAATTATTTTGTGTCAAATTTACTTTTGTTGACTTTTGCATATTAGTCTCGAGCATTAGGATTGTGGTACACTATGACTTGACCTAATTTGTTAGACAAATATTGACCAACATATAATTATATATAGTTAATTTAGGTTCGTGAATCCGAGGCCAACCTTGCACTTGTTCCATGACGTTATATGTATTTTTACTATGAAATACAGTATGGTGAGTTTCATTTGTCTTTTTACCCTTTATATTTTTGGGACTGAGAATACATGCGCTTTTATAAATGTTTGACGAAATAGACACAAGTAATTGAAACTACATTCTATGGTTGAATTATCGAAATCGAATATGCCCCTTTTTATTAAAGTCTGGTAATCTAAGAATTAGGGAACAGACACCCTAATTGACGCGAATCCTAAAGATAGATCTATTGGGCCTAACAAACCCCATCCAAAGTACCGGATGCTTTAGTACTTCGAAATTTATATCATGTCCGAAGGAGGATCCCGGAATGATAGGGGATATTCTTATATGTATCTAGTTAATGTCGATTACCAGGTGTTCACCATATGAATGATTATTTTTGTCTCTATGCATGGGACGTATATTTATGAGAACTGGAAATGAAATTCTTGTGGTCTATTAAAATGATGAAAATAAATGATTATGATAAACTAATGAACTCACCAACCTTTTGGTTGACACTTTAAAGCATGTTTATTCTCAGGTGTTAAATAAATCTTCCGCTATGCATTTGCTCATTTTAAAGATATTACTTGGAGTCTTTCATAGCATATTTCGAAGAACGTTGCATTCGAGTCATTGAGTTCATCAAAGATTATTATTAAATCAATTTATAGTTGGAGAGTGGATATTATGAAATGGTATGCATGCTTGTCAATTTTCGATGTAAAGAAAGATTGTCTTTTAAAAACGAATGCAATGTTTGTAAAATGTATCATATAGAGGTCAAATACCTCGCAATGTAATCAACTATTGTGAATCGTTTATAATATATATGAACGGGTCCTTTCACCCACATCGATCCGTTGAATTTCAAATAGATCTTGTACCAGGAGCTGCACCAATAGCTCGTGCTCCTTACAGACTCGCACCCAGCGAGATGAAAGAACTGCAAAGCCAATTACAAGAACTTTTAGAGCGTGGTTTCATTCGACCAAGCACATCACCGTGGGGAGCTCCTGTTTTGTTTGTCAAGAAGAAAGATGGTACATTCAGGTTGTGTATCGACTACCGAGAGTTGAACAAACTTACCATCTAGAACCGCTACCCACTACCGAGAATCGATGACTTATTTGATCAACTACAAGGCTCGTTTGTTTATTCAAAGATTGACTTACGTTCCGGGTACCATCAAATGCGGGTGAAAGAAGATGATATTCCAAAGACTGCTTTCAGAACACGTTACGGTCATTACGAGTTTATGGTCATGCCGTTTGGTTTAACTAATGCACCAGCTGTGTTCATGGACCTTATGAACCGAGTGTGTGGACCATACCTTGACAAGTTTGTCATTGTTTTCATTGATGACATACTTATTTACTCAAAGAATGACCAAGAACACGGTGAACATTTGAGAAAGGTGTTAGAAGTATTGAGGAAGGAAGAATTGTACGCTAAGTTTTCAAAGTGTGCATTTTGGTTGGAAGAAGTTCAATTCCTCGGTCACATAGTGAACAAAGAAGGTATTAAGGTGGATCCGGCAAAGATAGAAACTGTTGAAAAGTGGGAAACCCCGAAAACTCCGAAACACATACGCCAGTTTTTAGGACTAGCTGGTTACTACAGAAGGTTCATCCAAGACTTTTCCAGAATAGCAAAACCCTTGACTGCATTAACGCATAAAGGGAAGAAATTTGAATGGAATGATGAACAAGAGAAAGCGTTTCAGTTATTGAAGAAAAAGCTAACTACGGCACCTATATTGTCATTGCCTGAAGGGAATGATGATTTTGTGATTTATTGTGACGCATCAAAGCAAGGTCTCGGTTGTGTATTAATGCAACGAACGAAGGTGATTGCTTATGCGTCTAGACAATTGAAGATTCACGAACAAAATTATACGACGCATGATTTGGAATTAGGCGCGGTTGTTTTTGCATTAAAGACTTGGAGGCACTACTTATATGGGGTCAAAAGTATTATATATACCGACCACAAAAGTCTTCAACACATATTTAATCAGAAACAACTGAATATGAGGCAGCGTAGGTGGATTGAATTATTGAATGATTACGATTTTGAGATTCGTTACCACCCGGGGAAGGCAAATGTGGTAGCCGATGCCTTGAGCAGGAAGGATAGAGAACCCATTCGAGTAAAATCTATGAATATAATGATTCATAATAACATTACTACTCAAATAAAGGAGGCGCAACAAGGAGTTTTAAAAGAGGGAAATTTAAAGGATGAAATACCCAAAGGATCGGAGAAGCATCTTAATATTCGGGAAGACGGAACCCGGTATAGGGCTGAAAGGATTTGGGTACCAAAATTTGGAGATATGAGAGAAATGGTACTTAGAGAAGCTCATAAAACCAGATACTCAATACATCCTGGAACGGGGAAGATGTACAAGGATCTCAAGAAACATTTTTGGTGGCCGGGTATGAAAGCCGATGTTGCTAAATACGTAGGAGAATGTTTGACGTGTTCTAAGGTCAAAGCTGAGCATCAGAAACCATCAGGTCTACTTCAACAACCCGAAATCCCGGAATGGAAATGGGAAAACATTACCATGGATTTCATCACTAAATTGCCAAGGACTGCAAGTGGTTTTGATACTATTTGGGTAATAGTTGATCGTCTCACCAAATCAGCACACTTCCTACCAATAAGAGAAGATGACAAGATGGAGAAGTTAGCACGACTGTATTTGAAGGAAGTCGTCTCCAGACATGGCATACCAATCTCTATTATCTCTGATAGGGATGGCAGATTTATTTCAAGATTCTGGCAGACATTACAGCAAGCATTAGGAACTCGTCTAGACATGAGTACTGCCTATCATCCACAAACTGATGGGCAGAGCGAAAGGACGATACAAACGCTTGAAGACATGCTACGATCATGTGTTATTGATTTCGGAAACAGTTGGGATCGACATCTACCGTTAGCAGAATTTTCCTACAACAACAGCTACCATTCAAGCATTGAGATGGCGCCGTTTGAAGCACTTTATGGTAGAAAGTGCAGGTCTCCGATTTGTTGGAGTGAGGTGGGGGATAGACAGATTACGGGTCCGGAGATTATACAAGAAACTACCGAGAAGATCATCCAAATTCAACAACGGTTGAAAACCGCCCAAAGTCGACAAAAGAGCTACGCTGACATTAAAAGAAAAGATATAGAATTTGAAATTGGAGAGATGGTCATGCTTAAAGTTTCACCTTGGAAAGGCGTTGTTCGATTTGGTAAACGAGGGAAATTAAATCCAAGGTATATTGGACCATTCAAGATTATTGATCGTGTCGGACCAGTAGCTTACCGACTTGAGTTACCTCAACAACTCGCGGCTGTACATAACACTTTCCACGTCTCGAATTTGAAGAAATGTTTTGCTAAAGAAGATCTCACTATTCCGTTAGATGAAATCCAAATCAACGAAAAACTCCAATTCATCGAAGAACCCGTCGAAATAATGGATCGTGAGGTTAAAAGACTTAAGCAAAACAAGATACCAATTGTTAAGGTTCGATGGAATGCTCGTAGAGGACCCGAGTTCACCTGGGAGCGTGAAGATCAGATGAAGAAGAAATACCCGCATCTATTTCCAGAAGATTCGTCAACACCTTCAACAGCTTAAAATTTCGGGACGAAATTTATTTAACGGGTAGGTACTGTAGTGACCCGAACTTTTCCATGTTTATATATATTAATTGAGATTGATATTTACATGATTAAATGTTTCCAACATGTTAAGCAATCAAACTTGTTAAGACTTGATTAATTGAAATAGGTTTCATATAGACAATTGACCACCCAAGTTGACCGGTGATTCACGAACGTTAAAACTTGTAAAAAAACTATATGATGACATATATATGGTTATATATATAGTTAACATGATATTATGATAAGTAAACATATCATTAATTATATTAACAATGAACTACATATGTAAAAACAAGACTACTAACTTAATGATTTTGAAACGAGACATATATGTAACGTTTATCGTTGTAACGACATTTAATGTATATATATCATATTAAGAGATATTCGTACATCATAATATCATGATAATATAATAATTTAAAATCTCTTTTGATATTATAAACATTGGGTTAACAACATTTAACAAGATCGTTAACCTAAAGGTTTCAAAACAACACTTACATGTAACGACTAACGATGACTTAACGACTCAGTTAAAATGTATATACATGTAGTGTTTTAATATGTATTTATACACTTTTGAAAGACTTCAATACACTTATCAAAATACTTCTACTTAACAAAAATGCTTACAATTACATTCTCGTTCAGTTTCATCAACAATTCTACTCGTATGCACCCGTATTCGTACTCGTACAATACACAGCTTTTAGATGTATGTACTATTGGTATATACACTACAATGATCAGCTCTTAGCAGCCCATGTGAGTCACCTAACACATGTGGGAACCATCATTTGGCAACTAGCATGAAATATCTCATAAAATTACAAAAATATGAGTAATCATTCATGACTTATTTACATGAAAACAAAATTACATATCCTTTATATCTAATCCATACACCAACGACCAAAAACACCTACAAACACTTTCATTCTTCAATTTTCTTCATCTAATTGATCTCTCTCAAGTTCTATCTTCAAGTTCTAAGTGTTCTTCATAAATTCCAAAAGTTCTAGTTTCATAAAATCAAGAATACTTTCAAGTTTGCTAGCTCACTTCCAATCTTGTAAGGTGATCATCCAACCTCAAGAAATCTTTGTTTCTTACAGTAGGTTATCATTCTAATACAAGGTAATAATCATATTCAAACTTTGGTTCAATTTCTATAACTATAACAATCTTATTTCAAGTGATGATCTTACTTGAACTTGTTTTCGTGTCATGATTTTGCTTCAAGAACTTTGAGCCATCCAAGGATCCATTGAAGCTAGATCCATTTTTCTCTTTTCCAGTAGGTTCATCCAAGGAACTTAAGGTAGTAATGATGTTCATAACATCATTCGATTCATACATATAAAGCTATCTTATTCGAAGGTTTAAACTTGTAATCACTAGAACATAGTTTAGTTAATTCTAAACTTGTTCGCAAACAAAAGTTAATCCTTCTAACTTGACTTTTAAAATCAACTAAACACATGTTCTATATCTATATGATATGCTAACTTAATGATTTAAAACCTGAAAACACGAAAAACACCGTAAAACCGGATTTACGCCGTCGTAGTAACACCGCGGGCTGTTTTGGGTTAGTTAATTAAAAACTATGATAAACTTTGATTTAAAAGTTGTTATTCTGAGAAAATGATTTTTATTATGAACATGAAACTATATCCAAAAATTATGGTTAAACTCAAAGTGGAAGTATGTTTTCTAAAATGGTCATCTAGACGTCGTTCTTTCGACTGAAATGACTACCTTTACAAAAACGACTTGTAACTTATTTTTCCGACTATAAACCTATACTTTTTCTGTTTAGATTCATAAAATAGAGTTCAATATGAAACCATAGCAATTTGATTCACTCAAAACGGATTTAAAATGAAGAAGTTATGGGTAAAACAAGATTGGATAATTTTTCTCATTTTAGCTACGTGAAAATTGGTAACAAATCTATTCCAACCAAAACTTAATCAACTTGTATTGTATATTATGTAATCTTGAGATACCATAGACACGTATACAATGTTTCGACCTATCATGTCGACACATCTATATATATTTCGGAACAACCATGGACACTCTATATGTGAATGTTGGAGTTAGCTATACAGGGTTGAGGTTGATTCCAAAATATATATAGTTTGAGTTGTGATCAATACTGAGATACGTATACACTGGGTCGTGGATTGATTCAAGATAATATTTATCGATTTATTTCTGTACATCTAACTGTGGACAACTAGTTGTAGGTTACTAACGAGGACAGCTGACTTAATAAACTTAAAACATCAAAATATATTAAAAGTGTTGTAAATATATTTTGAACATACTTTAATATATATGTATATATTGTTATAGGTTCGTGAATCAACAGTGGCCAAGTCTTACTTCCCGACGAAGTAAAAATCTGTGAAAGTGAGTTATAGTCCCACTTTTAAAATCTAATATTTTTGGGATGAGAATACATGCAGGTTTTATAAATGATTTACAAAATAGACACAAGTACATGAAACTAAATTCTATGGTTGAATTATCGAAATCGAATATGCCCCTTTTTATTAAGTCTGGTAATCTAAGAATTAGGGAACAGACACCCTAATTGACGCGAATCCTAAAGATAGATCTATTGGGCCTAACAAACCCCATCCAAAGTACCGGATGCTTTAGTACTTCGAAATTTATATCATATCCGAAGGGTGTCCCGGAATGATGGGGATATTCTTATATATGCATCTTGTTATTGTCGGTTACCAGGTGTTCACCATATGAATGATTTTTATCTCTATGTATGGGATGTGTATTGAAATATGAAATCTTGTGGTCTATTGTTACGATTTGATATATATAGGTTAAACCTATAACTCACCAACATTTTTGTTGACGTTTAAAGCATGTTTATTCTCAGGTGAATATTAAGAGCTTCCGCTGTTGCATACTAAAATAAGGACAAGATTTGGAGTCCATGTTTGTATGATATTGTGTAAAAATTGCATTCAAGAAACTGATTTCGATAACATATTTGTATTGTAAACCATTATGTAATGGTCGTGTGTAAACAGGATATTTTAGATTATCATTATTTGATAATCTACGTAAAGCTTTTAAACCTTTATTTATGAAATAAAGGTTATGGTTTGTTTTAAAAATGAATGCAGTCTTTGAAAAACGTCTCATATAGAGGTCAAAACCTCGCAACGAAATCAATTAATATGGAACGTTTTTAATCAATAAGAACGGGACATTTCATACATCATCATCAAGATCAGCGGATAAAAGAGCAGAGCGAACCTGCATCACGGAGTTGGCTGCAAAAATTACACATAAACAGCAATATAAGTAAACATGACAAACAATAGACATAAATCTATATATATAATAGGATGATCATATCACATCCTACCCTGGTTTTTCTCACGAAGTACTGGCACAGAATTGCTTGGCCATTCTTGACTCACTTTGCACAGCATAAGAATTCCCTCATACCTTTCGTATGATCTGGGCGGAAGACGGAGCTCTTTCAAGCTATTTACTATCCGCTGCTCTGAGGGAGAAATCTTAACGCCCTTTCCTATACCAGCATCAATAGCACCCCATTCCCGGACAACGGAGTACTCTTCCGGAATAACGGTCTCATCAACAAAGAAAAATGGACTTTTCCAGTCCTTTAAATTTGAAACTCTATTCGGACCAACAAAATGATTATTTTTCTTACTATCAATAGTAAGCCGGCAATCACTAATTGTGCGAATTCTAAACAAAGAGATAAAAACTTTAATGCGAGGCTTTATATTAATAGCATTGCAGTACATTTCAAAAAGGATGATTTTTTGAAGGCCGTGGGGATGCATCTGACTAAGACAGGCCTTATAATATCTTAGAAGGCGAAGAAGAAGGTTAGTAAGGGGAACACGGAGGTTGCCGTGGGTAATTTGTAAAGCATATAAAGTAATTTTCCCCTCAGGAGGGTTGTCAGCAGTTTGTCTATTGGTGGGAAGAACAGGGTTGTATTGATTGAGATGGCGGAAGGCAATCTTTAAGCCATCTAAATATTCACTTGTCAATGATGAAGCCATCGTGCTAACTTCTGGAATGTCAGCGGTATTTGACGAAGAAGGCTTAGCGTGCTCTTGGCCAGTACTCCGTGTAGAAGCCATGATAATACAATAAAAGATATCAATAAGAAGAAAATAGCAGTAAGATGAAGTGTACTGACCTTGGAAGACGGTAAACCTTAAAAAGTTGAAGATTGAAGAAGGCGATGAAGATTTGGGGGAGAAATATGCTTTTTAGATCTTGGCAAAAGTAAAAAAGTGATGGTAACAGGGTTATGACGGTTTTTATAGGGGTTCATCGGTGCAATTTTTATGGCCATGATTGAGACACGTGTATGGGTGAGTTTAAACGAAGGGTACGAAATAACACTTTTTACAGCTGGAGGTGCGTGGATGATGTCAGCCATAAAAAATTAATCATAACAGCGTCAGATAAAACTCGTCTGCATTTAATGCCTAAAATATTTTACCCGATGCAAGTGGGCAATGAACAGGCTAGTTTGGCATGCGTTTTCAAAAGTTTAACGACTTAATCATTCTTCAAATGCTTAAGTCATTAAACTGGGGGGACTTAATGGTGTATCCTATCGTATACACACATAAAAGGCATAATGGTTGCATAAAAGTAGCATCAGGAAGGCTGGAAACAACAGTTCTACGAAGTTTTCCGTTTAGCGTTCTCCGCTATACAGGCTGCTCCGTCATGCGTAAGCCCTGAAGGCCACCTAGCGCGTAAGCCCTGGCCGGAGAACGCCACTGTCACACCCCCAGTTAGGGCCTGGGTGAAATGTGACTTAATATCAAATCAACCAACATATTATAATATACGAGAACAATACTAAATGATAAAACAAACTTTATTGAGCACGCAGCGGAAAATGAAACGTAGTTACAATGATAGGAATAACAATAATGGAAATGTTCACATGCAGAAGTAATAATTGCGATATCTCTTGATCCTATGTCCAAGTAGCATCACATAAGCAGTAAGTATAAGAGCTTGAATCAAACAGCACCTGAGACAAAACATGCTAAAGTGTCAACCAAAAGGTTGAGTGAAGTTCATAGGTTTAACAAATAAGTTTGACCGTTTGTTTTAGACCACAAGATTTAATTTGTAAGGTTGATCTCCCGCAGGATCAAAAAGTTATGCCAGTGCGTGATATTTAGACTAAACGTTCAAGTTTTGCCCCATGACAAGTTAGTTCTACTTGTCGGTTTAATTTCATTATCAAGCAATACAACGATAACATCAAATGTATCGGGGACGTTACTCCCGATAGGCCTACCCCCAATAAATAAGCATGCCGCAGCACTTAAAAATATCACTGTAGGGACTTAGTCGGACATAGCCGGGTATAGCATAGTTTTAGCAGTTGGTACTTGTGTCTAAATTGTAAATAGTAAAAGCAGCATGTGTCTCACCCCAAATAAGTTAAATAAGTTTGCTAGCAATAAAGAGTGGGGCTATGAATTCACCTTAGTAAGTAGAGAGAGAGTTATTCCTCGGAATAAAGAGTTGAACGAGTGAGCAGGAAAGTCAACCTATTGACATTTAAGAGTAGTTAAGTGTTTTGCCCATGTTTAAGTTTAAGTATGTGTTTAAGTATAGTTTGTCTTACTAAGTTTCTATTCCTAGTAAGTTACTATTTTTATAATGTTTCCATTTTTAGAAAGTTTCTCATTTTACTAAGTTTCTATGACTATAGAGTTTCTACTTTTATGAGTGTTTTTCATTTTAGGATACTTGCCGTATTAGATAAGCTTCCAATCACCCCTTTCCCTTCGAATGGCTAATTTAGATCTAGGGGCTTGAGCCATAGGACCCTTTAAATCGGAAGTCCAAACCCTCTGCCTAGAATCTCGTAGAAACCATTCGTCAAGAAAGTTCGAAGATCTATACATCTCTAATACATATCCCAAAATATTTTTGTGCTACAATATAAGTAGTAGGTTATAGGTGCTAGTAATAGTAATAGTGTATACATGTTAAGTACTAGTATAAGTAGTATTAGGGTTTAAGGTTTTAATATGTATATGTATATATAATTCGTATATATACATAAAAATATTTTTTTTTTACATGTATATATGTATATATAAATCTAGGAGTGTTTATGTATATACTTATGAATAACAAGTTTATAATATGAATATGAATTAACAAAGATTAAAGTTTATGTAAATAGTTTAGGGTTTATGTTATACCTTTGAAGATTCAAGATAATTAACAAAGAAAAGATGAACACGATGAAGATGGAAGATCAAAGCCTTAAAAATCTTGAAGAACTCCTTGAAGATTCTTGAAGAACACGAAGAACAAGCTTGAAGATCCGAATACCACAAGAGAGGGAGAGGGAGAGATTGTTTTTGAGAGAGGATTTTGGTGTGATTTGTGAATGAGAAACTAGGAGTTTATATAGTGCAAGTATTAGAGTGTTAGTCAACATAAGGATGTTCTAATTAATGATTTTATTTTATTTTATAATTTTTAGTCAACAATAGGTGGTACTAGTTTATATATATATTATTTTAATTTTTAGTCAACATAAGGATGTAATTGTTTAAGATTCTTTAGTCTCATTATTATTACTATTATTACTATTATTATTTTTTACATTTACTACATGATAAGTATTATTTTCTTTTTACTAATTCATGACTTGTATATATTTAGTTCTCAATTGTTTTATTATTTATATAAATGTCAATTTTTATTTATTACTTATAGGTTATCAGTTATAATATTACATAAATGCATAAATTTTAATTAGCAGTGAGTGTCGACTAACAGTTTATTATTTTCATCTTTTATTAACTTGTCAATTATTGCACAAAGTTAATTAATATGTTTTCTAACTCTTAATACTTAACAATTGTTGATTAAAGTTTAATCATTAAGTTTTGATTATATTGTTTGGGCATTTAATATTGGAAAAATATATAATGGAAAAATGAGGGTCGTTATAGTACCTCCCCGTTATTGAAAACTTCGTCCCGAAGTTTTTAGGTAGTTTTCTCGTTTGCATCAGCAGTTGAGAAGAGATGGGGATATTTCCGTTTCATATGGTCTTTGCGTTCCCAGGTATATTCGGGGCCTCTACGCGAATTCCAGCGGACTTTAACGATAGGTATATTGCTTTTACGCGTTTGTTTGACCTCTCCTTCCATGATTTCTATAGGTTCTTCAACGAAGTGCATTTGCTCATCAATGCGGACATCATCCAGAGGAATAACGAGTGTGTCATCGGCAAGACACCGTTTAAGATTTGAGACATGAAACACATCATGTACTTGACTAAGTTCGGTTGGCAGTTCTAATCGGTATGCCACGGGACCGACTCTTTTAGTGATTGTGAATGGTCCAACATATCGTGGACTGAGTTTACTTCGCTTACCGAAGCGGACAACACCTTTCCAAGGGGATACTTTCAACATGACTTTATCTCCAACTTGGTATTCGATGTCTTTTCGTTTCTTATTGGCATAGCTTTTCTGTCGGCTACGGGCAGTTTCTAAACGTTGCTTGATTTGAACGATCTTTTCGGTAGTTTCGTGAATAATTTCAGGACCAGTTAAATGTCTGTCCTCAAGTTCATCCCAACACAAAGGGGATCTACACTTCCGTCCATATAAAGCTTCAAAAGGTGCAGCCTTAATGCTGGAGTGATAACTGTTATTATAAGAAAATTCAACCAAAGGTAGATGTCTATCCCATCCTTTGCCGAAATCGATTGCACAAGCACGTAGCATATCCTCCATAGTTTGAATGGTTCGTTCACTTTGACCATCGGTTTGCGGATGATAAGCTGTACTCATGTCGAGTTGAGTTCCAAGAGCAGATTGTAAAGTTTTCCAAAATCTAGAAACAAATCGACTATCGCGATCAGAAATGATCGAGATAGGAACACCATGACGTGAGACGATTTCTTTAATATAAAGCTGTGCTAATCTCTCCATCTTGTCGGTTTCCTTGATTGGTATAAAATGTGCAGATTTAGTAAGACGATCAACTACGACCCAAATAGTATCGTTACCGTTCGAAGTCTTAGGTAACTTAGTAACGAAGTCCATAGTGATACCTTCCCACTTCCACTGCGGAATGTCGGGTTGTGTCAATAGACCAGAAGGCTTTTGATGTTCGGCCTTGACTTTCAAACAAGTGAGACACTTACTAACATAAGTAGCAATATCGGCTTTCATGTTAGGCCACCAGTAGAATTCCTTCACATCGTGATACATCTTACTGGAACCGGGATGGATAGAATATCTAGTCTTATGTGCTTCATCCAAGACTAGTTCGCGAAGATTACCAAAACGAGGAACCCAGATTCTATTGCCAAAGTACCGTGTACCATTAGCTTTCACTTGAAGTTGGTTCTCAAAACCAATAGGTCCTTCACCTTCGATAAGTGTCGGTCTAATAGCTTCCAATTGAGCTTCACAGATTCGTGAAATAAGATTCGATTTGATTTTTAGGTTTAAAGCACGAACACGTTTAATATCGTCTTTTCGACTAAGGGCATCGGCAACTACATTCGCCTTGCCAGGATGATATTTCAGCTCACAATAATAATCGTTCAATGTCTCGAGCCATCGACTTTGCCTCATATTCAGCTGTTTTTGATCAAAGATGTGTCGAAGACTTTTATGGTCAGTGTACACCGTAAAGTGATTACCATAGAGATAATGTCTCCATATCTTTAATGCAAATACCACGGCACCTAACTCTAGGTCATGTGTGGTATAGTTTACTTCATGTTTCTTCAACTGTCTAGATGCATAGGCGATAACCTTCTCTCGTTGCATTAAAACACAACCAAAGCCATGCTTTGAGGCATCGCAGTAAACAACAAAGTCGTCGGTACCTTCAGGTAAAGAAAGAATCGGGGCTGTGGTCAACTTCTCCTTCAGAATCTTGAAAGCCGATTCCTGTTCTTCGGACCACTCAAATTTCTTCCCTTTTTGAGTCAGCTTTGTAAGAGGTTTGGCAATGAGAGAAAAATCTTTTATAAACCTTCGATAGTAACCGGCAAGTCCCAAAAATTGACGAATATGCTTTGCAGTCTTTGGTATCTCCCAGTTCTGAATAGCAGTAATCTTAGCTGGATCGACATGTATTCCGTTTCTATCAACAACATGTCCGAGAAATTGTACGGTTTTGAGCCAAAACTCGCACTTAGAAAATTTAGCATAAAGTTGTTCCTTTCGTAAGAGTTCAAGAATCATGCGCAAATGTTGCTCATGCTCTTTCTCATTCTTCGAATAGATCAAGATGTCGTCAATGAATACGATGACAAATTTGTCAAGATACGGTTTACAAACACGATTCATGAGGTCCATGAACACGGCAGGAGCATTAGTTAAACCAAAAGGCATGACACAGAATTCATAGTGCCCATAACGAGTGCGAAAAGCAGTCTTAGGAATATCGGATTCCTTGACCTTGAGTTGGTGATAACCGGATCTTAAATCAATCTTTGAATAAACACTTGACCCTTGAAGTTGGTCAAATAGATCATCAATACGTGGCAACGGATAACGGTTCTTGATAGTAAGCTTGTTAAGTTCACGGTAATCAATGCACATCCTTAATGTACCATCCTTCTTTTTAACAAACAGAATAGGAGCTCCCCAAGGGGACGAGCTTGGACGAATGAAACCTTTATCCAATAGTTCTTGGAGTTGGTTGGATAATTCCTTCATTTCGGAAGGTGCTAAACGGTATGGTGCTTTAGCAACAGGAGCAGCACCAGGAGTTAAATCAATTTGGAATTCAACTTGTCGAGGAGGTGGAATACCCGGAAGATCTTCGGGAAACACATCGGGAAAGTCTTTAACTACTGGTACATCTTCAATTCGCTTCTCTTTCGATTCAATCAGATTAACGTGGGCTAGAATAGCTGGATAACCTTTCATAAGGTATTTGCGGGTTTTAATACAGGAGATAATATTGAGATTGGAACCACTCTTTTCACCTTGGATAATAAGAGTCTCTCCATTTCCTAATGGAACATGAACGGTTTTATCGTAACACATGATCGCAGCTCTTAATGGACGTAACCAATCCATTCCAACTACGACATCGAAACTTCCTAGCTCGACCGGCAAAAGGTCTATCTTAAATTCTTTGCTGGCTAAGATTAGGTTGCAGTTTTTATAAATTTTATCAACTTTCATGATCTTTCCATTGGCTACTTCTACTAATCGTTTAGTTTCTAAGGGTTGAGGCTTTTCAGTAAATAGGGTACAAAATTCATTAGATACGTAACTTCGGTCGGCACCAGTATCGAATAAAATAGTTGCGTAGCAATTATTGACGAGATACGTACCCGTGATGACCTCATCTTCATCTCGGGCTTCAGCAGCAGTAATAACAAATGCACGACCCTTTGCAGCAGTAGTATTGGCTCCAGTAGCAGGATTATCTCTCTTCTTAGGGCAATTTGGACTAATGTGTCCCTTTTCCCCACAAGTATAACAAGTAGGAGGAGCTTTGGCAGGAACAATAGATTTATTCTTTGGAGGAGTCCTACACGTCTTAGCTACGTGTCCCACTTTCTTACACAACGAACAAGTGGCAGTGCACTGCCCCGGGTGATGCCTTTCACAACGAACACAAAAAGGATAAGTGCCCTTATAATTCGTACTTGTACTATCCATAAGCTTTTTACTAACATTCTGATTTGAACCTTGAGACGGCTCAAACTTCCTCTTACCATCATTACCCTTGGTTTCAACTTGCTTATTGGCCGACGCCCTTCTTCTCTTGGCCAACCTGAGATTTTGTGCCATGAGAATCACAGCATCCAAAGTAACCTTCTCAGCAGCAATAACATTCCCTTGAACATCCTCGGGAAGACCTTCAATATACCGCTCAATTCTTCTAGCTTCAGTAGGAAACATTTCAGGACATAGAGTAGAAAGCTCCAGATAATGATTGGTATAATTCTCAATGTCAGTACCCTTGACCCTGAGTTCCCAGAACTCAGCTTCAAGCTTCTGAACTTGACTCCTTGGGCAGAATTTGTTGACCATCATACTTTTGAGTTCGTCCCATGGAATTGCATTAGCATTATCAATTCCTACGGACTTGGCATAAGCAGTCCACCAAGTTAAAGCATTACCACCCAACGAGCTAGTGGCATACTTTACTCGATCATCATCACCACAGTTGCAAATACGGAAAATAGATTCCATCTTTTCGAACCAACGAACTAGTTCGACAGCTTCTTCGTTTCCCTTAAAAGCGGGAGGGTGACAGTTTGTAAAGTCCTTGTAGGAACAAGGTTTTGGTTGAGTATTAGCATGATTAGCTTGGGCGTTGCCTTGGGCAGCAGCGAGTAACTGTTGGAATTGCTCAGTAGTTAACACAACGTTGTTAACGGTAGGTGCAGCTGAACGAACCATGATGTCACTACATAAAAGTGAACATATGTTTGATAAGTTTAACAAGTTATAAGTTTGAGTAATCACAAGTATGAATAAACTAAAGTATTGATATCGCATGATATTAATAAAACACTTTATATTATTAGAACGAGGCATTAAATAAGCCTTTATTACACGATTCGGAAATAGAAATTGTTTAAGGCACAGCCTTTACATAGATGGAAAATAGGAAAAATAACTAGGAAATATTAAGATTGAAGTAGTCTTCATATTTCGTCTCCAACCTTCTTCATAAACTCCTCAACTTTCTCATTTTTCGACTTTTGTTTCTCATAGAGATACTCGAAGTTGTCATAAAGGTTGGTAACACGACTGTTTAAGGCATTAGTGTTGTACTCTCTTATGGCAAGTTGTTCGTCGACTCGACCTTTCTCCATTTTCATTCGGACATCAACATCCTCCTTGAGGTAAGCAAGTGATTGCTTTCCCCAGCGAGTGTTGCGTTCTTCCTCGCACTTTAGCATCAGCAACTCCTTTCTTAGCTCGACGTTTTCTTTCATAAGTTTCTTCATTCGACGATCCACTCTTTCCATGTGGCGAAGTAGACCTCCAATGTTTCTCTCGGTATCGTTTCGTAATCTCATGATTTCATACTTAGGACCATCATAAAAAGGAGATCGGGCTCTCTTCCTTGATGGACCAACTTCTTCATGCCGTTTTCCCTTATCTTGGGTTCTTGGAGTTGGGTAGTATTGAGGAGACCCATGTGAATCTAAAATAGTATTCGGGCTATAATTCAGTGGTGGTGAAGCAGGACTATAAAGAGGACTTCGAACTGGTCTCGAAGTTGAAGAGTGTCCAACACCTACTTCGGTGGTAGGGTTGTGAGTTGCTTTGTTGGGCTTGTTAACGCTTGAGCTTAACATCCTATCATTAGGAAAGATACCTTGATTAGAATCTTTGAGTCAAGTTTATTAAAGCATAATTGTTAAGATTATACGACAATCCTAAGTGCTTTAAGTCCAAGGCAGGAAAGGTTATAGTTTCCTAGATTGCTAAGGCACCCTAGCTAACAAGTAAGGCACACATAAAAATGCAATCCTGGTTCTCTATAACAGCCTGGTTTGCTCTGATACCAATCTGTCACACCCCCAGTTAGGGCCTGGGTGAAATGTGACTTAATATCAAATCAACCAACATATTATAATATACGAGAACAATACTAAATGATAAAACAAACTTTATTGAGCACGCAGCGGAAAATGAAACGTAGTTACAATGATAGGAATAACAATAATGGAAATGTTCACATGCAGAAGTAATAATTGCGATATCTCTTGATCCTATGTCCAAGTAGCATCACATAAGCAGTAAGTATAAGAGCTTGAATCAAACAGCACCTGAGACAAAACATGCTAAAGTGTCAACCAAAAGGTTGAGTGAAGTTCATAGGTTTAACAAATAAGTTTGACCGTTTGTTTTAGACCACAAGATTTAATTTGTAAGGTTGATCTCCCGCAGGATCAAAAAGTTATGCCAGTGCGTGATATTTAGACTAAACGTTCAAGTTTTGCCCCATGACAAGTTAGTTCTACTTGTCGGTTTAATTTCATTATCAAGCAATACAACGATAACATCAAATGTATCGGGGACGTTACTCCCGATAGGCCTACCCCCAATAAATAAGCATGCCGCAGCACTTAAAAATATCACTGTAGGGACTTAGTCGGACATAGCCGGGTATAGCATAGTTTTAGCAGTTGGTACTTGTGTCTAAATTGTAAATAGTAAAAGCAGCATGTGTCTCACCCCAAATAAGTTAAATAAGTTTGCTAGCAATAAAGAGTGGGGCTATGAATTCACCTTAGTAAGTAGAGAGAGAGTTATTCCTCGGAATAAAGAGTTGAACGAGTGAGCAGGAAAGTCAACCTATTGACATTTAAGAGTAGTTAAGTGTTTTGCCCATGTTTAAGTTTAAGTATGTGTTTAAGTATAGTTTGTCTTACTAAGTTTCTATTCCTAGTAAGTTACTATTTTTATAATGTTTCCATTTTTAGAAAGTTTCTCATTTTACTAAGTTTCTATGACTATAGAGTTTCTACTTTTATGAGTGTTTTTCATTTTAGGATACTTGCCGTATTAGATAAGCTTCCAATCACCCCTTTCCCTTCGAATGGCTAATTTAGATCTAGGGGCTTGAGCCATAGGACCCTTTAAATCGGAAGTCCAAACCCTCTGCCTAGAATCTCGTAGAAACCATTCGTCAAGAAAGTTCGAAGATCTATACATCTCTAATACATATCCCAAAATATTTTTGTGCTACAATATAAGTAGTAGGTTATAGGTGCTAGTAATAGTAATAGTGTATACATGTTAAGTACTAGTATAAGTAGTATTAGGGTTTAAGGTTTTAATATGTATATGTATATATAATTCGTATATATACATAAAAATATTTTTTTTTTTACATGTATATATGTATATATAAATCTAGGAGTGTTTATGTATATACTTATGAATAACAAGTTTATAATATGAATATGAATTAACAAAGATTAAAGTTTATGTAAATAGTTTAGGGTTTATGTTATACCTTTGAAGATTCAAGATAATTAACAAAGAAAAGATGAACACGATGAAGATGGAAGATCAAAGCCTTAAAAATCTTGAAGAACTCCTTGAAGATTCTTGAAGAACACGAAGAACAAGCTTGAAGATCCGAATACCACAAGAGAGGGAGAGGGAGAGATTGTTTTTGAGAGAGGATTTTGGTGTGATTTGTGAATGAGAAACTAGGAGTTTATATAGTGCAAGTATTAGAGTGTTAGTCAACATAAGGATGTTCTAATTAATGATTTTATTTTATTTTATAATTTTTAGTCAACAATAGGTGGTACTAGTTTATATATATATTATTTTAATTTTTAGTCAACATAAGGATGTAATTGTTTAAGATTCTTTAGTCTCATTATTATTACTATTATTACTATTATTATTTTTTACATTTACTACATGATAAGTATTATTTTCTTTTTACTAATTCATGACTTGTATATATTTAGTTCTCAATTGTTTTATTATTTATATAAATGTCAATTTTTATTTATTACTTATAGGTTATCAGTTATAATATTACATAAATGCATAAATTTTAATTAGCAGTGAGTGTCGACTAACAGTTTATTATTTTCATCTTTTATTAACTTGTCAATTATTGCACAAAGTTAATTAATATGTTTTCTAACTCTTAATACTTAACAATTGTTGATTAAAGTTTAATCATTAAGTTTTGATTATATTGTTTGGGCATTTAATATTGGAAAAATATATAATGGAAAAATGAGGGTCGTTATAGCCACCTTCAGCGTAATTTCGGATCACAAGTAACAGAACGTATCATCATCTGACACGTGTTGAAATGTCCCGTTCTTATTGATTAAAAACGTTCCATATTAATTGATTTCGTTGCGAGGTTTTGACCTCTATATGAGACGTTTTTCAAAGACTGCATTCATTTTAAAACAAACCATAACCTTTATTTCATAAATAAAGGTTTAAAAAGCTTTACGTAGATTATCAAATAATGATAATCTAAAATATCCTGTTTACACACGACCATTACATAATGGTTTACAATACAAATATGTTACAACAAAATAAGTTTCTTGAATGCAGTTTTTACACAATATCATACAAGCATGGACTCCAAATCTCGTCCTTATTTAAGTATGCGACAGCGGAAGCTCTTAATAATCACCTGAGAATAAACATGCTTAAAACGTCAACAAAAATGTTGGTGAGTTATAGGTTTAACCTATATATATCAAATCATAATAATAGACCACAAGATTTCATATTTCAATACACATCCCATACATAGAGATAAAAATCATTCATATGGTGAACACCTGGTAACCGACATTAACAAGATGCATATATAAGAATATCCCCATCATTCCGGGACACCCTTCGGATATGATATAAATTTCGAAGTACTAAAGCATCCGGTACTTTGGATGGGGCTTGTTGGGCCCGATAGATCTATCTTTAGGATTCGCGTCAATTAGGGTGTCTGTTCCCTAATTCTTAGATTACCAGACTTAATAAAAAGGGGCATATTCGATTTTGATAATTCAACCATAGAATGAAGTTTCACGTACTTGTGTCTATTTTGTAAATCATTTATAAAACCTGCATGTATTCTCATCCCAAAAATATTAGATTTTAAAAGTGGGACTATAACTCACTTTCACAGATTTTTACTTCGTCGGGAAGTAAGACTTGGCCACTGTTGATTCACGAACCTATAACAATATATACATATATATTAAAGTATGTTCAAAATATATTTACAACACTTTTAATATATTTTGATGTTTTAAGTTTATTAAGTCAGCTGTCCTCGTTAGTAACCTATAACTAGTTGTCCACAGTTAGATGTACAGAAATAAATCAATAAATATTATCTTGAATCAATCCACGACCCAGTGTATACGTATCTCAGTATTGATTACAACTCAAACTATATATATTTTGGAATCAACCTCAACCCTGTATAGCTAACTCCAACATTCACATATAGAGTGTCTATGGTTGTTCCGAAATATATATAGATGTGTCGACATGATAGGTCGAAACATTGTATACGTGTCTATGGTATCTCAAGATTACATAATATACAATACAAGTTGATTAAGTTATGGTTGGAATAGATTTGTTACCAATTTTCACGTAGCTAAAATGAGAAAAATTATCCAATCTTGTTTTACCCATAACTTCTTCATTTTAAATCCGTTTTGAGTGAATCAAATTGCTATGGTTTCATATTGAACTCTATTTTATGAATCTAAACAGAAAAAGTATAGGTTTATAGTCGGAAAATAAGTTACAAGTCGTTTTTGTAAAGGTAGTCATTTCAGTCGAAAGAACGACATCTAGATGACCATTTTAGAAAACATACTTCCACTTTGAGTTTAACCATAATTTTTGGATATAGTTTCATGTTCATAATAAAAATCATTTTCTCAGAATAACAACTTTTAAATCAAAGTTTATCATAGTTTTTAATTAACTAACCCAAAACAGCCCGCGGTGTTACTACGACGGCGTAAATCCGGTTTTACGGTGTTTTTCGTGTTTCCAGGTTTTAAATCATTAAGTTAGCATATCATATAGATATAGAACATGTGTTTAGTTGATTTTAAAAGTCAAGTTAGAAGGATTAACTTTTGTTTGCGAACAAGTTTAGAATTAACTAAACTATGTTCTAGTGATTACAAGTTTAAACCTTCGAATAAGATAGCTTTATATGTATGAATCGAATGATGTTATGAACATCATTACTACCTTAATTTCCTTGGATAAACCTACTGGAAAAGAGAAAAATGGATCTAGCTTCAATGGATCCTTGGATGGCTCGAAGTTCTTGAAGCAGAATCATGACACGAAAACAAGTTCAAGTAAGATCATCACTTGAAATAAGATTGTTATAGTTATAGAAATTGAACCAAAGTTTGAATATGATTATTACCTTGTATTAGAATGATAACCTACTGTAAGAAACAAAGATTTCTTGAGGTTGGATGATCACCTTACAAGATTGGAAGTGAGCTAGCAAACTTGAAAGTATTCTTGATTTTATGAAACTAGAACTTTTGGAATTTATGAAGAACACTTAGAACTTGAAGATAGAACTTGAGAGAGATCAATTAGATGAAGAAAATTGAAGAATGAAAGTGTTTGTAGGTGTTTTTGGTCGTTGGTGTATGGATTAGATATAAAGGATATGTAATTTTGTTTTCATGTAAATAAGTCATGAATGATTACTCATATTTTTGTAATTTTATGAGATATTTCATGCTAGTTGTCAAATGATGGTTCCCACATGTGTTAGGTGACTCACATGGGCTGCTAAGAGCTGATCATTGGAGTGTATATACCAATAGTACATACATCTAAAAGCTGTGTATTGTACGAGTACGAATACGGGTGCATACGAGTAGAATTGTTGATGAAACTGAACGAGGATGTAATTGTAAGCATTTTTGTTAAGTAGAAGTATTTTGATAAGTGTATTGAAGTCTTTCAAAAGTGTATAAATACATATTAAAACACTACATGTATATACATTTTAACTGAGTCGTTAAGTCATCGTTAGTCGTTACATGTAAGTGTTGTTTTGAAACCTTTAGGTTAACGATCTTGTTAAATGTTGTTAACCCAATGTTTATAATATCAAATGAGATTTTAAATTATTATATTATCATGATATTATCATGTATGAATATCTCTTAATATGATATATATATACATTAAATGTCTTTACAACGATAATCGTTACATATATGTCTCGTTTAAAAATCATTAAGTTAGTAGTCTTGTTTTTACATATGTAGTTCATTGTTAATACACTTTATGATATGTTTTCTTATCATAGTATCATGTTAACTATATATATATATCCATATATATGTCATCATATAGTTTTTACAAGTTTTAACGTTCGTGAATCACCGATCAACTTGGGTGGTCAATTGTCTATATGAAACATATTTCAATTAATCAAGTCTTAACAAGTTTGATTGCTTAACATGTTGGAAACATTTAATCATGTAAATATCAATCTCAATTAATATATATAAACATGGAGAAATTCGGGTCACTACAGTACCTACCCGTTAAATAAATTTCGTCCCGAAATTTTAAGCTGTTGAAGGTGTTGACGAATCTTCTGGAAATAGATGCGGGTATTTCTTCTTCATCTGATCTTCACGCTCCTAGGTGAACTAGGGTCCTCTACGAGCATTCCATCGAACCTTAACAATTGGTATCTTGTTTTGCTTAAGTCTTTTAACCTCACGATCCATTATTTCGACGGGTTCTTCGATGAATTGAAGTTTTTCGTTGATTTGGATTTCATCTAACGGAATAGTGAGATCTTCTTTAGCAAAACATTTCTTCAAATTCGAGACGTGGAAAGTGTTATGTACAGCCGCGAGTTGTTGAGGTAACTCAAGTCGGTAAGCTACTGGTCCGACTCGATCAATAATCTTGAATGGTCCAATATACCTTGGATTTAATTTCCCTCGTTTACCAAATCGAACAACGCCTTTCCAAGGTGCAACTTTAAGCATGACCATCTCTCCAATTTCAAATTCTATATCTTTTCTTTTAATGCCAGCGTAGCTCTTTTGTCGACTTTGGGCGGTTTTCAACCGTTGTTGAATTTGGATGATCTTCTCGGTAGTTTCTTGTATAATCTCCGGACCCGTAATCTGTCTATCCCCCACTTCACTCCAACAAATCGGAGACCTGCACTTTCTACCATAAAGTGCTTCAAACGGCGCCATCTCAATGCTTGAATGGTAGCTGTTGTTGTAGGAAAATTCTGCTAACGGTAGATGTCGATCCCAACTGTTTCCGAAATCAATAACACATGCTCGTAGCATGTCTTCAAGCGTTTGTATCGTCCTTTCGCTCTGCCCATCATTTTGTGGATGATAGGCAGTACTCATGTCTAGACGAGTTCCTAATGCTTGCTGTAATGTCTGCCAGAATCTTGAAATAAATCTGCCATCCCTATCAGAGATAATAGAGATTGGTATTCCATGTCTGGATACGACTTCCTTCAAATACAGTCGTGCTAACTTCTCCATCTTGTCATCTTCTCTTATTGGCAGGAAGTGTGCTGATTTGGTGAGACGATCAACTATTACCCAAATAGTATCAAAACCACTTGCAGTCCTTGGCAATTTAGTGATGAAATCCATGGTAATGTTTTCCCATTTCCATTCTGGGATTTCGGGTTGTTGAAGTAGACCTGATGGTTTCTGATGCTCAGCTTTGACCTTAGAACACGTCAAACATTCTCCCACGTATTTAGCAACATCGGCTTTCATACCCGGCCACCAAAAATGTTTCTTGAGATCCTTGTACATCTTCCCCGTTCCAGGATGTATTGAGTATCTGGTTTTATGAGCTTCTCTAAGTACCATTTCTCTCATATCTCCAAATTTTGGTACCCAAATCCTTTCAGCCCTATACCGGGTTCCGTCTTCCCGAATATTAAGATGCTTCTCCGATCCTTTGGGTATTTCATCCTTTAAATTTCCCTCTTTTAAAACTCCTTGTTGCGCCTCCTTTATTTGAGTAGTAATGTTATTATGAATCATTATATTCATAGATTTTACTCGAATGGGTTCTCTGTCCTTCCTGCTCAAGGCATCGGCTACCACATTTGCCTTCCCCGGGTGGTAACGAATCTCAAAGTCGTAATCATTCAATAATTCAATCCACCTACGCTGCCTCATATTCAGTTGTTTCTGATTAAATATGTGTTGAAGACTTTTGTGGTCGGTATATATAATACTTTTGACCCCATATAAGTAGTGCCTCCAAGTCTTTAATGCAAAAACAACCGCGCCTAATTCCAAATCATGCGTCGTATAATTTTGTTCGTGAATCTTCAATTGTCTAGACGCATAAGCAATCACCTTCATTCGTTGCATTAATACACAACCGAGACCTTGCTTTGATGCATCACAATAAATCACAAAATCATCATTCCCTTCAGGCAATGACAATATAGGTGCCGTAGTTAGCTTTTTCTTCAATAACTGAAACGCTTTCTCTTGTTCATCATTCCATTCAAATTTCTTCCCTTTATGCGTTAATGCAGTCAAGGGTTTTGCTATTCTGGAAAAGTCTTGGATGAACCTTCTGTAGTAACCAGCTAGTCCTAAAAACTGGCGTATGTGTTTCGGAGTTTTCGGGGTTTCCCACTTTTCAACAGTTTCTATCTTTGCCGGATCCACCTTAATACCTTCTTTGTTCACTATGTGACCGAGGAATTGAACTTCTTCCAACCAAAATGCACACTTTGAAAACTTAGCGTACAATTCTTCCTTCCTCAATACTTCTAACACCTTTCTCAAATGTTCACCGTGTTCTTGGTCATTCTTTGAGTAAATAAGTATGTCATCAATGAAAACAATGACAAACTTGTCAAGGTATGGTCCACACACTCGGTTCATAAGGTCCATGAACACAGCTGGTGCATTAGTTAAACCAAACGGCATGACCATAAACTCGTAATGACCGTAACGTGTTCTGAAAGCAGTCTTTGGAATATCATCTTCTTTCACCCGCATTTGATGATACCCGGAACGTAAGTCAATCTTTGAATAAACAGACGAGCCTTGTAGTTGATCAAATAAGTCGTCGATTCTCGGTAGTGGGTAGCGGTTCTTGATGGTAAGTTTGTTCAACTCTCGGTAGTCGATACACAACCTGAATGTACCATCTTTCTTCTTGACAAACAAAACAGGAGCTCCCCACGGTGATGTGCTTGGTCGAATGAAACCACGCTCTAAAAGTTCTTGTAATTGGCTTTGCAGTTCTTTCATCTCGCTGGGTGCGAGTCTGTAAGGAGCACGAGCTATTGGTGCAGCTCCTGGTACAAGATCTATTTGAAATTCAACGGATCGATGTGGGGGTAATCCCGGTAATTCTTTCGGAAATACATCGGGAAATTCTTTTGCAATGGGAACATCATTGATGCTCTTTTCTTCAGTTTGTACTTTCTCGACGTGTGCTAGAACAGCATAGCAACCTTTTCTTATTAGTTTTTGTGCCTTCAAATTACTAATAAGATGTAG
The DNA here is from genome assembly GCF_046630445.1 of Rutidosis leptorrhynchoides. Lineage (NCBI taxonomy): Eukaryota > Viridiplantae > Streptophyta > Magnoliopsida > Asterales > Asteraceae > Rutidosis > Rutidosis leptorrhynchoides. Next base: position 249,412,575 of record NC_092343.1, read on the forward strand.
CTTCGTGTTGCCCTTTTCTCCGTACACCATTAAGGGTTTTCCTTTTTCTCGTATAATGCGAATTGCATTTTTGTAACAAACGATCTCCGCTTTCACTTCTTTCAACCAGTCCATACCAATTATCACATCAAAACTCCCTAACTCTACTGGTATCAAATCAATCTTAAATGTTTCGCTAACCAGTTTAATTTCTCGATTCCGACATATATTATCTGCTGAAATTAATTTACCATTTGCTAATTCGAGTAAAAATTTACTATCCAAAGGCGTCAATGGACAACTTAATTTAGCACAAAAATCTCTACTCATATAGCTTCTATCCGCACCCGAATCAAATAAAACGTAAGCAGATTTATTGTCAATAAGAAACGTACCCGTAACAAGCTCCGGGTCTTCCTGTGCCTCTACCGCATTAATATTGAAAACTCTTCCACGGCCTTGTCCATTCGTGTTCTCCTGGTTCGGGCAATTTCTAATAATGTGGCCTGGTTTTCCACATTTATAACAAACTACATTGGCATAACTTGCTCCGACACTACTTGCTCCGCCATTACTCGTTCCGACACCATTTGTTCCTTTCGTTCTATTAACCCCTGGTCCGTAGACCTCACACTTCGCTGCGCTATGACCATTTCTTTTACACTTGTTGCAAAATTTGGTGCAGAACCCTGAGTGATTCTTTTCACACCTTTGGCATAGCTGCTTCTGATTGTTGTTGTTGTTGCGGTTATTATTGTTGTTGGGATGATTGTTGTAGTTGTTGTTGTTGTTGTTGTTGTTGTTGTTGTTGTTGTTGTTGTTGTTGGGCCGTTTGTTGTAGTTGCGATTGATGTTGCGATTGTTGGGATAATTGTTGCGATTATTGTTGTAATTGCTGTTGTTGTTGTATTGGTGATTCTTATCACCGTTTTCCTCCCACTTTCTTTTGACTTGCTTCACATTGGCCTCTTCAGCAGTCTGTTCTTTAATTCTTTCTTCAATCTGGTTCACTAGTTTGTGAGCCATTCTACATGCCTGTTGTATGGAGGCGGGCTCGTGTGAACTTATATCTTCTTGGATTCTTTCCGGTAATCCTTTCACAAACGCGTCGATCTTCTCTTCCTCATCTTCGAATGCTCCCGGACACAATAGGCACAATTCTGTGAATCGCCTTTCGTACGTGGTAATATCAAATCCTTGGGTTCGTAACCCTCTAAGTTCTGTCTTGAGCTTATTGACCTCGGTTCTGGGACGGTACTTCTCGTTCATCAAGTGCTTGAATGCTGACCACGGTAGTGCGTACGCATCATCTTGTCCCACTTGCTCTAGATAGGTATTCCACCATGTTAACGCAGAACCTGTGAAGGTATGCGTAGCGTACTTCACTTTGTCCTCTTCAGTACACTTACTTATGGCAAACACCGATTCAACCTTCTCGGTCCACCGTTTCAATCCGATCGGTCCTTCGGTTCCATCAAATTCCAAAGGTTTGCAGGCAGTGAATTCTTTGTAGGTGCATCCTACACAATTTCCTGTACTGCTAGATCCAAGGTTATTGTTGGTATGTAGCGCAGCCTGTACTGCGGCTATGTTTGAAGCTAGAAAAGTACGGAATTCCTCTTCATTCATATTCACGGTGTGTCGAGTAGTCGGTGCCATTTCCTTCAAAATAGTTAAATGGAACAAGTTAATCATACAGAATATTAAGAGTAGTTAATAGTATTTCGTAGCATAATATGAACTCATTTATAAAAGCTTTTTCTTCATATTAGCGTTTTATAGGTTTAAATTCGGGTAGTACCTACCCGTTAAGTTCATACTTAGTAGCTAATATACAATTCAACTACTACAATTCTATATGAAAAACTGATTATAATAATATTTCGCGTTCAAACTTTTATACAATATTTTACAAACTTACAATACCGCTTATTTTACATAAAGCATGAAATATAGCACACAATAACTTTGATACAAGATAGTTGTGAAGATAATTCTAGCTAGTACACAAGTCGTTCAGCAAAGGCAATAAAGACACGTAATTCATACGTCCAGAAACAAGTCATGCATTCTGGTTTTACTAGGACTACTTCCCATCCTTGGTCTTGTGCAACATAACCGTTATGGCCATTGATAAGACAGCGTGTTGTAACGTCATCAAAGGGACGAGGGTTACGTAATGTCCAACAGTCCCGTAATAATCTAAAAACCTCATTTCTTACCCCAATTACCGACTCCGTCACTTGTGGAAACGTTTTGTTTAATAGTTGTAGCCCGATGTTCTTGTTCTCACTTTGGTGAGAAGCGAACATTACTAATCCGTAAGCATAACATGCTTCTTTATGTTGCATGTTAGCCGCTTTTTCTAAATCACGAAGTCCAATATTCGGATATATTGAGTCAAAATAATTTCTTAACCCGTTGCGTAAAATAGCATTTGGGTTCCCCGCAATATATGCGTCAAAGTAAACACATCGTAACTTATGGGTTTCCCAATGTGATATCCCCCATCTTTCAAACGAAAGTCTTTTATAAACCAAGACATTCTTGGAACGTTCTTCGAATGTCTTACAAACTGATCTCGCCTTAAATAGTTGTGCCGAGGAATTCTGGCCGACTCTAGACAAGATTTCATCAATCATGTCTCCGGGTAGGTCTCTTAAAATATTGGGTTGTCTATCCATTTTGTGTTTTTAAACTGTAAAATAGACAAGAGTTAGATTCATAAAAAAAATACTTATTAATACAAGCAATTTTTACATATATCATAAAGCATAAGAACACTATATTACATATATTACACCACACGAATACAACTATCTTATTCCGACTCGTTCGTTTCTTCTTCTTCAGTTTTGGTTCGTTTTGCCAAGTTTCTAGGGATATATGATGTTCCCCTAATACGAGCCGTCGTTGTCCACATTGGTTTAGAAAAACCTGGTGGTTTAGAGGTTCCCGGGTCATTGTTACAACTTAAGAGCTTCGGGGGTTGTCGATACATATAAAGTTCATCGGGATTGGAATTAGATTTCTCTATTTTTATGCCCTTTCCCTTATTATTTTCTTTTGCCTTTTTAAATTCAGCTGGGGTAATTTCTATAACATCATTGGAATTCTCGTCGGAATCCGATTCATCGGAGAATTGGTAATCCTCCCAATATTTTGCTTCCTTGGCGGAAACACCATTGACCATAATTAACCTTGGTCAGTTGGTTGAGGATTCTCTTTTACTTAACCGTTTGATTATTTCCCCCACCGGTTCTATTTCTTCATCCGGTTCCGATTCTTCTTCCGGTTCCGATTCTTCTTCCGGTTCCGACTCTTCTTCCGGTTCCTCTTCGGGAACTTGTGAATCAGTCCATAAATCATTCCAATTTACATTTGATTCTTCATTATTATTAGGTGAGTCAATGGGACTTGTTCTAGAGGTAGACATCTATCACATAATATCAAACACGTTAAGAGATTAATATATCACATAATATTCATATGTTAAAAATATATAGTTTCCAACAAAAATGTTAAGCAATCATTTTTAAAGAAAACACGGTCGAAGTCCAGACTCACTAATGCATCCTAACAAACTCGATAAGACACACTAATGCAAATTTTCTGGTTCTCTAAGACCAACGCTCGGATACCAACTGAAATGTCCCGTTCTTATTGATTAAAAACGTTCCATATTAATTGATTTCGTTGCGAGGTTTTGACCTCTATATGAGACGTTTTTCAAAGACTGCATTCATTTTAAAACAAACCATAACCTTTATTTCATAAATAAAGGTTTAAAAAGCTTTACGTAGATTATCAAATAATGATAATCTAAAATATCCTGTTTACACACGACCATTACATAATGGTTTACAATACAAATATGTTACAACAAAATAAGTTTCTTGAATGCAGTTTTTACACAATATCATACAAGCATGGACTCCAAATCTCGTCCTTATTTAAGTATGCGACAGCGGAAGCTCTTAATAATCACCTGAGAATAAACATGCTTAAAACGTCAACAAAAATGTTGGTGAGTTATAGGTTTAACCTATATATATCAAATCATAATAATAGACCACAAGATTTCATATTTCAATACACATCCCATACATAGAGATAAAAATCATTCATATGGTGAACACCTGGTAACCGACATTAACAAGATGCATATATAAGAATATCCCCATCATTCCGGGACACCCTTCGGATATGATATAAATTTCGAAGTACTAAAGCATCCGGTACTTTGGATGGGGCTTGTTGGGCCCGATAGATCTATCTTTAGGATTCGCGTCAATTAGGGTGTCTGTTCCCTAATTCTTAGATTACCAGACTTAATAAAAAGGGGCATATTCGATTTTGATAATTCAACCATAGAATGTAGTTTCACGTACTTGTGTCTATTTTGTAAATCATTTATAAAACCTGCATGTATTCTCATCCCAAAAATATTAGATTTTAAAAGTGGGACTATAACTCACTTTCACAGATTTTTACTTCGTCGGGAAGTAAGACTTGGCCACTGTTGATTCACGAACCTATAACAATATATACATATATATTAAAGTATGTTCAAAATATATTTACAACACTTTTAATATATTTTGATGTTTTAAGTTTATTAAGTCAGCTGTCCTCGTTAGTAACCTATAACTAGTTGTCCACAGTTAGATGTACAGAAATAAATCAATAAATATTATCTTGAATCAATCCACGACCCAGTGTATACGTATCTCAGTATTGATCACAACTCAAACTATATATATTTTAGAATCAACCTCAACCCTGTATAGCTAACTCCAACATTCACATATAGAGTGTCTATGGTTGTTCCGAAATATATATAGATGTGTCGACATGATAGGTCGAAACATTGTATACGTGTCTATGGTATCTCAAGATTACATAATATACAATACAAGTTGATTAAGTTATGGTTGGAATAGATTTGTTACCAATTTTCACGTAGCTAAAATGAGAAAAATTATCCAATCTTGTTTTACCCATAACTTCTTCATTTTAAATCCGTTTTGAGTGAATCAAATTGCTATGGTTTCATATTGAACTCTATTTTATGAATCTAAACAGAAAAAGTATAGGTTTATAGTCGGAAAAATAAGTTACAAGTCGTTTTTGTAAAGGTAGTCATTTCAGTCGAAAGAACGACATCTAGATGACCATTTTAGAAAGCATACTTCCACTTTGAGTTTAACCATAATTTTTGGATATAGTTTCATGTTCATAATAAAAATCATTTTCTCAGAATAACAACTTTTAAATCAAAGTTTATCATAGTTTTTAATTAACTAACCCAAAACAGCCCGCGGTGTTACTAAGACGGCGTAAATCCGGTTTTACGGTGTTTTTCGTGTTTCCAGGTTTTAAATCATTAAGTTAGCATATCATATAGATATAGAACATGTGTTTAGTTGATTTTAAAAGTCAAGTTAGAAGGATTAACTTTTGTTTGCGAACAAGTTTAGAATTAACTAAACTATGTTCTAGTGATTACAAGTTTAAACCTTCGAATAAGATAGCTTTATATGTATGAATCGAATGATGTTATGAACATCATTACTACCTTAATTTCCTTGGATAAACCTACTGGAAAAGAGAAAAATGGATCTAGCTTCAATGGATCCTTGGATGGCTCGAAGTTCTTGAAGCAGAATCATGACACGAAAACAAGTTCAAGTAAGATCATCACTTGAAATAAGATTGTTATAGTTATAGAAATTGAACCAAAGTTTGAATATGATTATTACCTTGTATTAGAATGATAACCTACTGTAAGAAACAAAGATTTCTTGAGGTTGGATGATCACCTTACAAGATTGGAAGTGAGCTAGCAAACTTGAAAGTATTCTTGATTTTATGAAACTAGAACTTTTGGAATTTATGAAGAACACTTAGAACTTGAAGATAGAACTTGAGAGAGATCAATTAGATGAAGAAAATTGAAGAATGAAAGTGTTTGTAGGTGTTTTTGGTTGTTGGTGTATGGATTAGATATAAAGGATATGTAATTTTGTTTTCATGTAAATAAGTCATGAATGATTACTCATATTTTTGTAATTTTATGAGATATTTCATGCTAGTTGTCAAATGATGGTTCCCACATGTGTTAGGTGACTCACATGGGCTGCTAAGAGCTGATCATTGGAGTGTATATACCAATAGTACATACATCTAAAAGCTGTGTATTGTACGAGTACGAATACGGGTGCATACGAGTAGAATTGTTGATGAAACTGAACGAGGATGTAATTGTAAGCATTTTTGTTAAGTAGAAGTATTTTGATAAGTGTATTGAAGTCTTTCAAAAGTGTATAAATATATATTAAAACACTACATGTATATACATTTTAACTTAGTCGTTAAGTCATCGTTAGTCGTTACATGTAAGTGTTGTTTTGAAACCTTTAGGTTAACGATCTTGTTAAATGTTGTTAACCCAATGTTTATAATATCAAATGAGATTTTAAATTATTATATTATCATGATATTATCATGTATGAATATCTCTTAATATGATATATATATACATTAAATGTCTTTACAACGATAATCGTTACATATATGTCTCGTTTAAAAATCATTAAGTTAGTAGTCTTGTTTTTACATATGTAGTTCATTGTTAATACACTTTATGATATGTTTTCTTATCATAGTATCATGTTAACTATATATATATATCCATATATATGTCATCATATAGTTTTTACAAGTTTTAACGTTCGTGAATCACCGATCAACTTGGGTGGTCAATTGTCTATATGAAACATATTTCAATTAATCAAGTCTTAACAAGTTTGATTGCTTAACATGTTGGAAACATTTAATCATGTAAATATCAATCTCAATTAATATATATAAACATGGAGAAATTCGGGTCACTACACGTGTCCCCAAGCAATCTGGTGGATCTGACACTATAAATAGACCCCTTGGGTCGTCATTTTACACAGTTCAGACATTCTGACAACTTTGAGAGCTGAGACTTCACTTCTCTCTCTCTACTTTCTCTCACTAGAAGTCATCCGGCTAGCACTTTTACGCTCTACGGATGACAGATTGATTAAGCCACCCCACAAGTTTCTACACTTGTGATCCGGGTCTGCAGGGATTATTTCCCGAGGGTAAAAATCAATCGGCAACACTCCGCCCTCCTAAAGCTAGATTACTTCTAGTATCTTGTTGGCACACTAAGCCTTACCTCATAAGGAAATAGGTGTTAACAGTGTGTCTTATCGAGTTTGTTAGGATACATTAGTGAGTCTGGACTTTGACCGTGTTTTCTTTAAAAATGATTGCTTAACACTTTTGTTGGAAACTATATATTATTAACATGTAAATATTATGTGATATATTAACCTCTTAATGTATTTGATATTGTGTGATAGATGTCTACCTCTAGTACAAATCCCATTGATTCACCTAATAATAATGAAGAGTCGAATATATTTTGGGAAGATTCACAAATTCCCGAAGAGGAACCGGAAGAGGAGGAACCGTAAGAAGAGGAACCAGAAGAGGATGAATCGGAAGAGGAGGAACCAGAAGAAGAAGAGGTTCTGGAGGAAGAAATAGTGATACCTACAGTAAATCATTTAAATAAAAGAAAATCCTCAACCAATGGACCAAAGTTAAAAATGGTCAATGTTGTTTCTGCCGAGGAAGCAAAATATTGGTAAGATTACCAATTTTCTGATGAATCGGATCCCGATGAGGATTCCGATGATGTTATAGAAATCACCTCGACCCAATTTAATATAGCAAAAGAAAATAATAAGGGAAAAGGTATAAAAATAGAGAAACCCGATTCCAAACCCCGATGAGCTTTATATGTATTGGCAACATCCGTATTTCCTAAAGTGTAACAATAACCCGGGAACCTCTAAACCACCAGGTTTTTCTAAACCATTGTGGAAAACGACGGCTCGTATTAGAGGAACACCATATATCCCTGGAAAATTAGGAAAGCGAACCAAGTCCGAAGAAGAAGAAACCAGTGATTCAGATTAGGGAGGTGTAATCATGTTGTGTATTATATGTATTATAGTGTGCTTGTACTTCTATCCTCTATGTAAAAAATTGCTTGTATTGTTTGTTAATTATCTTTTATAAATCTAATCTGATCAATCCTAGATTATCCAATTACGGTTAATCAAGGATTGAGTGCAATGAGGGGGTATAATGGATGTCGATTATGGTTTTGGGACCTTATTGTCATATTTCGTTAAGTGCTAAATGATCAACAACCATGTCCCGGTCTTCGTAAATTACCTTAACCAAATAATGATTTAGTCTCAGGCAAAGTCACGAGAGAAATCAATATGGCTAGGGTAACCCTTCCAGAATCAACAACCTTAAATGAGAGGCCAAGCTCCCTATTTATAGGTCCAGGAGTTACGCGGAAGTAAGACTATGCGGGCACTTAGGCATTCCGCACAAATACTGCGAGAAGCCTTCGAACTCTTTAATGTTCTGCGCAATCCTACCGCATTCACACCGCGGTTCAGTTGTCTTGTGCTTTCGCCTTCAAATGGCCTTTCGCACTAAAAATATATATACATATACATAAGTATGTATATGATCAAGTCCCCCCAGTTTATTGTGTTACATTTTCGCAGAAAAAGTAAGACAATAAACTCTTAAAAAAGAAAAAGTTATAGTTTGTCCTTTTGTGCATACGATGCACGCACTTCAGTGAGACATAAAAGTGTTATTATTTTTCACAACGGCTATTGTTGTATTTGCTGAGTTTTTATCTATGTATATAGTCGTTAAGGGATTATACCGTTGAAATTATATTTTCCTCCATATATATAGAAGTTGATTATCATTTTTTTCCATCATACTTTCTCTCTCCGTTATATTGATTCATTCACACAAACAACTTTCACATTTACTCATCATCATCATGATGAGGGTTTCTGAAATTGAAAAGAAAGATGACACAAAAGCATTTCTCGCAGAGAGGCTTAAGAGCCCCGAGTCAAAATCATCATCAAAGGCTGCACAAAAATCTCCTACCACCAGCCCTCAACAAACAACAAGGACTCCCAGCAAACGACCCGCTACCTCTCCACTTACAGGATCCGGGAAGAAGTTTACGCGGTCTAGCTCAGTTGTTCCACTTGCATATGAGACTGGTAATGCTTATCGTGACATATTATAATTTGTATTTCCAATAACACCTACAGTGTTCTGTCATTTTAATATTTCTTCCTTCATTTATATTCCTTATACATGTTGCAGCAGAGACATCCATTACTCCACCACCATCTACACATGCTAGTTCTCCACCAACCTTCGACTTATCCAAATATGAAGACATCTGGCGCACTCCTCCCAGCGCAATAAAGTCAATCAAAATAGATGGCCTGCAGGGTTATCTATGTGCCTCTCCAGAAGCTGCACTGGACCAAAGGCAACATATGAAGCTTGCCCTTCCCCATGATCTACGCTCTAAACTTAGCAAACTTTCATACCGCGACTCATTCAACTGTTTCGCGCAAAACTTCTATATGACACTTGCATCTGCATATGATGCAATGTCCCGACAAGAGAAGTTTTCTGAAGTTTTAAAGAAAGAATAAACCAAGCACGCAATCACACAGTCCCAACTCTCTTCCATCACCACGGAATTGCAAACAACAAAAAATTCCGTGGATGATTTAAAAAAGCAAGCAATTGAAATGGACAACCTTCAAGTCACGCATGATACAATGAAAAACAAACTCTTGCAAACCCAAACGGAACTAATAGCAGCCTTATCCGCAAAAGCAATCGCAGAATCTAGCTTTGCGAAACTCCGCGAACATTTTCCTGAACTTGGGCAAAAAATCATGGATTCTACGGACGTTTCACAGAAATTTGATATTTATGTGACTGCGCTACAACAACTTGAGCGAGTAAAATTTCTTCAGGAGGTTGGAAAGATTGCTGTTCTTCCGGAGCCAATGCCGGAGTATATTGAGAAATTAACCTGCCCTATCGAAGAAGCAGAAGATATGGTCGCATTGGCTAGGGAAGGAATCCGCGTTATCCCTATTCCAAAATTAGAAGCTATAAGTCAAAACAAGGATTCTCCCGTCGAAGACATCATTAGTTTAGACTTAACTACCAAGGAATAGGTTTTCGCATTATGTAAGCGCTTTTATAAGCGCGTTTTAATGATATGATTTGCTGTACCTTCTGCGGAACTTATAATAAAATTTTATTTATCAATTGCAATTGCCTTTATTTATATAGCGCTTTGATTATATCATTCATAATTACTAGTATTGTCCTTTGCAATTTCATTGTTTATTATTGTGCACATAACAAACAACTACTTTATGCGTAACAACCTATATGCACGTGCTATTCTGCACATTATGAATCTTCTAAGTCCGCCGAAACGATCCTTAGGCAAAAATTTGTGTTTATTGCGAAGCATCCAAGTATGGCTAGATCTAATACTTTGGGAGAAAGTTAACAAACTGAATTCCTTTCGCATACACGTCAAATTGTGTTCATTTAGCATCAGGTGGTCTTCTCCATCACTTGTTTGATTTCAATTATGGTTGTATTAAACGCGTTGTACTTTGAAATTACGCATAGACATACAATCATTATGATGAACAAAAATCTTTAGTTTTATTCATTTTACACAATATTGCAAACTTATTTGCTACACACATTAACATGAATCACTAGAATGCACATAAAATTTCGCATACTTTTGTTATTTACATATAAATAATATCGTTTCAACAAAGTAGCATGCCACGCGTTAAGTATATTGCGCCCTTCAATGTCTTGGAGTTTATAAGTGCCTGATGCATTAATTCCCACTATCTGGTATGGTCCCTCCCAATTGGGTCCCAACTTCCCTTGTTTCTCAGTACGACTTGCTTCATTATTACGCAAAACTCATTCTCCAACATGAAAGGCTAACGCGCGCACCTTCTTGTTATAATACTTAGCAATTTGCTGCTTATTATTTGCCTCACGTATTGCGGCCATAAGCCTGCGTTCTTCAATGAAATTTAGATTTTCACAAATGCCTTCCGCATTCGCACTTTCATTAAAATTAGCAACTCTGTGCATTTCAACAAAGATTTCTGCGGGGATCATTGCTTCGGAACCATATACTAGGCTAAAAGGTGTTTCGCCTGTACTTTTCTTGAAAGTAGTGCGATGACCCATAGTACAATTGAAAGTTCATCAACCCATCCATTCCGCTTTTCATTCAAACGTTTTTTAATACCGCTAACAATGTCGCGGTTAGTGACTTCGCACAATCCATTTGCTTGCGGATGTGCCACAGATGTGAATCTTTGAATTATATTTAGTTCCGCACACCAACTTAAAAATGGATCTTTTGCAATCTGCACTCCATTATCACTTACAAGTTCCCACGGAATACCAAATCTACATACAATGTATTCCCATACAAAATTCCGCACTTGCACTCCAGTTATTGTGTGTAAGGCCGGCCTCCACCCATTTAGTGAAATAATCAATAGCTACAATCAGGAACTTTACATTTCCTGCACCTGGTGGAAAGGGTCCCACAATATCGATGGCCCATTTATAAAATGGCCATGGTGAATCAATTGGAATCATATCATGTCGTGGTTTGCGATTCTGCGGTGCATGTCTTTGACAACTTTTACACCGCTTAACAATTTACGCAACATCACGATATAGAGTAGGCCAGAAATAGCCCATACGCATTATCTTGCCAGCAATAGTTTTATATCCTGAGTGAAGAGCACAAGATCCACTATGCACCTCTTCAACAATGGTTGCAGCTTCTGCGGGTCCCACACACCACATTAATGGTCCCAAATATGATTTACGATATAACACATTATTTTCAAGTACATACATGGGTGCTCTTTCGCGTACTAAACGAGCCTCCTTTTTATCTTCTGGCAACGTACCATTTCACAGATAATTGACAATAGGATCCATCCAATTTGGTCCAACTTCTTCTATAACCGCAACAAATAAATTTCCATCAATGGACTTATTAGGAAGTTCTTCCACCCACACCTGTTTTTGAAAGTGCGAAAACGCTAATGCAGCAAGTTTGCTTAACGCGTCTGCTTTTTTATTTTGACTTCTCGACACTTGTGATAATTCAAAGAACTCAAACTTTTCTGCAGATTCCTTTACAAGTTTCAAATACTTCTGCATGGACAACTCATGTGCTTCAAAAGAGCCATTGAATTGATTTGCCACCAGTTGTGAATCAACATATGCGCGCAGCTGCGTTATATTCATCTTACATGCCAAATTCAATCCCGCAAGCAACGCTTCATATTCAGCCTCATTGTTTGTCACATCAAAATTAAAGCTCAGTGCGTACGTGTGCTCTTCGCCACTTGAATTTGTCAACACTAGCCCCGCACCTGCCCCTTCAATACATGAGGCACCGTCTGTATATAAATCCCAAATCTCATGCGAAGGTGGCGTTAATTGCGTTCTATCATGGATCACCTCTAATTCACCCGTCATTTCTGCGAGGTAATCTGCCAAAACTTGCTCCTTTACGGATGTACGCGGTATATATGATATTTCTAATGCTCCAAGCTCAATCGCCCATTGGGCAAGTCTTCCAGATACCGCAGGTTTGTTCAACACATTTTTAACCGGCAAATCAGTTAAAACATGTATTGGATGACCTTGAAAGTATCTGCACAATCGCCGTGAAGTTAAAACTAACGCGTAAATAAATTTTTCTATCGGCGCATAATTTATTTCACTTCCCGCAAGCGCCTTGCTAACAAAATAGACTAGCTTTTGAACTTTATTCCTTTCCGCGATAAGTACTGAGCCAAATGCTTCATTCGCGACCGAATTGTAAAGATATAATATTTCACCATCAACAGGCGCAATCAATGTAGGTAATGCAGCAAGCAATTGCTTCATTTCTTGAAATGCCTTATCAACCTCTTCAGTCCATACAAAGTTCTTCTACTTTAAACATCCTTTAAGAGTGCGAAAGAAAGGCAACTGTCATTCCGCGGCCTTCGAAAGAAATCTAGTTAAAGCCGCGATTTTTCCAGTTAGACTTTGCACTTCTTTAACGGTTTTAGGCGCGGTCATGTTTTCTATTGCGGCAATTTTCTTAGGATTTGCTTGTATGCCCTGCTCAGTGACATAGTATCCCAGAAACTTGCCTTCCCTTTCTCCGAAACTGAACTTAGACGGATTCAACTTCATGTTTATTTTCCGCAAACTTTCAAATGTTTCTTGCATATCTACCAAAATACTTTCTTGCATTTTACTTTTTATAACAAGGTCATCAACATAAGCTTCCAGATTGCGGCATATCTGACCTTCAAATGCTTTATCAATTAACCGCTGATAAGTGGCTCCCGCATTCTTTAAACCAAAAGGCATTTTGATATAACAATAAATGCCTTTTCCAGTATGGAATGCGGTTTTATCTTCATCTTCCAACGCCATTGGTATTTGATGGTATCCTTTTGCGGCATCCAAAAAGCATTTGTAAGGATAATCATGCAAAGATTCCACTTTAAGATCAATTTCAGGAAGCGGATAGTTGTCCTTCGGACAAGCTTTATTTATGTCCTTGAAATCTATACATATCCTCCACGAACCATCTGGTTTTTTTTTTACCAAAACAGGATTTGCAACCCATGTTTGATATTTTACTTCGCGCAATATTCCCGCATTGACCAATTTAGCAACTTCCGCAGACAACCACTTCATGCGGTCTAGAGCCATTCCTCTGTGCTTTTGTACAATAGGTTTTAACGCAGGATTGGCATTTAATCTATGCTCTGCAACATTACACGGAACTCCGGTCATATCTTGCTCACTCCAAGCAAATACATCCATATACGCGACCAGCAACTGCACAATCTTCTTTCTTATTTTTGCATTCAACTTGGTCCCAATTTTAATTTTTTGATCAACATACTTAGGATTTATAACAACCATATTATCATCTTCAATTTTATGCAGAACAATTGCATCTTTCGTGCTTATAGCCGCACAAATTGATGGCATAGCCATAGAATATATCGTTGCCACACCCCTGCAGGTAGTAAATTTGACCATTCTGGGTATTGTAGATGGCACTATGCCAAGCCTCCGCAACGCAGATCTTCCCAATAACATGTTATAACGCAAAGCAGCGCATATAACATAAAAATCTAATCGCGCTTGCCTTGTCAATATCGCGGTCGGTTTTAGTTCCACCTTGATGCATTCTGGCAATTGGCGAAAACATTGCTCGTATATCAAATCAATACTACTGCCAGTATCAACATGAATTTTCATGATTATGATCCCTGTATTCGCAATTTTACACGATATTACCAACGGCATGTCATTCATTTCGCGACTTTGCTCAAATGGAAATGTAATGGGCGCGAATTGCCATTTTTCAAACATTTCTACTACTTGTCGCTTTTTAAATCCTTTTTTCTTATGTATTGTGCTTATTATTCTCGCATCTTGTTCTTTGTTCAGTTTTGCTGGCGAGCTTTCGCTTACACGAGCTTTATGCGCTTTACGCACTTTCAAATTCTCATTTACAACTTTCTTAGTAAACGAAAGCTTTTGTTGCTTTGTCATTTTGCTTTGCTCGCAACTGCTGTTGCACAAATTACTTATTCCTGCAATATAAGACAGAAAACAACACGATTAGAATTAAAAAATGAGTTGAATAGCTCGATTAAAACGAGCACGAATTTCTCATTTCAATTCTATTCGTGTCCCACAGATGGCGCCAATTGATCAATCCTAGATTATCCAATTACGGTTAATCAAGGATTGAGTGCAATGAGGGGGTATAATGGATGTCGATTATGGTTTTGGGACCTTATTGTCATATTTCGTTAAGTGCTAAACGATCAACAACCATGTCCCGGTCTTCGTAAATTACCTTAACCAAATAATGATTTAGTCTCGGGCAAAGTCACGAGAGAAATCAATATGGCTAGGGTAACAGTTCCAGAATCAACAACCTTAAATGAGAGGCCAAGCTCCCTATTTATAGGTCCAGGAGTTACGCGGAAGTAAGACTATGCGGGCACTTAGGCATTCCGCACAAATACTGCGAGAAGCCTTCGCACTCTTTAATGTTCTGCGCAATCCTACCGCATTCACACCGCGGTTCAGTTGTCTTGTGCTTTCACCTTCAAATGGCCTTTCGCACTAAAAATATATACATATACATAAGTATGTATATGATCATAATCCTTGTCTATTTTACAGTATAAAAACAAAATGCACGTTAGGGGTAGACAACCGAATATTTTAGAAGACCTACCAGAGGATATGATTGAGGAAATCTTGTCTAGAGTCGGTCAGAGTTCATCAGCACATTTAGTTATGGCAAAATTAACTTGTCAAACATTTGAAAGACTTTCCAGAAATGCCTTAGTTTATAAAAGGCTTTCCTTTGATAGCAAGGGTATATCACATTGGGGA
The DNA here is from genome assembly GCF_046630445.1 of Rutidosis leptorrhynchoides. Taxonomy (NCBI): domain Eukaryota; kingdom Viridiplantae; phylum Streptophyta; class Magnoliopsida; order Asterales; family Asteraceae; genus Rutidosis; species Rutidosis leptorrhynchoides. The sequence continues at coordinate 249,428,013 of NC_092343.1, forward strand.
GACCGTAAGTTACGTCGTGTTTTCTTTAAAGCATTAAATGCGGGGAACCCAAATGCAATTTTACGCTACGGGTTAAGAACCTATTTTGACTCAACATATCCCAACATAGGATTTCGCGAGTTAGAAAGAGCTTCTAACATGCAACATAAAGAAGCATGTTATACTTACAGGTTAGTGATGTTCGCTTCTTACCAAAGTGAGAAAAAGAATATCGGGTTACAACTTTTAATTAAAACCTTTCCACAAGTGACGGATTCAGTAGTTGGGGTGAGAAACAAGGTTTTTAGATTATTACGGGGCTGTTGGACATTACGAAACCCTCGTCCTTTTGACGACATTACAACATGCTGCCTAGCCAATGGTCATAACGGTTATTTTCCACAAGACCAAGGATGGGAAGTCGTCTTAGTAAAACCGGAATGCATGACTTGTTTCTGGACTTATGAATTACGTGTCTTTATTTCCTTTGCTGAACAACTTGCGTATTAACTAGATTTATCTTCAAAACTGTCCTGTATCAAAGTGTAATATATTTCATGTTATATGTAATATAGCGAAGTTGTAAGTTTGAAGAATATTTGTATGTGATATATTATTATAATCAGTTTTTCATATGGAATTGTAGTAGTTGAATTGTATATTAGCTACTAAGTATGAACTTAACGGGTAGGTAGTACCCGAATTTAAACTTATAAAACGCTAATATGAAGAAAAAGCTTTTATAAATGAGTTCATATTATGCTACGAAATACTATTGACTACTCTTAATATTCTGTATGATTAACTCGATTCAGTTGACTATTTTGAAGGAAATGACACCGACTACTCGACAAACCATGAATATGAGCGAAGAGGAATTTCGTACTTTTCTTGCTGCAAACATGCTGCAGTACAGGCTGTTCTACATACCAACAATAACTCTGAATCTAGCAATGCAGCTAACGGCGCAAGAAATCGTGTAGGATGCACCTACAAAGAATTCACTGCCTGCAAACCTTTGGAATTTGATGGAACCGAAGGACCAATTGGATTGAAACGGTGGACCGAGAAGGTTGAATCGGTGTTTGCAATAAGTAAGTGTACTGAAGAGGACAAAGTTAAGTACGCTACGCATACCTTCACAGGTACTGCATTAACGTGGTGGAACGCCTATCTTGAACAGGTAGGACAAAATGCTGCTTACGCACTACCATGGTCGGCATTCAAGCAATTGATGAACGAGCAGTACCGTCCTAGAAACGAAGTCAATAAACTCAAGGCAGAACTTAGAGAGTTACGAACACAAGGGTTCGACGTTACCACATATGAACGACGATTCACAGAGTTGTGCCTATTGTGTCCGGGAGCATTCGAAGATGAAGAAGAGAAGATCGACGTGTTTGTAAAAGGGTTACCAGTAAGGATTCAAGAAGATGTAAGTTCACACGAGCCCGCTTCTATACAGAAGGCAAGTCGAATGGCTCATAAACTCATAAATCAGATTGAGGGAAGAATTAAAGAGCAGGCGGCCGAAGAAGCCAACACGAAACAACTCAAGAGGAAGTGGGAGGAAAACGGTGAAAAGAGTCACCAGTACAACAACAACAACAATTACAACAACAATCGCAACAACTATCCCAACAACCGCAACAACAATCGCAACAATAACCGCAATCCTAACAATAACTACAACAAACATCCCAACAACAACAACAACAACTACTACAACAACCGTTTCAACAACAATAACAATCCCAACAACAACCTCAATAACAACAACGACAACAAAAACCAAAAACAGCCATGTCATATAGGTGTGAAGAAAATCATCAGGGGTTTTGCACGATATTTTGCAACAGGTGTAAAAGAAATGGTCATAGCGCGACAAAGTGTGAGGTCTACGGACCAAAGTTTAACAGAACTAAAGGAACAAATAATGTCGGAACAAGTAATGCCGAAACAAATAGTGCCGGAGCAAGTAATACCAACGCTGTTTGTTATAAATGTGGAAAACCGGGCCACATTATTAGAAATTGCCTGAATCAGGGAATACTAATGGGCAGGGCCGTGGAAGAGTTTTCAATATTAATGCAGCAGAAGCACAGGAAGACCCGGAGCTTGTTACGGGTACGTTTCTTATTGACGATAAATCTGCTTATGTTTTATTTGATTCGGGTGTGGATAGAAGCTATATGAGTAGAGAATTTTGTGCTAAATTAAGTTGCCCATTGACGCCTTTGGATAGTAAATTTTTACTCGAATTAGCAAACGGTAAATTAATTTCAGCAGATAATATATGTCGGGACAGAGAAATTAAACTGGGGGATGAAACGTTTAAAATTGATTTAATACCAGTCGAGTTAGGAAGTTTTGATGTAATAATTGGCATGGACTGGTTGAAAAAGGTGAGAGCAGAGGTCGTTTGTTACAAAAATGCGATTCGCATTATGCGTGAAAAAGGAAAACCTTTAATGGTGTACGGAGAAAAGAACAACGCGAAATTAAATCTTATTAGTAGTTTGAAGGCGCAAAAACTAATAAGAAAAGGTTGTTACGTCATTCTAGCACACATCGAGGAAGTTAAACCTGAAGAAAAGAACATCAGTGATGTTCCCGTCGCAAAAGAATTTCCCGATGTATTTCCGAAAGAATTACCGGGATTACCTCCACATCGATCCGTTGAATTTCAAATAGACCTTGTACCAGGAGCTGCACCAATAGCTCGTGCTCCATACAGACTCACACCTAGCGAAATGAAAGAATTACAAAGTCAGCTACAGGAACTTTTAGAGCGTGGTTTCATTCGACCAAGTACATCACCATGGGGAGCTCCTGTTCATTTTTTCACGAAGAAAGATGGTACATTCAGGTTGTGTATCGACTACCGAGAGTTGAACAAACTTACCATCAAGAACCGTTACCCATTACCGAGAATCGAAGACTTATTTGATCAGCTACAAGGCTCGTCGGTTTATTCGAAGATCGATTTACGTTCTGGATATCACCAAATGCGGGTGAAAGAGGATGACATTCCGAAGACTGCTTTTAGGATGCGTTACGTTCATTACGAGTTTATGGTTATGCCATTTGGATTGACTAATGCACCAGCTGTATTCATGGACCTCATGAACCGAGTGTGTGGGCCATATCTTGACAAGTTTGTCATTGTTTTCATCGATGACATAATTATTTACTCAAAGAATGACCAAGAGCCGAAGAACATTTGAGAAAAGTGCTAGAGTTGTTAAGAAAGGAAAAACTGTACGCTAAGTTTTCAAAGAGTTCATTTTGGTTGGAAGAAGTTCAATTCCTCGGTCACATAGTGAACAAAGAAGGTATTCAGGTGGATCCAGGAAAGATTGAAACCGTTAAAAAGTGGGAAACCCCGAAAACTCCGAAACACATACGCCAGTTTTTAGGACAAGCTGGTTACTACAAAATGTTCATCCAAGACTTTTCCAGAATAGCAAAACCTTTAACTGCATTAACGCATAAAGGGAGGAAATTTGAATGGAAGGATGAACAAGAAAAAACGTTTCAATTGTTGAAGAAAAAGTTAACTACGACACCTATATTGTCATTACCTGAAGGGAATGATGATTTTGTGATATATTGTGACGCCTCAAAGGAAGGTCTCGGTTGTGTATTATTGCAACGAACGAAAGTAATTGCTTATGAGTCTAGACAATTGAAGATTCACGAACAGAATTATACGACGCATGATTTGGAAATAGGCGCGGTTGTTTTTGCATTAAAGACTTGGAGGCACTACTTATATGGGGTCAAAAGTATTATATATACCGGCCACAAAAGTCTTCAACATATATTTAATCAGAAACAACTGAACATGAGGCAGCGCAGGTGGATTGAATTATTGAATGATTATGACTTTGAGATTCGTTACCACCCAGGGAAGGCAAATGTGGTAGCCGACGCCTTGAGCAGAAAGGACAGAGAACCCATTCGTGTAAAATCTATGAATATAATGATTCACACTAACCTTACTACTCAAATAAAGGAGGCACAACAAGGAGTTTTAAAAGAGGGAAACTTAAAGGATGAAATACCCACAGGATCGGAGAAACATCTTAATGAGACGGAACCCGGTATAGGGCTGAAAGAATTTGGGTACCAAAATTTGGAGATATGAGAGAAATGGTACTTAGAGAAGCTCATAAAACCAGATACTCAATACATCCTGGAACGGGGAAGATGTACAAGGATTTCAAGAAACATTTTTGATGGCCAGGTATGAAAGCCGACGTTGCTAAATACGTAGGAGAATGTTTGACGTGTTCTAAGGTCAAAGCTGAGCATTAGAAACCATCAGGTCTACTTCAACAACCCGAAATCCCGGAATGGAAATGGGAAAATATTACCATGGATTTCATCACTAAATTGCCAAGGACTGCAAGTGGTTTTGATACTATTTGGGCAATAGTTGATCTTCTCACCAAATCAGCACACTTCCTGCCAATAAGAGAAGATGACAAGATGGAGAAGTTAGCATAACTGTATTTGAAGGAAGTCGTCTCCAGACATGGAATACCAATCTCTATTATCTCTGATACGGATGGAAGATTTATTTCACGATTCTGGCAGACATTACAGCAAGCATTAGGAACTCGTCTAGACATGAGTACTGCCTATCATCCACAGACTGATGGGCAGAGCAAAAGGACGATACAAATGCTTGAAGACATGCTACGAGCATGTGTTATTGATTTCGGAAACTGTTGGGATCGACATCTACCGTTAGCAGAATTTTCCTACAACAACAGCTACCATTCAAGCATTGAGATGGCGCCGTTTGAAGCACTTTATGGTAGAAAGTGCAGGTCTCCGATTTGTTGGAGTGAAGTGGGGGATAGACAGATTACGGGTCCGGAGATAATACAAGAAACTACCGAGAAGATCATCCAAATTCAACAACGGTTGAAAACCGCCCAAAGTCGACAAAAGAGCTACGCCGACATTAAAAGAAAAGATATAGAATTTGAAATTGGAGATATGATCATGCTTAAAGTTGCACCTTAGAAAGGCGTTGTTCGATTTGGTAAACGAGGGAAATTAAATCCAAGGTATATTGGACCATTCAAGATTATTGATCGTGTCGGACCAGTAGCTTACCGACTTGAGTTACCTCAACAACTCGCGACTGTACACAACACTTTTCACGTCTCAAATTTGAAGAAATGTTTTGCTAAAGAAGATCTCACTATTCCGTTAGACGAAATTCAAATCAACGAAAAACTTCAATTCATCGAAGAACCCGTTGAAATAATGGATCGTGAGGTTAAAAGACTTAAGCAAAACAAGATACCAATTATTAAGGTTTGATGAAATGCTCGTAGAGGACCCGAGTTCACCTGGGAACGAGAAGATCAGATGAAGAAGAAATACCCGCACTTATTTCCAAAAGATACGAAAACACCTCCAACTGCTTAAAATTTCGGGATGAAATTTATTTAACGGGTAGGTACTGTAGTGACCCGAACTTTTCCATGTTTATATATATTAAATGAAATTGATTTTTACATGATTAAGTGTTTCCAACATGTTAAGCAATCAAACTTGTTAAGAATTGATTATTTGAAATGAGTTTCATGTAGACAATTGACCACCCAAGTTGACCGACGATTCACGAACGTTAAAACTTGTAAAAACGACATGACGATATATATATGGATATACATATAGTTAACATGATATTATGATAAGTAAGTATCTCCATAAGTATATTAACAATGAGTTATATACATAAAAATGAGACTACTAAGTTAAGAAACTCGAAACGATATATATAACGATTATCGTTATTACAACGTCTTACTAAATACATATGTATCACATTAAGATATTGTTACATTATATTTAACATGATAAAATGATAATTATATATATCATTAAGTATGTAAACAATGAACTACATATGTAAAAACAAGACTACTAACTTAAGGATTTCGAAACGAGACATAAATGTAACGATTATCGTTGTAACGACATTTAAAAGTATATTAACATATTAAGATATATTAATATATCATAATATCATGATAATATAATAATTTAACATCTCATTAGATATAATAATGATGCGGGTGAGCTGGGCAATGTAACCAGCAACACAGCCAGCACGAGCTCAAAAGATGTTACACCCGAATCAGGCCAAGCAATGGTCGTGTTGCCATCTATTTCATATCATCTAAGTGTTTTTGGAGCTGGTTCAAGAAGCTCAGGGGTGACCCTACTTTAGTCCTTAAACTGAAGTAGTTATGTTTTGATGAATAAAGTTTTTTGATAGTTGAAGGCAAGCCAGCAATTAAGAAGAACCAGCTAGCCGGACCAGCAAATGAGCTTTAGTTTAGTCAGTAAAACTTTAATTCACTCAGCCGGGTAACCAGCAAATCAAGCCAGCAAAGTTATACTTAGACAAACCAGCTAGTTCAACCAGCTGAAGAATTTTAAGCTCAACCAGCACACAAAACTTAGTTCAACCAGCAGGCGACGTTGTTTTTCTTTTAAGGGGCCAACTTGCTGTTACAATTCAAAGTTTACTTATGCTTTTCAATAAACCGGTCAGGTCATGTGCTTAACACGTGTGTGGCTGTTCTAGAAGAATGTTAACTGTCCAAGGAAGATTCCCATTTATCATTGGATGCTTTTATCATGGAAAGGAGCACTAACAAATGGCAGGCTTTTTTTGCAGATTGTGTCCTTTATTCTTATTGGCTAATTTGTAATTGCTTGTCCTTTTTTGTCTCCATTTCCTTTTTATGTTTTTCTCTTATTTAGAAAATAGCTGTTAAGCTTCTCCTATAAATAGAGAGCTCTTGTAATTGTAAAACTTGGTTGATGATTGAATGAAAAGTTTTATAGAGCTTATCTATTTACAAAATCTCTGTGTCTTTACGAATCTTTGATTCCGGTGGCTAAGAGTGGTTTCTTTATCAGTGTTTGTGGTGTTACTTTATCAAACATTGTGGTGAAATCCAAATCTTCATATCTGATATTATAGTTGTGGTGGAATCTTTATCAGCTGTAGTTGAAGATTTGGAGTGTTTCTAGATCTCTAATTGTGGTGGTATCTTTATCAATTAAGGGTTTAGATTCTCTATCCTTTGTGTTCTTATTTCAGAGTTTTATACTCTGTTTTGGGCTGTTACTGTTACAAATTGGGTCTTTGTGTTCAGATCTGTTGGGTGAAGAAAGCTTGTTCTAAATTGCATTTTTAAAGTCATAATCACGCATCAAAGTGGTATCAGAGCTTAGGTTGTTCAATCGAAGCTTTCTTATCATTTTTTTTTGTGTTGTTTCAGTTCATACTCTGTTTTAGAGCTAGCTTTATTTCAGATCTGGGTTTCTATTTGTTGCTGAAGGTCTATTTCAGATCTGATATTTGAAATGGCTGATATTTCAAGGAATATAACTCTTGAAGAAGCTCATAATCTTAGAAAAGATAGAGCTATTGAAGCTCTACAGCATCAGATGGAAAGAATGCTTAACTTGTTGGAAGATGGTGTTCCAAGAAGAAATAGAATTAGATCTGAAAATGGAGATACAACCTTTGTGTCTTCTAGTACTGAATCTGAGGATGGTAGCCAATCTACTGATGGATCTCATGCTTCTTCACAAAGAAGAAGAAGGCATAGGAAAAAAGCTGATGATTTGAAAGATATCAAGATAGATCCACCTTGAAACAACCCCAAACCGTTTAACCAAAAACGGAGTACTTTTTTTTTTTTTTGTTAGGTCCCATTAATATAATACATTTTCAACTCTGTTTTAATCGAAACATAACATCATAAGGATACGTTTAACAATCTATCATGACCCTTGGCACACAAATTACACTTTACAAAATCATTTGTAATAATGACCCGATCACAAGAAATACGGGTTAAGACTCAATTGCCCAACCCGATACCAAGAGCATAATCCCGAGGATCTACAAAATCCCCAATCCACATCCATATCCGAAAGCTACCCCATCGAGCCCAAGCGCTACTACGCAACTAGTCTATCAACTAGCTAGCTTCACAATCACAATACCTGTAAAAAGGTAAACAACGAGAGGGGTAAGCTAACGCTTAGTGAATGCAATAATTATACATATACATATATAATCTACTTACTTGCAAACACTTACACAATACCGCATACAAGCTAGCAATTCGACAGCCATGCAAACATCATGCATAAACTACTATCCACAATTCACAAGAAGCTAGCAACAACAATAGCATATAGTTCACAATTTAATATGCTAAATACAAATTCACTCAACCATGGTTAACCAATCGTACAAGGGAACGGTACTTGAAAGACCATCGGAGTTCATAACATCCATTAGTGTTACTTAAACACCGCGTAATCACTAATCCCCCGGGTGATGTCTTGAACACCGCGACTAACTCACCCCCATGACAATGTGGCGTCTTGAACACCGCGACGATTCCACATGTCAATCAAAACAATGAGTGGTGTCTTGAACACCGCGACAATTCCACTCCCATGACAATGTGGTGTCTTGAACACCGCGACAATACCACATGTCAATCAAACAATGAGTAGTGTCTTGAGCACCGCGACAATGCTACTCGTTACTTAGAATGTGGTGTCTTGAACACCGTGACAATTCCACATTCATATCACACAAATAAATACATTATATACGTACACGCATAATTATTCCACTCACCTCGTGAACTCGAGCATTACAAACCATGCGCGAAATCTTCACCACATGCAACCGAGCAAGATTTTACCTATAATACGCATATAGGTATACACATAATCAACATACAATCCCATTTGGACTCTCGACCCGCCTAAATGAACAACAAGTGCAAAATATACCCTTTTGCACTTTTAACTTTACCCGAAGGTCCAAAACTAGCGAGACTAGTTCCCGCGTTCTCGAAATACCCAATTATGTCAACTTTAACCTCTAAACGCATACTCGCTCGTATTTTACACAAAACCCATTCCATGGTTGACCAAGTTTGACTTTATTGCTAAAACACCAAATTTTAACCTAAAATCACTTCTCGCGAGTAATTACATTAAAAGCATCATTTAACACTTAACAAAAGCGTTTAACATCCAATTAATCCAAATTAGTGTCATCCGCAATTTTGACCCAATTCAAATTGCTCATTTTGACCAAAGTCATAAAACGCCCCAAAATCACTAACGACTAGTGATTATATTTTCAAGACAACCACTAACACTTAAATCAAGTATTTACCTACTTGATTTACCAAAACTTGATTTAAAACTTAATTTGACAATGAATTGAGCTTACTTGTCCCAAAATACCCATTCGACCCGTTTTTACCTAAATTAGGGTTTACACCCAAAAACCAAGTCAACACAAGTGTTCTAAGGTTTAACCAACATACGCAAGATCCAAACTTACAATTTAATCAATCGAAACCCTAAGTCACCCATTTAGGCTTACTTACATGAATTTTACCCAAAACCCCCAAATTTCACAATAAAATGGGTTTATAACTCTAACTAACACAAACCCTAACTCAAACAAGAAATCAAACACTACAATTCGGATTAGGGTTTACCTCAAGCACCAAAACGAGCTCTAGTAGCTAGAAACACCAAGGAGAACCAAAACCCGCTTCCAATTTGGGCAAAAATCACCATCTTCATCACTAACTCAAGCTTCCTCTCTCTAGAAAACTCATCTCTCTCTCTAAGATTGGGAGTGTTTGAATGGATGTCAAAATGATCCAAAAGTGGATCTAAAACTGATATTAAAGCCTCAAATCCGTCCATAAGTGAAAGGACCAAAGTACCCCTCATTTAACTCATTAAAAGGCTGAAAAGTACCAGAACGTGCCTATTGTCGCGCCGCGGAGCAGGTTTGTCGCGCCGTGGCCCAAAGCGTGATTTTAGAACATGTTTTTCAAGCTTTCTGACCTTCAACATAGGCATTTGTCGCGCCGCGGAGCAATTTGTTGCGCCGTGACAATTGCCTGTTTCATCCGAACTTCAGCAAACTTGTTTTGGCCATAACTTTTTGACCGTAACTCCGTTTTCGATGAATCAAATATCGTTGGAAACGTAATAAGATTTCCTTTCTAATGGTAAGGTTTTGAAATGTCAACTCAAACTTTATTTGGGATCGAAAAGGTACGTACACATCATGTAACTCAAACAACGTCCAGTTTTCTTCGACATTCGAACAAGCAACACGTGTACGCTTGGTACACTTCATGCACTCATCGTACAATCATCTTTATACTATTATACAACCAAGTATGAACATTCTAAAGATCAATCAAGTACCTCAGACATGTATGAAGAAAAACGGGATGTTACACACCTGATTTTGAAGGGTCCTCTAATCATGAAGATTACTTTGAATGGGTTCAGGCCATGGATAAAATTATGGAGGTTAAAGGCTATGATGATAAAAAGGCCTTTAAAGTTGCTGTAATCAGATTGAAGAAGTATGCTTCAATGTGGTATGATATGTAGTGACCCGAACTTTTCCATGTTTATATATATATTAAATGAAATTGTTATTTACATGATTAAGTGTTTTCACCATGTTAAGCAATCAAACTTGTTAAGACTTGATTAATTGAAATAGGTTTCATATAGACAATTGACCACCCAAGTTGACCGGTGATTCACGAACGTTAAAACTTGTAAAAACTATATGATGACATATATATGGATATATATATATAGTTAACATGATATTATGATAAGTAAACATATCATTAAGTATATTAACAATGAACTACATATGTAAAAACAAGTCTACTAACTTAATGATTTTGAAACGAGACATATATGTAACGATTATCGTTGTAATGACATTTAATGTATATATATCATATTAAGAGATATTTATACATCATAATATCATGATAATATAATAATTTAAAATCTCATTTGATATTATAAACATTGGGTTAATTACACTTAACAAGATCGTTAACCTAAAGGTTTCAAAACAACACTTACATGTAACGACTAACGATGACTTAACGACTCAGTTAAAATGTATATACATGTAGTGTTTTAATATGTATTCATACACTTTTGAAAGACTTCAAGACACTTATCAAAATACTTCTACTTAACAAAAATGCTTACAATTACATCCTCGTTCAGTTTCATCAACAATTCTACTCGTATGCACCCGTATTCGTACTCGTACAATACACAACTTTTAGATGTATGTACTATTGGTATATACACTCCAATGATCAGCTCTTAGCAGCCCACGTGAGTCACCTAACACATGTGGGAACCATCATTTGGCAACTAGCATGAAATATCTCATAAAATTACAAAAATATGAGTAATCATTCATGTCTTATTTACATGAAAACAAAATTACATATCCTTTATATCTAATCCATACACCAACGACCAAAAACACCTACAAACACTTTCATTCTTCAATTTTCTTCATCTAATTGATCTCTCTCAAGTTCTATCTTCAAGTTCTAAGTGTTCTTCATAAATTCCCAAAGTTCTAGTTTCATAAAATTAAGAATACTTCCAAGATTGCAAGTTTACTTCCAAGTTTTCTAAATCCATTCCAAGTAATCATCCAAGATCAAGAAACCTTTGTTACTTATAGTAGGTTATCTTTCTAATACAAGGTAATAATCATATTCAAACTTTAATTCAATTTCTATAACTATAACAATCTTATTTCGAGTGGAAATCTTACTTGAAATTGTTTTCGTGTCATGATTCTGCTTCAAGAACTTTCAAGCCATCCAAGGATCCTTTGAAGCTAGATCTATTTTTCTCATTTTCAGTAGGTTTATCCAAGGAACTTGAGGTAGTAATGATGTTCATAACATCATTCGATTCATACATAAAAAGCTGTCTTATTCAACGTTATAAACTTGTAATCACTAGAACATAGTTTAGTTAATTCTAAACTTGTTCGAAAATAAAGTTAATCCTTCTAACTAGACTTTTAAAATCAACTAAACACATGTTCTATATCTATATGATATGCTAACTTAATGATTTAAAACCCGGAAACACGATAAACACCATAAAACTGGATATACGCCGTCGTAGTAAAACCGGGGGCTGTTTTGGTTGGGATAATTAAAAGCTAAGAAGAACTTTGATTTAAAAGCTATACTTCTGGAAAAATGATTTTTCTTATGAACATGAAACTATATCCAAAAATCATGGTTAAACTCAAAGTGAAAGTATGTTTTTCAAAATGGTCATCAAGATGTCGTTCTTTCGACGGAAATGACTACCTCTTTCAAAAATGACTTGTAACTTGTATTTCCGACTATAAACTTATACTTTTTCTATTTAGATTCATAAAGTTAAGTTCAATACGAAACCGTGGCCACTAGAATCACTCAAAACGGATTAGAAACGAAGAAATGGCGAGTAAAACAAGATTGATAAAAACTACTCATTTTACCTACGTGAAAGTTAGTAATAAATCTATTCCAACCATAACCTAATCAACTTATATTGTATATTATGTAATCTTGAGATACCATAGACACGTATACAATGTTTCGACCTATCATGTCGACCCATCTATATATATATATATTGCGGAACAACCATAGACACTCTATATGTGAATGTTGGAGTTAGCTATACAGGGTTGAGGTTGATACACTTAGTTAATTATGTTAAATGATAAGTAAATATATTATTAAGTGTATTAACAATGAAATACATATGTAAAAATAAGACTACTAACTTAATGATTTCGAAACGAGACATATATGTAACGATTATCGTTGTAACGACATTTAACTGTATATATATCATACTAAGATATATTATATATCATAATATCATGATAATATAATAATTTAACATCTCATTTGTTATAATAAATAATGGGTTAACAACATTCAACAAGATCGTTGACCTAAAGGTTTCAAAACAACATTTACATGTAACGACTAACGATGACTTAACGACTCAGTTAAAATGTATATACATGTAGTGTTTTAATATGTATTTATACACTTTTGAAAGAATTCAAGACACTTATCAAAATACTTCTACTTAACAAAAATGCTTACAATTACATCCTCGTTCAGTTTCATCAACAATTCTACTCGTATGCACCCGTATTCATACTCGTACAATACACAGCTTTTAGATGTATATACTATTGGTATATACACTCCAATGATCAGCTCTTAGCAGCCCATTTGAGTCACCTAACACATGTGGGAACCATCATTTGGCAACTAGCATAAAATATCTCATAAAATTACAAAAATATGAGTTATCATTCATGACTTATTTACATGAAAACAAAATTACATATCCTTTATATCTAATCCATACACCAACGACCAAAAACACCTACAAACACTTTCATTCTTCAATTTTCTTCATCTAATTGATCTCTCTCAAGTTCTATCTTCAAGTTCTAAGTGTTCTTCATAAATTCCAAAAGTTCTAGTTTCATAAAATCAAGAATACTTCCAAGATTGCAAGTTTACTTCCAAGTTTTCTAAATCCATTCCAAGTAATCATCCAAGATCAAGAAACCTTTGTTACTTACAGTAGGTTATCTTTCTAATACAAGGTAATAATCATATTCAAACTTTAATTCAATTTCTATAACTATAACAATCTTATTTCTAGTGGAAATCTTACTTGAAATTGTTTTCGTGTCATGATTCTGCTTCAAGAACTTTCAAGCCATCCAAGGATCCTTTGAAGCTAGATCTATTTTTCTCATTTCCAGTAGGTTTATCCAAGGAACTTGAGGTAGTAATGATGTTCATAACATCATTCTATTCATACATATAAAGCTATCTTATTCGAAGGTTTAAACTTGTAATCACTAGAACATAGTTTAGTTAATTCTAAACTTGTTCGCAAATAAAAGTTAATCCTTTTAACTTGACTTTTAAAATCAACTAAACACATGTTCTATATCTATATGATATGCTAACTTAATGATTTAAAACCTGGAAACACGAAAAACACCGTAAAACCGGATTTACGCCGTCGTAGTAACACCGCGGGCTGTTTTGGGTTAGTTAATTAAAAACTATGATAAACTTTGATTTAAAAGTTGTTATTCTGGAAAATTGATTTTTATTATGAACATGAAACTATATCCAAAAATTATGGTTAAACTCAAAGTGGAAGTATGTTTTCTAAAATGGTCATCTAGACGTCGTTCTTTCGACTGAAATGACTACCTTTACAAAAACGACTTGTAACTTATTTTTCCAACTATAAACCTATATTTTTTCTATTTAGATTCATAAAATGGAGTTCAATATGAAACCATAGCAATTTGATTCACTCAAAACGGATTTAAAATGAAGAAGTTATGGGTAAAACAAGATTGGATAATTTTTCTCATTTTAGCTACGTGAAAATTGGTAACAAATCTATTCCAACCATAACTTAATCAACTTGTATTGTATATTATGTAATCTTGAGATACCATAGACACGTATACAATGTTTCGACCTATCATGTCGACACATCTATATATATTTCGGAACAACCATAGACACTCTATATGTGAATGTTGGAGTTAGCTATACAGGGTTGAGGTTGATTCCAAAATATATATAGTTTGAGTTGTGATCAATACTGAGATACGTATACACTGGGTCGTGGTTTGATTCAAGATAATATTTATCGATTTATTTCTGTACATCTAACTGTGGACAACTAGTTGTAGGTTACTAACGAGGACAGCTGACTTAATAAACTTAAAACATCAAAATATATTAAAAGTGTTGTAAATATATTTTGAACATACTTTGATATATATGTATATATTATTATAGGTTCGTGAATCAACCAGTGGCCAAGTCTTACTTCTCGACGAAGTAAAAATCCGTGAAAGTGAGTTATAGTCCCACTTTTAAAATCTAATATATTTGGGATGAGAATACATGAAGGTTTTATAAATGATTTACAAAATAGACACAAGTACGTGAAACTACATTCTATGGTTGAATTATCGAAATCGAATATGCCCCTTTTTATTAAGTCTGGTAATCTAAAAATTAGGGAACAGACACCCTGATTGACGCGAATCCTAAAGATAGATCTATTGGGCCTAACAAACCCCATCCAAAGTACCGGATGCTTTAGTACTTCGAAATTTATATCATATCCGAAGGGTGTCCCGGAATGATGGGGATATTCTTATATATGCATCTTGTTAATGTCGGTTACCAGGTGTTCACCATATGAATGATTTTTATCTCTATGTATGGGATGTGTATTGAAATATGAAATCTTGTGGTCTATTGTTACGATTTGATATATATAGGTTAAACCTATAACTCACCAACATTTTTTTGTTGACGTTTAAAGCATGTTTATTCTCAGGTGAATACTAAGAGCTTCCGCTGTTGTATACTAAAATAAGTACAAGATTTGGAGTCCATGTTTGTATGATATTGTGTAAAAACTGCATTCAAGAAACTGATTTCGATGTAACATATTTGTATTGTAAACCATTATGTAATGGTCGTGTTTAAACAGGATATTTTAGATTATCATTATTTGATAATCTACGTAAAGCTTTTTAAACCTATATTTATGAAATAAAGGTTATGGTTTGTTTTAAAAATGAATGCAGTCTTTGAAAAACGTCTCATATAGAGGTCAAAACCTCGCAACGAAATCAATTAATATGGAACGTTTTTAATCAATAAGAACGGGACATTTCAGTTGGTATCCGAGCGTTGGTCTTAGAGAAACAGAAAATTTGCATTAGTGTGTCTTATCGAGTTTGTTAGGATGCATTAGTGAGTCTGGACATCGACCGTGTTTTCTTTAAAAATGATTGCTTAACATTTTTGTTGGAAACTATATATTATTAACATGTATATATTATGTGATATATTAATCTCTTAACATGTTGATATTGTGTGATAGATGTCTACCTCTAGCACAAATCCCATTGACTCACCTGATAATAACGAAGAGTCGAATATATATTGGACTGATTCACAAGTTCCCGAAGAAGAACCGGAAGAAGAATCAGAACCGAAAGAAGAATTAGAACCGGAAGAAGAATCAGAACCGGAAGAGGAGGAACCGGAGGAGGAAATAGAACCGGTGGGGGAAATAATAAAACGGTTAAGTAAAAGAAAATCCTCAACCAACCGACAAAGGTTAATTATTGTGACGACCCGAAAATTTCCGACCAAATTTAAACTTAACCTTTATATGTTTCCGACACGATAAGCAGAATTTGTAATGTTGAATCTCAAAAAGTTTGGAACTACATTCATGTAATCAATTATCCTTTGACAGTGTTCGACGATTCACGAACAATTATGTGTATATAGATATGTATATATAATATATAATATTAACTGAAAACATTAACAAAGTATTAGATATATGATACTTTACATGAACGTATTTGTTTCGATATATTTATTGACAGAATTAAGAGATAATATCAAATGATTGAATTATCAGATACATTATGATATGATTACGGGCCTATGTTATGAGGTCCACTGTGATTTAAGAAATCTATTCTTTTTGACCACTCATTACTTAACTAGTATGATAAAATAACGATATTTATATTTTATTTTATCAAATATATATAACGATTTAAATTAATATTATATATATTTATACGCGTATTATACGTACATAGTTTTATACTTTTACTATACTTTAACTTTACCTTTACTTTACTTTTACTTTACTTTAACTTTAATAATTCACTTTAATAATTCATACTTTAATAATTCACTTTAATAATTCACTTTAATAATTCATACTTTAATAATTCACTTTAATAATTCATACTTTAATAATTCACTTTAATAATTCAAAAATCTATTATAAATAGAATTCAATAGGTTTTATTATTTCATAGAAACTTGAAAATATATTTCTCTAAACTCTCTCAATCGAATTACACATATATATATTTTCTTTGTATTATTTCAAGATATTATTAGTATACATAAAATACTACGACGGAGTTATATTCAGACGATTTTAAAATAAGTTTTCAAACGGGATAGAGCTAAGGAAATTATGGGTTATAGCTATGGAGGTTATGGGTATTGATCGAGGGTATTGCTCGTGAGGTCAACCTAACGTTTATCATTTTCGTTTCGTCTACGTACTTTCCTGCAATATTGAATCTCAATATTGATACGTGAGCACTCATAACTTAACTTTTATATTTCAATAGTGTATCCCTGACTAGTACTCGAGTATATAGGATTATGCATGCTTGTACATTCGATATTGTCCTTAGATAGGTTTGTTGAATCCTGAATTAGATACATATGCTACTGAGATAGGGTATATGATATGCATGTCATTGAAAAGCTAGCGAAAAATTAAGAACTTTTCATTTAGATATCGAATGGTTTCGATGAACGGATTAGAAGTTATAGTCAACTGAATTTTAGTATTATTGTTAAAATGATTATTATTACTATCGTCGTTATTATTTTAATAGAAATATCATTGTTATTATAAAATATCATTATTACTATTATGTTAGTATTATCATTTTATCATAATAATATTTTTAGTAAATATAAATATTGTTATTTTTTATAGAATAATAATAATTATTATTACAAAATAATACAACTTTTACTTATTATTATTATGATCAATATTATTTTATCAAATAAATAGGGGATACAAAGATACTTTTCACCACGCGTAATATAATTACATTAATAATACTTACCACTATAGTTTTACGATATTAAGTGAACTTTATAAATTTTTCTACTTAAGATATATAAAAGTATATTTTATCATATATAAACGTTAATATAAATTTTTATTAATATATGACTTTTATTATTATAAAATCTAATAAATATATTTAAATATATAAAATGACTATAGTTAAATTATATAATAAACACGTATAAATTTTAGAAGTCATTTTGGGTTAAGTTGACTTTTGTTGACTTTTGCATATTAGTCTCGAGCATTAGGATTGTGGTACACTATGACTTGACCAAAAATTGTTAGACAAATATTGACCAACATATAAATATATATAATTAATATAGGTTCGTGAATTCGAGGCCAACCTTGCACTTGTTAAATGACGTTATATGTATTTTTACTACGAAATACAGTATGGTGAGTTTCATTACTCCCTTTTTATATATATTTTTGGGCTGAGAATACATGCGCTGTTTTATAAATGTTTTACGAAATAGGCACAAGTACTAAAACTAATTCTATATGGGTTTAAACCAGAAATATACCCTTAGCTTGGTAACATTAAACTACTTGTCTATGTACGGTAGGCGCGAATCCTAAAGATAGATCTATTGGGCCTGACAAACCCCATCCTGACTATGGGATGCTTTAGTACTTCGAGGTTATTTTAAACACACCCGATTTGGTGTACTTCAGAGGGTAAAACATGAACGTTAAGGCTTGTTACCGGGTGCCTACAACTTATAGAATACTTTTATACACTCGCGAGTGTACGGATATTTATAGAAACTGAAATCTTGTGGTCTATTACTATTACGGAAATGATTGATTATGATAAACTAATGAACTCACCAACCTTTTGGTTGACACTTTAAAGCATGTTTATTCTCAGGTATTAAAGAAATCTTTCGCTGTGCATTAGCTCATTTTAAGGATATTACTTGGAGTCATTCATGACATACTTTGAAAGACGTTGCATTCGAGTCGTTGAGTTCATCAAGATTAATATTAAGTCAATTATAGTTGGATGTAATATGAAATGGTATGCATGCCGTCAATTTTTGATGTAAAGAAAGTTTGTCTTTTAAAAACGAATGCATTGTTTGTAAAACGTATCATATAGAGGTCAAATACCTCGCGATGTAATCAACTATTGTGAATCGTTTATAATGTATATGAACGGATCCTTTCAGTTGGTATCAGAGCGGTGGTCTTAGCGAACCAGGTCTTGCATTAGTGTGTCTAACTGATAGTTGTTAAGATGCATCAGTGAGTCTGGACTTCGACCGTGTCTGCATGTCAAAAGTTTTGCTTATCATTTTTAGTCTGAAATCATCTACTTACCACCCTTAGGAAATTACCTGCTTATCATTCTTAAGTCTAGACGCGTTTTCCTACATTTATTGCATAATAGTGTATAGACGAATTCTTATCTTAGCATATCTGTTACTGTGAACTTTGACTGACATCTTTCAAAGATTCCTCCGTAATTTATGGGATTTTGGTATTATATATACATATGTAAATTATGTATTGAAGAATACCAAATCTAAATTCTACAATCTATTTCATACAAAAAAATTCTTTCCCTGATCATACAAGATGGATCCCTCAACCAGTTTGAGTTCCTCGGATTCCGACAGCTATGCCGATATGGATTTCCACATGAGCTCCGAAAGCAGCGTGACCGAAATGGATCAACCAATTAGCCATCATCTATTCTGGATGAATTGGGGATGGGTTCGTAATCTACTTAACCATTGGAGACAAGAAGAAGGTGATCCCTTTCATCCACTACATTGCCCTCTTGGCAATGAACCTGAAGCACTTACTGGCGAACCTGTCCGAAACACCATTTTCTCTCTCATTTCCAGAGTATCTCGTCATGATTATATACTACACCAAATTCTAGATCTTATTTATCCGCTCGTCCGAACCGAAAATCACCCCGGTGTAATAGAAGAAGTCAACGAGCTTCGCGCTCGGGTAGTGGCTTTGGAGAATATGGTGCAAAGGTTACAAACACCAGCAGCAGCACCAGCAGCATAACCAGTACCACCATCAACAACATCAACAGTACCATTACCACCACCAACAACAACCGCATCGCAAACCTCAACTTCACAATCTGTCCCACGAGCATCGACGTCATACGCCATGTAGATACCAAGGAATACCACAACGATTAAGTATTGATTCATAACTTCATTGGGGAAACATTCTACGGCGATTATGTAATTTCTAAAGTTTAGAAATTATCTATCCTAGCCTTAACCATAAATCAAATGAGTTTAATTTAATATTAACTCATTAAATCTATATTACATCTGAAGAAATATACACATATATATTTCCATAAATACTGTAATAAAATTCTTTTGTACAAAATATTAATTGTGAATTTTTTTTTAACGGGTAGGTAATACCCGAGAGATATATAAATTCACAATTAATATGTTACATTCTTCGAATCTGATTCAGCAAGTCATCCATTATACTCCCTACTTTCACAACAATATACATTCTTTTATAGAAATCAAAACAACCATACTCATTCAAAATCTAATTACATATTCTGATTTTAAAATCTCAGAATTCGATTCAAGATATAATCGAAATCATCACTCTTAGATTCCTACATCTTTCAAAACTATACTTTGACTTCAAAACTGTCCTAGAACCTCATTTCTATTCATGGAACTCACAAAAATATTTGTATCATTCAAAATCTTAGAACATCATATGTATATTAACAATTACAATATGTGTTCAAACACTTCGAAATTCCTAAAGACATGCGAGATGATTATCCAACCACACATTGCCCACTGTCATGCACCTGAAAAGCTCTCGAAACCAAAGTTATAGTTTAACATGTATCCATGTCAGATCCTTTGATATTTATTACCAAATATAATTTTTCAATCTCTTTCCAAAATAGACAGTTTTGTCACAGCTCCAGCAAATCACCTTCATTTGTTTATACGAATAAACCCTTCATCATGGTTACCGGGGAACCTTTCATATCTCGTCACATTAGCAGTAAACTTATCAACAACTTCATTAACCTTCGACTTAAGCCTCTCCGAAAATCCACTATACTTATTCATTAAAACCCCATCATGTACTCATCTACATCCTGTAACAATAATTGTCACACCAACTACTGGGAATTAGCAATCAGTATTTTGAATTTCGCGACAATTTTACGTTAAAAGTTATATGTATACATATAACGTCTATCTCCTAGACTTACATACTTCGAATGTGAATTTTCTGAAAAACATCCCAAACTATGAACTAGTTCTCCGAAATTGGAAAAATGCTGATGAAGCAGCAAAAACTGTAAACGACTTTAACAGTCAAAAGTTTGATGATAAAGAATAGTATGGTGGTAAAGCTGAGAAAAAGAGAAGGTTTGAAACTGGAAAATGGATTGAGCAGACCATGAAGGAGGCTGTGGACAAATCACAAAGACTAAACCTGCCTTCAAAGGATCCAAATGTTTCAGTGTCTACTGAAATCGTTAGCAAACACCTTACTTCTTATTCTAAACCTTCACAGACAAATCTTCTTCATCATCCAGCTATGTTAAGAATTCTAAGATATTATCGTATCTTTTATTATAAATATCTTCGATATTCCTGAAGATATTTTCACAACTATTCTTATCCGAAATCTTTTATCTCTTCGCAATATCTGCGTTACAACATAAAAAGAAACTGTGTTAGTTTCTAAATTCTGAAGAAAAAAAAATTCGAATATAAAATAGGAATGTTTTTAAAGCAGTGTTGGGAACTGAAACATGAGTTAGTATAATATAATGACACTTGATCAACGTGATTATATTACAGTAAGTCATGCTGAGTTTCTAATGGAACGTGATGATTCATAGAACATACCGTCATCATGTACTATTTACACGACTCTTACATTCTACCCAATTTCCAAACATATTAAGAACATATCATCTTGATAGCTCTATATTTTCAGATATTCTGGTAAGTTGCCAAATTAAGATCGTGCCATTACGATTTTCTTCTTGGAACATTAACTATGTTCATCCAAAAATTCATATCTACAAATTCTGGACCATTATCCGCTTGACTTAAGGCTGGGAAGAGAAAATGAAAGCATGAAGCTCCGAAATATAATGGAGAATATAAAGCCCGATAACAACCTCGAAATTACAAACCGTGTATATCAATGGGTATAGCAATATAAAGACACGGGAGAATGAAAAACACAATAACCCCAAGGTAATGGTAGAAGAAAATAACTTCCTCCGGTGGTAGATGAAAAAGAAGAATGACAGATATGAAATTTAAGAGTATATCAAGAATCAATACTGGATGAAGCATATTAACGAATGCTTTAAAGTATGAATTGGGGAGAAAGACTAGAAGGTGTGAGCTGTGGAAATAAAGAAACGAAGGGGGTGGATTTATAGTAAAATATCAGACAGAGAAATCGAGACAGATTATCGCATTTAATCAAAGAAGGTCATGATTTTCTTAATCGCCAAAGAACCAAATCTTATTGCAAAGATTTTCTTTAAATCCAATAAATTCTGGAAATAAATCATAACTACGTCATCGGTTAAAATAAATATACGTTTACTCATTTCACTCTCTTGCGATAGCTTCACTTATACTCTTCGCGTAATCAAATTGTTTTATCTATATTACTCAATGATGATAAAACTCTATTTATCAACTCATATTCATCATGAAAATACTTTTATAGTTAGCAATGACGACCTCGATCAAATTTCGGGACGAAATTTCTTTAACGGGTAGGTACTGTGACGACCCGAAAATTTCCGACCAAATTTAAACTTAACCTTTATATGTTTCCGACACGATAAGGAGAATTTGTAATGTTGAATCTCAAAAAGTTTGGAACTACATTCATGTAATCAATTATCCTTTGACCGTGTTCGACGATTCACGAACAATTATGTGTATATAGATATGTATATATAATATATAATATTAACTGAAAACATTAACAATGTATTAGATATATGATACTTTACATGAACGTATTTGTTTCGATATATTTATTGACAGAATTAAGAGATAATATCAAATGATTGAATTATCAGATACATTATGATATGATTACGGGCCTATGTTATGAGGTCCACTGTGATTTAAGAAATCTATTCTTTTTGACCACTCATTACTTAACTAGTATGATAAAATAACGATATTTATATTTTATTTTATCAAATATATATAACGATTTAAATTAATATTATATATATTTATACGCGTATTATACGTACATAGTTTTATACTTTTACTATACTTTAACTTTAATAATTCACTTTAATAATTCATACTTTAATAATTCACTTTAATAATTCATACTTTAATAATTCACTTTAATAATTCACTTTAATAATTCATACTTTAATAATTTACTTTAATAATTCATACTTTAATAATTCATACTTTAATAATTCACTTTAATAATTCAAAAATCTATTATAAATAGAATTCAATAGGTTTTATTATTTCATAGAAACTTGAAAATATATTTCTCTAAACTCTCTCAATCGAATTACACATATATATATTTTCTTTGTATTATTTCAAGATATTATTAGTATACATAAAATACTACGACAGAGTTATATTCAGACGATTTTAAAATAAGTTTTCAAATGGGATAGAGCTAAGGAAATTATGGGTTATAGCTATGGAGGTTATGGGTATTGATCGAGGGTATTGCTCGTGAGGTCAACCTAACGTTTATCATTTTCGTTTCGTCTACGTACTTTCCTGCAAAATTGAATCTCAATATTGATACGTGAGCACTCATAACTTAACTTTTATATTTCAATAGTGTATCCCTGACTAGTGCTCGAGTATATAGGATTATGCATGCTTGTACATTCGATATTGTCCTTAGATAAGTTTGTTGAATCCTGAATTAGATACATATGCTACTGAGATAGGGTATATGATATGCATGTCATGGAAAGCTAGCGAAAAATTAAGAACTTTTCATTTAGATATCGAATGGTTTCGATGAACGGATTAGAAGTTATAGTCAACTGAATTTTAGTATTATTGTTAAAATGATTATTATTACTATCGTCGTTATTATTTTAATAGAAATATCATTGTTATTATAAAATATCATTATTACTATTATGTTAGTATTATCATTTTATCATAATAACATTTTTAGTAAATATAAATATTGTTATTTTTTTATAGAATAATAATAATTATTATTACAAAATAATACAACTTTTACTTATTATTATTATGATCAATATTATTTTATCAAATAAATAGGGGATACAAAGATATTTTTCACCACGCGTAATATAATTACATTAATAATACTTACCACTATAGTTTTACGATATTAAGTGAACTTTATAAATTTTACTACTTAAGATATATAAAAGTATATTTTATCATATATAAACGTTAATATAAATTTTTTTAATAAATGACTTTTATTATTATAAAATCTAATAAATATATTTAAATATATAAAATGACTATAGTTAAGTTATATAATAAACACGTATAAATTTTAGAAGTCATTTTGGGTTAAGTTGACTTTTGTTGACTTTTGCATATTAGTCTCGAGCATTAGGATTGTGGTACACTATGACTTGACCAAAAATTGTTAGACAAATATTGACCAACATATAAATATATATAATTAATATAGGTTCGTGAATCCGAGGCCAACCTTGCACTTGTTAAATGACGTTATATGTATTTTTACTACGAAATACAGTATGGTGAGTTTCATTACTCCCTTTTTATATATATTTTTGGGCTGAGAATACATGCGCTGTTTTATAAATGTTTTACGAAATAGGCACAAGTACTAAAACTAATTCTATGTGGGTTTAAACCAGAAATATACCCTTAGCTTGGTAACATTAAACTACTTGTCTATGTACGGTAGGCGCGAATCCTAAAGATAGATCTATTGGGCCTGACAAACCCCATCCTGACTATGAGATGCTTTAGTACTTCGAGGTTATTTTAAACACACCTGATCTGGTGTACTTCAGAGGGTAAAACATGAACGTTAAGGCTTGTTACCGGGTGCCTACAACTTATAGAATACTTTTATACACTCGCGAGTGTACGGATATTTATAGAAACTGAAATCTTGTGGTCTATTACTATTACGGAAATGATTGATTATGATAAACTAATGAACTCACCAACCTTTTGGTTGACACTTTAAAGCATGTTTATTCTCAGGTATTAAAGAAATCTTTCGCTGTGCATTAGCTCATTTTAAGGATATTACTTGGAGTCATTCATGACATACTTTGAAAGACGTTGCATTCGAGTCGTTGAGTTCATCAAGATTAATATTAAGTCAATTATAGTTGGATGTAATATGAAATGGTATGCATGCCGTCAATTTTTGATGTAAAGAAAGTTTGTCTTTTAAAAACGAATGCATTGTTTATAAAACGTATCATATAGAGGTCAAATACCTCGCGATGTAATCAACTATTGTGAATCGTTTATAATGTATATGAACGGATCCTTTCAATTATGGTCAATGGTGTTTCCGCCAAGGAAGCAAAATATTGGGAGGATTACCAATTCTCCGATGAATCGGATTCCGACGAGAATTCCGATGATGTTATAGAAATTACCCCAACTGAATTTAAAAAGGCAAAAAAAAATAATAAGGGAAAGGGCATAAAAATAGAGAAATCTAATTCCAACCCCGATGAACTTTATATGTATCGTCAACCCCCGAAGTCCTTAAGTTGTAACAATGACCCGGAAACCTCTAAACCACCAGGTTTTTCTAAACCGTTGTGGAAAACGACAGCTAGTATTAGGGAAACATCATATATCCCTAGAAACTTGGCAAAAAGAACCAAAACTGAAGAAGAAGAAACGAGCGAGTCGGAATAAGATCGTTGTATTCGTGTGGTGTAATGTATGTAATATAGTGTGCTTATGCTTTATGATATATGTAAAAATTGCTTGTATTAATAAGTATTTTTTTTTATGAATCTAACTCTTGTCTATTTTACAGTATAAAAACACAAAATGGATAGACAACCCAATATTTTAAGAGACCTATCCGGAGACATGATTGATGAAATCTTGTCTAGAGTCGGTCAGAATTCTTCGGCATAACTATTTAAGGCGAGATCAGTTTGTAAGACATTCGAAGAACGTTCCAAGAATGCCTTGATTTATAAAAGGCTTTCGTTCGAAAGATGGGGGATATCACATTGGGAAATCCATAAGTTACGATGTGTTTACTTTGATGCATATATTGCGGGGAACCCAAATGCTATTTTACGCAACGGGTTAAGAAATTATTTTGACTCAATATATCCGAATATAGGACTTCGTGATTTAGAAAAAGCGGCTAACATGCAACATAAAGAAGCATGTTATGCTTACGGGTTAGTAATGTTCGCTTCTCACCAAAGTGAGAAAAAGAACATCGGGCTACAGCTATTAAACAAAACGTTCCCACAAGTGATGGAGTCGGTAATTGGGGTAAGAAATGAGGTTTTTAGGTTATTACGAGACTGTTGGTTTAACGACCCATCAAAGTACACTTGACGACCATCGTTATCTTGGTCCCACAGCTTGATCATAACTCTATATGAATTTAATAAATAACCTTGCATTCTTTATTTAAAAATGATTTCCTATAAAGGAAACCTATCAACATATGTAAGTTTAGAAAAACCATACACTATTACTTAACCAAAAGTTGACCTAAACAAAGTCAACAACATCCACTATTAAATGTATCAAAATAGAATGCAAGTTAATGTTTAACAAAAGCTGCCATAATAAATATGCAGATTTTCTAAGCACAGCGGAAGCAATCAATCATGAACCTGAGAATAAAACATGCGAGTAACTGTCAACAAAAATGTTGAGTGAATTATAGGTTTAATATTACAAACAATATTTAATTTAAACCATAAAAATTTATGTTTGAAAACATAAAAAAAACTCCTTGTTGGACCACAAAATTATATGCTAGAAAACATATAATAAAACATTATTCCACTTTCCGTGAGCCACCTGGTAACCACTTAACCCTTTATTTACCCTTGCCAAACACAATAAATAATATACACCGAACAAGTGTATCTACAACAAAATACGAAGTACTAAACATTCCGATTATAAATTGCTAGCGCGACTAGCTCGAAATGGGGTTGTCAAACCCGATAGATCTATCCGTAGGATTCACGTTCACCAGTAGAAACCAGTGATTACAGTTACCAGACTAGGGAATATTTTTGTTCAACTCACAATGAATAATTTAAACCAACTTCCACATGTGTCCAAAATATAAAATAAATTGCATGTATTCTCATCCCAAAAGATTTAAAATAGAAAGATGGGACTATAACTCACCTTAATAGTAACGAAGTAACCAACACAATTAAGCGAACAGCAAATGTAGTACAGTGATCAGGAATGATCACAACGCCGACCTATAAATAAAGCAGGTCGATATAAATAACTAACTTAGGTCAAGTCTTAGTATGATAGCTATTGTACATGTTGCAAGTAGTCATAGAACAATACTCAATATGCATCGGTTTGATCGGAACAGCTTACGGACACACACTTTCTATTTTTAGAAAGTTTCTATTTTTAGCAGGTTTCCATTTTTGGAAAGTTTCTATTTTTGGAAAGTTTCCAAATTTAGAAAGTTACTATTTTAGGAAAGTTTATAAGTTAGAAAAATTTCCCTAATTAGAAAGTCAACAAAAGTCAAATGAAAGTCAAAGTCAACCGAAAGTCAACTCAAAAGTCAACCTTGGTCAAACATGGTCAATGTAAATTTTAAAAGTGTAAGTTATAATAATAATATAAGTTATAACGTTTATTAAAGTTAAATATGTCTAATTATGTCATAACATAAGTTTAATTAAATTAAAATGAATTATTAAAGTTAATATAAGTTTAAATGACATAATTAATATAACATAAGTATTTAATTAATTAATTAAATATTAGTCATAATATAAATATTATTAATTAATAATAAATTTTAAATCATATCATAAGTATTATTAATTAATAATGAATTATTAATCATATCATAAGTTTCTAATTATAATTATTAAATCATAAATATTTAATAATTAAATTATAATTAAATAATAACTAAGCCTTATAATAATTAAATAATTAATTAATCCTTATTATAAGTCTTATAATAGTAATCTCATAATATAAGTTTAATACTTATCATAAGTATTTTCCATTAATAATAAAAGTATTATTAATCATATGTTTAATTAAAATGTTAATTAAATCATAAGTATTAATTAAATGATATAATAAATATATATCATAAGTCTTAAATAATAATAATTATTTTTTTATCATAAGTAATTAAATAATAATGAAATCCATTATTTATATCATAAGTTTAATAATTAGTCACAAGTTTTAAATCAAAAGTTCATCGGGTCGTATCCTGAGCCCCGGGTGTCGGTTTTCGGCGAGCCTTACATATATCTCCGCCTAAGCAAACCACCCGACACTTTGGTACACTCAAGAACACCCCAAGAACAGTTCACAAGTCGTGATGTACAGCCGTTACACTACTTGGAACTTCAATTCAATCAACAACGTGTTTTAGACGTAACGGGTGATTCGTGGCTCGGATTGAGATGACCCGAACATGAAAGTTTGCCCCACCATCAGTCCTAACACACTAACACACCCTAAAGTCACCAAATATGGTCACAAATTCGGACCAAACCTGGTTCATACCAAAATCACATTTCAAACTTAACAAAATACCACTTTGATCATATCTAGGGCTCCGGGAATCGAAACGACATGAATCCGGAGTCTAAAATTAATGTCTTGATGATAGGAACTCATCTAGATACTTTATTTTAACTTTTATATCAGTCACAATAGCAGAAACACATGAAAAAGCTGCTGTCCCAATTATATCAAACCGAAAACATATGTTTACGAGTAATTCTATGCATACAAACACCATTACAACAACAAGTAATCATCATACTATCAATATAACATCAAAATACAGAAAAGTAAAGAAAAAAAATTAAAAATCTAGGGTTAGGGTTTATACCCTAATCAAGAATTGAAAGATGTAATCGTGTAGAGGAGATCGCGTAGAATCCGATTATGCTAATGAATTGATGATCCAAGCTATATTTTTAATTGATGATGATGGTTTATGGTGCTGTAGGTGACGGCTCATATGGGAGAAAAAGGGAGGAAGAGAGCAAATATCTAAATTAGGTTTGTGATAAAAAGTGGAATGTAAAAATAAAATGGAAAAATGGGAAAATCAAGGGAGTATACTCCCCCCCTCCCCATGGATTTGGCCAAAAACTGAATGGGGTGGGCCCCACATGGCCCACAATGATAA
This sequence comes from Rutidosis leptorrhynchoides, assembly GCF_046630445.1. Classification (NCBI taxonomy): domain Eukaryota; kingdom Viridiplantae; phylum Streptophyta; class Magnoliopsida; order Asterales; family Asteraceae; genus Rutidosis; species Rutidosis leptorrhynchoides. The sequence goes on from NC_092343.1 coordinate 249,457,098, forward strand.
ATGATGAAATCCTTATGTCCCGAACGCTCGATCGAAGCCCGAAATGCGAAAACGCTACTACGCGATTGATTTTTCGGAGAGATAACAAATACGCGACGAATAAAATGTATAAACACTAAATATGATCATATGAAATTAAAATATCATATTAAAAATAATTAGGACTTAAAAATCCCAAAAGCTCGACCGTTGGTTTGAAAACCGAAAATATTCGCCGGATAGAAATTCGCGACACGTAGAAACGTAAAATTAAAGATATGAATACAAATATTCATATAACACATAATAATTAATATATTATTACAAAAATAATAACATAGGTCATAGAAATGACGTGGCACGAATAACAGTTAACGATCGTTAAATAATTAACGGTAAAAGATAACGGAAAAAGTAGGGTCGTTACAGTACCTTCCCGTTACGGAAATTTCGTCCCGAAATTTAAGCAGGTGCAGGGGTTGACTCGGCATCTGAGAACAAATGCGGGTACTTCTGCCTCATCTGATCTTCACGCTCCCAAGTGAACCCGGGACAGCGTCCGGCGTTCTATCTAACTCGAACAATAGGAATTCTGTTCTGCTTGAGAGTCTTAACATCTCGACCCATAATTTCAACAGGTTCCTCAATAAAATGTAGTTGCTTAACAACATGAAGCTCCTCCAGAGGAATAGTCTTATCGGCCTCGACCAAACACTTCTTTAAGTTCAATACATGAAAAACATTATGAACATCACTGAGTTCTTGTGGCAATTTCAAACGATAAGCCACGGGCCTAACTCTCTCAATAATCTCAAACAGTCCAACAAAATGAGGATTCACTTTCCCCTTTTACCCAAACGTATTACGCCCTTTCAAGGTGATACCCTCAACATAACACGATCACCAACCTGAAATTCAATATCGTTCCTTCTAACATTGGCGTAACTCTTTTGCCGACTCCTGGCGGTTTTCAATCTCTCCTAAATCTGTACAATCTCCTCGGTAGTCTCATGAATAATTTCTGGACCTGTGAGTTGAGCATCCCCAACCTCATTCCAATAGACAGGAGACCTACACTTCCTACCATACAGAGCTTCAAACAGTGCGGCTTTAATACTTGCATGATAACTTGTTGTTATAAGAAAATTTATCCAACGGTAAGTATCTATCCCAACCATTACCAAAATCAATTTCGCATGCCCTCAACATGCCTTTCAACGTTTGTATGGTCCTTTCATTCTGACCATCCGACTGTGGGTGATAAGCGGTGCTCATATCCAATTTAGTCCCCAAAGCATCTTGTAAGGACTACCAAAACCTCGATGTAAATCGACTGTCTCGGTCCGAAATAATAGATACGGGAACACCATGTCTAGAAACAATATCCTTTATATACAAACGAGTGAGCTTCTCCTTCGAATCTGTTTCCTTAATCGGTAAGAAATGAGCTGATTTTGTGAGTCGGTCAACAATCACCCAAATGGTATCATAACCACCCACAACTCTCAGTAACTTCGTAATAAAATCCGTTGTAATACCTTCCCACTTCCACTCGGGAATATCAGGTTGCACCAAAAGTCCAGACGGTTTCTGATGTTCAGCTTTAACCTTAGCACAGATCAAACACTTAGCCACATACGTAGCCACATCAGCTTTCAAATTAGGCCACCAATACAGCTCCTTAAGATCATGATACATCTTTCCTGAACCAGGATGAATAGAGTACCCAGACTTATGAGCTTCATCTAAAATAAGTTGTCGCAAATCACAAAATTTCGGAACCCAAAGAAGTCTCGCAAAATACCGAGTACCATCGGTTCATACCTCTAACTATTTACTCAAGCCTCGGACCTTCCCGTTACAAAATTCTTCTCCTTCAAGGCTTCTTGTTGAGCTGCAAGAATCTTGTAGTGACCCGAACTTTTCCATGTTTATATATATTAATTGAGATTGATATTTACATGATTAAATGTTTCCAACATGTTAAGCAATCAAACTTTTTAAGACTTGATTAATTGAAATATGTTTCATATAGACAATTGACCACCCAAGTTGATCGGTGATTCACGAACGTTAAAACTTGTAAAAACTATATGATGACATATATATGGATATATATATATATATAGTTAACATGATACTATGATAAGAAAACATATCATAAAGTATATTAACAATGAACTACATATGTAAAAACAAGACTACTAACTTAATGATTTTTAAACGAGACATATATGTAACGATTATCGTTGTAAAGACATTTAATGTATATATATCATATTAAGAGATATTCATACATGATAATATCATGATAATATAATAATTTAAAATCTCATTTGATATTATAAACATTGGGTTAACAACATTTAACAAGATCGTTAACCTAAAGGTTTCAAAACAACACTTACATGTAACGACTAACGATGACTTAACGACTCAGTTAAAATGTATATACATGTAGTGTTTTAATATGTATTTATACACTTTTGAAAGACTTCAATACACTTATCAAAATACTTCTACTTAACAAAAATGCTTACAATTACATCCTCGTTCAGTTTCATCAACAATTCTACTCGTATGCACCCGTATTCGTACTCGTACAATACACAGCTTTTAGATGTATGTACTATTGGTATATACACTCCAATGATCAGCTCTTAGCAGCCCATGTGAGTCACCTAACACATGTGGGAACCATCATTTGGCAACTAGCATGAAATATCTCATAAAATTACAAAAATATGAGTAATCATTCATGACTTATTTACATGAAAACAAAATTACATATCCTTTATATCTAATCCATACACCAACGACCAAAAACACCTACAAACACTTTCATTCTTCAATTTTCTTCATCTAATTGATCTCTCTCAAGTTCTATCTTCAAGTTCTAAGTGTTCTTCATAAATTCCAAAAGTTCTAGTTTCATAAAATCAAGAATACTTTCAAGTTTGCTAGCTCACTTCCAATCTTGTAAGGTGATCATCCAACCTCAAGAAATCTTTGTTTCTTACAGTAGGTTATCATTCTAATACAAGGTAATAATCATATTCAAACTTTGGTTCAATTTCTATAACTATAACAATCTTATTTCAAGTGATGATCTTACTTGAACTTGTTTTCGTGTCATGATTCTGATTCAAGAACTTCGAGCCATCCAAGGATCCATTGAAGCTAGATCCATTTTTCTCTTTTCCAGTAGGTTTATCCAAGGAAATTAAGGTAGTAATGATGTTCATAACATCATTCGATTCATACATATAAAGCTATCTTATTCGAAGGTTTAAACTTGTAATCACTAGAACATAGTTTAGTTAATTCTAAACTTGTTCGCAAACAAAAGTTAATCCTTCTAACTTGACTTTTAAAATCAACTAAACACATGTTCTATATCTATATGATATGCTAACTTAATGATTTAAAACCTGGAAACACGAAAAACACCGTAAAACCGGATTTACGCCGTCGTAGTAACACCGCGGGCTGTTTTGGGTTAGTTAATTAAAAACTATGATAAACTTTGATTTAAAAGTTGTTATTCTGAGAAAATGATTTTTATTATGAACATGAAACTATATCCAAAAATTATGGTTAAACTCAAAGTGGAAGTATGTTTTCTAAAATGGTCATCTAGACGTCGTTCTTTCGACTGAAATGACTACCTTTACAAAAACGACTTGTAACTTATTTTTCCGACTATAAACCTATACTTTTTCTGTTTAGATTCATAAAATAGAGTTCAATATGAAACCATAGCAATTTGATTCACTCAAAACGGATTTAAAATGAAGAAGTTATGGGTAAAACAAGATTGGATAATTTTTCTCATTTTAGCTACGTGAAAATTGGTAACAAATCTATTCCAACCATAACTTAATCAACTTGTATTGTATATTATGTAATCTTGAGATACCATAGACACGTATACAATGTTTCGACCTATCATGTCGACACATCTATATATATTTCGGAACAACCATAGACACTCTATATGTGAATGTTGGAGTTAGCTATACAGGGTTGAGGTTGATTCCAAAAGATATATAGTTTGAGTTGTGATCAATACTGAGATACGTATACACTGGGTCGTGGATTGATTCAAGATAATATTTATCGATTTATTTCTGTACATCTAACTGTGGACAACTAGTTATAGGTTACTAACGAGGACAGCTGACTTAATAAACTTAAAACATCAAAATATATTAAAAGTGTTGTAAATATATTTTGAACATACTTTAATATATATGTATATATTGTTATAGGTTCGTGAATCAACAGTGGCCAAGTCTTACTTCCCGACGAAGTAAAAATCTGTGAAAGTGAGTTATAGTCCCACTTTTAAAATCTAATATTTTTGGGATGAGAATACATGCAGGTTTTATAAATGATTTACAAAATAGACACAAGTACGTGAAACTACATTCTATGGTTGAATTATCGAAATCGAATATGCCCCTTTTTATTAAGTCTGGTAATCTAAGAATTAGGGAACAGACACCCTAATTGACGCGAATCCTAAAGATAGATCTATTGGGCCTAACAAACCCCATCCAAAGTACCGGATGCTTTAGTACTTCGAAATTTATATCATATCCGAAGGGTGTCCCGGAATGATGGGGATATTCTTATATATGCATCTTGTTATTGTCGGTTACCAGGTGTTCACCATATGAATGATTTTTATCTCTATGTATGGGATGTGTATTGAAATATGAAATCTTGTGGTCTATTGTTACGATTTGATATATATAGGTTAAACCTATAACTCACCAACATTTTTGTTGACGTTTAAAGCATGTTTATTCTCAGGTGAATATTAAGAGCTTCCGCTGTTGCATACTAAAATAAGGACAAGATTTGGAGTCCATGTTTGTATGATATTGTGTAAAAACTGCATTCAAGAAACTGAATTCGATGTAACATATTTGTTTTGTAAACCATTATGTAATGGTCGTGTGTAAACAGGATATTTTAGATTATCATTATTTGATAATCTACGTAAAGCTTTTTAAACCTTTATTTATGAAATAAAGGTTATGGTTTGTTTTAAAAATGAATGCAGTCTTTGAAAAACGTCTCATATAGAGGTCAAAACCTCGCAACGAAATCAATTAATATGGAACGTTTTTAATCAATAAGAACGGGACATTTCAGTTGGTATCCGAGCGTTGGTCTTAGAGAACCAGAAAATTTGCATTAGTGTGTCTTATCGAGTTTGTTAGGATGCATTAGTGAGTCTGGACTTCGACCGTGTTTTCTTTAAAAATGATTGCTTAACATTTTTGTTGGAAACTATATATATTTTTAACATATGAATATTATGTGATATATTAATCTCTTAACGTGTTTGATATTATGTGATAGATGTCTACCTCTAGAACAAGTCCCATTGACTCACCTAATAATAATGAAGAGTCAAATGTAAATTGGAATGATTTGTGGACTGATTCACAAGTTCCCGAAGAGGAACCGGAAGAAGAGTCGGAACCGGAAGAAGAATCGGAACCGGAAGAAGAATCGGAACCGGATGAAGAAATAGAACCGGTGGGGGAAATAATAAAACGGTTAAGTAAAAGAAAATCCTCAACCAACCGACCAAAGTTAATTATGGTCAATGGTGTTTCCGCCAAGGAAGCAAAATATTGGGAGGATTACCAATTCTCCGATGAATTGGATTCCGACGAGAATTCCGATGATGTTATAGAAATTACCCCAACTGAATTTAAAAAGGCAAAAGAAAATAATAAGGGAAAGGGCATAAAAATAGAGAAATCTAATTCCAACCCCGATGAACTTTATATGTATCGTCAACCCCCGAAGTCCTTAAGTTGTAACAATGACCCGGGAACCTCTAAACCACCAGGTTTTTCTAAACCAATGTGGACAACGACGGCTCGTATTAGGGGAACATCATATATCCCTAGAAACTTGGCAAAACGAACCAAAACCGAAGAAGAAGAAACGAGCGAGTCGGAATAAGATAGTTGTATTCGTGTGGTGTAATATATGTAATATAGTGTTCTTATGCTTTATGATATATGTAAAAATTGCTTGTATTAATAAGTATTTTTTTTATGAATCTAACTCTTGTCTATTTTACAGTTTAAAAACACAAAATGGATAGACAACCCAATATTTTAAGAGACCTACCCGGAGACATGATTGATGAAATCTTGTCTAGAGTCGGCCAGAATTCTTCGGCACAACTATTTAAGGCGAGATCAGTTTGTAAGACATTCGAAGAACGTTCCAAGAATGTCTTGGTTTATAAGAGACTTTCGTTTGAAAGATGGGGGATATCACATTGGGAAACCCATAAGTTACGATGTGTTTACTTTGACGCATATATTGCGGGGAACCCAAATGCTATTTTACGCAACGGGTTAAGAAATTATTTTGACTCAATATATCCGAATATTGGACTTCGTGATTTAGAAAAAGCGGCTAACATGCAACATAAAGAAGCATGTTATGCTTACGGATTAGTAATGTTCGCTTCTCACCAAAGTGAGAACAAGAACATCGGGCTACAACTATTAAACAAAACGTTTCCACAAGTGACGGAGTCGGTAATTGGGGTAAGAAATGAGGTTTTTAGATTATTACGGGACTGTTGGACATTACGTAACCCTCGTCCCTTTGATGACGTTACAACACGCTGTCTTATCAACGGCCATAACGGTTATGTTGCACAAGACCAAGGATGGGAAGTAGTCCTAGTAAAACCAGAATGCATGACTTGTTTCTGGACGTATGAATTACGTGTCTTTATTGCCTTTGCGGAACGACTTGTGTACTAGCTAGAATTATCTTCACAACTATCTTGTATCAAAGTTATTGTGTGCTATATTTCAAGCTTTATGTAAAATAAGCGGTATTGTAAGTTTGTAAAATATTGTATAAAAGTTTGAACGCGAAATATTATTATAATCAGTTTTTCATATAGAATTGTAGTAGTTGAATTGTATATTAGCTACTAAGTATGAACTTAACGGGTAGGTACTACCCGAATTTAAACTTATAAAACGCTAATATGAAGAAAAAGCTTTTATAAATGAGTTCATATTATGCTACGAAATACTATTAACTACTCTTAATATTCTGTATGATTAACTTGTTCCATTTGACTATTTTGAAGGAAATGGCACCGACTACTCGACACACCGTGAATATGAATGAAGAGGAATTCCGTACTTTTCTAGCTTCAAACATAGCCGCAGTACAGGCTGCGCTACATACCAACAATAACCTTGGATCTAGCAGTACAGGAAATCGTGTAGGATGCACCTACAAAGAATTCACTGCCTGCAAACCTTTGGAATTTGATGGAACCGAAGGACCGATCGGATTGAAACGGTGGACCGAGAAGGTCGAATCGGTGTTTGCCATAAGTAAGTGTACTGAAGAGGACAAAGTGAAGTACGCTACGCATACCTTCACAGGTTCTGCGTTAACATGGTGGAATACCTATCTAGAGCAAGTGGGACAAGACGATGCGTACGCACTATCGTGGTCAGCATTTAAGCACTTGATGAACGAGAAGTACCGACCCAGAACCGAGGTCAATAAGCTCAAGACAGAACTTAGAGGGCTACGAACCCAAGGATTTGATATTACCACGTACGAAAGACGATTCACAGAATTGTGCCTATTGTGTCCGGGAGCATTCGAAGATGAGGAAGAGAAGATCGACGCGTTTGTGAAAGGATTACCGGAAAGAATCCAAGAAGATATAAGTTCACACGAGCCCGCCTCCATACAACAGGCATGTAGAATGGCTCACAAACTCGTGAACCAGATTGAAGAAAGAATTAAAGAACAGACTGCTGAAGAGGCCAATGTGAAGCAAGTCAAAAGAAAGTGGGAGGAAAACGGTGATAAGAATCACCAATACAACAACAACAGCAATTACAACAATAATCGCAACAATTATCCCAACAATCGCAACATTAATCGCAACTACAACAAATGGCCCAACAACAACAACAACAACAACAGCAACTACAACAATCATCCCAACAACAATAATAACCGCAACAATAACAACAATCAGAAGCAGCTATGCCAAAGGTGTGAAAAGAATCACTCGGGGTTCTGCACCAAATTTTGCAACAAGTGTAAAAGAAATGGTCATAGCGCGGCGAAGTGTGAGGTCTACGGACCAGGGGTTAATAGAACGAAAGGAACAAATGGTGTCGGAACGAGTAATGGCGGAGCAAGTAGTGTCGGAGCAAGTTATGCCAATGTAGTTTGTTATAAATGTGGAAAACCAGGCCACATTATTAGAAATTGCCCGAACCAGGAGAACACGAATGGACAAGGCCGTGGAAGAGTTTTCAATATTAATGCGGTAGAGGCACAGGAAGACCCGGAGCTTGTTACGGGTACGTTTCTTATTGACAATAAATCTGCTTACGTTTTATTTGATTCGGGTGCGGATAGAAGCTATATGAGTAGAGATTTTTGTGCTAAATTAAGTTGTCCATTGACGCCTTTGGATAGTAAATTTTTACTCGAATTAGCAAATGGTAAATTAATTTCAGCAGATAATATATGTCGGAATCGAGAAATTAAACTGGTTAGCGAAACATTTAAGATTGATTTGATACCAGTAGAGTTAGGGAGTTTTGATGTGATAATCGGTATGGACTGGTTGAAAGAAGTGAAAGCGGAGATCGTTTGTTACAAAAATGCAATTCGCATTATACGAGAAAAAGGAAAACCCTTAATGGTGTACGGAGAAAAGGGCAACACGAAGCTACATCTTATTAGTAATTTGAAGGCACAAAAACTAATAAGAAAAGGTTGCTATGCTGTTCTAGCACACGTCGAGAAAGTACAAACTGAAGAAAAGAGCATCAATGATGTTCCCATTGCAAAAGAATTTCCCGATGTATTTCCGAAAGAATTACCGGGATTACCCCCACATCGATCCGTTGAATTTCAAATAGATCTTGTACCAGGAGCTGCACCAATAGCTCGTGCTCCTTACAGACTCGCACCCAGCGAGATGAAAGAACTGCAAAGCCAATTACAAGAACTTTTAGAGCGTGGTTTCATTCGACCAAGCACATCACCGTGGGGAGCTCCTGTTTTGTTTGTCAAGAAGAAAGATGGTACATTCAGGTTGTGTATCGACTACCGAGAGTTGAACAAACTTACCATCAAGAACCGCTACCCACTACCGAGAATCGATGACTTATTTGATCAACTACAAGGCTCGTCTGTTTATTCAAAGATTGACTTACGTTCCGGGTATCATCAAATGCGGGTGAAAGAAGATGATATTCCAAAGACTGCTTTCAGAACACGTTACGGTCATTACGAGTTTATGGTCATGCCGTTTGGTTTAACTAATGCACCAGCTGTGTTCATGGACCTTATGAACCGAGTGTGTGGACCATACCTTGACAAGTTTGTCATTGTTTTCATTGATGACATACTTATTTACTCAAAGAATGACCAAGAACACGGTGAACATTTGAGAAAGGTGTTAGAAGTATTGAGGAAGGAAGAATTGTACGCTAAGTTTTCAAAGTGTGCATTTTGGTTGGAAGAAGTTCAATTCCTCGGTCACATAGTGAACAAAGAAGGTATTAAGGTGGATCCGGCAAAGATAGAAACTGTTGAAAAGTGGGAAACCCCGAAAACTCCGAAACACATACGCCAGTTTTTAGGACTAGCTGGTTACTACAGAAGGTTCATCCAAGACTTTTCCAGAATAGCAAAACCCTTGACTGCATTAACGCATAAAGGGAAGAAATTTGAATGGAATGATGAACAAGAGAAAGCGTTTCAGTTATTGAAGAAAAAGCTAACTACGGCACCTATATTGTCATTGCCTGAAGGGAATGATGATTTTGTGATTTATTGTGATGCATCAAAGCAAGGTCTCGGTTGTGTATTAATGCAACGAACGAAGGTGATTGCTTATGCGTCTAGACAATTGAAGATTCACGAACAAAATTATACGACGCATGATTTGGAATTAGGCGCGGTTGTTTTTGCATTAAAGACTTGGAGGCACTACTTATATGGGGTCAAAAGTATTATATATACCGACCACAAAAGTCTTCAACACATATTTAACCAGAAACAACTGAATATGAGGCAGCGTAGGTGGATTGAATTATTGAATGATTACGACTTTGAGATTCGTTACCACCCGGGGAAGGCAAATGTGGTAGCCGATGCCTTGAGCAGGAAGGACAGAGAACCCATTCGAGTAAAATCTATGAATATAATGATTCATAATAACCTTACTACTCAAATAAAGGAGGCGCAACAAGGAGTTTTAAAAGAGGAAAATTTAAAGGATGAAATACCCAAAGGATCGGAGAAGCATCTTAATATTCGGGAAGACGGAACCCGGTATAGGGCTGAAAGGATTTGGGTACCAAAATTTGGAGATATGAGAGAAATGGTACTTAGAGAAGCTCATAAAACCAGATACTCAATACATCCTGGAACGGGGAAGATGTACAAGGATCTCAAGAAACATTTTTGGTGGCCGGGTATGAAAGCCGATGTTGCTAAATACGTAGGAGAATGTTTGACGTGTTCTAAGGTCAAAGCTGAGCATCAGAAACCATCAGGTCTACTTCAACAACCCGAAATCCCGGAATGGAAATGGGAAAACATTACCATGGATTTCATCACTAAATTGCCAAGGACTGCAAGTGGTTTTGATACTATTTGGGTAATAGTTGATCGTCTCACCAAATCAGCACACTTCCTACCAATAAGAGAAGATGACAAGATGGAGAAGTTAGCACGACTGTATTTGAAGGAAGTCGTCTCCAGACATGGAATACCAATCTCTATTATCTCGGATAGGGATGGCAGATTTATTTCAAGATTCTGGCAGACATTACAGCAAGCATTAGGAACTCGTCTAGACATGAGTACTGCCTATCATCCACAAACTGATGGGCAGAGCGAAAGGACGATACAAACGCTTGAAGACATGCTACGAGCATGTGTTATTGATTTCGGAAACAGTTGGGATCGACATCTACCGTTAGCAGAATTTTCCTACAACAACAGCTACCATTCAAGCATTGAGATGGCGCCGTTTGAAGCACTTTATGGTAGAAAGTGCAGGTCTCCGATTTGTTGGAGTGAAGTGGGGGATAGACAGATTACGGGTCCGGAGATTATACAAGAAACTACCGAGAAGATCATCCAAATTCAACAACGGTTGAAAACCGCCCAAAGTCGACAAAAGAGCTACGCTGACATTAAAAGAAAAGATATAGAATTTGAAATTGGAGAGATGGTCATGCTTAAAGTTGCACCTTGGAAAGGCGTTGTTCGATTTGGTAAACGAGGGAAATTAAATCCAAGGTATATTGGACCATTCAAGATTATTGATCGTGTCGGACCAGTAGCTTACCGACTAGAGTTACCACAACAACTCGCGGCTGTACATAACACTTTCCACGTCTCGAATTTAAAGAAATGTTTTGCTAAAGAAGATCTCACTATTCCGTTAGATGAAATCCAAATCAACGAAAAACTTCAATTCATCGAAGAACCCGTCGAAATAATGGATCGTGAGGTTAAAAGACTTAAGCAAAATAAGATACCAATTGTTAAGGTTCGATGGAATGCTCGTAGAGGACCCGAGTTCACCTGGGAGCGTGAAGATCAGATGAAGAAGAAATACCCGCATCTATTTCCAGAAGATTCGACAACACCTTCAACAACTTAAAATTTCGGGACGAAATTTATTTAACGGGTAGGTACTGTAGTGACCCGAACTTTTCCATGTTTATATATATTAATTGAGATTGATATTTACATGATTAAATGTTTCCAACATGTTAAGCAATCAAACTTTTTAAGACTTGATTAATTGAAATATGTTTCATATAGACAATTGACCACCCAAGTTGATCGGTGATTCACGAACGTTAAAACTTGTAAAAACTATATGATGACATATATATGGATATATATATATATATAGTTAACATGATACTATGATAAGAAAACATATCATAAAGTATATTAACAATGAACTACATATGTAAAAACAAGACTACTAACTTAATGATTTTTAAACGAGACATATATGTAACGATTATCGTTGTAAAGACATTTAATGTATATATATCATATTAAGAGATATTCATACATGATAATATCATGATAATATAATAATTTAAAATCTCATTTGATATTATAAACATTGGGTTAACAACATTTAACAAGATCGTTAACCTAAAGGTTTCAAAACAACACTTACATGTAACGACTAACGATGACTTAACGACTCAGTTAAAATGTATATACATGTAGTGTTTTAATATGTATTTATACACTTTTGAAAGACTTCAATACACTTATCAAAATACTTCTACTTAACAAAAATGCTTACAATTACATCCTCGTTCAGTTTCATCAACAATTCTACTCGTATGCACCCGTATTCGTACTCGTACAATACACAGCTTTTAGATGTATGTACTATTGGTATATACACTCCAATGATCAGCTCTTAGCAGCCCATGTGAGTCACCTAACACATGTGGGAACCATCATTTGGCAACTAGCATGAAATATCTCATAAAATTACAAAAATATGAGTAATCATTCATGACTTATTTACATGAAAACAAAATTACATATCCTTTATATCTAATCCATACACCAACGACCAAAAACACCTACAAACACTTTCATTCTTCAATTTTCTTCATCTAATTGATCTCTCTCAAGTTCTATCTTCAAGTTCTAAGTGTTCTTCATAAATTCCAAAAGTTCTAGTTTCATAAAATCAAGAATACTTTCAAGTTTGCTAGCTCACTTCCAATCTTGTAAGGTGATCATCCAACCTCAAGAAATCTTTGTTTCTTACAGTAGGTTATCATTCTAATACAAGGTAATGATCATATTCAAACTTTGGTTCAATTTCTATAACTATAACAATCTTATTTCAAGTGATGATCTTACTTGAACTTGTTTTCGTGTCATGATTCTGATTCAAGAACTTCGAGCCATCCAAGGATCCATTGAAGCTAGATCCATTTTTCTCTTTTCCAGTAGGTTTATCCAAGGAAATTAAGGTAGTAATGATGTTCATAACATCATTCGATTCATACATATAAAGCTATCTTATTCGAAGGTTTAAACTTGTAATCACTAGAACATAGTTTAGTTAATTCTAAACTTGTTCGCAAACAAAAGTTAATCCTTCTAACTTGACTTTTAAAATCAACTAAACACATGTTCTATATCTATATGATATGCTAACTTAATGATTTAAAACCTGGAAACACGAAAAACACCGTAAAACCGGATTTACGCCGTCGTAGTAACACCGCGGGCTGTTTTGGGTTAGTTAATTAAAAACTATGATAAACTTTGATTTAAAAGTTGTTATTCTGAGAAAATGATTTTTATTATGAACATGAAACTATATCCAAAAATTATGGTTAAACTCAAAGTGGAAGTATGTTTTCTAAAATGGTCATCTAGACGTCGTTCTTTCGACTGAAATGACTACCTTTACAAAAACGACTTGTAACTTATTTTTCCGACTATAAACCTATACTTTTTCTGTTTAGATTCATAAAATAGAGTTCAATATGAAACCATAGCAATTTGATTCACTTAAAACGGATTTAAAATGAAGAAGTTATGGGTAAAACAAGATTGGATAATTTTTCTCATTTTAGCTACGTGAAAATTGGTAACAAATCTATTCCAACCATAACTTAATCAACTTGTATTGTATATTATGTAATCTTGAGATACCATAGACACGTATACAATGTTTCGACCTATCATGTCGACACATCTATATATATTTCGGAACAACCATAGACACTCTATATGTGAATGTTGGAGTTAGCTATACAGGGTTGAGGTTGATTCCAAAAGATATATAGTTTGAGTTGTGATCAATACTGAGATACGTATACACTGGGTCGTGGATTGATTCAAGATAATATTTATCGATTTATTTCTGTACATCTAACTGTGGACAACTAGTTATAGGTTACTAACGAGGACAGCTGACTTAATAAACTTAAAACATCAAAATATATTAAAAGTGTTGTAAATATATTTTGAACATACTTTAATATATATGTATATATTGTTATAGGTTCGTGAATCAACAGTGGCCAAGTCTTACTTCCCGACGAAGTAAAAATCTGTGAAAGTGAGTTATAGTCCCACTTTTAAAATCTAATATTTTTGGGATGAGAATACATGCAGGTTTTATAAATGATTTACAAAATAGACACAAGTACGTGAAACTACATTCTATGGTTGAATTATCGAAATCGAATATGCCCCTTTTTATTAAGTCTGGTAATCTAAGAATTAGGGAACAGACACCCTAATTGACGCGAATCCTAAAGATAGATCTATTGGGCCTAACAAACCCCATCCAAAGTACCGGATGCTTTAGTACTTCGAAATTTATATCATATCCGAAGGGTGTCCCGGAATGATGGGGATATTCTTATATATGCATCTTGTTATTGTCGGTTACCAGGTGTTCACCATATGAATGATTTTTATCTCTATGTATGGGATGTGTATTGAAATATGAAATCTTGTGGTCTATTGTTACGATTTGATATATATAGGTTAAACCTATAACTCACCAACATTTTTGTTGACGTTTAAAGCATGTTTATTCTCAGGTGAATATTAAGAGCTTCCGCTGTTGCATACTAAAATAAGGACAAGATTTGGAGTCCATGTTTGTATGATATTGTGTAAAAACTGCATTCAAGAAACTGAATTCGATGTAACATATTTGTTTTGTAAACCATTATGTAATGGTCGTGTGTAAACAGGATATTTTAGATTATCATTATTTGATAATCTACGTAAAGCTTTTTAAACCTTTATTTATGAAATAAAGGTTATGGTTTGTTTTAAAAATGAATGCAGTCTTTGAAAAACGTCTCATATAGAGGTCAAAACCTCGCAACGAAATCAATTAATATGGAACGTTTTTAATCAATAAGAACGGGACATTTCAAATCTGCCTTGCGAGGTTTGTTCAAATGGTCATATTCAAGGCCCTAAACCTACGAGGTTCAACTCTCTCTTATGACTCAAAGCATCAGCCACGACATTGGTTTTTTTTTCCCGGAATGGCTAAAGGAGTTCACAATCATAATCGTTCAACAATTCAACCCATCTTCGCTACCTCATATTCCACTGTCTTTGATCAAAGATATGTTGAAGACTTTTGTGATCACTGTACACTGTACATTTGACCCCATATAAGTAATGGCTCCAATTCTTGAGTGCGAACACAACAGCTCCCAATTCTAAATCATGGGTTGTATAATTATGTTCATGAATCTTCAACTGACACGATGCATAAGCAATGACTTTCTTTCGTTGCATCAAAACACAACCAAAGTCTTGACACGAAGCATCACAATAGATAACAAAATCATCATTACCCTCTGGTAGTGATAATATCAGTGCAGAAGTTAACTTCTTCTTCTTCAGAGTTTGGAAAGCAGACTCTTGTTCACTCTTCCACTCGTACTTCTTCCCCTTATACGTTAAAGCAGTCAGAGGTTTCGCTACTCGTGAAAAATCTTGAAAGAACCTTCTATAATAGCCTGCCAAACCTAGGAACTGACGAATCTGAGTAAGAGTTTTCAGAAATTTCCCACTTTCCAATTACCTCAATCTTAGCAGGATCAACTTGAATTCCCTGTTTATTAACAACGTGCCCAAGGAATTGAACTTCTTTCAACCAGAGCAACCATTTAGAAAAATTCAGCATACATCTCTTCTTTTCTTAACAAATCAAGCACTTATCTTCGTGCTCTTGATCACTTCTTGGAATAGATAAGGATATAATCGATGAAAACGTTAACGAATTTATCCAGATATGGGCTACACACGGGGTTCATGAGGTATATGAACACAGCAGGTGCATTGGTTAATCCGAGCGGCATAACAAGAAATTCGTAGTGACCATAACGGGTACGAAAAGCGGTTTTCGAAATATCAGTTTCTTTAGCCCGCAGTTGGTGATAACCGGAATGAAGGTCAATCTTAGAATAAATGGATGAACCTTGGAGTTGATCGAACAGATCATCAATTCTCGGAAGAGGGTAACGGTTCTTAACCGTAAGCTTGTTCAACTTGCGATAATCTATACACCATCGGAACGAACCACCTTTCTTCTTAACAACAAAAACAGAAGCTCCCCAAGGGGACGAACTGGGACGAATGAAATATAGTTACAACAATGAAGGAAAATATATATGGAGTAGTCACATCGGTGGCATAGATATTTAAGGCAATTCTCTCAAAGGAGATAACGAGGATCATGGACTTCAAAGTAAATTTTGATTACATTTCTGAAAGGAAGACGTACAAAAGTTGTGATATTTCAGCGAGAGTGTACTTCCTTGTACAATGAGCGAGAAAATCTAGGATTCATCCATATTCTTAAATTTGTGTGCGGATGAAAAGAACGCGAATCATGGGTTATAAATAATGGCCGACTCCAGGTGGGATGAATCTCCAAAAATAATTTCGTGCACTCAAAGTATTGAATCCTAGGATTGAGGTTTACGAGGGTGTTGCGGTTGACAGCGAATATTGAGAGTAGAAACTCCTCAAACGGTCTAGTGTAATATATATCTATGATACCCACTATAACAGCAGTTGGGGTAGAAACCCGCCTAGCGCCTTTTCTACAATAGGGTGACCACCGAGCGTATCCCAGAAAATTGATTTATCGGTCCGTGTTTCGGCCATGTCCAACCATAAGAGGGAAAATTTTATGAGCGCAAAGACTTTCCAACAAAATTTATAAAACCGGCATCCAAAGTGGCGTAAGAGTTTCTATTAAAGAACTTAATGGTAAGTTTCATCCTTAAACGGAGGATGAGAAGAACTGTGATCCCGACACTCTGTAGGGTAATGCGAAAAGTTGGTAAAATCAACCAAAGGAGTTTTGAAAAAGCTTTAAACGTTTGATGTGACAACATAAACGGAACGAAGTTCTTAGTAAATTTAAAAGTATGTGCAACGTGTACCAATTTATATAAAACAAATTGACTTAGTCAAACAGCTTAATAAATGAGTGGTTTTAAAATAATTTTGAAGGTATGATTTAGTATATACTAGCCGAAATAGGTAAGTGTAAATTTATTCATTTGAATCCATACTTACATACGACTTTATAAATTGTATACATGACAAAATATTTCATTATTTCTATTCGCCCATAAATCTCGTGAGAACCGTCCAATTAAACAAATGTGTAAAACTCCCGATGATAAGCAGAGTATCTGTATTTCAGAGGTTACAAGTTGAAGTAAGATCGTGAAAGATCGA
The DNA here is from genome assembly GCF_046630445.1 of Rutidosis leptorrhynchoides. Classification (NCBI taxonomy): domain Eukaryota; kingdom Viridiplantae; phylum Streptophyta; class Magnoliopsida; order Asterales; family Asteraceae; genus Rutidosis; species Rutidosis leptorrhynchoides. Next base: position 249,474,423 of record NC_092343.1, read on the forward strand.
GTAAAGGACTTGAATCGCCGTGCGACATTTGACCAAGAAATGTTACGGGGTCATGAAAACCAATGAGTTAAATGTTGTTTTGACTATTATCAGGACATTAGTCCTTGGCCAAAACTCTTCCCGAGCGAAGCTGTTGCTAACAAGCGAGTTATGAAGGATAGAGCATGAGATAGATATTCTGGTTAAAATGAGCTTTTCGTATATCAACTAATAAGATAATGAATATCTTCCCTACCCATGTAATACATCGAAATTTCTAAATGAGTACTGTAAAAATTTTCTTTGAATCGCTTTCTATCCTCATGTCACAATATTGGGACTTCCTTATGAATTAACATAACATAATCACGTTGGCCTGACGCCATTATATTTCACTAACTCATAGTTCCATTCCAATATCACTACATGAGGTCAGGACACGCGATCAACCTCGAATTTCCACACAATTTCTCTAAAACGATTTCTTAAACAATGTGCTAAGGATAGCACAAGAGACAAAAACATCAAAAGTAATGAATAGGAGTAACGATGACATAAAAATGTCTTCAAAGTACCAAGAATCTCTAAAAGTCAAGAATGTCGTTTTCCGGTTCAAAAACCAAAGCACATAGGCGCAACGGCACAAAGGCACGTAATATAACAAGAATGTTATATACCTAAACATAATAGCTGACATTGAAATGTCGAGCATTTAGAAGTCAAGAATGACATCTCGCGTAATATAACTCAAACATTATATATACTTAACCATAACAGATTGTAGTGACCCGAACTTTTCCATGTTTATATATATTAATTGAGATTGATATTTACATGATTAAATGTTTCCAACATGTTAAGCAATCAAACTTGTTAAGACTTGATTAATTGAAATATGTTTCATATAGACAATTGACCACCCAAGTTGACCGGTGATTCACGAACGTTAAAACTTGTAAAAACTATATGATGACATATATATGGATATATATATAGTTAACATGATACTATGATAAGTAAACATATCATTAAGTATATTAACAATGAACTACATATGTAAAAACAAGACTACTAACTTAATGATTTTTAAACGAGACATATATGTAACGATTATCGTTGTAAAGACATTTAATGTATATATATCATATTAAGAGATATTCATACATGATAATATCATGATAATATAATAATTTAAAATCTCATTTGATATTATAAACATTGGGTTAACAACATTTAACAAGATCGTTAACCTAAAGGTTTCAAAACAACACTTACATGTAACGACTAACGATGACTTAACGACTCAGTTAAAATGTATATACATGTAGTGTTTTAATATGTATTTATACACTTTTGAAAGACTTCAATACACTTATCAAAATACTTCTACTTAACAAAAATGCTTACAATTACATCCTCGTTCAGTTTCATCAACAATTCTACTCGTATGCACCCGTATTCGTACTAGTACAATACACAGCTTTTAGATGTATGTACTATTGGTATATACACTCCAATGATCAGCTCTTAGCAGCCCATGTGAGTCACCTAACACATGTGGGAACCATCATTTGGCAACTAGCATGAAATATCTCATAAAATTACAAAAATATGAGTAATCATTCATGACTTATTTACATGAAAACAAAATTACATATCCTTTATATCTAATCCATACACCAACGACCAAAAACACCTACAAACACTTTCATTCTTCAATTTTCTTCATCTAATTGATCTCTCTCAAGTTCTATCTTCAAGTTCTAAGTGTTCTTCATATATTCTACAAGTTCTAGTTACATAAAATCAAGAATACTTTCAAGTTTGCTAGCTCACTTCCAATCTTGTAAGGTGATCATCCAACCTCAAGAAATCTTTGTTTCTTACAGTAGGTTATCATTCTAATACAAGGTAATAATCATATTCAAACTTTGGTTCAATTTCTATAACTATAACAATCTTATTTCAAGTGATGATCTTACTTGAACTTGTTTTCGTGTCATGATTCTGCTTCAAGAACTTCGAGCCATCCAAGGATCCATTGAAGCTAGATCCATTTTTCTCTTTTCCAGTAGGTTTATCCAAGGAACTTAAGGTAGTAATGATGTTCATAACATCATTCGATTCATACATATAAAGCTATCTTATTCGAAGGTTTAAACTTGTAATCACTAGAACATAGTTTAGTTAATTCTAAACTTGTTCGCAAACAAAAGTTAATCCTTCTAACTTGACTTTTAAAATCAACTAAACACATGTTCTATATCTATATGATATGCTAACTTAATGATTTAAAACCTGGAAACACGAAAAACACCGTAAAACCGGATTTACGCCGTCGTAGTAACACCGCGGGCTGTTTTGGGTTAGTTAATTAAAAACTATGATAAACTTTGATTTAAAAGTTGTTATTCTGAGAAAATGATTTTTATTATGAACATGAAACTATATCCAAAAATTATGGTTAAACTCAAAGTGGAAGTATGTTTTCTAAAATGGTCATCTAGACGTCGTTCTTTCGACTGAAATGACTACCTTTACAAAAACGACTTGTAACTTATTTTTCCGACCATAAACCTATACATTTTCTGTTTAGATTCATAAAATAGAATTCAATATGAAACCATAGCAATTTGATTCACTCAAAACGGATTTAAAATGAAGAAGTTATGGGTAAAACAAGATTGGATAATTTTTCTCATTTTAGCTACGTGAAAATTGGTAACAAATCTATTCCAACCATAACTTAATCAACTTGTATTGTATATTATGTAATCTTGAGATACCATAGACACGTATACAATGTTTCGACCTATCATGTCGACACATCTATATATATTTCGGAACAACCATAGACACTCTATATGTGAATGTTGGAGTTAGCTATACAGGGTTGAGGTTGATTCCAAAATATATATAGTTTGAGTTGTGATCAATACTGAGATACGTATACACTGGGTCGTGGATTGATTCAAGATAATATTTATCGATTTATTTCTGTACATCTAACTGTGGACAACTAGTTGTAGGTTACTAACGAGGACAGCTGACTTAAGAAACTTAAAACATCAAAATATATTAAAAGTGTTGTAAATATATTTTGAACATACTTTGATATATATGTATATATTGTTATAGGTTCGTGAATCAACCAGTGGCCAAGTCTTACTTCCCGACGAAGTAAAAATCTGTGAAAGTGAGTTATAGTCCCACTTTTAAAATCTAATATTTTTGGGATGAGAATACATGCAGGTTTTATAAATGATTTACAAAATAGACACAAGTACGTGAAACTACATTCTATGGTTGAATTATCGAAATCGAATATGCCCCTTTTTATTAAGTCTGGTAATCTAAGAATTAGGGAACAGACACCCTAATTGACGCGAATCCTAAAGATAGATCTATCGGGCCCAACAAGCCCCATCCAAAGTACCGGATGCTTTAGTACTTCGAAATTTATATCATATCCGAAGGGTGTCCCGGAATGATGGGGATATTCTTATATATGCATCTTGTTAATGTCGGTTACCAGGTGTTTACCATATGAATGATTTTTATCTCTATGTATGGGATGTGTATTGAAATATGAAATCTTGTGGTCTATTATTATGATTTGATATATATAGGTTAAACCTATAACTCACCAACATTTTTGTTGACGTTTTAAGCATGTTTATTCTCAGGTGATTATTAAGAGCTTCCGCTGTCGCATACTTAAATAAGGACGAGATTTGGAGTCCATGCTTGTATGATATTGTGTAAAAACTGCATTCAAGAAACTTATTTTGTTGTAACATATTTGTATTGTAAACCATTATGTAATGGTCGTGTGTAAACAGGATATTTTAGATTATCATTATTTGATAATCTACGTAAAGCTTTTTAAAACCTTTATCTATGAAATAAAGGTTATGGTTTGTTTTAAAAATGAATGCAGTCTTTGAAAAACGTCTCATATAGAGGTCAAAACCTCGCAACGAAATCAATTAATATGGAACGTTTTTAATCAATAAGAACGGGACATTTCAGTTGGTATCAGAGCGTTGGTCTTAGAGAACCAGAATTTTGCATTAGTGTGTCTTATCGAGTTTGTTAGGATGCATTAGTGAGTCTGGACTTCGACCGTGTTTACTTGAAAAATGATTGCTTAACAAATTTTGTTGGAAACTATATATTTTTAACATGTGAATATTATGTGATATATTAATCTCTTAACGCGTTTGATATTATGTGATAGATGTCTACCTCTAGAACAAGTCCCATTGACTCACCTAATAATAATGAAGAGTCAAATGTAAATTGGAATGATTCGTGGACTGATTCACAAGTTCTCGAAGAGGAACCGGAAGAAGAGTCGGAACCGGAAGAAGAATCGGAACCGGAAGAAGAATCAGAACCGGATGAAGAAATAGAACCGGTGGGGGAAATAATAAAACGGTTAAGTAAAAGAAAATCCTCAACCAACTGACCAAGGTTAATTATGGTCAATGGTGTTTCCGCCAAGGAAGCAAAATATTGGGAGGATTACCAATTCTCCGATGAATCGGATTTCGACGAGAATTCCGATGATGTTATAGAAATTACCCCAACTGAATTTAAAAAGGAAAAAGAAAATAATAAGGGAAAGGGCATAAAAATAGAGAAATCTAATTCCAACCCCGATGAACTTTATATGTATCGTCAACCCCCGAAGTCCTTAAGTTGTAACAATGACCCGGGAACCTCTAAACCACCAGGTTTTTCTAAACCAATGTGGATCACGACGGCTCGTATTAGGGGAACATCATATATCCCTAGAAACTTGGCAAAACGAACCAAAACCGAAGAAGAAGAAACAAACGAGTCGGAATAAGATAGTTGTATTCGTGTGGTGTAATATATGTAATATAGTGTGCTTATGCTTTATGATATATGTAAAAATTGCTTGTATTAATAAGTATTTTTTTTTATGAATCTAACTCTTGTCTATTTTACAGTATAAAAACACAAAATGGATAGACAACCCAATATTTTAAGAGACCTACCCGGAGACATGATTGATGAAATCTTGTCTAGAGTCGGTCAGAATTCTTCGGCACAACTATTTAAGGCGAGATCAGTTTGTAAGACATTCGAAGAACGTCCCAAGAATGCCTTGGTTTATAAAAGGCTTTCGTTCGAAAGATGGGGGATATCACATTGGGAAATCCATAAGTTACGATGTGTTTACTTTGACGCATATATTGCGGGGAACCCAAATGCTATTTTACGCAATGGGTTAAGAAATTATTTTGACTCAATATATCCGAATATTGGACTTCGTGATTTAGAAAAAGCGGCTAACATGCAACATAAAGAAGCATGTTATGCTTACGGATTAGTAATGTTCGCTTCTCACCAAAGTGAGAACAAGAACATCGGGCTACAACTATTAAACAAAATGTTCTCACAAGTGACGGAGTCGGTACTTGGGGTAAGAAATGAGGTTTTTAGATTGTTACGGGACTGTTGGACATTACGTAACCCTCATCCCTTTGACAACGTTACAACACGCTGTCTTATCAACGGACATAACGGTTATGTTCCACAAGACCAAGGATGGGAAGTAATCCTAGTAAAACCAGAATGCATGACTTGTTTCTGGACGTATGAATTACGTGTCTTTATTGCCTTTGCTGAACGACTTGTATACTAGCAAGAATTATCTTCACAACCATCTTGTATCAAATTTATTGTGTGCTATATTTCATGCTATATGTAAAATAAGCGGTATTGTAAGTTTGTAAAATATTGTGTAAAAGTTTGAACGCGAATTATTATTATAATCAGTTTTTCATATAGAATTGTAGTAGTTGAATTGTATATTAGCTACTAAGTATGAACTTAACGGGTAGGTACTACCCGAATTTAAACTTATAAAATGCTAATATGAAGAAAAAGCTTTTATAAATGAGTTCATATTATGCTACGAAATACTATTAACTACTCTTAATATTCTGTATGATTAACTTGTTCCATTTGACTATTTTGAAGGAAATGGCACCGACTACTCGACACACCGTGAATATGAATGAAGAGGAATTCCGTACTTTTCTAACTTCAAGCATAGCCGCAGTACAGGCTGCGCTACATACCAACAATAACCTTGGATCTAGCAGTACAGGAAATCGTGTAGGATGCACCTACAAAGAATTCACTGCCTGCAAACCTTTGGAATTTGATGGAACCGAAGGACCGATCGGATTGAAACGGTGGACCGAGAAGGTCGAATCGGTGTTTGCCATAAGTAAGTGTACTGAAGAGGACAAAGTGAAGTACGCTACGCATACCTTCACAGGTTCTGCGTTAACATGGTGGAATACCTATCTAGAGCAAGTCGGACAAGACGATGCGTACGCACTACCGTGGTCAGCATTCAAGCACTTGATGAACGAGAAGTACCGTCCCAGAACCGAGGTCAATAAGCTCAAGACAGAACTTAGAGGGTTACGAACCCAAGGATTTGATATTACCACGTACGAAAGACGATTCACAGAATTGTGCCTATTGTGTCCGGGAGCATTCGAAGATGAGGAAGAGAAGATCGACGCGTTTGTGAAAGGATTACCGGAAAGAATCCAAGAAGATATAAGTTCACATGAGCCCGCCTCCATACAACAGGCATGTAGAATGGCTCACAAACTCGTGAACCAGATTGAAGGAAGAATTAAAGAACAGACTGCTGAAGAGGCCAATGTGAAGCAAGTCAAAAGAAAGTGGGAGGAAAACGGTGATAAGAATCACCAATACAACAACAACAGCAATTACAACAATAATCGCAACAATTATCCCAACAATCGCAACATCAATCGCAACAACAACAAACGGCCCAACAACAACAACAACAACAACAACAACAACTACAACAATCATCCCAACAACAATAATAACCGCAACAACAACAACAATCAGAAGCAGCTATGTCAAATGTGTGAAAAGAATCACTCGGGGTTCTGCACCAAATTTTGCAACAAGTGTAAAAGAAATGGTCATAGCGCGGCGAAGTGTGAGGTCTACGGACCAGGGGTTAATAGAACGAAAGGAACAAATGGTGTCGGAACGAGTAATGGCGGAGCAAGTAGTGTCGGAGCAAGTTATGCCAATGTAGTTTGTTATAAATGTGGAAAACCGGGCCACATTATTAGAAATTGCCCGAACTAGGAGAACACGAATGGACAAGGCCGTGGAAGGGTTTTCAATATTAATGCGGCAGAGGCACAGGAAGACCCGGAGCTTTTTACGGGTACGTTTCTTATTGACAATAAATCTGCTTACGTTTTATTTGATTCGGGTGCGGATAGAAGCTATATTGTAGTGACCCGAACTTTTCCATGTTTATATATATTAATTGAGATTGATATTTACATGATTAAATGTTTCCAACATGTTAAGCAATCAAACTTGTTAAGACTTGATTAATTGAAATATGTTTCATATAGACAATTGACCACCCAAGTTGATCGGTGATTCACGAACGTTAAAACTTGTAAAAACTATATGATGACATATATATGGATATATATATATATATATATAGTTAACATGATACTATGATAAGAAAACATATCATAAAGTATATTAACAATGAATTACATATGTAAAAACAAGACTACTAACTTAATGATTTTTAAACGAGACATATATGTAACGATTATCGTTGTAAAGACATTTAATGTATATATATCATATTAAGAGATATTCATACATGATAATATCATGATAATATAATAATTTAAAATCTCATTTGATATTATAAACATTGGGTTAACAACATTTAACAAGATCGTTAACCTAAAGGTTTCAAAACAACACTTACATGTAACGACTAACGATGACTTAACGACTCAGTTAAAATGTATATACATGTAGTGTTTTAATATGTATTTATACACTTTTGAAAGACTTCAATACACTTATCAAAATACTTCTACTTAACAAAAATGCTTACAATTACATCCTCGTTCAGTTTCATCAACAATTCTACTCGTATGCACCCGTATTCGTACTCGTACAATACACAGCTTTTAGATGTATGTACTATTGGTATATACACTCCAATGATCAGCTCTTAGCAGCCCATGTGAGTCACCTAACATATGTGGGAACCATCATTTGGCAACTAGCATGAAATATCTCATAAAATTACAAAAATATGAGTAATCATTCATGACTTATTTACATGAAAACAAAATTACATATCCTTTATATCTAATCCATACACCAACGACCAAAAACACCTACAAACACTTTCATTCTTCAATTTTATTCATCTAATTGATCTCTCTCAAGTTCTATCTTCAAGTTCTAAGTGTTCTTCATAAATTCCAAAAGTTCTAGTTTCATAAAATCAAGAATACTTTCAAGTTTGCTAGCTCACTTCCAATCTTGTAAGGTGATCATCCAACCTCAAGAAATCTTTGTTTCTTACAGTAGGTTATCATTCTAATACAAGGTAATAATCATATTCAAACTTTGGTTCAATTTCTATAACTATAACAATCTTATTTCAAGTGATGATCTTACTTGAACTTGTTTTCGTGTCATGATTCTGCTTCAAGAACTTCGAGCCATCCAAGGATCCATTGAAGCTAGATCCATTTTTCTCTTTTCCAGTAGGTTTATCCAAGGAAATTAAGGTAGTAATGATGTTCATAACATCATTCGATTCATACATATAAAGCTATCTTATTCGAAGGTTTAAACTTGTAATCACTAGAACATAGTTTAGTTAATTCTAAACTTGTTCGCAAACAAAAGTTAATCCTTCTAACTTGACTTTTAAAATCAACTAAACACATGTTCTATATCTATATGATATGCTAACTTAATGACTTAAAACCTGGAAACACGAAAAACACCGTAAAACCGAATTTACGCCGTCGTAGTAACACCGCGGGCTGTTTTGGGTTAGTTAATTAAAAAACTATGATAAACTTTGATTTAAAAGTTGTTATTCTGAGAAAATGATTTTTATTATGAACATGAAACTATATCCAAAAATTATGGTTAAACTCAAAGTGGAAGTATGTTTTCTAAAATGGTCATCTAGACGTCGTTCTTTCGACTGAAATGACTACCTTTACAAAAACGACTTGTAACTTATTTTTCCGACTATAAACCTATAATTTTTCTGTTTAGATTCATAAAATAGAGTTCAATATGAAACCATAGCAATTTGATTCACTCAAAACGGATTTAAAATGAAGAAGTTATGGGTAAAACAAGATTGGATAATTTTTCTCATTTTAGCTACGTGAAAATTGGTAACAAATCTATTCCAACCATAACTTAATCAACTTGTATTGTATATTATGTAATCTTGAGATACCATAGACACGTATACAATGTTTCGACCTATCATGTCGACACATCTATATATATTTCGGAACAACCATAGACACTCTATATGTGAATGTTGGAGTTAGCTATACAGGGTTGAGGTTGATTCCAAAATATATATAGTTTGAGTTGTGATCAATACTGAGATACGTATACACTGGGTCGTGGATTGATTCAAGATAATATTTATCGATTTATTTCTGTACATCTAACTGTGGACAACTAGTTATAGGTTACTAACGAAGACAGCTGACTTAATAAACTTAAAACATCAAAATATATTAAAAGTGTTGTAAATATATTTTGAACATACTTTAATATATATGTATATATTGTTATAGGTTCGTGAATCAACAGTGGCCAAGTCTTACTTCCCGACGAAGTAAAAATCTGTGAAAGTGAGTTATAGTCCCACTTTTAAAATCTAATATTTTTGGGATGAGAATACATGCAGGTTTTATAAATGATTTACAAAATAGACACAAGTACGTGAAACTACATTCTATGGTTGAATTATCGAAATCGAATATGCCCCTTTTTATTAAGTCTGGTAATCTAAGAATTAGGGAACAGACACCCTAATTGACGCGAATCCTAAAGATAGATCTATTGGGCCTAACAAACCCCATCCAAAGTACCGGATGCTTTAGTACTTCGAAATTTATATCATATCCGAAGGGTGTCCCGGAATGATGGGGATATTCTTATATATGCATCTTGTTATTGTCGGTTACCAGGTGTTCACCATATGAATGATTTTTATCTCTATGTATGGGATGTGTATTGAAATATGAAATCTTGTGGTCTATTGTTACGATTTGATATATATAGGTTAAACCTATAACTCACCAACATTTTTGTTGACGTTTAAAGCATGTTTATTCTCAGGTGAATATTAAGAGCTTCCGCTGTTGCATACTAAAATAAGGACAAGATTTGGAGTCCATGTTTGTATGATATTGTGTAAAAACTGTATTCAAGAAACTGATTTCGATGTAACATATTTGTATTGTAAACCATTATGTAATGGTCGTGTGTAAACAGGATATTTTAGATTATCATTATTTGATAATCTACGTAAAGCTTATTAAACCTTTATTTATGAAATAAAGGTTATGGTTTGTTTTAAAAATGAATGCAGTCTTTGAAAAACGTCTCATATAGAGGTCAAAACCTCGCAACGAAATCAATTAATATGGAACATTTTTAATCAATAAGAACGGGACATTTCAGTTGGTATCCGAGCGTTGGTCTTAGAGAACCAGAAAATTTGCATTAGTGTGTCTTATCGAGTTTGTTAGGATGCATTAGTGAGTCTGGACTTCGACCGTGTTTTCTTTAAAAATGATTGCTTAACATTTTTTTTGGAAACTATATATTTTTAACATATGAATATTATGTGATATATTAATCTCTTAACGTGTTTGATATTATGTGATAGATGTCTACCTCTAGAACAAGTCCCATTGACTCATCTAATAATAATGAAGAGTCAAATGTAAATTGGAATGATTTGTGGACTGATTCACAAGTTCCCGAAGAGGAACCGGAAGAAGAGTCGGAACCGGAAGAAGAATCGGAACCGGAAGAAGAATCGGAACCGGATGAAGAAATAGAACCGGTGGGGGAAATAATAAAACGGTTAAGTAAAAGAAAATCCTCAACCAACCGACCAAAGTTAATTATGGTCAATGGTGTTTCCGCCAAGGAAGCAAAATATTGGGAGGATTACCAATTCTCCGATGAATCGGATTCCGACGAGAATTCTGATGATGTTATAGAAATTACCCCAACTGAATTTAAAAAGGCAAAAGAAAATAATAAGGGAAAGGGCATAAAAATAGAGAAATCTAATTCCAACCCCGATGAACTTTATATGTATCGTCAACCCCCGAAGTCCTTAAGTTGTAACAATGACCCGGGAACCTCTAAACCACCAGGTTTTTCTAAACCAATGTGGACAACGACGGCTCGTATTAGGGGAACATCATATATCCCTAGAAACTTGGCAAAACGAACCAAAACCGAAGAAGAAGAAACGAGCGAGTCGAAATAAGATAGTTGTATTCGTGTGGTGTAATATATGTAATATAGTGTTCTTATGCTTTATGATATATGTAAAAATTGCTTGTATTAATAAGTATTTTTTTTATGAATCTAACTCTTGTCTATTTTACAGTTTAAAAACACAAAATGGATAGACAACCCAATATTTTAAGAGACCTACCCGGAGACATGATTGATGAAATCTTGTCTAGAGTCGGCCAGAATTCTTCGGCACAACTATTTAAGGCGAGATCAGTTTGTAAGACATTCGAAGAACGTTCCAAGAATGTCTTGGTTTATAAGAGACTTTCGTTTGAAAGATGGGGGATATCACATTGGGAAACCCATAAGTTACGATGTGTTTACTTTGACGCATATATTGCGGGGAACCCAAATGCTATTTTACGCAACGGGTTAAGAAATTATTTTGACTCAATATATCCGAATATTGGACTTCGTGATTTAGAAAAAGCGGCTAACATGCAACATAAAGAAGCATGTTATGCTTACGGATTAGTAATGTTCGCTTCTCACCAAAGTGAGAACAAGAACATCGGGCTACAACTATTAAACAAAACGTTTCCACAAGTGACGGAGTCGGTAATTGGGGTAAGAAATGAGGTTTTTAGATTATTACGGGACTGTTGGACATTACGTAACCCTCGTCCCTTTGATGACGTTACAACACGCTGTCTTATCAACGGCCATAACGGTTATGTTGCACAAGACCAAGGATGGGAAGTAGTCCTAGTAAAACCAGAATGCATGACTTGTTTCTGGACGTATGAATTACGTGTCTTTATTGCCTTTGCTGAACGACTTGTGTACTAGCTAGAATTGTCTTCACAACTATCTTGTATCAAAGTTATTGTGTGCTATATTTCATGCTTTATGTAAAATAAGCGGTATTGTAAGTTTGTAAAATATTGTATAAAAGTTTGAACGCGAAATATTATTATAATCAGTTTTTCATATAGAATTGTAGTAGTTGAATTGTATATTAGCTACTAAGTATGAACTTAACGGGTAGGTACTACCCGAATTTAAACTTATAAAACGCTAATATGAAGAAAAAGCTTTTATAAATGAGTTCATATTATGCTACGAAATACTATTAACTACTCTTAATATTCTGTATGATTAACTTGTTCCATTTAACTATTTTGAAGGAAATGGCACCGACTACTCGACACACCGTGAATATGAATGAAGAGGAATTCCGTACTTTTCTAGCTTCAAACATAGCCGCAGTACAGGCTGCGCTACATACCAACAATAACCTTGGATCTAGCAGTACAGGAAATCGTGTAGGATGCACCTACAAAGAATTCACTGCTTGCAAACCTTTGGAATTTGATGGAACCGAAGGACCGATCGGATTGAAACGGTGGACCGAGAAGGTTGAATCGGTGTTTGCCATAAGTAAGTGTACTGAAGAGGACAAAGTGAAGTACGCTACGCATACCTTCACAGGTTCTGCGTTAACATGGTGGAATACCTATCTAGAGCAAGTGGGACAAGATGATGCGTACGCACTACCGTGGTCAGCATTCAAGCACTTGATGAACGAGAAGTACCGTCCCAGAACCGAGGTCAATAAGCTCAAGACAGAACTTAGAGGGTTACGAACCCAAGGATTTGATATTACCACGTACGAAAGACGATTCACAGAATTGTGCCTATTGTGTCCGGGAGCATTCGAAGATGAGGAAGAGAAGATCGACGCGTTTGTGAAAGGATTACCGGAAAGAATCCAAGAAGATATAAGTTCACACGAGCCCACCTCCATACAACAGGCATGTAGAATGGCTCACAAACTAGTGAACCAGATTGAAGAAAGAATTAAAGAACAGACTGCTGAAGAGGCCAATGTGAAGCAAGTCAAAAGAAAGTGGGAGGAAAACGGTGATAAGAATCACCAATACAACAACAACAGCAATTACAACAATAATCGCAACAATTATCCCAACAATCGCAACATCAATCGCAACTACAACAAACGGCCCAACAACAACAACAACAACAACAGCAACTACAACAATCATCCCAACAACAATAATAACCGCAACAACAACAACAATCAGAAGCAGCTATGCCAAAGGTGTGAAAAGAATCACTCGGGGTTCTGCACCAAATTTTGCAACAAGTGTAAAAGAAATGGTCATAGCGCGGCGAAGTGTGAGGTCTACGGACCAGGGGTTAATAGAACGAAAGGAACAAATGGTGTCGGAACGAGTAATGGCGGAGCAAGTAGTGTCGGAGCAAGTTATGCCAATGTAGTTTGTTATAAATGTGGAAAACCAGGCCACATTATTAGAAATTGCCCGAACCAGGAGAACACGAATGGACAAGGCCGTGGAAGAGTTTTCAATATTAATGCGGTAGAGGCACAGGAAGACCCGGAGCTTGTTACGGGTACGTTTCTTATTGACAATAAATCTGCTTACGTTTTATTTGATTCGGGTGCGGATAGAAGCTATATGAGTAGAGATTTTTGTGCTAAATTAAGTTGTCCATTAACGCCTTTGGATAGTAAATTTTTACTCGAATTAGCAAATGGTAAATTAATTTCAGCAGATAATATATGTCGGAATCGAGAAATTAAACTGGTTAGCGAAACATTTAAGATTGATTTGATACCAGTAGAGTTAGGGAGTTTTGATGTGATAATCGGTATGGACTGGTTGAAAGAAGTGAAAGCGGAGATCGTTTGTTACAAAAATGCAATTCGCATTATACGAGAAAAAGGAAAACCCTTAATGGTGTACGGAGAAAAGGGCAACACGAAGCTACATCTTATTAGTAATTTGAAGGCACAAAAACTAATAAGAAAAGGTTGCTATGCTGTTCTAGCACACGTCGAGAAAGTACAAACTGAAGAAAAGAGCATCAATGATGTTCCCATTGCAAAAGAATTTCCCGATGTATTTCCGAAAGAATTACCGGGATTACCCCCACATCGATCCGTTGAATTTCAAATAGATCTTGTACCAGGAGCTGCACCAATAGCTCGTGCTCCTTACAGACTCGCACCCAGCGAGATGAAAGAACTGCAAAGCCAATTACAAGAACTTTTAGAGCGTGGTTTCATTCGACCAAGCACATCACCGTGGGGAGCTCCTGTTTTGTTTGTCAAGAAGAAAGATGGTACATTCAGGTTGTGTATCGACTACCGAGAGTTGAACAAACTTACCATCAAGAACCGCTACCCACTACCGAGAATCGACGACTTATTTGATCAACTACAAGGCTCGTCTATTTATTCAAAGATTGACTTACGTTCCGGGTATCATCAAATGCGGGTGAAAGAAGATGATATTCCAAAGACTGCTTTCAGAACACGTTACGGTCATTACGAGTTTATGGTCATGCCGTTTGGTTTAACTAATGCACCAGCTGTGTTCATGGACCTTATGAACCGAGTGTGTGGACCATACCTTGACAAGTTTGTCATTGTTTTTATTGATGACATACTTATTTACTCAAAGAATGACCAAGAACACGGTGAACATTTGAGAAAGGTGTTAGAAGTATTGAGGAAGGAAGAATTGTACGCTAAGTTTTCAAAGTGTGCATTTTGGTTGGAAGAAGTTCAATTCCTCGGTCACATAGTGAACAAAGAAGGTATTAAGGTGGATCCGGCAAAGATAGAAACTGTTGAAAAGTGGGAAACCCCGAAAACTCCGAAACACATACGCCAGTTTTTAGGACTAGCTGGTTACTACAGAAGGTTCATCCAAGACTTTTCCAGAATAGCAAAACCCTTGACTGCATTAACGCATAAAGGGAAGAAATTTGAATGGAATGATGAACAAGAGAAAGCGTTTCAGTTATTGAAGAAAAAGCTAACTACGACACCTATATTGTCATTACCTGAAGGGAATGATGATTTTGTGATTTATTGTGATGCATCAAAGCAAGGTCTCGGTTGTGTATTAATGCAACGAACGAAGGTGATTGCTTATGCGTCTAGACAATTGAAGATTCACGAACAAAATTATACGACGCATGATTTGGAATTAGGCGCGGTTGTTTTTGCATTAAAGACTTGGAGGCACTACTTATATGGGGTCAAAAGTATTATATATACCGACCACAAAAGTCTTCAACACATATTTAATCAGAAACAACTGAATATGAGGCAGCGTAGGTGGATTGAATTATTGAATGATTACGACTTTGAGATTCGTTACCACCCGGGGAAGGCAAATGTGGTAGCCGATGCCTTGAGCAGGAAGGACAGAGAACCCATTCGAGTAAAATCTATGAATATAATGATTCATAATAACATTACTACTCAAATAAAGGAGGCGCAACAAGGAGTTTTAAAAGAGGGAAATTTAAAGGATGAAATACCCAAAGGATTGGAGAAGCATCTTAATATTCGGGAAGACGGAATCTGTAGTGACCCGAACTTTTCCATGTTTATATATATTAATTGAGATTGATATTTACATGATTAAATGTTTCCAACATGTTAAGTAATCAAACTTGTTAAGACTTGATTAATTGAAATATGTTTCATATAGACAATTGACCACCCAAGTTGATCGGTGATTCACGAACGTTAAAACTTGTAAAAACTATATGATGACATATATATGGATATATATATATATAGTTAACATGATACTATGATAAGAAAACATATCATAAAGTATATTAACAATGAACTACATATGTAAAAACAAGACTACTAACTTAATGATTTTTAAACGAGACATATATGTAACGATTATCGTTGTAAAGACATTTAATGTATATATATCATATTAAGAGATATGCATACATGATAATATCATGATAATATAATAATTTAAAATCTCATTTGATATTATAAACATTGGGTTAACAACATTTAACAAGATCGTTAACCTAAAGGTTTCAAAACAATACTTACATGTAACGACTAACGATGACTTAACGACTCAGTTAAAATGTATATACATGTAGTGTTTTAATATGTATTTATACACTTTTGAAAGACTTCAATACACTTATCAAAATACTTCTACTTAACAAAAATGCTTACAATTACATCCTCGTTCAGTTTCATCAACAATTCTACTCGTATGCACCCGTATTCGTACTCGTACAATACACAGCTTTTAGATGTATGTACTATTGGTATATACACTCCAATGATCAGCTCTTAGCAGCCCATGTGAGTCACCTAACACTAGGGCTGTGCATGGTCCATACCCGGACCGGACCAGACAATACCCGGACCGGACCGAAACCCGAATTTTTATGAAAGTAGGAACCAAGGACCGGACCATTCATACATGGTTCGGTTTGGTCCGGTTCTAACTTCGATCCGAGTGGTTCTGGTACATACCCAACCCATTTAGATTTTTGAAAAACTAATATATATATATATATATATATATATATATATATATATATATATATATATATATATATATATATCCATATTCTTTCATTCCCATATTTAGAAATGTACATCATATAACTATCAATATATAATACGCATAATTAAAAAAACTTAATTATATAAATTCCATGCCTTTCGTTTACCCTTCGAGTTACGAAAAAGTGTATATATATACTATAGAACCGAGCTTATGGAGTTTGTATCATAATGTTCCTTATTTCATTTGGCTCCAAGTTATTACCGAAGTAGAAATCTTTTTCTTATTTAGATATTATTTTCATAATTATCTTGTATTGTATTTAGTATATATGTAATGTATGTGTAGGATCATTGCCTTAATAAACAAATAAATTAATAACACGGATATTACCCCCTACAAACATATATTTTCTCGGTTCGGTCCAAATACCCGTTTTTTCGGTTTTGGCCCGGACCGGACCGATACCCAAAAAAATGTAAATTTATGGACCAAGGACCGGACCAAATATCCTTGGGTATTTCGGTTTCGGTTCGGTTCCTTGTTGGTCCTCGGTTTTTTTCGGTTCTACCCTAACCATGAACACCCCTACCTAACACATGTGGGAACCATCATTTGGCAACTAGCATGAAATATCTCATAAAATTACAAAAATATGAGTAATCATTCATGACTTATTTACATGAAAACAAAATTACATATCCTTTATATCTAATCCATACACCAACGACCAAAAACACCTACAAACACTTTCATTCTTCAATTTTCTTCATCTAATTGATCTCTCTCAAGTTCTATCTTCAAGTTCTAAGTGTTCTTCATAAATTCCAAAAGTTCTAGTTTCATAAAATCAAGAATACTTTCAAGTTTGCTAGCTCACTTCCAATCTTGTAAGGTGATCATCCAACCTCAAGAAATCTTTGTTTCTTACAGTAGGTTATCATTCTAATACAAGGTAATAATCATATTCAAACTTTGGTTCAATTTCTATAACTATAACAATCTTATTTCAAGTGATGATCTTACTTGAACTTGTTTTCGTGTCATGATTCTGCTTCAAGAACTTCGAGCCATTCAAGGATCCATTGAAGCTAGATCCATTTTTCTCTTTTCCAGTAGGTTTATCCAAGGATATTAAGGTAGTAATGATGTTCATAACATCATTCGATTCATACATATAAAGCTATCTTATTCGAAGGTTTAAACTTGTAATCACTAGAACATAGTTTAGTTAATTCTAAACTTGTTCGCAAACAAAAGTTAATCCTTCTAACTTGACTTTTAAAATCAACTAAACACATGTTCTATATCTATATGATATGCTAACTTAATGATTTAAAACCTGGAAACACGAAAAACACCGTAAAACCGGATTTACGCCGTCGTAGTAACACCGCGGGCTGTTTTGGGTTAGTTAATTAAAAACTATGATAAACTTTGATTTAAAAGTTGTTATTCTGAGAAAATGATTTTTATTATGAACATGAAACTATATCCAAAAATTATGGTTAAACTCAAAGTGGAAGTATGTTTTCTAAAATGGTCATCTAGACGTCGTTCTTTCGACTGAAATGACTACCTTTACAAAAACGACTTGTAACTTATTTTTCCGACTATAAACCTATACTTTTTCTTTTTAGATTCATAAAATAGAGTTCAATATGAAACCATAGCAATTTGATTCACTCAAAACGGATTTAAAATGAAGAAGTTATGGGTAAAACAAGATTGGATAATTTTTCTCATTTTAGCTACGTGAAAATTGGTAACAAATCTATTCCAACCATAACTTAATCAACTTGTATTGTATATTATGTAATCTTGAGATACCATAGACACGTATACAATGTTTCGACCTATCATGTCGACACATCTATATATATTTCGGAACAACCATAGACACTCTATATGTGAATGTTGGAGTTAGCTATACAGGGTTGAGGTTGATTCCAAAATATATATAGTTTGAGTTGTGATCAATACTGAGATACGTATACACTGGGTCGTGGATTGATTCAAGATAATATTTATCGATTTATTTCTGTACATCTAACTGTGGACAACTAGTTATAGGTTACTAACGAGGACAGCTGACTTAATAAACTTAAAACATCAAAATATATTAAAAGTGTTGTAAATATATTTTGAACATACTTTAATATATATGTATATATTGTTATAGGTTCGTGAATCAACAGTGGCCAAGTCTTACTTCCCGACGAAGTAAAAATCTGTGAAAGTGAGTTATAGTCCCACTTTTAAAATCTAATATTTTTGGGATGAGAATACATGCAGGTTTTATAAATGATTTACAAAATAGACACAAGTACGTGAAACTACATTCTATGGTTGAATTATCGAAATTGAATATGCCCCTTTTTATTAAGTCTGGTAATCTAAGAATTAGGGAACAGACACCCTAATTGACGCGAATCCTAAAGATAGATCTATTGGGCCTAACAAACCCCATCCAAAGTACCGGATGCTTTAGTACTTCGAAATTTATATCATATCCGAAGGGTGTCCCGGAATGATGGGGATATTCTTATATATGCATCTTGTTAATGTCGGTTACCAGGTGTTCACCATATGAATGATTTTTATCTCTATGTATGGGATGTGTATTGAAATATGAAATCTTGTGGTCTATTGTTACAATTTGATATATATAGGTTAAACCTATAACTCACCAACATTTTTGTTGATGTTTAAAGCATGTTTATTCTCAGGTGAATATTAAGAGCTTCCGCTGTTGCATACTAAAATAAGGACAAGATTTGGAGTCCATGTTTGTATGATATTGTGTAAAAACTGCATTCAAGAAACTGATTTCGATGTAACATATTTGTATTGTAAACCATTATGTAATGGTCGTGTGTAAACAGGATATTTTAGATTATCATTATTTGATAATCTACGTAAAGCTTTTTAAACCTTTATTTATGAAATAAAGGTTATGGTTTGTTTTAAAAATGAATGCAGTCTTTGAAAAACGTCTCATATAGAGGTCAAAACCTCGCAACGAAATCAATTAATATGGAACGTTTTTAATCAATAAGAACGGGACATTTCAGTTGGTATCAGAGCGTTGGTCTTAGAGAACCAGAATTTTGCATTAGTGTGTCTTATCGAGTTTGTTAGGATGCATTAGTGAGTCTGGACTTCGACCGTGTTTACTTGAAAAATGATTGCTTAACAAATTTTGTTGGAAACTATATATTTTTAACATGTGAATATTATGTGATATATTAATCTCTTAACGCGTTTGATATTATGTGATAGATGTCTACCTCTAGAACAAGTCCCATTGACTCACCTAATAATAATGAAGAGTCAAATGTAAATTGGAATGATTCGTGGACTGATTCACAAGTTCCCGAAGAGGAACCGGAAGAAGAGTCGGAACCGGAAGAAGAATCGGAACCGGAAGAAGAATCGGAACCGGATGAAGAAATAGAACCGGTGGGGGAAATAATAAAACGGTTAAGTAAAAGAAAATCCTCAACCAACCGACCAAGGTTAATTATGGTCAATGGTGTTTCCGCCAAGGAAGCAAAATATTGGGAGGATTACCAATTCTCCGATGAATCGGATTCCGACGAGAATTCCGATGATGTTATAGAAATTACCCCAACTGAATTTAAAAAGGCACAAGAAAATAATAAGGGAAAGGGCATAAAAATAGAGAAATCTAATTCCAACCCCGATGAACTTTATATGTATCGTCAACCCCCGAAGTCCTTAAGTTGTAACAATGACCCGGGAACCTCTAAACCACCAGGTTTTTCTAAACCAATGTGGATAACGACGGCTCATATTAGGGGAAAATCATATATCCCTAGAAACTTGGCAAAACGAACCAAAACCGAAGAAGAAGAAACAAGCGAGTCGGAATAAGATAGTTGTATTCATGTGGTGTAATATATGTAATATAGTGTGCTTATGCTTTATGATATATGTAAAAATTGCTTGTATTAATAAGTATTTTTTTTTATGAATCTAACTCTTGTCTATTTTACAGTATAAAAACGCAAAATGGATAGACAACCCAATATTTTAAGAGACCTACCCGGAGACATGATTGATGAAATCTTGTCTAGAGTCGGTCAGAATTCCTCGGCACAACTATTTAAGGCGAGATCAGTTTGTAAGACATTCGAAGAACATTCCAAGAATGTCTTGGTTTATAAGAGACTTTCGTTTGAAAGATGGGGGATATCACATTGGGAAACCCATAAGTTACGATGTGTTTACTTTGACGCATATATTGCGGGGAACCCAAATGCTATTTTACGCAACGGGTTAAGAAATTATTTTGACTCAATGTATCCGAATATAGGACTTCATGATTTAGAAAAAGCGGCTAACATGCAACATAAAGAAGCATGCTATGCTTATGGGTTAGTAATGTTAACTTCTCACCAAAGTGAGAAAAAGAACATCGGGCTACAGCTATTAAACAAAATGTTCCCACAAGTGACGGAGTCGGTAATTGGGGTAAGAAATGAGGTTTTTAGATTGTTATGGGACTGTTGGACATTACGTAACCCTCGTCCCTTTGATGACGTTACAACACGCTGTCTTATCAACGGCCATAACGGTTATGTTGCACAAGACCAAGGATGGGAAGTAGTCCTAGTAAAACCAGAATGCATGACTTGTTTCTGGACGTATGAATTACGTGTCTTTATTGCCTTTGCTGAACGACTTGTGTACTAGCTAGAATTGTCTTCACAACTATCTTGTATCAAAGTTATTGTGTGCTATATTTCATGCTTTATGTAAAATAAGCGGTATTGTAAGTTTGTAAAATATTGTATAAAAGTTGAACGCGAAATATTATTATAATCAGTTTTTCATATAGAATTGTAGTAGTTGAATTGTATATTAGCTACTAAGTATGAACTTAACGGGTAGGTACTACCCGAATTTAAACTTATAAAACGCTAATATGAAGAAAAAGCTTTTATAAATGAGTTCATATTATGCTACGAAATACTATTAACTACTCTTAATATTCTGTATGATTAACTTGTTCCATTTAACTATTTTGAAGGAAATGGCACCGACTACTCGACACACCGTGAATATGAATGAAGAGGAATTCCGTACTTTTCTAGCTTCAAACATAGCCGCAGTACAGGCTGCGCTACATACCAACAATAACCTTGGATCTAGCAGTACAGGAAATCGTGTAGGATGCACCTACAAAGAATTCACTGCCTGCAAACCTTTGGAATTTGATGGAACCGAAGGACCGATCGGATTGAAACGGTGGACCGAGAAGGTTGAATCGGTGTTTGCCATAAGTAAGTGTACTGAAGAGGACAAAGTGAAGTACGCTACGCATACCTTCACAGGTTCTGCGTTAACATGGTGGAATACCTATCTAGAGCAAGTGGGACAAGATGATGCGTACGCACTACCGTGGTCAGCATTCAAGCACTTGATGAACGAGAAGTACCGTCCCAGAACCGAGGTCAATAAGCTCAAGACAGAACTTAGAGGGTTACGAACCCAAGGATTTGATATTACCACGTACGAAAGACGATTCACAGAATTGTGCCTATTGTGTCCGGGAGCATTCGAAGATGAGGAAGAGAAGATCGACGCGTTTGTGAAAGGATTACCGGAAAGAATCCAAGAAGATTTAAGTTCACACGAGCCCGCCTCCATACAACAGGCATGTAGAATGGCTCACAAACTAGTGAACCAGATTGAAGAAAGAATTAAAGAACAGACTGCTGAAGAGGCCAATGTGAAGCAAGTCAAAAGAAAGTGGGAGGAAAACGGTGATAAGAATCACCAATACAACAACAACAGCAATTACAACAATAATCGCAACAATTATCCCAACAATCGCAACATCAATCGCAACTACAACAAACGGCCCAACAACAACAACAACAACAACAGCAACTACAACAATCATCCCAACAACAATAATAACCGCAACAACAACAACAATCAGAAGCAGCTATGCCAAAGGTGTGAAAAGAATCACTCGGGGTTCTGCACCAAATTTTGCAACAAGTGTAAAAGAAATGGTCATAGCGCGGCGAAGTGTGAGGTCTACGGACCAGGGGTTAATAGAACGAAAGGAACAAATGGTGTCGGAACGAGTAATGGCGGAGCAAGTAGTATCGGAGCAAGTTATGCCAATGTAGTTTGTTATAAATGTGGAAAACCAGGCCACATTATTAGAAATTGCCCGAACCAGGAGAACACAAATGGACAAGGCCGTGGAAGAGTTTTCAATATTAATGCGGTAGAGGCACAGGAAGACCTGGAGCTTGTTACGGGTACGTTTCTTATTGACAATAAATCTGCTTACGTTTTATTTGATTCGGGTGCGGATAGAAGCTATATGAGTAGAGATTTTTGTGCTAAATTAAGTTGTCCATTGACGCCTTTGGATAGTAAATTTTTACTCGAATTAGCAAATGGTAAATTAATTTCAGCAGATAATATATGTCGGAATCGAGAAATTAAACTGGTTAGCGAAACATTTAAGATTGATTTGATACCAGTAGAGTTAGGGAGTTTTGATGTGATAATCGGTATGGACTGGTTGAAAGAAGTGAAAGCGGAGATCGTTTGTTACAAAAATGCAATTCGCATTATACGAGAAAAAGGAAAACCCTTAATGGTGTACGGAGAAAAGGGCAACACGAAGCTACATCTTATTAGTAATTTGAAGGCACAAAAACTAATAAGAAAAGGTTGCTATGTTGTTCTAGCACACGTCGAGAAAGTACAAACTGAAGAAAAGAGCATCAATGATGTTCCCATTGCAAAAGAATTTCCCGATGTATTTCCGAAAGAATTACCGGGATTACCCCCACATCGATCCGTTGAATTTCAAATAGATCTTGTACCAGGAGCTGCACCAATAGCTCGTGCTCCTTACAGACTCGCACCCAGCGAGATGAAAGAACTGCAAAGCCAATTACAAGAACTTTTAGAGCGTGGTTTCATTCGACCAAGCACATCACCGTGGGGAGCTCCTGTTTTGTTTGTCAAGAAGAAAGATGGTACATTCAGGTTATGTATCGACTACCGAGAGTTGAACAAACTTACCATCAAGAACCGCTACCCACTACCAAGAATCGACGACTTATTTGATCAACTACAAGGCTCGTCTGTTTATTCAAAGATTGACTTACGTTCCGGGTATCATCAAATGCGGGTGAAAGAAGATGATATTCCAAAGACCGCTTTCAGAACACGTTACGGTCATTACGAGTTTATGGTCATGCCGTTTGGTTTAACTAATGCACCAGCTGTGTTCATGGACCTTATGAACCGAGTGTGTGGACCATACCTTGACAAGTTTGTCATTGTTTTCATTGATGACATACTTATTTACTCAAAGAATGACCAAGAACACGGTGAACATTTGAGAAAGGTGTTAGAAGTATTGAGGAAGGAAGAATTGTACGCTAAGTTTTCAAAGTGTGCATTTTGGTTGGAAGAAGTTCAATTCCTCGGTCACATAGTAAACAAAGAAGGTATTAAGGTGGATCCGGCAAAGATAGAAACTGTTGAAAAGTGGGAAACCCCGAAAACTCCGAAACACATACGCCAGTTTTTAGGACTAGCTGGTTACTACAGAAGGTTCATCCAAGACTTTTCCAGAATAGCAAAACCCTTGACTGCATTAACGCATAAAGGGAAGAAATTTGAATGGAATGATGAACAAGAGAAAGCGTTTCAGTTATTGAAGAAAAAGCTAACTACGGCACCTATATTGTCATTGCCTGAAGGGAATGATGATTTTGTGATTTATTGTGATGCATCAAAGCAAGGTCTCGGTTGTGTATTAATGCAACGAACGAAAGTGATTGCTTATGCGTCTAGACAATTGAAGATTCACGAACAAAATTATACGACGCATGATTTGGAATTAGGCGCGGTTGTTTTTGCATTAAAGACTTGGAGGCACTACTTATATGGGGTCAAAAGTATTATATATACCGACCACAAAAGTCTTCAACACATATTTAATCAGAAACAACTGAATATGAGGCAGCGTAGGTGGATTGAATTATTGAATGATTACGACTTTGAGATTCGTTACCACCCGGGGAAGGCAAATGTGGTAGCCGATGCCTTGAGCAGGAAGGACAGAGAACCCATTCGAGTAAAATCTATGAATATAATGATTCATAATAACATTACTACTCAAATAAAGGAGGCGCAACAAGGAGTTTTAAAAGAGGGAAATTTAAAGGATGAAATACCCAAAGGATCGGAGAAGCATCTTAATATTCAGGAAGACGGAACCCGGTATAGGGCTGAAAGGATTTGGGTACCAAAATTTGGAGATATGAGAGAAATGGTACTTAGAGAAGCTCATAAAACCAGATACTCAATACATCCTGGAACGGGGAAGATGTACAAGGATCTCAAGAAACATTTTTGGTGGCCGGGTATGAAAGCCGATGTTGCTAAATACGTAGGAAAATGTTTGACGTGTTCTAAGGTCAAAGCTGAGCATCAGAAACCATCAGGTCTACTTCAACAACCCGAAATCCCGGAATGGAAATGGGAAAACATTACCATGGATTTCATCACTAAATTGCCAAGGACTGCAAGTGGTTTTGATACTATTTGGGTAATAGTTGATCGTCTCACCAAATCAGCACACTTCCTACCAATAAGAGAAGATGACAAGATGGAGAAGTTAGCACGACTGTATTTGAAGGAAGTCGTCTCCAGACATGGAATACCAATCTCTATTATCTCTGATAGGGATGGCAGATTTATTTCAAGATTCTGGCAGACATTACAGCAAGCATTAGGAACTCGTCTAGACATGAGTACTGCCTATCATCCACAAACTGATGGGCAGAGCGAAAGGACGATACAAACGCTTGAAGACATGCTACGAGCATGTGTTATTGATTTCGGAAACAGTTGGGATCGACATCTACCGTTAGCAGAATTTTCCTACAACAATAGCTACCATTCAAGCATTGAGATGGCGCCGTTTGAAGCACTTTATGGTAGAAAGTGCAGGTCTCCGATTTGTTGGAGTGAAGTGGGGGATAGACAGATTACGGGTCCGGAGATTATACAAGAAACTACCGAGAAGATCATCCAAATTCAACAACGGTTGAAAACCGCCCAAAGTCGACAAAAGAGCTACGCTGACATTAAAAGAAAAGATATAGAATTTGAAATTGGAGAGATGGTCATGCTTAAAGTTGCACCTTGGAAAGGCGTTGTTCGATTTGGTAAACGAGGGAAATTAAATCCAAGGTATATTGGACCATTCAAGATTATTGATCGTGTCGGACCAGTAGCTTACCGACTAGAGTTACCTCAACAACTCGCGGCTGTACATAACACTTTCCACGTCTCGAATTTAAAGAAATGTTTTGCTAAAGAAGATCTCACTATTCCGTTAGATGAAATCCAAATCAACGAAAAACTTCAATTCATCGAAGAACCCGTCGAAATAATGGATCGTGAGGTTAAAAGACTTAAGCAAAACAAGATACCAATTGTTAAGGTTCGATGGAATGCTCGTAGAGGACCCGAGTTCACCTGGGAGCATGAAGATCAGATGAAGAAGAAATACCCGCATCTATTTCCAGAAGATTCGTCAACACCTTCAACAGCTTAAAATTTCGGGACGAAATTTATTTAACGGGTAGGTACTGTAGTGACCCGAACTTTTCCATGTTTATATATATTAATTGAGATTGATATTTACATGATTAAATGTTTCCAACATGTTAAGTAATCAAACTTGTTAAGACTTGATTAATTGAAATATGTTTCATATAGACAATTGACCACCCAAGTTGATCGGTGATTCACGAACGTTAAAACTTGTAAAAACTATATGATGACATATATATGGATATATATATATATAGTTAACATGATACTATGATAAGAAAACATATCATAAAGTATATTAACAATGAACTACATATGTAAAAACAAGACTACTAACTTAATGATTTTTAAACGAGACATATATGTAACGATTATCGTTGTAAAGACATTTAATGTATATATATCATATTAAGAGATATGCATACATGATAATATCATGATAATATAATAATTTAAAATCTCATTTGATATTATAAACATTGGGTTAACAACATTTAACAAGATCGTTAACCTAAAGGTTTCAAAACAACACTTACATGTAACGACTAACGATGACTTAACGACTCAGTTAAAATGTATATACATGTAGTGTTTTAATATGTATTTATACACTTTTGAAAGACTTCAATACACTTATCAAAATACTTCTACTTAACAAAAATGCTTACAATTACATCCTCGTTCAGTTTCATCAACAATTCTACTAGTATGCACCCGTATTCGTACTCGTACAATACACAGCTTTTAGATGTATGTACTATTGGTATATACACTCCAATGATCAGCTCTTAGCAGCCCATGTGAGTCACCTAACACATGTGGGAACCATCATTTGGCAACTAGCATGAAATATCTCATAAAATTACAAAAATATGAGTAATCATTCATGACTTATTTACATGAAAACAAAATTACATATCCTTTATATCTAATCCATACACCAACGACCAAAAACACCTACAAACACTTTCATTCTTCAATTTTCTTCATCTAATTGATCTCTCTCAAGTTCTATCTTCAAGTTCTAAGTGTTCTTCATAAATTCCAAAAGTTCTAGTTTCATAAAATCAAGAATACTTTCAAGTTTGCTAGCTCACTTCCAATCTTGTAAGGTGATCATCCAACCTTAAGAAATCTTTGTTTCTTACAGTAGGTTATCATTCTAATACAAGGTAATAATCATATTCAAACTTTGGTTCAATTTCTATAACTATAACAATCTTATTTCAAGTGATGATCTTACTTGAACTTGTTTTCGTGTCATGATTCTGCTTCAAGAACTTCGAGCCATTCAAGGATCCATTGAAGCTAGATCCATTTTTCTCTTTTCCAGTAGGTTTATCCAAGGAAATTAAGGTAGTAATGATGTTCATAACATCATTCGATTCATACATATAAAGCTATCTTATTCGAAGGTTTAAACTTGTAATCACTAGAACATAGTTTAGTTAATTCTAAACTTGTTCGCAAACAAAAGTTAATCCTTCTAACTTGACTTTTAAAATCAACTAAACACATGTTCTATATCTATATGATATGCTAACTTAATGATTTAAAACCTGGAAACACGAAAAACACCGTAAAACCGGATTTACGCCGTCGTAGTAACACCGCGGGCTGTTTTGGGTTAGTTAATTAAAAACTATGATAAACTTTGATTTAAAAGTTGTTATTCTGAGAAAATGATTTTTATTATGAACATGAAACTATATCCAAAAATTATGGTTAAACTCAAAGTGGAAGTATGTTTTCTAAAATGGTCATCTAGACGTCGTTCTTTCGACTGAAATGACTACCTTTACAAAAACGACTTGTAACTTATTTTTCCGACTATAAACCTATACTTTTTCTTTTTAGATTCATAAAATAGAGTTCAATATGAAACCATAGCAATTTGATTCACTCAAAACGGATTTAAAATGAAGAAGTTATGGGTAAAACAAGATTGGATAATTTTTCTCATTTTAGCTACGTGAAAATTGGTAACAAATCTATTCCAACCATAACTTAATCAACTTGTATTGTATATTATGTAATCTTGAGATACCATAGACACGTATACAATGTTTCGACCTATCATGTCGACACATCTATATATATTTCGGAATAACCATAGACACTCTATATGTGAATGTTGGAGTTAGCTATACAGGGTTGAGGTTGATTCCAAAATATATATAGTTTGAGTTGTGATCAATACTGAGATACGTATACACTGGGTCGTGGATTGATTCAAGATAATATTTATCGATTTATTTCTGTACATCTAACTGTGGACAACTAGTTATAGGTTACTAACGAGGACAGCTGACTTAATAAACTTAAAACATCAAAATATATTAAAAGTGTTGTAAATATATTTTGAACATACTTTAATATATATGTATATATTGTTATAGGTTCGTGAATCAACAGTGGCCAAGTCTTACTTCCCGACGAAGTAAAAATCTGTGAAAGTGAGTTATAGTCCCACTTTTAAAATCTAATATTTTTGGGATGAGAATACATGCAGGTTTTATAAATGATTTACAAAATAGACACAAGTACGTGAAACTACATTCTATGGTTGAATTATCGAAATTGAATATGCCCCTTTTTATTAAGTCTGGTAATCTAAGAATTAGGGAACAGACACCCTAATTGACGCGAATCCTAAAGATAGATCTATTGGGCCTAACAAACCCCATCCAAAGTACCGGATGCTTTAGTACTTCGAAATTTATATCATATCCGAAGGGTGTCCCGGAATGATGGGGATATTCTTATATATGCATCTTGTTAATGTCGGTTACCAGGTGTTCACCATATGAATGATTTTTATCTCTATGTATGGGATGTGTATTGAAATATGAAATCTTGTGGTCTATTGTTACAATTTGATATATATAGGTTAAACCTATAACTCACCAACATTTTTGTTGACGTTTAAAGCATGTTTATTCTCAGGTGAATATTAAGAGCTTCCGCTGTTGCATACTAAAATAAGGACAAGATTTGGAGTCCATGTTTGTATGATATTGTGTAAAAACTGCATTCAAGAAACTGATTTCGATGTAACATATTTGTATTGTAAACCATTATGTAATGGTCGTGTGTAAACAGGATATTTTAGATTATCATTATTTGATAATCTACGTAAAGCTTTTTAAACCTTTATTTATGAAATAAAGGTTATGGTTTGCTTTAAAAATGAATGCAGTCTTTGAAAAACGTCTCATATAGAGGTCAAAACCTCGCAACGAAATCAATTAATATGGAACGTTTTTAATCAATAAGAACGGGACATTTCAGAACCCGGTATAGGGCTGAAAGGATTTGGGTACCAAAATTTGGAGATATGAGAGAAATGGTACTTAGAGAAGCTCATAAAACCAGATACTCAATACATCCTGGAACGGGGAAGATGTACAAGGATCTCAAGAAACATTTTTGGTGGCCGGGTATGAAAGCCGATGTTGCTAAATATGTAGGAGAATGTTTGACGTGTTCTAAGGTCAAAGCTGAGCATCAGAAACCATCAGGTCTACTTCAACAACCCGAAATCCCGGAATGGAAATGGGAAAACATTACCATGGATTTCATCACTAAATTGCCAAGGACTGCAAGTGGTTTTGATACTATTTGGGTAATAGTTGATCGTCTCACCAAATCAGCACACTTCCTGCCAATAAGAGAAGATGATAAGATGGAGAAGTTAGCACGACTGTATTTGAAGGAAGTCGTCTCCAGACATGGAATACCAATCTCTATTATCTCTGATAGGGATGGCAGATTTATTTCAAGATTCTGGCAGACATTGCAGCAAGCATTAGGAACTCGTCTAGACATGAGTACTGCCTATCATCCACAAACTGATGGGCAGAGCGAAAGGACGATACAAACGCTTGAAGACATGCTACGAGCATGTGTTATTGATTTCGGAAACAGTTGGGATCGACATCTACCGTTAGCAGAAGTTTCCTACAACAACAGCTACCATTCAAGCATTGAGATGGCGCCGTTTGAAGCACTTTATGGTAGAAAGTGCAGGTCTCCGATTTGTTGGAGTGAAGTGGGGGATAGACAGATTACGGGTCCGGAGATTATACAAGAAACTACCGAGAAGATCATCCAAATTCAACAACGGTTGAAAACCGCCCAAAGTCGACAAAAGAGCTACGCTGACATTAAAAGAAAAGATATAGAATTTGAAATTGGAGAGATGGTCATGCTTAAAGTTGCACCTTGGAAAGGCGTTGTTCGATTTGGTAAACGAGGGAAATTAAATCCAAGGTATATTGGACCATTCAAGATTATTGATCGTGTCGGACCAGTAGCTTACCGACTAGAGTTACCTCAACAACTCGCGGCTGTACATAACACTTTCCACGTCTCGAATTTAAAGAAATGTTTTGCTAAAGAAGATCTCACTATTCCGTTAGATGAAATCCAAATCAACGAAAAACTTCAATTCATCGAAGAACCCGTCGAAATAATGGATCGTGAGGTTAAAAGACTTAAGCAAAACAAGATACCAATTGTTAAGGTTCGATGGAATGCTCGTAGAGGACCTGAGTTCACCTGGGAGCGTGAAGATCAGATGAAGAAGAAATACCCGCATCTATTTCCAGAAGATTCGTCAACACCTTCAACAGCTTAAAATTTCGGGACGAAATTTATTTAACGGGTAGGTACTGTAGTGACCCGAACTTTTCCATGTTTATATATATTAATTGAGATTGATATTTACATGATTAAATGTTTCCAACATGTTAAGCAATCAAACTTGTTAAGACTTGATTAATTGAAATATGTTTCATATAGACAATTGACCACCCAAGTTGATCGGTGATTCACGAACGTTAAAACTTGTAAAAACTATATGATGACATATATATGGATATATATATATAGTTAACATGATACTATGATAAGAAAACATATCATAAAGTATATTAACAATGAACTACATATGTAAAAACAAGACTACTAACTTAATGATTTTTAAACGAGACATATATGTAACGATTATCGTTGTAAAGACATTTAATGTATATATATCATATTAAGAGATATTCATACATGATAATATCATGATAATATAATAATTTAAAATCTCATTTGATATTATAAACATTGGGTTAACAACATTTAACAAGATCGTTAACCTAAAGGTTTCAAAACAACACTTACATGTAACGACTAACGATGACTTAACGACTCAGTTAAAATGTATATACATGTAGTGTTTTAATATGTATTTATACACTTTTGAAAGACTTCAATACACTTATCAAAATACTTCTACTTAACAAAAATGCTTACAATTACATCCTCGTTCAGTTTCATCAACAATTCTACTCGTATGCACCCGTATTCGTACTCGTACAATACACAGCTTTTAGATGTATGTACTATTGGTATATACACTCCAATGATCAGCTCTTAGCAGCCCATGTGAGTCACCTAACATATGTGGGAACCATCATTTGGCAACTAGCATGAAATATCTCATAAAATTACAAAAATATGAGTAATCATTCATGACTTATTTACATGAAAACAAAATTACATAACCTTTATATCTAATCCATACACCAACGAACAAAAACACCTACAAACACTTTCATTCTTCAATTTTATTCATCTAATTGATCTCTCTCAAGTTCTATCTTCAAGTTCTAAGTGTTCTTCATAAATTCCAAAAGTTCTAGTTTCATAAAATCAAGAATACTTTCAAGTTTGCTAGCTCACTTCCAATCTTGTAAGGTGATCATCCAACCTCAAGAAATCTTTGTTTCTTACAGTAGGTTATCATTCTAATACTAGGTAATAATCATATTCAAACTTTGGTTCAATTTCTATAACTATAACAATCTTATTTCAAGTGATGATCTTACTTGAACTTGTTTTCGTGTCATGATTCTGCTTCAAGAACTTCGAGCCATCCAAGGATCCATTGAAGCTAGATCCATTTTTCTCTTTTCCAGTAGGTTTATCCAAGGAAATTAAGGTAGTAATGATGTTCATAACATCATTCGATTCATACATATAAAGCTATCTTATTCGAAGGTTTAAACTTGTAATCACTAGAACATAGTTTAGTTAATTCTAAACTTGTTCGCAAACAAAAGTTAATCCTTCTAACTTGACTTTTAAAATCAACTAAACACATGTTCTATATCTATATGATATGCTAACTTAATGACTTAAAACCTGGAAACACGAAAAACACCGTAAAACCGAATTTACGCCGTCGTAGTAACACCGCGGGCTGTTTTGGGTTAGTTAATTAAAAAACTATGATAAACTTTGATTTAAAAGTTGTTATTCTGAGAAAATGATTTTTATTATGAACATGAAACTATATCCAAAAATTATGGTTAAACTCAAAGTGGAAGTATGTTTTCTAAAATGGTCATCTAGACGTCGTTCTTTCGACTGAAATGACTACCTTTACAAAAACGACTTGTAACTTATTTTTCCGACTATAAACCTATAATTTTTCTGTTTAGATTCATAAAATAGAGTTCAATATGAAACCATAGCAATTTGATTCACTCAAAACGGATTTAAAATGAAGAAGTTATGGGTAAAACAAGATTGGATAATTTTTCTCATTTTAGCTACGTGAAAATTGGTAACAAATCTATTCCAACCATAACTTAATCAACTTGTATTGTATATTATGTAATCTTGAGATACCATAGACACGTATACAATGTTTCGACCTATCATGTCGACACATCTATATATATTTCGGAACAACCATAGACACTCTATATGTGAATGTTGGAGTTAGCTATACAGGGTTGAGGTTGATTCCAAAATATATATAGTTTGAGTTGTGATCAATACTGAGATACGTATACACTGGGTCGTGGATTGATTCAAGATAATATTTATCGATTTATTTCTATACATCTAACTGTGGACAACTAGTTATAGGTTACTAACGAAGACAGCTGACTTAATAAACTTAAAACATCAAAATATATTAAAAGTGTTGTAAATATATTTTGAACATACTTTAATATATATGTATATATTGTTATAGGTTCGTGAATCAACAGTGGCCAAGTCTTACTTCCCGACGAAGTAAAAATCTGTGAAAGTGAGTTATAGTCCCACTTTTAAAATCTAATATTTTTGGGATGAGAATACATGCAGGTTTTATAAATGATTTACAAAATAGACACAAGTACGTGAAACTACATTCTATGGTTGAATTATCGAAATCGAATATGCCCCTTTTTATTAAGTCTGGTAATCTAAGAATTAGGGAACAGACACCCTAATTGACGCGAATCCTAAAGATAGATCTATTGGGCCTAACAAACCCCATCCAAAGTACCGGATGCTTTAGTACTTCGAAATTTATATCATATCTGAAGGGTGTCCCGGAATGATGGGGATATTCTTATATATGCATCTTGTTATTGTCGGTTACCAGGTGTTCACCATATGAATGATTTTTATCTCTATGTATGGGATGTGTATTGAAATATGAAATCTTGTGGTCTATTGTTACGATTTGATATATATAGGTTAAACCTATAACTCACCAACATTTTTGTTGACGTTTAAAGCATGTTTATTCTCAGGTGAATATTAAGAGCTTCCGCTGTTGCATACTAAAATAAGGACAAGATTTGGAGTCCATGTTTGTATGATATTGTGTAAAAACTGCATTCAAGAAACTGATTTCGATGTAACATATTTGTATTGTAAACCATTATGTAATGGTCGTGTGTAAACAGGATATTTTAGATTATCATTATTTGATAATCTACGTAAAGCTTATTAAACCTTTATTTATGAAATAAAGGTTATGGTTTGTTTTAAAAATGAATGCAGTCTTTGAAAAACGTCTCATATAGAGGTCAAAACCTCGCAACGAAATCAATTAATATGGAACGTTTTTAATCAATAAGAACGGGACATTTCATATATGAGTAGAGATTTTTGTGCTAAATTAAGTTGTCCATTGACGCCTTTGGATAGTAAATTTTTACTCGAATTAGCAAATGGTAAATTAATTTCAGCAGACAATATATGTCGAAATCGAGAAATTAAACTGGTTAGCGAAACATTTAAGATTGATTTGATACCAGTAGAGTTAGGGAGTTTTGATGTGATAATCGGTATGGACTGGTTGAAAGAAGTGAAAGCGGAGATCGTTTGTTACAAAAATGCAATTCGCATTATACGAGAAAAAGGAAAACCCTTAATGGTGTACGGAGAAAAGGGCAACACGAAGCTACATCTTATTAGTAATTTGAAGGCACAAAAACTAATAAGAAAAGGTTGCTATGCTGTTCTAGCACACGTCGAGAAAGTACAAACTGAAGAAAAGAGCATCAATGATGTTCCCATTGCAAAAGAATTTCCCGATGTATTTCCGAAAGAATTACCGGGATTACCCCCACATCGATCCGTTGAATTTCAAATAGATCTTGTACCAGGAGATGCACCAATAGCTCGTGCTCCTTACAGACTCGCACCCAGCGAGATGAAAGAACTACAAAGCCAATTACAAGAACTTTTAGAGCGTGGTTTCATTCGACCAAGCACATCACCGTGGGGAGCTCCTGTTTTGTTTGTCAAGAAGAAAGATGGTACATTCAGGTTATGTATCGACTACCGAGAGTTGAACAAACTTAACATCAAGAACCGCTATCCACTACCGAGAATCGACGACTTATTTGATCAACTACAAGGCTCGTCTGTTTATTCAAAGATTGACTTACGTTCCGGGTATCATCAAATGCGGGTGAAAGAAGATGATATTCCAAAGACTGCTTTCAGAACACGTTACGGTCATTACGAGTTTATGGTCATGCCGTTTGGTTTAACTAATGCACCAGCTGTGTTCATGGACCTTATGAACCGAGTGTGTGGACCATACCTTGACAAGTTTGTCATTGTTTTCATTGATGACATACTTATTTACTCAAAGAATGACCAAGAACACGGTGAACATTTGAGAAAGGTGTTAGAAGTATTGAGGAAGGAAGAATTGTACGCTAAATTTTCAAAGTGTGCATTTTGGTTGGAAGAAGTTCAATTCCTCGGTCACATAGTGAACAAAAAAGGTATTAAGGTGGATCCGGCAAAGATAGAAACTGTTGAAAAGTGGGAAACCCCAAAAACTCCGAAACACATACGCCAGTTTTTAGGACTAGCTGGTTACTACAGAAGGTTCATCCAAGACTTTTCCAGAATAGCAAAACCCTTGACTGCATTAACGCATAAAGGGAAGAAATTTGAATGGAAGGATGAACAAGAGAAAGCGTTTCAGTTATTGAAGAAAAAGCTAACTACGGCACCTATATTGTCATTGCCTGAAGGGAATGATGATTTTGTGATTTATTGTGACGCGTCAAAGCAAGGTCTCGGTTGTGTATTAATGCAACGAACGAAGGTGATTGCTTATGCGTCTAGACAATTGAAGATTCACGAGCAAAATTATACGACGCATGATTTGGAATTAGGCGCGGTTGTTTTTGCATTAAAGACTTGGAGGCACTACTTATATGGGGTCAAAAGTATTATATATACCGACCACAAAAGTCTTCAACACATATTTAATCAGAAACAACTGAATATGAGGCAGCGTAGGTGGATTGAATTGTTGAATGATTACGACTTTGAGATTCATTACCACCCGGGGAAGGCAAATGTGGTAGCCGATGCCTTGAGCAGGAAGGACAGAGAACCCATTCGAGTAAAATCAATGAATATAATGATTCATAATAACCTTACTACTCAAATAAAGGAGGCGCAACAAGGAGTTTTAAAAGAGGGAAATTTAAAGGATGAAATACCCGAAGGATCGGAGAAGCATCTTAATATTCGGGAAGACGGAATCCGGTATAGGGCTGAAAGGATTTGGGTACCAAAATTTGGAGATATGAGAGAAATGGTACTTAGAGAAGCTCATAAAACCAGATACTCAATACATCCTGGAACGGGGAAGATGTACAAGGATCTCAAGAAACATTTTTGGTGGCCGGGTATGAAAGCCGATGTTGCTAAATACGTAGGAGAATGCTTGACGTGTTCTAAGGTCAAAGCTGAGCATCAGAAACCATCAGGTCTACTTTAACAACCCGAAATCCCGGAATGGAAATGGGAAAACATTACCATGGATTTCATCACTAAATTGCCAAGGACTGCAAGTGGTTTTGATACTATTTGGGTAATAGTTGATCGTCTCACCAAATCAGCACACTTCCTGCCAATAAGAGAAGATGACAAGATGGAGAAGTTAGCACGACTGTATTTGAAGGAAGTCGTCTCCAGACATGGAATACCAATCTCTATTATCTCTGATAGGGATGGCAGATTTATTTTAAGATTCTGGCAGACATTACAGCAAGCATTAGGAACTCGTCTAGACATGAGTACTGCCTATCATCCACAAACTGATGGGCAGAGCGAAAGGATGATACAAATGCTTGAAGACATGCTACGAGCATGTGTTATTGATTTCGGAAACAGTTGGGATCGACATCTACCGTTAGCAGAATTTTCCTACAACAACAGCTACCATTCAAGCATTGAGATGGCGCCGTTTGAAGCACTTTATGGTAGAAAGTGCAGGTCTCCGATTTGTTGGAGTGAAGTGGGGGATAGACAGATTACGGGTCCGGAGATTATACAAGAAACTACCGAGAAGATCATCCAAATGCAACAACGGTTGAAAACCGCCCAAAGCCGACAAAAGAGCTACGCTGACATTAAAAGAAAAGATATAGAATTTGAAATTGGAGAGATGGTCATGCTTAAAGTTGCACCTTGGAAAGGCGTTGTTCGATTTGGTAAACGAGGGAAATTAAATCCAAGGTATATTGGACCATTCAAGATTATTGATCGTGTCGGACCAGTAGCTTACCGACTAGAGTTACCTCAACAACTCGCGGCTGTACATAACACTTTCCACGTCTCGAATTTGAAGAAATGTTTTGCTAAAGAAGATCTCACTATTCCGTTAGATGAAATCCAAATCAACGAAAAACTTCAATTCATCGAAGAACCCGTCGAAATAATGGATCGTGAGGTTAAAAGACTTAAGCTAAACAAGATACCAATTGTTAAGGTTCGATGGAATGCTCGTAGAGGACCCGAGTTCACCTGGGAGTGTGAAGATTAGATGAAGAAGAAATACCCGCATCTATTTCCAGAAGATTCGTCAACACCTTCAACATCTTAAAATTTCGGGACGAATTTTATTTAACGGGTAGGTACTGTAGTGACCCGAACTTTTCCATGTTTATATATATTAATTGAGATTGATATTTACATGATTAAATGTTTCCAACATGTTAAGCAATCAAACTTGTTAAGACTTGATTAATTGAAATATGTTTCATATAGACAATTGACCACCCAAGTTGACCGGTGATTCACGAACGTTAAAACTTGTAAAAACTATATGATGACATATATATGGATATATATATAGTTAACATGATACTATGATAAGTAAACATATCATTAAGTATATTAACAATGAACTACATATGTAAAAACAAGACTACTAACTTAATGATTTTTAAACGAGACATATATGTAACGATTATCGTTGTAAAGACATTTAATGTATATATATCATATTAAGAGATATTCATACATGATAATATCATGATAATATAATAATTTAAAATCTCATTTGATATTATAAACATTGGGTTAACAACATTTAACAAGATCGTTAACCTAAAGGTTTCAAAACAACACTTACATGTAACGACTAACGATGACTTAACGACTCAGTTAAAATGTATATACATGTAGTGTTTTAATATGTATTTATACACTTTTGAAAGACTTCAATACACTTATCAAAATACTTCTACTTAACAAAAATGCTTACAATTACATCCTCGTTCAGTTTCATCAACAATTCTACTCGTATGCACCCGTATTCGTACTAGTACAATACACAGCTTTTAGATGTATGTACTATTGGTATATACACTCCAATGATCAGCTCTTAGCAGCCCATGTGAGTCACCTAACACATGTGGGAACCATCATTTGGCAACTAGCATGAAATATCTCATAAAATTACAAAAATATGAGTAATCATTCATGACTTATTTACATGAAAACAAAATTACATATCCTTTATATCTAATCCATACACCAACGACCAAAAACACCTACAAACACTTTCATTCTTCAATTTTCTTCATCTAATTGATCTCTCTCAAGTTCTATCTTCAAGTTCTAAGTGTTCTTCATATATTCTACAAGTTCTAGTTACATAAAATCAAGAATACTTTCAAGTTTGCTAGCTCACTTCCAATCTTGTAAGGTGATCATCCAACCTCAAGAAATCTTTGTTTCTTACAGTAGGTTATCATTCTAATACAAGGTAATAATCATATTCAAACTTTGATTCAATTTCTATAACTATAACAATCTTATTTCAAGTGATGATCTTACTTGAACTTGTTTTCGTGTCATGATTCTGCTTCAAGAACTTCGAGCCATCCAAGGATCCATTGAAGCTAGATCCATTTTTCTCTTTTCCAGTAGGTTTATCCAAGGAACTTAAGGTAGTAATGATGTTCATAACATCATTCGATTCATACATATAAAGCTATCTTATTCGAAGGTTTAAACTTGTAATCACTAGAACATAGTTTAGTTAATTCTAAACTTGTTCGCAAACAAAAGTTAATCCTTCTAACTTGACTTTTAAAATCAACTAAACACATGTTCTATATCTATATGATATGCTAACTTAATGATTTAAAACCTGGAAACACGAAAAACACCGTAAAACCGGATTTACGCCGTCGTAGTAACACCGCGGGCTGTTTTGGGTTAGTTAATTAAAAACTTTGATTAACTTTGATTTAAAAGTTGTTATTCTGAGAAAATGATTTTTATTATGAACATGAAACTATATCCAAAAATTATGGTTAAACTCAAAGTGGAAGTATGTTTTCTAAAATGGTCATCTAGACGTCGTTCTTTCGACTGAAATGACTACCTTTACAAAAACGACTTGTAACTTATTTTTCCGACTATAAACCTATACTTTTTCTGTTTAGATTCATAAAATAGAATTCAATATGAAACCATAGCAATTTGATTCACTCAAAACGGATTTAAAATGAAGAAGTTATGGGTAAAACAAGATTGGATAATTTTTCTCATTTTAGCTACGTGAAAATTGGTAACAAATCTATTCCAACCATAACTTAATCAACTTGTATTGTATATTATGTAATCTTGAGATACCATAGACACGTATACAATGTTTCGACCTATCATGTCGACACATCTATATATATTTCGGAACAACCATAGACACTCTATATGTGAATGTTGGAGTTAGCTATACAGGGTTGAGGTTGATTCCAAAATATATATAGTTTGAGTTGTGATCAATACTGAGATACGTATACACTGGGTCGTGGATTGATTCAAGATAATATTTATCGATTTATTTCTGTACATCTAACTGTGGACAACTAGTTGTAGGTTACTAACGAGGACAGCTGACTTAAGAAACTTAAAACATCAAAATATATTAAAAGTGTTGTAAATATATTTTGAACATACTTTGATATATATGTATATATTGTTATAGGTTCGTGAATCAACCAGTGGCCAAGTCTTACTTCTCGACGAAGTAAAAATCTGTGAAAGTGAGTTATAGTCCCACTTTTAAAATCTAATATTTTTTGGATGAGAATACATGCAGGTTTTATAAATGATTTACAAAATAGACACAAGTACGTGAAACTACATTCTATGGTTGAATTATCGAAATCGAATATGCCC
Source organism: Rutidosis leptorrhynchoides (assembly GCF_046630445.1). Taxonomy (NCBI): domain Eukaryota; kingdom Viridiplantae; phylum Streptophyta; class Magnoliopsida; order Asterales; family Asteraceae; genus Rutidosis; species Rutidosis leptorrhynchoides. Next base: position 249,514,592 of record NC_092343.1, read on the forward strand.
CTTTTTATTAAGTCTGGTAATCTAAGAATTAGGGAACATACACCCTAATTGACGCGAATCCTAAAGATAGATCTATCGGGCCCAACAAGCCCCATCCAAAGTACCGGATGCTTTAGTACTTCGAAATTTATATCATATCCGAAGGGTGTCCCGGAATGATGGGGATATTCTTATATATATGCATCTTGTTAATGTCGGTTACCAGGTGTTTACCATATGAATGATTTTTATCTCTATGTATGGGATGTGTATTGAAATATGAAATCTTGTGGTCTATTATTATGATTTGATATATATAGGTTAAACCTATAACTCACCAACATTTTTGTTGACGTTTTAAGCATGTTTATTCTCAGGTGATTATTAAGAGCTTCCGCTGTCGCATACTTAAATAAGGACGAGATTTGGAGTCCATGCTTGTATGATATTGTGTAAAAACTGCATTCAAGAAACTTATTTTGTTGTAACATATTTGTATTGTAAACCATTATGTAATGGTCGTGTGTAAACAGGATATTTTAGATTATCATTATTTGATAATCTACGTAAAGCTTTTTAAAACCTTTATCTATGAAATAAAGGTTATGGTTTGTTTTAAAAATGAATGCAGTCTTTGAAAAACGTCTCATATAGAGGTCAAAACCTCGCAACGAAATCAATTAATATGGAACGTTTTTAATCAATAAGAACGGGACATTTCACAGATGACATAGAAATGTCGAGAATTTCAGAAGACAAGAATGACATCCCTCGGTTTCACTACCCGAGGTGTTCTTATAAGGATAAGTTCGCATGAGTCGGAGAATTCGTTTAAGTCGGAATGGGAGTTCCTCCGGGATTCAGAACATAATTGGAATGTATGTATGATAACAATATACATACCAATACGATACAAATAATCACATATAATAATATATTATAGGCCGGGCTGTAGACTAGACTCACTAATGCACCCTATTGACTCGGGTAACGACATCAATGCAGCCTAATTCCCTACAACCTGGCTCTGATACCAACTTTAATGACCCATCAAAGTACACTTGACGACCATCGTTATCTTGGTCCCACAGCTTGATCATAACTCTATATGAATTTAATAAATAACCTTGCATTCTTTATTTAAAAATGATTTCCTATAAAGGAAACCTATCAACATATGTAAGTTTAGAAAAACCATACACTATTACTTAACCAAAAGTTGACCTAAACAAAGTCAACAACATCCACTATTAAATGTATCAAAATAGAATGCAAGTTAATGTTTAACAAAAGCTGCCATCATAAATATGCAGATTTTCTAAGCACAGCGGAAGCAATCAATCATGAACCTGAGAATAAAACATGCGAGTAACTGTCAACAAAAATGTTGAGTGAATTATAGGTTTAATATTACAAACAATATTTAATTTAAACCATAAAAATTTATGTTTGAAAACATAAAAAAAACTCCTTGTTGGACCACAAAATTATATGCTAGAAAACATATAATAAAACATTATTCCACTTTCTGTGAGCCACCTGGTAACCACTTAACCCTTTATTTACCATTGCCAAACACAATAAATAATATACACCGAACAAGTGTATCTACAACAAAATACGAAGTACTAAACATTCCGATTATAAATTGCTAGCGCGACTAGCTCGAAATGGGGTTGTCAAACCCGATAGATCTATCCGTAGGATTCGCGTTCACTAGTAGAAACCAGTGATTACAGTTACCAGACTAGGGAATATTTTTGTTCAACTCACAATGAATAATTTAAACCAACTTCCACATGTGTCCAAAATATAAAATAAATTGCATGTATTCTCATCCCAAAAGATTTAAAATAGAAAGATGGGACTATAACTCACCTTAATAGTCACGAAGTAACCAATACAATTAAGCGAACAGCAAATGTAGTACAGTGATCAGGAATGATCACAACGCCGACCTATAAATAAAGCAGGTCGATATAAATAACTAACTTAGGTCAAGTCTTAGTATGATAGCTATTGTACATGTTGCAAGTAGTCATAGAACAATACTCAATATGCATTGGTTTGATCGGAACAGCTTACGGACACACACTTTCTATTTTTAGAAAGTTTCTATTTTTAGCAGGTTTCCATTTTTGGAAAGTTTCTATTTTTGGAAAGTTTCCAAATTTAGAAAGTTACTATTTTAGGAAAGTTTATAAGTTAGAAAAATTTCCCTAATTAGAAAGTCAACAAAAGTCAAATGAAAGTCAAAGTCAACCGAAAGTCAACTCAAAAGTCAACCTTGGTCAAACATGGTCAATGTAAATTTTAAAAGTGTAAGTTATAATAATAATATAAGTTATAACGTTTATTAAAGTTAAATATGTCTAATTATGTCATAACATAAGTTTAATTAAAGTAAAATGAATTATTAAAGTTAATATAAGTTTAAATGACATAATTAATATAACATAAGTATTTAATTAATTAATTAAATATTAGTCATAATATAAATATTATTAATTAATAATAAATTTTAAATCATATCATAAGTATTATTAATTAATAATGAATTATTAATCATATCATAAGTTTCTAATTATAATTATTAAATCATAAATATTTAATAATTAAATTATAATTAAATAATAACTAAGCCTTATAATAATTAAATAATTAATTAATCCTTATTATAAGTCTTATAATAGTAATCTCATAATATAAGTTTAATACTTATCATAAGTATTTTCCATTAATAATAAAAGTATTATTAATCATATGTTTAATTAAAATGTTAATTAAATCATAAGTATTAATTAAATGATATAATAAATATATATCATAAGTCTTAAATAATAATAATTATTTTTTTATCATAAGTAAGTAAATAATAATGAAATCCATTATTTATATCATAAGTTTAATAATTAGTCACAAGTTTTAAATCAAAAGTTCATCGGGTCGTATCCTGAGCCCCGGGTGTCGGTTTTCGGCGAGCCTTACATATATCTCCGCCTAAGCAAACCACCCGACACTTTGGTACACTCAAGAACACCCCAAGAACAGTTCACAAGTCGTGATGTACAGCCGTTACACTACTTGGAACTTCAATTCAATCAACAACGTGTTTTAGACGTAACGGGTGATTCGTGGCTCGGATTGAGATGACCCGAACATGAAAGTTTGCCCCACCATCAGTCCTAACACACTAACACACCCTAAAGTCACCAAATATGGTCACAAAGTCGGACCAAACCTGGTTCATACCAAAATCACATTTCAAACTTAACAAAATACCACTTTGATCATATCTAGGGCTCCGGGAATCGAAACGACATGTTTACGAGTAGCAGAAACACACGAAAAAGCTGCTGTCCCAATTATATCAAACCGAAAACATATGTTTACGAGTAATTCTATGCATACAAACACCATTACAACAACAAGTAATCATCATACTATCAATATAACATCAAAATACAGAAAAGTAAAGAAAAAAATTAAAAATCTAGGGTTAGGGTTTATACCCTAATCAAGAATTGAAAGATGTAATCGTGTAGAGGAGATCGCGTAGAATCCGATTATGCTAATGAATTGATGATCCAAGCTATATTTTTAATTGATGATGATGGTTTATGGTGCTGTAGGTGACGGCTCATATGGGAGAAAAAGGGAGGAAGAGAGCAAATATCTAAATTAGGTTTGTGATAAAAAGTGGAATGTAAAAATAAAATGGAAAAATGGGAAAATCAAGGGAGTATACTCCCCCCCTCCCCATGGATTCGGCCAAAAACTGAATGGGGTGGGCCCCACATGGCCCACAATGATAAATGATGAAATCCTTATGTCCCGAACGCTCGATCGAAGCCCGAAACGCGAAAACGCTACTACGCGATTGATTTTTCGGAGAGATAACAAATACGCGACGAATAAAATGTATAAACACTAAATATGATCATATGAAATTAAAATATCATATTAAAAATAATTAGGACTTAAAAATCCCAAAAGCTCGACCGTTGGTTTGAAAACCGAAAATATTCGCCGGATAGAAATCCGCGACACGTAGAAACGTAAAATTAAAGATATGAATACAAATATTCATATAACACATAATAATTAATATATTATTACAAAAATAATAACATAGGTCATAGAAATGACGTGGCACGAATAACAGTTAACGATCGTTAAATAATTAACGGTAAAAGATAACAGAAAAAGTAGGGTCGTTACAGTTGGTCATTACGTAACCCTCGTCCCTTTGACGACATTACAACACGCTGTCTTATCAACTGCCATAACGGTTATGTTCCACAAGACCAAGGATAGGAAGTAGTCCTAGTAAAACCAGAATGCATGACTTGTTTCTGGACGTATGAATTACGTGTCTTTATTGCCTTTGCTGAACGACTTGTGTACTAGCTAGAATTATCTTCACAACTATCTTGTATCAAAGTTATTGTGTGCTATATTTCATGCTTTATGTAAAAAAAGCGGTATTGTAAGTTTGTAAAATATTGTATAAAAGTTTGAACGCGAAATATTATTATAATCAGTTTTTCATATAGAATTGTAGTAGTTGAATTATATATTAGCTACTAAGTATGAACTTAACGGGTAGGTACTACCCGAATTTAAACTTATAAAACGCTAATATGAAGAAAATGCTTTTATAAATGAGTTCATATTATGCTACGAAATACTATTAACTACTCTTAATATTCTGTATGATTAACTTGTTCCATTTGAATATTTTGAAGGAAATGGCACCGACTACTCGACACACCGTGAATATGAATGAAGAGGAATTCCGTACTTTTCTAGCTTCAAACATAGCCGCAGTACAGGCTGCGCTACATACCAACAATAACCTTGGATCTAGTAGTGCAGGAAATCGTGTAGGATGTGTGATGACCCGGAAATTTTCTATCAAATTTAAACTTTAATCTTTATATGTTCCCGACACGATAAAAAAAAAAATCTGTAATGTTGAGTCTCGAAAGTTTTGAAATCTATATCCATGTAATCAATTACCCTTTAACTATGCTCAACGATTCACGAACAATTGTGTGTATATACATATGTAAATATACTTATATATATATAAATAAAAATAAATATAAATGTACAGATAACATTTTAAATTAATAAATTACACTTAATCAATTGAAATTAAGAATGAAAAATAATAATTAGAATAATAAAGATATTATTAAACTGAATATATATAAATATATACATTATATTATATGAATTCCATTAGTAATTATTATATGATAACATTTATAAAATATTGAAGATTCAATAGATGAATTCCTATGATAAATGAGATAACTATTAAATGTTATATATATGTTACTATATATATGTCATAATTAATAATATGTAATATTAAGTTTGATTACTGGTTAAAAATATAATTAAATATAATAGTTACTTCCAATATTTTTATTAATATTAATATCAATATTAGTATTATTAATCTTATTATTGTTATTATTGTTATAATTAAAAATTCTAATAATTGTAATGTATGATTATCAAACAAAATCTAAGAATATAAGTATTATTATAAGAATGATTTAAAGTTATAATCTAATTATGATTTAAATTAAAATTATCATTTAGTATTATTATTTTCATTCTTATTATTATTAGTATAACTTTTGATAAAATTATTATTAATACTATTATTATTAGTAATTCTATTATTATCAAAATTAATAATATTAATGGATTTAATTAATAAATTCATATCTGAAATTTATTTAATATAATATAAATGCAGATATCCTTCGTATATTTATGTAAATACAGATACAATCATATATGAGTATAGATATATGCATATGATATAAATACATATATATATATATATATATATATATATATATATATATATATATATATATATATATATATATATATATATATATATATATATATATATATATATATATATATATATATATATATATAATGATATATATACACAGATGCTGTATATTAACCTGTTTTATTACACCTTCAAGAACCAAAATCAGTTTCCTTTCACTATCAAACTGTTTTTGAATTTGTTTTACTCCTGCAAACTAGTACGAATCAGATTCATATCAATATCTGCTTTTGATTTTATATTGTTTATTTCTGTCCTTCCTGTCCACCATTTTGTACCCGATGAACCCAATTTCTCAATACCAACAAACTGATCAAATCAATTTTTACTAACTCAATTATATAATACTAGTACCACTAAAGGATAGGAGTAAAAACAGAAAATAAATAAGAACGCATTTTTTTTTCTTTCACTGCCATTCATTCTTGCTCGTGAACATCTCTCGTCCAAAACCAAACCACTATCGTCATCACCACCACAACTAACCACCACCTCTAACACATGAACACGCAACCACCACCTTCAATTTTTTTTGTTTCTTTCCGTTGATCAAATACAAGAACTCATACAACCATTAACACACCATCATTTCACTACTGTTGCTACAACTGCGTTTGCTTCTGTTTTGTTGTTTTTAATCAAGTACCACCTTCGTAAATCACCTTTATTAATTGATTCCTTTTATTGCTGCTACTTACATTTCCTGTTTATGAACAAACCCTACTGCTATTTTTTTTTCTTCTTTCGAAACCACCATTATAACCATTTGATATTTTCTGTTTTCAACCGAACCCTCATTGTTGTCTGACCCAATCTGCTATACTATTACTATCTGCTGTTCGAAACCAAGCTGTAAACACCCTCAAGAAAACCGTAGCTACTGCTGTTAATTAGTTACTTTCTGTATGGATTTATAACAAGGTGGAATGAGTGAATCATGTGCACTTTTCTAAAAGTTGTCAACATGGATACTTAAAATATTAGTTACAGCATTTTCCAATTATGCAAGTGGAATGTAGTGGGAACATGATGGCCGACACTTTTGATTAGCAAATGATTACACCACTTATCTTCTTCATTAGTGGGTTACACATTGACTCATTGATAAATGGTGCAAGTGATAAAAATAGTTAATAAAGAGCACACATGTCACGATCCAGGTAATTTTGTTTCTATCGTGGACCAAGGTAGGATAAGGATGCTGTGTTGATATAATGATAGTTGAACCGAGTTATAACATAAGATATTTAGATGATGGGCGATTAACATGATAATGATGATGTTACATAACTAGTGGCGAAGAAAAAAGGGTAGGATTTGATAAATCTGTGTTTGATATGAAGATCAAACAAGAAATTTAAAGATGATGATTTCGATAGAATTGTAGGATGATTATAATTAGGATTAGGTGTTGATTAAAGTTACGATACGATTTGAAGATGATGATGAACGAAACCCTAATGTTACCTTCGACTGCTGCTACCAGATACGAGTGCTATATATATATATTTTTTTTGTTTTGGATCGATGTGTGAGGTTTAAATGAACCTGTTTATACTAGGGGCCATAATTTGTTGTTGGGCCGAATTTGCTTTTGGGCCAAAATCTGTTTTCTGGTGGACTAGTTGTATGAACTTGAAGAAAGGAAAGGTTTAAATAAATTAGATGTGGGTTTAATCAAATGAAACGAGGCAGCGGGATGGTTGAGTATTGATTCGGGGTTACGAGAGGTCGTGGGTTCGAGTCCGGTCTGGGACATTTCTTTTTAGAAAAGCATTATGAGGTAGTTTTCAATTCTTAAAAAAAAAATATTATTATTATTATTATTATTATTATTATTATTATTATTATTATTATTATTATTATTATTATTATTATTATTATTATTATTATTATTATTGTTATTGTTATTGTTATTGTTATATTTATTATTATTAGTATTAGGTATTATAACCATTATTATTATTATTATTATTTATACAAGTATTAAGTATCAATTATTATTATTATTATTATGATTAGAGTTACAATTACTGTTATTATTAAGTATTAAGTATTATTATTATTAATAACATTATTATTATCCTCATTAGTATTGTTATTATTAAAAATTATTATTTTTATAACTATATTATTATTATTATCATTATTACTTTCATATTAACAAATTTATTATAACAAGTAAATACTTTCTATATAAGAGTATATTATGTACAACTACCTCAATACATCTAATTGTATACATATATTAAGATTATTTATATAATAGCTACATATAACAAATTGTTGATTTGTGATATAATATTAAACATATGTATATATAAAACTATATAAACATTAACTATATTAAATATATACAAATTAAATATATAAGATATATAATTTAGGATATAATATATAAATTATTCGATTACGATTATATGTATTAATATACATATGAATGATATAGGTTCGTGAATCCGAGGCTAACCCTATACTTGTTCAATGTCGTCCTATGTATTTTTACTACAAAATACAGTATGGTGAGTTTCATTTGATTCCCTTTTTACTCTTTACATTTTTGGGACTGAGAATACATGCGCTTTTATAAATGTTTGACGCAATAGACACAAGTACCTTAACTGCATTCTATGATAGAATTATCTGGGATTGGGGTTGATTATTATGACACGCATTAGTCCCCGGTTTCCGTTAGAGCGTGTGAGCTCCCGAGCCGGGTGGATGGTTTATTATTCATGACATTTTGGCACCGGTTGTCCTATATTTTATAAACATGTGTTCAGCCGTGGGGTGTAAAGACCGGCACAGAGGTTCTATATTTTGAAGGCACATGTATTCAGCCGTGGGGTGAAAGACCGGCACAGATGGTTACTATTATATTTTGAATCCTCACCAGGTGTTCTTCATATGAAAGATATTTTTTTTGTGCAGTTGGAATGGGACTTCTGCACGTTTTATAATATTTAAAATCTTGTGGTCTATTAAAATGATGAAAATGAAATGATTACTATAAATTGATGAACTCACCAACCTTTTGGTTGACACTTGAAAGCATGTTTATTCTCAGGTCTGAAAGAAATCTTCCGCTGTGCATTAGCTCATTTTAAGGATATTACTTGGAGTCTTACATGACATATTTCAAAAGACATTGCATTCGAGTCGTTGAAGTTCATTAGAGATTATTATTAAGTAAATGACGGATTAGGTCATTTATAGTTTGGATATTATGAAATGGTATGCATACCTGTCAACTTTCGAAGAAATGAAAGATTGCCTTTTAAAAATGAATGCAATGTTTGTAAAATGTATCATATAGAGGTCAAATACCTCGCGATAAAATCATATGTAATGTTCTCGTCCATATGGATTTGGTCGGGGCACTACAGGTGGTATCAGAGCGGTGGTCTTAGCGAACCAGGTCAACATTAGTGTGTCTAACTAGGAGTTGTTAGGATGCATTAGTGAAGTCTGGACTTCGACCTAGTAGTTGTTAGGTTATATTAATGAGTCTGGACTTCAACCTGGTCCGCATGTCAAAAGTTTTGCTTATCATTCTTGTCAAAAATTATCTGCTTATCATTCTTAGTCTAGACACATCTTACTGCATTGATTGCATGAATAGTGTATAGACAAATTCATATCTTAGCGTATCTGCTAATCCATATCTTAACGTATCTGTTACTGTAGCCTTTATCTGACACGTTTCCTTAATTCCCTTCGTAATCTACGGGATCATCTGTACTATGTATAGGTAATCTATGTAAATAGAATATCATCCGATATCCGAAAATCATTTTATATCGAAAAATCCTTTATTCAATCGTACGCAATGGAACTCACAACTAGTTCAAGTCCCTCGGATTTCGATATGAAGTCCCACTCCAGATCCGAAAGCAGCGTCACCAGAATTAATCAATCAATCAGCCATCCTCAATTCATCTGATGAGTTCAAAGTCTACTTGTAACAACCCGTCCTTATCCCCCTGGACGAAATCACCAACATCTGGTTCCATTGCGTTGATCGACTCCAAGTAATGTCCTTAAAATGAGCAAATGCACAGCGGAAGACTTAATTCGTACCTGAGAATAACATGCTTTAAAATGTCAACATAAAGTTGGTGAGATATATAGGTTTGATGTTAGCAGCGTTATAACAATGGACCACAAGATTTCATATAGTTAAACATAATACACTCCTCGTGTATGAAAAGCCGTTGAGCACTTGGTAACCATACTTAACATCTATATCATAGCAGCATATTCTTAAATAAACCCTACACCGTACCAAGTGTAGTAACGAAACGAAGTACTGTGCAACCGTTAAAAACTGGTCGTCCAGCCCGGTTGGGGTTGTCAGGCCCGATAGATCTATCAACAGGATTCGCGTTTACGCTCCTCACGTAAATATTAGCTACCAAGTATAAAGAGATATGCCATGGTACAACTCAACGTAGAATTTATATTTTTGATCACTTGTGTCCATAACGTAAATCATTTATAAAAACACCGCATGTATTCTCAGCCCAAAATATTTAGAGTTTAAAAGGGACTATATACTCACCATCCTGTATTTTGTAGTAAAAATACATATAACCTCATTGAACACGTATAAGGTTGGCCTCGGATTCACGAACCTATATCAATTATTTACCAAGTAATATTAACACATATACTAGCAATCGAACAAATTGTATATATATTATAATGTATTTTTAAATTGTAACTTATTGTATATATAATGTTTCAAAATTAATATTTATATTTTTGTGTGTTTTATATATCATTTATATTATCTTAAAATATTTTATATATTATATATAAATTAGTTACTATTATAATTTCGTATAAAAATATAATATATAGTATACTTTTATATATAATCTCTTTTGTTTATAAAATTAACAATTATAATAAAGATAATAATACTAATAATGAATCATGATATTTTACTAATAATAATTCCTAAATGATAATATAGTTGTGAAAATAATAGTTTTTATTAACAATATTAATAATAATGATAATAATATCCATAAGTACTAATAATAATAAAAGTTTTAAAATGGAGAACTACCTCAAAATCGGTTTTAAAAAGAAAGTGCCCGAAACTAGGATTGAACCCGCGACCTCTCGTTCCTCAACCACAGACCTAACCGTCCCTCTACTCCCATTTATTCGAATAATAATCATAATTAATTCTATTAAACCGTTATATCCTGCCTCCATGTATTTTAACATAACAGAAGAAACGAGTAACGCAGCAATCTATCAGATAAAAAAAAATGGATCACAATCCTACTGAACTTTCGGTCCAATTACTAAATCAATGATCGTGGCCCAACATCATTCAACAGCCCATCATACAAATTTAATTTGACCCGTTTAAATCTTAAGCCCGATAATCAAAATAGGATTCCTTGGAGGGTCGGTTATAATTGATTAAGTTCTTCACAGCTGTACACCTCTACTGATTTAACCTAATCGCCACTTTTACTTTCTGTCACATCTCCAGCATTTTGTTAATATATATACTGATTTTAAGTATCATCATCGTCTAAAATTTTCTATTGTTATCCAAATAATAACATCATACTTCTCCTCATCTTCATTTAAATTATCGTGTCCATCTAATCATCATTATTTATGGGTTCGTAACAATAGCAGTAAGTGATTTGGTTTCGTTTAATAGTTCACCAAGAATCATCTTGTGGTGATAGTAATCGAACAAGAGAATAACAGAAGACGGTTGTGTGGTTTTGTGTGATTTGGAATCAAGAGTGAAACAGATAGCGGTCTGTTGAGACATGAAGTAGAAGAAGAGGTCGATCAATACATGATGGCAAGTATGGCAGTATCAAATCATAATGATACCAGGTTTAATGGTGATTAAGTGATGACGTTTTTAGAGTAATGAAGGTTGTATGGTACGTGATTGTTTGTTGGGTTTAAGGTGGTTATCGGGTTGATGAAGAGATGGTTTCACGATGGTGGGTCGTGGTTGTGTCTCCAAACAGAAGAAAGCAATAGCAGTATCGTCTGATGATAATGGTTCGAAGGTGGTTTTATCGATTGGAAATATAAACGACAACAAGAGTTTCGTGATGGTTCGTTGTGGTTTTCGAATATGCAGCAGGTTTTCAGGAGTTAAAATAGGTGATTTTCGGTTCTTCTTTGTAAAAAAATATGAATGAAAACAGAAAAGAACAGAAGTGAGAGAGAGAGAGGAAGAGAGGTGAGAGAGAGGTGACGGTTTTAGGTTATTTCAATTGTGATGATCATGTTAATCATATAGAACAGAAACAGTAAACTTGTAGATTCAACAGGATGGTTCAGTGGTGGTGGTGAGCATGAAAGGGTGGTAATGGGTGTTCATAGTGACGGGTGGAAGGTGGTTGAAAGAGATGAAGGTTTATGGTGTCGTGATAAATAACAACTGGATTGATTTATAGAGCATATTAGTCGACAGCTGGAATCAATTAGCAAACAAGAACAAGAAATAAATTTGTATCGTTCTGTAATTGGATTTGTAAGAGATTCTGATATTGACAAATTGATACAGACGTCTTAACAATATGAAGATAAGATCTAAAATTATAATACAGTGGAATTATGATAAGTTCACATGCCTAATTGATTATAAATAATTAATATTAATAAATATAAAAAAAATACTTTTATTAATAAAAATAATAAGAATAGTAAGTAATGTATGTATTAGTATTAAGTATAATAATAGTTTTAATAATAATGCTAATAATGATATTAATTATTATATTAATACTTAAAATATTAATTATAAAAATAATTAGTCAAAATAATACTAATAATAAGAATGATAACAAAATAATAATATTTATTATTAATAATATTAACATCATTAATGATGATAACAATAAGTTGCATCTAAATAAAATAACAATATTTATAGGAATTTTGATAATATTATTCATAATAATATTGATATCAATAGTTCTATAACTAAATGTATCATATTTTATATAATAACATTAACAATACAGATATTATAATACAATAGTCATAATAATATTAACCTAGCAATTATAATTTCAACTTGTAACATATTATATTACATATTATTAATTATGTAATGTTCATATAATATATTCACAATATACATAGTATATTGATTATGTTAAAAAAATCATATATATATATATATATATATATATATGTATATATATATATATACACACACATTCATATTTATTTACACTTAATTGTTCGTGAATCACTAGACATGGTAAAAAAAAAAATAACCGATTATCCGAATATAGATTTCAAACTTTCTAGACTCAACATTAAGGTTTTTGCTTATCGTGTCGGAGACATATAGAGATTAGAGTTTAAATTTGGTCGGAAATTTCCGGGTCGTTACAGTACCCACCCGTTAAAGAAATTTCGTCCCCGAAATTTGGTAGAGGTTGTCATAAATAACAATAAGAATGTTTTCATGACGAATATGAGGTGATAACGGAGTTTTATCATTATTGATAGATATAGATAAAACATTTCGATCATGTGAAGCGTACGAGTGAAGCTATCATAAAAAAAAAAATGAAATGAGTAATATGGTATCGTTTTTAACTGATGACGTGGTTATGATTGATTTCCGGAATTCAAGGGTTTTAAAGAAAATCTTATGTAATAAGATTTGGTTCTGCAGCGATCAGGATCTTCTTTGATTTAACGCGGTAATCTGTTTTGATTTCTTTGTCGGATATTTTACTATAAATCTACCTCCTTCCCTTTCTTACTTCCCACATCTTCTATCCCCAATTCATACCTTAGAGTATTATTTAAAATGCTCCACCCCATTCTGATCCTTGATATACTCTTAATTTTCACCTCTATCATTCTTCTTTTTCATTTACCACCAGAAGAATCTATTTACTTCTACTATACTCTTTTGTTTATAGTGTTTCTAATTCTTCCGTGTATTTATATTGCTATTTGTATCGATATACATGGTTTGTAATTCTGGGTGGTTGTTGGGTTTTATATCTTTCCTTATACTCCAATATCCTTGCTTTTGTTTTCTATAATCATTGTCATCCACAGTTAATGTTTTTTTTTCCCTAGTCGCTGCGATTTTTACTACTATTTTTATTTCGGAGCTTCATTCTTTTTCTTTTCCTCCTCTTCATCTAAGCATCTTGTGTGATGGTCCGGAATTCGTAGGTATGAAATTCAGAATGAACATAGCTAATTCTTTTAGAAGGTAATGGTAATGACAAAATTTTGATTTGTCAAATTACTAGAATATCTTGGAAAAGACCGAATCATCAAGAAAATATTTTCTTGATATGTTTAGAGATTGGATAGAATGTATGAGCCGTGTAACATGGCATATGATGATGGTACTGTGAATCATCACATTCCATTAGAAACTTAACATGAGTTACTGTAATATTATGAAGTTGATCAAGTTTCATTATATTATACTAATTCATGCATCAGTTCCCAACACTACTTCAAAACATTCATATTTTAAATTTGAAGGTTTCAAAATTTAGAAACTAACACAGTTTCCTTTATGTTGTAACGCAGATGTTATGAAGAGATAAACGATCCCAGATAGGAATAGTTGTGAAAATATCTCCAGAAATATGGAGAATATGTATAACGGAAGATATGAAAATATCTTATATATCTTAAGATAAGATGATGGTGAAGAATATCATCTGGAAAGGTTTAGAATAAAAAGTAGGGTTCTTACTAACGGTTTTAGCAGGCACTGAATCGTTTGGATTCTTTGAAGTCAAACTTATTCTTTATGATTTGTCCACAGCCTCTTTCATACTTTGCTCAATTCGTTTTCTAGTTCCCATCCTTCTCTTTTTCCGAGTTTTACCAACATACTGTACTTTATCGTCAAACTTTTGACTGTTAAGGTCGTTTACGATTTTGCTGCTTCATCAGCATTTCCAGAACTACTTCACAGTTCAGGGTGTTTTTCAGAAACTTCACATTCAAAGTATAAAATTCTTAGGGATAGACGCTATAGGTATGACTGGAGAAGTTCTGCGAGATTTTCAAAATACTAATTGCGGATTTCGCTAAAGAGATAACGAGTTGCTGGTATGTCTGCTGATGATGTTGTGTAATATAAAAGGTTTTCTGGTAATGACGGCAAAAGGACAAGGTATAAATATCGAGGTTATAATAAGAGTAGTCTCACTGAGAAATCGAAGTGGAGCTGTGACAAAATTAGCTTCTTGAAAAGGAATCATATGATTGTTTTTGCTAATGGATGATAAGGAATTCGACGTGAATGTGATTTAACTATAACTTCGGTTTCGAAAGTTTTTCAGGTGCATAACTGTATACATGAATCTTTCTTCCATAGACAAGGTGCGGCTGGTTCAACTTCTCGGTCGAGGTGTTTTCAAGAATCGTGAAAGATCTGAACGCGAATTGTAATCGTCGAGGTACAAATGAGGTTTAGGATAAAATCAAGTGGCAAACTTGAAGAATTGTTTAGTTTCATATGTTATAATCAACATTTTAATTCATGTTATTTGTCCCAAAGTTAGCAGTCCAATAGTCCGATTGTCCAATGATCCAATAATATAATATTCGAATTAATACGTATCATTACCCGTGTACCGGTCTCAGTGTCGATCACAACTCAAAGTATATATATATTTTGGAATCAACTCCGACCCTGTATAGCCAACTCCCATCTTCACATATAGAGTGTCTATGGTTGTTCCGAAATATATATATAGATGGGTCAATATGATAAGTCGAAACCTGGTATAGGTGTCCCGTTAATTAAAATGCGTAAAATAAATAAATATATATCATGACCCATTATACATCGTGTTGTCTCAGAATTATTCCGACGTATTGTTGTACATGTGTCCCGACAGTATGTACAGTGCAGAAATTAAAATTGCGAGAATGTAAATTGCGATAAATTAAATGTTAGCCGGGAACAGTTAGCTAGGAACAGTTAGCGTGGATTCCTATCAATATTTCAATTTAGTTAATTCGTCTGTTTCTAACAAATTTTATTTTGTCCAATGTTTTCTTCTTTATGCCACTTGTTGGATTCTGATAGGTCAAAATCCGAATATGAATTTTGAATGAAAATGGTTATTCTGAGGTGAGCGAATACGAATATCGGTGGTTGTAAGTAGGATAATAGATAACCGTTGAATCAGATTCGAAGAATGTACAGTGTAACTTATTAATGTGAATTCTAAATATTCCTCGGGTACTACCCACCCGTTAAAATATTTTTATCATTAATAGTTTGTACAAAAGGATTTTTAGTTACACTCTTTATGAAAATATACATGCATTTATATTTTCTTCGGATGTAATTACGAATTTAATGAGTCAATAGGATATTAAACTCATTTGATTTATCGTTATTACAAGATTACATGATCTCTAAAACATTAGAGATTACATAATCGTCATGTCGAACGAGGGTAAATGAGGTAGAACGATATGCAAAGCGAAGATAATCGATGTAGAACGATATGTAGAACGAAGATCATACTCGAAGTACAGGTGGTGATATTGAAGCGTGTGATGTTGATATCCGAGGTACAGATTGTGATGATGAGATTTATGGCGCGGTTTTGGTTTGGGGTGATAAGGGTACTGTCGGCGTTGACGATGGTGGTATGGATTATGCTGCTGGTGCTGCTGCTGGTGTTCGTAACCTTCGCACCAGGTTCTCCAAAGTCGTCACACGAGCGAGTAGTTCGTTAACTTCTTCTAGTACTACGGAATGATTGACGGTTGAAGCGAGTGAATGAATAAGATTCGAACTATGGGATAGTATGTAATCGTGATGGAATACTCGGAAAAAGGGGAGAGAAAATGGTTTCTCGAATAGGTTCGCCAGTAAGCGCTTCAGGTTGAAAAGGGCAATTTGGTGGATGTAAGAGATCTTCGACGTGAAATGATTTTCGGATATCGGATGATATTATAACTATATAGAATATCTATATGTATTTCGTAGACTACAGAGGAATTTACGGCATATGTCAGGCAAGGCTACGGATGCGCTAAGATATGGATTTTTCCTATACATTATCGATGCACTAAATACAGTAAGACGTGTCTAGACTTATGAATGATAAGCAGGAAATTCCCTAGGGATGATAAGCAGATGATTTCCGACTAGAATGATAAGCAAAACTTTTTGACAGGCGGACACGGTCGAAGTCCAGACTCACTACTGTATCCTAACAACTACTAGTCAGATACACTAATGCAAGGCCTGGTTCACTAAGACCAACGCTCTGATACCACATGTAACAACCCGTCCTTATCCCCCTGGACGAAATCACCAACATCTGGTTCCATTGCGTTGATCGACTCCAAGTAATGTCCTTAAAATGAGCAAATGCACAGCGGAAGACTTAATTCGTACCTGAGAATAACATGCTTTAAAATGTTAACATAAAGTTGGTGAGATATATAGGTTTGATGTTAGCAGCGTTATAACAATGGACCACAAGATTTCATATAGTTAAACATAATACACTCCTCGTGTATGAAAAGCCGTTGAGCACTTGGTAACCATACTTAACATCTATATCATAGCAGCATATTCTTAAATAAACCCTACACCGTACCAAGTGTAGTAACGAAACGAAGTACTGTGCAACCGTTAAAAACTGGTCGTCCAGCCCGGTTGGGGTTGTCAGGCCCGATAGATCTATCAACAGGATTCGCGTTTACGCTCCTCACGTAAATATTAGCTACCAAGTATAAAGAGATATGCCATGGTACAACTCAACGTAGAATTTATATTTTTGATCACTTGTGTCCATAACGTAAATCATTTATAAAAACACCGCATGTATTCTCAGCCCAAAATATTTAGAGTTTAAAAGGGACTATATACTCACCATCCTGTATTTTGTAGTAAAAATACATATAACATCATTGAACACGTATAAGGTTGGCCTCGGATTCACGAACCTATATCAATTATTTACCAAGTAATATTAACACATATACTAGCAATCGAACAAATTGTATATATATTATAATGTATTTTTAAATTGTAACTTATTGTATATATAATGTTTCAAAATTAATATTTATATTTTTGTGTGTTTTATATATCATTTATATTATCTTAAAATATTTTATATATTATATATAAATTAGTTACTATTATAATTTCGTATAAAAATATAATATATAGTATACTTTTATATATAATCTCTTTTGTTTATAAAATTAACAATTATAATAAAGATAATAATACTAATAATGAATCATGATATTTTACTAATAATAATTCCTAAATGATAATATAGTTGTGAAAATAATAGTTTTTATTAACAATATTAATAATAATGATAATAATATCCATAAGTACTAATAATAATAAAAGTTTTAAAATGGAGAACTACCTCAAAATCGGTTTTAAAAAGAAAGTGCCCGAAACTAGGATTGAACCCGCGACCTCTCGTTCCCCAACCACAGACCTAACCGTCCCTCTACTCCCATTTATTCGAATAATAATCATAATTAATTCTATTAAACCGTTATATCCTGCCTCCATGTATTTTAACATAACAGAAGAAACGAGTAACGCAGCAATCTATCAGATAAAAAAAAATGGATCACAATCCTACTGAACTTTCGGTTCAATTACTAAATCAATGATCGTGGCCCAACATCATTCAACAGCCCATCATACAAATTTAATTTGACCCATTTAAATCTTAAGCCCGATAATCAAAATAGGATTCCTTGGAGGGTCGGTTATAATTGATTAAGTTCTTCACAGCTGTACACCTCTACTGATTTAACCTAATCGCCACTTTTACTTTCTGTCACATCTCCAGCATTTTGTTAATATATATACTGATTTTAAGTATCATCATCGTCTAAAATTTTCTATTGTTATCCAAATAATAACATCATACTTCTCCTCATCTTCATTTAAATTATCGTGTCCATCTAATCATCATTATTTATGGGTTCGTAACAATAGCAGTAAGTGATTTGGTTTCGTTTAATAGTTCACCAAGAATCATCTTGTGGTGATAGTAATCGAACAAGAGAATAACAGAAGACGGTTGTGTGGTTTTGTGTGATTTGGAATCAAGAGTGAAACAGATAGCGGTCTGTTGAGACATGAAGTAGAAGAAGAGGTCGATCAATACATGATGGCAAGTATGGCAGTATCAAATCATAATGATACCAGGTTTAATGGTGATTAAGTGATGACGTTTTTAGAGTAATGAAGGTTGTATGGTACGTGATTGTTTGTTGGGTTTAAGGTGGTTATCGGGTTGATGAAGAGATGGTTTCACGATGGTGGGTCGTGGTTGTGTCTCCAAACAGAAGAAAGCAATAGCAGTATCGTCTGATGATAATGGTTCGACGGTGGTTTTATCGATTGGAAATATAAACGACAACAAGAGTTTCGTGATGGTTCGTTGTGGTTTTCGAATATGCAGCAGGTTTTCAGGAGTTAAAATAGGTGATTTTCGGTTCTTCTTTGTAAAAAAATATGAATGAAAACAGAAAAGAACAGAAGTGAGAGAGAGAGGAAGAGAGGTGAGAGAGAGGTGACGGTTTTAGGTTATTTCAATTGTGATGGTCATGTTAATCATATAGAACAGAAACAGTAAACTTGTAGATTCAACAGGATGGTTCAGTGGTGGTGGTGAGCATGAAAGGGTGGTAATGGGTGTTCATAGTGACGGGTGGAAGGTGGTTGAAAGAGATGAAGGTTTATGGTGTCGTGATAAATAACAACTGGATTGATTTATAGAGCATATTAGTCGACAGCTGGAATCAATTAGCAAACAAGAACAAGAAATAAATTTGTGTCGTTCTGTAATTGGATTTGTAATGAGATTCTGATATTGACAAATTGATACAGACGTCTTAACAATATGAAGATAAGATCTAAAATTATAATACAGTGGAATTATGATAAGTTCACATGCCTAATTGATTATAAATAATTAATATTAATAAATATAAAAAAAATACTTTTATTAATAAAAATAATAAGAATAGTAAGTAATGTATGTATTAGTATTAAGTATAATAATAGTTTTAATAATAATGCTAATAATGATATTAATTATTATATTAATACTTAAAATATTAATTATAAAAATAATTAGTCAAAATAATACTAATAATAAGAATGATAACAAAATAATAATATTTATTATTAATAATATTAACATCATTAATGATGATAACAATAAGTTGCATCTAAATAAAATAACAATATTTATAGGAATTTTGATAATATTATTCATAATAATATTGATATCAATAGTTCTATAACTAAATGTATCATATTTTATATAATAACATTAACAATACAGATATTATAATACAATAGTCATAATAATATTAACCTAGCAATTATAATTTCAACTTGTAACATATTATATTACATATTATTAATTATGTAATGTTCATATAATATATTCACAATATACATAGTATATTGATTATGTTAAAAAAATCATATATATATATATATATATATATATATACACACATTCATATTTATTTACACTTAATTGTTCGTGAATCACTAGACATGGTAAAAAAAAAAAAATAACCGATTATCCGAATATAGATTTCAAACTTTCTAGACTCAACATTAAGGTTTTTGCTTATCGTGTCGGAGACATATAGAGATTAGAGTTTAAATTTGGTCGGAAATTTCCGGGTCGTTACACTACTCAATCATTGGAGACAAGAAGAAGGCGATCCTTTTCACCAACCAAAATCCTCTCTTGGCGATGAACCTGAAGCACTCATCAGCGAACCAATTCGAAACACCATTTTCACTCTCATTTCCGAATATCTTTCCACGAACATATCATGTCTCATATTCTAAACCTTATTCATCCGCTCGTTCCGACCGACAATCATCCCGGAATAATAGAAGAAGTCAACGAACTTCGCACCCGAGTTGTAGCCGTGAAAAGTGTGGTGCAAAATGTACCAGCTTCAGCAACATTACCAACATCAACAACATCACCAACAACAACATCCACATCCCAAGCCTCAATATCACAATCTGTTCCACGAATATCAACATCATACGCACCATGGATACCAAGGAGTACCAACAGCAATTAACAATGAAGTATTGAACCATAACTTCATTAATATTCTGCGAAGAATATGTGGTTCCTAATAGTTTTAGAGATTACTTATTCTAGCTCAAATCAAAAATCGAATGAGTCTAATATTATATTGACTCAGTAAATCCAGAATTACATCTGAAAAAAATATATATGTATATATATTTTCATAAAGATTGTGATTAAAAATTCTTTCGTACAAACTGTTAATGATGAAAATATTTTAACGGGTAGGTAATACCCGAAGATTTCTTAAGATTTCACATTAATAAGTTACACTGTACATTCTTCAATTCAAATTCAGCAGTCATTAACAACACTGCTCAAATTCACACATATACGTATCCGTTCGCCAAAGAACAACTATTTTCATCCAAGTTCAATTTCATATTCGGATTTTGACCGATCAGAATCCAAGTCAAGATTTGACAAGTGGCATAATGAAGAAAACATTTGACGGAATAAAATTTGTTAGAAACAAACAAATTAACTATGAGAAATTTTATTAAGCATCCACGCTAACAAAAATCCTAGCTAACTGTGGACTAATCAACTGAGGACTACCAACAGTGGACAATTAAAATGAATTAAAATATTGATTATAACAGATGAAACTAAACAATTCTTCAAGTTTGCCACTTGATTTCATCTTAAACATCATTTGTATCTTAACAGTTACAGTCTGCGTTCAAACCTTTCATGATTATTGAAAATACCTCAATCGAGAGGATGAACCAACCGCACTTCATCTACGGAAGAAAGGATTGATGCATATAGTTATGCACCTAAAAATACTCAGAACCTAAGTTAACGTTTAACACATATCGGTGCTAGTTCCTTTGGCATTGTTATTACCGAAAATAACTTCACAATCTCTCTCCAAATTAGGCAATTTTGTCACAGCTCCAGCAAGTCAACTTCGACTTTCCGTTCGAAACAGCCTTATTATAACTTTGATATATATGTGTGCTCTTTTATTGTTACCGGGGAACCTTTTATATTTCACCATATTACCATCAGCGTTTAATCATCTAAAAACACAATTCTCCTGAAACCACCTCGGATTGATAACCGATGATTCAGATATCGTAGCATTAAATGCAGAGGAAACAGAAAAATTGTAGATGGCGTAAACGGCCAAAAGTTTGATGATAAAGAATGGAGTGTTGGGAACGCTCGATTAAAAACTTGGTACTGAAAAACGGATTGAGCTAACCATGAAGGAGACCAAGGACAAATACAAGGACCAAACCCTATATTCAAAGAATCCAGGTAATTCTGGATCCAATGAAATCCTTAGAGAAGATCCTGCTCCGAAGTCATGTTAAAATCTTGCGGAAAATCTTTTCCTTATCAACTTTCGAACTTAGAAATTCCAAAATATCATCATAAATATCTTCGATTCTTCTGAAGATATTTTCATAAATATTCTCGTCCAAAATTATATACCTCTTCGTGCTATCTGTAATACATTATATTGGAAATTTCTGTAAAATCTAAGTATAAACTATGAATGTTTTTGAAGTAGTGTTGGGAACTGATGTATGAGTTAGTATAATATAATGACACTTGATCAACGTGATTATATTACAGTAATTTATGCTGAGTTTCTAATGAAACGTGATGATTCACAGTACCATCATCATGTGCCATTTACACGACTCTTACATTCTATCTAATCGCGAAACATATCAAGAAAATATTTTTCTTGATGATTCGGTCTTTTCCGGGATATTCTAGTAAGTTACTAAATCAAGATCGTGCCATTACGATTTCCTTCTTAGAACATTAACTATGTTCATTCTGAAATCCATAACTATGAATTCTGGATCATTACAAGCGATGCTTAATCACAAGAAGAAGAAACGAAAGGACAAAACTATGAAATAGAAATTGGGGTATAAATCGCAGCAAATAGAAGAGAACATTAACTGTGGATGACAATGATTATAGAAGACAGAAGCAGGGACATCGAGATATAAGGGAAAATATAAAACCCAACAACCACCCAGAAATTTTAAACCGTATATGTCGATGCATATAGCAATATAAAGATACGGGAGAACTAGAAACACTATAAACCCAAGAGTGTAGTAGAAGTAAATAGATTCTTCTGGCGGTAGATGAAAGAGAATGACAGATATGAAAGTTAAGAGTATATCAAGGATCAGAATGGGGTAGAGCATATTAACAAATACAATAAAGTATGAATTGAGGAGAAAGAAGAGAAGATCTGAGATATGGAAATAAGGAAACGAAGGGGGTGGTGTGAAAACCCGAAAATTTCCAACCAAATTTAAACTTTAATCTTTATATGTTTCTGACACGATAAGTAATATTTGTTAAGTTAAATTTCAAGAATTTTAAACTATGTTCATACATTCATTCAACCTCGACCAAGTTCCAGCGATTCACGAACCATTAAACGAATATGATTATATATGTATATGTGTATATATATTATAACTTGAAACGTAAACAAAATATTAGATTAAATACTTTATATGATTGTATCTGTTTCAAAATGTTTATCAATGGAATTAGAAGATAAGATCAAATGATTGAATTATCAGATATATTGAATTATGATTACAAGTCTCTGTTGAAAGGCCCACGTTGATTTGAGAAATCTTTCTATTTTAACAATATTCGGAAAATGGTAAAGTGATTTATAAATAAGAACAAATTGTCAATCATTGAGAACTAGACAAAGGATAGTGGAAGATTGAATCTCATAAAGACTCGATTGATCTATTTAGTTTCAAATGTACAAAAACGTTTTCAGTTTAAAAAGAACTTTATTATTAAAACGTATATAACTTTTATAAATATCTAGAACCACTTTTGATAACTCATTACTTAACTAGTATGATAAAGATAAAGATATTTATATTTTATTTTATTAAATATATATAACAATTTAAATTAATATTATATATATTTATACGCGTATTATACGTACATAGTTTTATACTTTTACTATACTTAAACTTTACCTTTACTTTATTTTTACTTTACTTTAACTTTAATAATTCACTTTAATAATTCATACTTTAATAATTCACTTTAATAATTCATACTTTAATAATTCACTTTAATAATTCATACTTTAATAATTCATGCTTTAATAATTCACTTTAATAATTCAAAAATCTATTATAACTAGAATTCAATAGGTTTCATTATTTCATAGAAAATTGAAAATATTTTTCTCTAAACTCTCTCAATCGATTTACATATATATATTTACTCCGTATTATTTCAAGATATTATTAGTATACATAAAATATTACGATGGAGTGCTGTCCGAGTGATTTCGAAATTGTTTTTCGAATGGGATAGGATTAAGTAAATTATGGGTTATAGCTATGGAGGTGATTGAGTATGGTTCATGGGTATGCTCGTGAGGTCAATATAGTGTTTATCATTTCCGTTGCTTCCACGTACCTTTCCTGCAATATTGAATCTCAATATTGATACGTGAGTACTCATAATTTAACTTTTACATACTAATAGTGTATCCCTGACTAGTGCTCGAGTATTTAGGATTATGCATGCTTGTACTTTTGATTTTGCCCTTAGACAGGTTAGGTTGAATCTTAAATTAGTTACACTTGCGGTTGAGATAAGGTATAAGATATGCATGTCCTTGGAAAGCTAGCGAAAAATTAAGAACTTTTCCTTTAGATATCGAATGGTTTCGATGAACGGATTAGAAGTTATAATCAATTGAATTTTCGATATTTTTATTAAAAATGATTATTATTATCGTCGTTTTTATCGTCGTTCTAGTTTTATCTTATTATTATCATTATTATTATCTTTAACAATAAAAGGGATTTATCATTAAAAATTGTTAATTTTTTTTATTACTATCGTTATTATCGTTAAAGTTATAATTAATATTATTATTATTATCCAATTATTATTATTATTATTAATATTGGTATTATTATCATTATCATTATTAATATATATATATATATATATATATATATATATATATATATATATATATATATATATATATATATATATATATATATATATATATATATATATATATATATATATATATATCATTATTTAAAAATGGTTATTGTTATTGTTATTATTATTATTACTATATTATCATTAAGATAATTATTAGTATTATCGTTAATAATGTTATAGTAACTATCATTATTAATATTAGTGTAATTAAAACAAATATTTGTAACACCTAATTATTTTGATTACTATTATTATCATTATTATGAACACGATATAAAAGACGATTAAAAGCTATTAAACGAAACGATTAGGAAATAATGGGTAAGAGTATCATGATGAAATTAAAATATTATAAGATATTGATTTAGATAAAATTATCGTTCTTATTATTTTTATCATTACTATTATTATTAAAAGTATCGTTAGTATTAAAACTATCATTTTAACAAAAATTATCATTTTAATAGAAATGTCATTGTTACTATAAAATATCATTATTATTATTATTATTTTAAATAGAATTATTATTTTAAAGATAATATTAAAATTATCGTAAATATTAAAGTTATCATAATTAGAATCATCGTTTTATCATAATGTCATCTTAGTAATTATAAATATTGATATTTTTATAATAATAATTATTATTACAAAATAATACAACTTTTACTTACTATCATTATAGATATTATTTTATCAAATAAATATGTGATACAAACATATTTTACTACGTGTAATAACTTACTTTAATAATACCTATCATATTATCTTTATGATTATGATATTAAATGAACCCTATAAATTTTATTACTTAATATATATAAAAGTATATTTTATTATATAAATTTAATATAAAATTTTATTTATTAATAAATAAATTATATTATTTACTCTAATAAATCTTTTAAAAATATTTAAAAATATAAAACTACGATATTTAAACTATATATTAATCATGTATAGATTTTTGGAAATTATTTTGAGTCAAATTTACTTTTGTTGACTTTTGCATATTAGTCTCGAGCATTAGGATTGTGGTACACTATGACTTGACCTAATTTGTTAGACAAATATTGACCAACACATAAATATATATAATTAATTTAGGTTCGTGAATCCGAGGCCAACCTTGCACTTGTTCAATGACGTTATATGTATTTTTACTACGAAATACAGTATGGTGAGTTTCATTTGCCTTTTTACCCTTTATATTTTTGGGACTGAGAATACATGCGCTTTTATAAATGTTTGACGAAATAGACACAAGTAATTGAAACTACATTCTATGGTTGAATTATCGAAATCGAATATGCCCCTTTTTATTAAAGTCTGGTAATCTAAGAATTAGGGAACAGACACCCTAATTGACGCGAATCCTAAAGATAGATCTATTGGGCCTAACAAACCCCATCCAAAGTACCGGATGCTTTAGTACTTCGAAATTTATATCATGTCCGAAGGAGGATCCCGAAATGATAGGGGATATTCTTATATGCATATTGTTAATGTCGGTTACCAGGTGTTCACCATATGAATGATTATTTTTGTCTCTATGCATGGGACGTATATTTCTGAGAACTGGAAATGAAATTCTTGTGGTCTATTAAAATAATGGAAATAAATGATTATGATAAACTAATGAACTCACCAACCTTTTGGTTGACACTTTAAAGCATGTTTATTCTCAGGTGTTAAAGAAATCTTCCGCTGTGCATTTGCTCATTTTAAAGATATTACTTGGAGTCTTTCATAGCATATTTCGAAGAACGTTGCATTCCAGTCATTGAGTTCATCAAAGATTATTATTAAATAAATTTATAGTTGGATAGTGGATATTATGAAATGGTATGCATGCCTGTCAATTTTAGATGTAAAGAAAGATTGTCTTTTAAAAACGAATGCAATGTTTGTAAAATGTATCATATAGAGGTCAAATACCACGCAATGTAATCAACTATTGTGAATCGTTTATAATGTATATGAACGGGTCCTTTCAGTTGGTATCAGAGCGGTGGTCTTAGCGAACCAGGTCTGCATTAGTGTGTCTAACTGATAAGTCGTTAGGATGCATTAGTGAGTCTGGACTTCGACCGTGTCTACATGTCAAAAGTTTTGCTTATCATTTCTAGTCGGAAATCATCTGCTTATCATCCTTAGGAAATTACTTGCTTATCATTATTAGTCTAAACACGTCTTGCTACATTAATTGCATGAGTAGTGTATAGACAAAATTCATATCTTAGCGTATCTGCTAAATCATATCTTATCGTATCTGTTACTTTAAACTTTGTCTGACATATTCCGTAAATTCCTCCGTAATCTATGAAATCTTTTGCTCTATATATATAGATATTCTATGTAATTAGAATACCATTCGATAGCCGGAAAATCATTTCATATCGAAAAATCCTTTATTCAATCGTACTAAATGATATTCGTCATTAGTTCAAGTTCCTCAGATTATGAAATGGAATCCCACTCCAGCTCTGAAAGCAGTGTGACCGGAATAGATCAACCAATCAGTCATCACCTATTCTGGATGAATTGGGGATGGGTTCGTAGCCTCCTCAATCATTGGAGACAAGAAGAAGGTGATCCCTTCCATCCACCACATTGCCCTCTTGACGAAGAACCTGAAGCACTTACAGGCGAACCTGTCCGAAACACCATTTTCTCGCTCATTTCCAGAGTATCTCGTCACGATTATATATTACATCAAATTTTAGATTTTATTTATCCGCTCGTCTGAACCGACAATCACCCCGGTGTAATAGAAGAAGTCAACGAGCTTCGCGCACGGGTAGTGGCTTTGGAGAATATGGTGCAGAGATTACAAACACCAGCAGCAGCATCAGCAGCATAACCAGTAACACCATCATCAACGCCAATAGTACCATTACCACCCCAACCACAACCACGTCGTAAACCTCAACTTTACACTCTGTCCCACGAGCACCAATGTCATACACCCTGTAGATACCAAGGAATACCAACAACAATAACCGACGAAGTATTAATTCATAACTTCATTGGAGAAACATTCCGCGCAGATTATGTAATCTCTAAAGTCTTAGAGATTATCTAATCTAGCCCTAACCATAAATCAGTTAAGCGAACGAAAATGATAGAAGGAAGAGTAGAAACCCTGACAAAAATGGTGTGTGATTAACAAGCTAAACTTGTTTTACCAACAGCATCAACAGTATCGTCAGCGTCACCAGCATCATCAGTATAGTCAACATCAGAATCAACAACACCTATAACATCACAAACTCCGTCAGCTCAAGAATCACTATGGACATCATTACGAATCAATAATCCGTATATTGTATCAACGAGTTATGAAGAATTAACTCATTCCCTTTGAAGAAATTATATATATATTTTATATATTTTGAAATAAAAATAAATCTTTTCGTGCTAAGCTATTGTGTGTGAATCTTAACTACTCGGTTAATTCATATTACAAATATGCAATAATGTACGTCCTTCGGCCGCAACTTAACCAGCGTTAACTACAATCTCTGTCGCAATTCAACAAATTTCAATTCATAATAAATCAAGTATATATTTGATTTTACACTTTCATCATCGATGTACCCGAAACTTTTCAGATAACATCATTCGTACTTTGCGAAATTCACAAGAATTCCACGAATCGAACATCATACATCAACAAATAACGAAGTATTCATTCATAATTTCAATGTCATTAAAGAAATACTGCGTAAAAGTTATGTACTTTTTAAAGCCTTTAGGGATTATTCAATTCTAGTTTCAACCGTAAATCAAATGAGTTTAATTTAACATTAACTCATTAAATCTATGTTACATCTGAAGAAAATATACATATATATATTTTCATAAAGACTGTAATAAAATTCTTTTGTACAAAATATTAATTATGAAATTTTTTTAACGGGTAGGTAATACCCGAGAGATATATAAATTCACAATTAATATATTACATTCTTCGAATCTGATTCAACAAATCATCCATTATACTCCCTACTTTCACAACAATATACATTCTTTTATAGAAATCAAAACAACCATACTCATTCAAAATTTAATTACATATTCTGATTTTGAAATCTCAAAATTCAACTTGAGATATGACCAAAATCATCACTCTTAGATCCTTACATCTTTCACAAGCTATATTTTGACTTCAAAACTGTGTTAGAACATCAAATGTATGTTAACGATTACAATCTGTGTTCAAACCCTTCGAAAATTTCTGAAGACACTTCGAATGATGAGCAATCGAGATGATGATCCAACCACATGTTACCCACAGTTGTGTACCCGAAAAACTCTTGAAACCAAAGTAAAAGTTTAAACAACGTATCCGCGTCAGATTCTTTAGCATTTATTAGCAAAAATAACTTTGCGACTCCTATTCAAAGTAGCCAGTTTTGTCACAGCTCCAGCAAGTCAACTTCGACTTTTCAGTCAGACTAACCTAATTATAACCTTGAGATATACACCATCGTTACCAGGGAACCTTTTACATTCCACCACATTATTAACTGATGTATCAACAACTTCATTACCCTTTGACTTTAGCCTCTCCAAAAAGTCATTATAATTATTCATTGAAACCCCATCATTTACTCATTCTCATCTTGTAATGAGAATTTCCATACGAATCATTGGGAATTAGCAATCAGTATTTTGAAATCTCGCAGCATGTCTACGCCAACAGTTATATGTGTATATATAACATCTATCTTCTGGACTTAATTTAAATGTGAAGATTCTGAAAAACACTTCGAACTACGAATTGGTTCTCCGAAAATGGAAAAATACTGATGAAGCAGCAAAAAAAACTATAAACGACCTTAACAGTAAAAGTTTGATGATAATGAATAGGTGTGCTGGCAAAGCGCAGAAAAAGAGAAGTCTTGGAACTGGAAAACGGATTGAGCAAGTAGGAAGGAGGCTGTGGACAAATTACAAAGACTGAACCTGACTTCAAAGGATCTAAATAATTCAGTATCTGCTGAAGTCATTAACGAATACCTTGCTCCTGACTCTAAACCCCTGCGGACAATATTCTTCATCATCCTCTGATATTAGAAATTCTAAAATATCATCATATCTTTCATTATAAATATCCTCCATATTTCTGAAGATATTTTCTTAATTTTTCTTATTTGAAATCATTTACCTCTTCGCGCTATCTGTATTACATCATAAAAGAAACTATTTTAGTTTCTAAATTCTGAAACATTCAAGTTTAAAATAGGAATATTTTGAAGTAGTGTTTGGAACTGAAGCATGAATTAGTATAATATAATGACACTTGATCAATGTGATTATATTACAGTAAGTCATGCTGAGTTTCTAAATGGAACTTGACGATTCACAGATCATAACATCACCATGTGCCATGTTATACGACTCTTGTATTCTATTTAACCTCTATAATATCAAGAAAATATTTCTTGATGATTCGGCCTTTTTCAAGGTATTTTAGTAATTTGACAAGTCAAGATCGTACCATCACAATTTCCTTCCTAGAACATTAACAATGTTCATTTCGAAATTCATATCTGTGAATTCTGGACCATTACAAGCGGTGCTTAATCGCAAGAAGAAGAAACGAAAGGACAAAACTCCGAAATAGAAATTGGGGTATAAATTACAGCAGATAGAAGAGAGCATTAACTGTGAATGATAATGATTATAGAAGACAGAAGCAGAGACTTTGAAATATAAGGGAACATATAAAGCCCAACGACAAACCAGAAATTATAAACCATATATATCGATGCATATAGCAATATAAAGACACGGGAGAACTAGGAACACTATAAACCCAAGAGTATAGTAGGAGTAAATAGATTCTTCCGGCGGTAGGTAAAAAAAAAGAAGAATGACCGATATGAAAGTTAGAAGTATATCGAGAATCAGAACTGGATGGAGCATATTGATGAATACTTTAAAATATGAGTTGAGGGGGAAAGAATAGAAGGTGATGAAACATGACTAGGAACTTAGAAATCAACAGATTTGACTCACACAATGGCAAAATAAGTGAATCAAACCCTCTAGTGAATAGGTTAAGTTTTTTTTGATTAATTTAGTCAAACCACAACTAAATCAAGTGTGATTAGATCAACACCTTGAGCTATTATTCACCACCTGGGTGATTTGGACTGAGAGAGAATCGGAGGAGCTCACTAGATCTGAGTGTGTGTAACAAATGAGAGGCTTAACCTAAAATGAAGAACATAAGACTTTATATACCCCTGCTGTTGACTCACCCATACGATTCATTCATCACACGTACGAGTTGGCTTCATCAGCCGTACGGGTGATCACTCACTCGTGTCTTCTCATTTAGGTTGTAATTGTGACTTAGCTCAGCATCAACCGTGCGTATGAGCCTGTCAGCCGTACTAGTGAGGCTTCACTCTTACGTCTGACTAAGTCTAACATAGTCAAACATCTAAATCTCATTCCTGCAGTTCCTGTAACCACATACAAACATGGATAGTATAATAACGAGCAATCATGGTGGCCTGTAAACTGTTGTACCTGCAATGGACGTGGGTAGATGTCTAGGGACTTGCATAAAATGTATCAACAGAAGGTGTGAGTTATAAGGAAACGAAGGAGGTGAATTTATAAGAAAATCTCCGACAGAACAATTAAAATGGACGATTGCATTTAAAGCGGATCCTAATTCCCTTGATTATCGGAGAGTCAAATCTTATTAAGAAGATTTTCTTCAAATTCCTTGAAATCTGGGAATCAATCATATCTACGTCAAATGATAAGATGAATCTACACTTACTCATTTCACTCTTCTATGTTAGCTTCATTCGTACTCTTCATATAAATGGATTGTTTATCCAAATTATTCGCTGATAATAAAACTCTAATTTTCAGCCCGTATGCATCATGAAAACATACTTATTATCATTCACGACCTTTCCACTCAAATTTCGGGACGAAATTTCTTTAACGGGTAGGTACTGTGAAAACCCGGAAATTTCCAACCAAATTTAAACTTTAATCTTTATATGTTTCTGACACGATAAGCAATATTTGTTAAGTTAAATTTCAAGAATTTTAAACTATGTTCATACATTCATTCAACCTCGACCAAGTTCCAGCGATTCACGAACCATTAAACGA
Source organism: Rutidosis leptorrhynchoides (assembly GCF_046630445.1). NCBI lineage: Eukaryota > Viridiplantae > Streptophyta > Magnoliopsida > Asterales > Asteraceae > Rutidosis > Rutidosis leptorrhynchoides. The sequence goes on from NC_092343.1 coordinate 249,546,722, forward strand.
ATATGATTATATATGTATATGTGTATATATATTATAACTTGAAACGTAAACAAAATATTAGATTAAATACTTTATATGATTGTATCTGTTTCAAAATGTTTATCAATGGAATTAGAAGATAAGATCAAATGATTGAATTATCAGATATATTGAATTATGATTACAAGTCTCTGTTGAAAGGCCCACGTTGATTTGAGAAATCTTTCTATTTTAACAATATTCGGAAAATGGTAAAGTGATTTATAAATAAGAACAAATTGTCAATCATTGAGAACTAGACAAAGGATAGTGGAAGATTGAATCTCATAAAGACTCGATTGATCTATTTAGTTTCAAATGTACAAAAACGTTTTCAGTTTAAAAAGAACTTTATTATTAAAACGTATATAACTTTTATAAATATCTAGAACCACTTTTGATAACTCATTACTTAACTAGTATGATAAAGATAAAGATATTTATATTTTATTTTATTAAATATATATAACAATTTAAATTAATATTATATATATTTATACGCGTATTATACGTACATAGTTTTATACTTTTACTATACTTAAACTTTACCTTTACTTTATTTTTACTTTACTTTAACTTTAATAATTCACTTTAATAATTCATACTTTAATAATTCACTTTAATAATTCATACTTTAATAATTCACTTTAATAATTCATGCTTTAATAATTCATGCTTTAATAATTCACTTTAATAATTCAAAAATCTATTATAAATAGAATTCAATAGGTTTCATTATTTCATAGAAACTTGAAAATATTTTTCTCTAAACTCTCTCAATCGATTTACATATATATATTTACTCCGTATTATTTCAAGATATTATTAGTATACATAAAATATTACGATGGAGTGCTGTCCGAGTGATTTCGAAATTGTTTTTCGAATGGGATAGGATTAAGTAAATTATGGGTTATAGCTATGGAGGTGATTGAGTATGGTTCATGGGTATGCTCGTGAGGTCAATATAGTGTTTATCATTTCCGTTGCGTCCACGTACCTTTCCTGCAATATTGAATCTCAATATTGATACGTGAGTACTCATAATTTAACTTTTACATACTAATAGTGTATCCCTGACTAGTGCTCGAGTATTTAGGATTATGCATGCTTGTACTTTTGATTTTGCCCTTAGACAGGTTAGGTTGAATCTTAAATTAGTTACACTTGCGGTTGAGATAAGGTATAAGATATGCATGTCCTTGGAAAGCTAGCGAAAAATTAAGAACTTTTCCTTTAGATATCGAATGGTTTCGATGAACGGATTAGAAGTTATAATCAATTGAATTTTCAATATTTTTATTAAAAATGATTATTATTATCGTCGTTTTTATCGTCGTTCTAGTTTTATCTTATTATTATCATTATTATTATCTTTAACAATAAAAGGGATTTATCATTAAAAATTGTTAATTTTTTTTATTACTATCGTTATTATCGTTAAAGTTATAATTAATATTATTATTATTATCCAATTATTATTATTATTATTAATATTGGTATTATTATCATTATCATTATTAATATTAATATATATATATATATATATATATACATATATATATCATTATTTAAAAATGGTTATTGTTATTGTTATTATTATTATTACTATATTATCATTAAGATAATTATTAGTATTATCGTTAATAATGTTATAGTAACTATCATTATTAATATTAGTGTAATTAAAACAAATATTTGTAACACCTAATTATTTTGATTACTATTATTATCATTATTATGAACACGATATAAAAGACGATTAAAAGCTATTAAACGAAACGATTAGGAAATAATGGGTAAGAGTATCATGATGAAATTAAAATATTATAAGATATTGATTTAGATAAAATTATCGTTCTTATTATTTTTATCATTACTATTATTATTAAAAGTATCGTTAGTATTAAAACTATCATTTTAACAAAAATTATCATTTTAATAGAAATGTCATTGTTACTATAAAATATCATTATTATTATTATTTTAAATAGAATTATTATTTTAAAGATAATATTAAAATTATCGTAAATATTAAAGTTATCATAATTAGAATCATCGTTTTATCATAATGTCATCTTAGTAATTATAAATATTGATATTTTTATAATAATAATTATTATTACAAAATAATACAACTTTTACTTACTATCATTATAGATATTATTTTATCAAATAAATATGTGATACAAACATATTTTACTACGTGTAATAACTTACTTTAATAATACCTATCATATTATCTTTATGATTATGATATTAAATGAACCCTATAAATTTTATTACTTAATATATATAAAAGTATATTTTATTATATAAATTTAATATAAAATTTTATTTATTAATAAATAAATTATATTATTTACTCTAATAAATCCTTTAAAAATATTTAAAAATATAAAACGACGATATTTAAACTATATATTAATCATGTATAGATTTTTGGAAATTATTTTGAGTCAAATTTACTTTTGTTGACTTTTGCATATTAGTCTCGAGCATTAGGATTGTGGTACACTATGACTTGACCTAATTTGTTAGACAAATATTGACCAACACATAAATATATATAATTAATTTAGGTTCGTGAATCCGAGGCCAACCTTGCACTTGTTCAATGACATTATATGTATTTTTACTACGAAATACAGTATGGTGAGTTTCATTTGCCTTTTTACCCTTTATATTTTTGGGACTGAGAATACATGCGCTTTTATAAATGTTTGACGAAATAGACACAAGTAATTGAAACTACATTCTATGGTTGAATTATCGAAATCGAATATGCCCCTTTTTATTAAAGTCTGGTAATCTAAGAATTAGGGAACAGACACCCTAATTGACGCGAATCCTAAAGATAGATCTATTGGGCCTAACAAACCCCATTCAAAGTACCGGATGCTTTAGTACTTCGAAATTTATATCATGTCCGAAGGAGGATCCCGGAATGATAGGGGATATTCTTATATGCATATTGTTAATGTCGGTTACCAGGTGTTCACCATATGAATGATTATTTTTGTCTCTATGCATGGGACGTATATTTATGAGAACTGGAAATGAAATTCTTGTGGTCTATTAAAATAATGAAAATAAATGATTATGATAAACTAATGAACTCACCAACCTTTTGGTTGACACTTTAAAGCATGTTTATTCTCAGGTGTTAAAGAAATCTTCCGCTGTGCATTTGCTCATTTTAAAGATATTACTTGGAGTCTTTCATAGCATATTTCGAAGAACGTTGCATTCGAGTCATTGAGTTCATCAAAGATTATTATTAAATAAATTTATAGTTGGATAGTGGATATTATGAAATGGTATGCATGCCTGTCAATTTTCGATGTAAAGAAAGATTGTCTTTTAAAAACGAATGCAATGTTTGTAAAATGTATCATATAGAGGTCAAATACCTCGCAATGTAATCAACTATTGTGAATCATTTATAATGTATATGAACGGGTCCTTTCAGTTGGTATCAGAGCGGTGGTCTTAGCGAACCAGGTCTGCATTAGTGTGTCTAACTGATAAGTCGTTAGGATGCATTAGTGAGTCTGGACTTCGACCGTGTCTACATGTCAAAAGTTTTGCTTATCATTTCTAGTCGGAAATCATCTGCTTATCATCCTTAGGAAATTACTTGCTTATCATTATTAGTCTAAACACGTCTTGCTACATTAATTGCATGAGTAGTGTATAGACAAAATTCATATCTTAGCGTATCTGCTAAATCATATCTTATCGTATCTGTTACTTTAAACTTTGTCTGACATATTCCGTAAATTCCTCCGTAATCTATGAAATCTTTTGCTCTATATATATAGATATTCTATGTAATTAGAATACCATTCGATAGCTGGAAAATCATTTCATATCGAAAAATCCTTTATTCAATCGTACTAAATGGAATTCGTCATTAGTTCAAGTTCCTCAGATTATGAAATGGAATCCCACTCCAGCTCCGAAAGCAGTGTGACCGGAATAGATCAACCAATCAGTCATCACCTATTCTGGATGAATTGGGGATGGGTTCGTAGCCTCCTCAATCATTGGAGACAAGAAGAAGGTGATCCCTTCCATCCACCACATTGCCCTCTTGACGAAGAACCTGAAGCACTTACAGGCGAACCTGTCCGAAACACCATTTTCTCGCTCATTTCCAGAGTATCTCGTCACGATTATATATTACATCAAATTTTAGATTTTATTTATCCGCTCGTCTGAACCGACAATCACCCCGGTGTAATAGAAGAAGTCAACGAGCTTCGCGCACGGGTAGTGGCTTTGGAGAATATGGTGCAGAGATTACAAACACCAGCAGCAGCATCAGCAGCATAACCAGTAACACCATCATCAACGCCAATAGTACCATTACCACCCCAACCACAACCACGTCGTAAACCTCAACTTTACACTCTGTCCCACGAGCACCAATGTCATACGCCCTGTAGATACCAAGGAATACCAACAACAATAACCGACGAAGTATTAATTCATAACTTCATTGGAGAAACATTCCGCGCAGATTATGTAATCTCTAAAGTCTTAGAGATTATCTAATCTAGCCCTAACCATAAATCAGTTAAGCGAACCAAAATGATAGAAGGAAGAGTAGAAACCCTGACAAAAATGGTGTGTGATTAACAAGCTAAACTTGTTTTACCAACAGCATCAACAGTACCGTCAGCGTCACCAGCATCATCAGTATAGTCAACATCAGAATCAACAACACCTATAACATCACAAACTCCGTCAGCTCAAGAATCACTATGGACATCATTACGAATCAATAATCCGTATATTGTATCAACGAGTTATGAAGAATTAACTCATTCCCTTTGAAGAAATTATATATATATTTTATATATTTTGAAATAAAAATAAATCTTTCCGTGCTAAGCTATTGTGTGTGAATCTTAACTACTCGGTTAATTCATATTACAAATATGCAATAATGTACGTCCTTCGGCCGCAACTTAACCAGCGTTAACTACAATCTCTGTCGCAATTCAACAAATTCCAATTCATAATAAATCAAGTATATATTTGATTTTACACTTTCATCATCGATGTACCCGAAACTTTTCAGATAACATCATTCGTACTTTGCGAAATTCACAAGAATTCCACGAACCAAACATCATACATCAAAAAATAACGAAGTATTCATTCATAATTTCAATGTCATTAAAGAAATACTGCGTAAAAGTTATGTACTTTTTAAAGCCTTTAGGGATTATTCAATTCTAGTTTCAACCGTAAATCAAATGAGTTTAATTTAACATTAACTCATTAAATCTATGTTACATCTGAAGAAAATATACATATATATATTTTCATAAAGACTGTAATAAAATTCTTTTGTACAAAATATTAATTGTGAAATTTTTTTAACGGGTAGGTAATACCCGAGAGATATATAAATTCACAATTAATATATTACATTCTTCGAATCTGATTCAACAAATCATCCATTATACTCCCTACTTTCACAACAATATACATTCTTTTATAGAAATCAAAACAACCATACTCATTCAAAATTTAATTACATATTCTGATTTTGAAATCTCAAAATTCAACTTGAGATATGACCAAAATCATCACTCTTAGATCCTTACATCTTTCACAAGCTATATTTTGACTTCAAAACTGTGTTAGAACATCAAATGTATGTTAACGATTACAATCTGTGTTCAAACCCTTCGAAAATTTCTGAAGACACTTCGAATGATGAGCAATCGAGATGATGATCCAACCACATGTTACCCACAGTTGTGTACCCGAAAAACTCTTGAAACCAAAGTAAAAGTTTAAACAACGTATCCGCGTCAGATTCTTTAGCATTTATTAGCAAAAATAACTTTGCGACTCCTATTCAAAGTAGCCAGTTTTGTCACAGCTCCAGCAAGTCAACTTCGACTTTTCAGTCAGACTAACCTTATTATAACCTTGAGATATACACCATCGTTACCAGGGAACCTTTTACATTCCACCACATTATTAACTGATGTATCAACAACTTCATTACCCTTTGACTTTAGCCTCTCCAAAAAGTCATTATAATTATTCATTGAAACCCCATCATTTACTCATTCGCATCTTGTAATGAGAATTTCCATACGAATCATTGGGAATTAGCAATCAGTATTTTGAAATCTCGCAGCATGTCTACGCCAACAGTTATATGTGTATATATAACGTCTATCTTCTGGACTTAATTTGAATGTGAAGATTCTGAAAAACACTTCGAACTACGAATTGGTTCTCCGAAAATGGAAAAATACTGATGAAGCAGCAAAAAAAATTATAAACGACCTTAACAGTAAAAGTTTGATGATAATGAATAGGTGTGCTGGCAAAGCGCAGAAAAAGAGAAGTCTTGGAACTGAAAAACGGATTGAGCAAGTAGGAAGGAGGCTGTGGACAAATTACAAAGACTGAACCTGACTTCAAAGGATCTAAATAATTCAGTATCTGCTGAAGTCATTAACGAATACCTTGCTCCTGACTCTAAACCCCTGCGGACAATATTCTTCATCATCCTCTGATATTAGAAATTCTAAAATATCATCATATCTTTCATTATAAATATCCTCCATATTTCTGAAGATATTTTCTTAATTTTTCTTATTTGAAATCATTTACCTCTTCGCGCTATCTGTATTACATTATAAAAGAAACTATTTTAGTTTCTAAATTCTGAAACATTCAAGTTTAAAATAGGAATATTTTGAAGTAGTGTTTGGAACTGAAGCATGAATTAGTATAATATAATGACACTTGATCAATGTGATTATATTACAGTAAGTCATGCTGAGTTTCTAAATGGAACTTGACGATTCACAGATCATAACATCACCATGTGCCATGTTATACGACTCTTGTATTCTATTTAACCTCTATAATATCAAGAAAATATTTCTTGATGATTCGGCCTTTTTCAAGGTATTTTAGTAATTTGACAAGTCAAGATCGTACCATCACAATTTCCTTCCTAGAACATTAACAATGTTCATTTCGAAATTCATATCTGTGAATTCTGGACCATTACAAGCGGTGCTTAATCGCAAGAAGAAGAAACGAAAGGACAAAACTCCGAAATAGAAATTGGGGTATAAATTGCAGCAGATAGAAGAGAGCATTAAATGTGAATGATAATGATTATAGAAGACAGAAGCAGAGACTTTGAAATATAAGGGAACATATAAAGCCCAACGACAAACCAGAAATTATAAACCATATATATCGATGCATATAGCAATATAAAGACACGGGAGAACTAGGAACACTATAAACCCAAGAGTATAGTAGGAGTAAATAGATTCTTCCGGCGGTAGATAAAAAAAAGAAGAATGACCGATATGAAAGTTAGAAGTATATCGAGAATCAGAACTGGATGGAGCATATTGATGAATACTTTAAAATATGAGTTGAGGGGGAAAGAATAGAAGGTGATGAAACATGACTAGGAACTTAGAAATCAACAGATTTGACTCACACAATGGCAAAATAAGTGAATCAAACCCTCTAGTGAATAGGTTAAGTTTTTTTTTTGATTAATTTAGTCAAACCACAACTAAATCAAGTGTGATTAGATCAACACCTTGAGCTATTATTCACCACCTGGGTGATTTGGACTGAGAGAGAATCGGAGGAGCTCACTAGATCTGAGTGTGTGTAACAAATGAGAGGCTTAACCTAAAATGAAGAACATAAGACTTTATATACCCCTGCTGTTGACTCACCCATACGATTCATTCATCACACGTACGAGTTGGCTTCATCAGCCGTACGGGTGATCACTCACTCGTGTCTTCTCATTTAGGTTGTAATTGTGACTTAGCTCAGCATCAACCGTGCGTATGAGCCTGTCAGCCGTACTAGTGAGGCTTCACTCTTACGTCTGACTAAGTCTAACATAGTCAAACATCTAAATCTCGTTCCTTCAGTTCCTGTAACCACATACAAACACGGATAGTATAATAACGAGCAATCATGGTGGCCTGTAAACTGTTGTACCTGCAATGGAGGTGGGTAGATGTCTAGGAACTTGCATAAAATGTATCAACAGAAGGTGTGAGTTATAAGGAAACGAAGGAGGTGAATTTATAAGAAAATCTCCGACAGAACAATTAAAATGGACGATCGCATTTAAAGCGGATCCTAATTCCCTTGATTATCGGAGAGTCAAATCTTATTAAGAAGATTTTCTTCAAATTCCTTGAAATCTGGGAATCAATCATATCTACGTCAAATGATAAGATGAATCTACACTTACTCATTTCACTCTTCTATGTTAGCTTCATTCGTACTCTTCATATAAATGGATTGTTTATCCAAATTATTCGCTGATAATAAAACTCTAATTTTCAGCCCGTATGCATCATGAAAACATACTTATTATCATTCACGACCTTTCCACTCAAATTTCGGGACGAAATTTCTTTAACGGGTAGGTACTGTGAAAACCCGGAAATTTCCAACCAAATTTAAACTTTAATCTTTATATGTTTATGACACGATAAGCAATATTTGTTAAGTTAAATTTCAAGAATTTTAAACTATGTTCATACATTCATTCAACCTCGACCAAGTTCCAGCGATTCACGAACCATTAAACGAATATGATTATATATGTATATGTGTATATATATTATAACTTGAAACGTAAACAAAATATTAGATTAAATACTTTATATGATTGTATCTGTTTCAAAATGTTTATCAATGGAATTAGAAGATAAGATCAAATGATTGAATTATCAGATATATTGAATTATGATTACAAGTCTCTGTTGAAAGGCCCACGTTGATTTGAGAAATCTTTCTATTTTAACAATATTCGGAAAATGGTAAAGTGATTTATAAATAAGAACAAATTGTCAATCATTGAGAACTAGACAAAGGATAGTGGAAGATTGAATCTCATAAAGACTCGATTGATCTATTTAGTTTCAAATGTACAAAAACGTTTTCAGTTTAAAAAGAACTTTATTATTAAAACGTATATAACTTTTATAAATATCTAGAACCACTTTTGATAACTCATTACTTAACTAGTATGATAAAGATAAAGATATTTATATTTTATTTTATTAAATATATATAACGATTTAAATTAATATTATATATATTTATACGCGTATTATACGTACATAGTTTTATACTTTTACTATACTTAAACTTTACCTTTACTTTATTTTTACTTTACTTTAACTTTAATAATTCACTTTAATAATTCATACTTTAATAATTCACTTTAATAATTCATACTTTAATAATTCACTTTAATAATTCATACTTTAATAATTCATGCTTTAATAATTCACTTTAATAATTCAAAAATCTATTATAAATAGAATTCAATAGGTTTCATTATTTCATAGAAACTTGAAAATATTTTTCTCTAAACTCTCTCAATCGATTTACATATATATATTTACTCCGTATTATTTCAAGATATTATTAGTATACATAAAATATTACGATGGAGTGCTGTCCGAGTGATTTCGAAATTGTTTTTCGAATGGGATAGGATTAAGTAAATTATGGGTTATAGCTATGGAGGTGATTGAGTATGGTTCATGGGTATGCTCGTGAGGTCAATATAGTGTTTATCATTTCCGTTGCGTCCACGTACCTTTCCTGCAATATTGAATCTCAATATTGATACGTGAGTACTCATAATTTAACTTTTACATACTAATAGTGTATCCCTGACTAGTGCTCGAGTATTTAGGATTATGCATGCTTGTACTTTTGATTTTACCCTTAGACAGGTTAGGTTGAATCTTAAATTAGTTACACTTGCGGTTGAGATAAGGTATAAGATATGCATGTCCTTGGAAAGCTAGCGAAAAATTAAGAACTTTTCCTTTAGATATCGAATGGTTTCAATGAACGGATTAGAAGTTATAATCAATTGAATTTTCGATATTTTTATTAAAAATGATTATTATTATCGTCGTTTTTATCGTCGTTCTAGTTTTATCTTATTATTATCTTTAACAATAAAAGGGATTTATCATTAAAAATTGTTAATTTTTTTTATTACTATCGTTATTATCGTTAAAGTTATAATTAATATTATTATTATTATCCAATTATTATTATTATTATTAATATTGGTATTATTATCATTATCATTATTAATATATATATATATATATATATATATATATATATATATATATATATATATATATATATATATCATTATTTAAAAATAGTTATTGTTATTGTTATTATTATTATTATTACTATATTATCATTAAGATAATTATTAGTATTATCGTTAATAATGTTATAGTAACTATCATTATTAATATTAGTGTAATTAAAACAAATATTTGTAACACCTAATTATTTTGATTACTATTATTATCATTATTATGAACACGATATAAAAGACGATTAAAAGCTATTAAACGAAACGATTAGGAAATAATGGGTAAGAGTATCATGATGAAATTAAAATATTATAAGATATTGATTTAGATAAAATTATCGTTCTTATTATTTTTATCATTACTATTATTATTAAAAGTATCGTTAGTATTAAAACTATCATTTTAACAAAAATTATCATTTTAATAGAAATGTCATTGTTACTATAAAATATCATTATTATTATTATTTTAAATAGAATTATTATTTTAAAGATAATATTAAAATTATCGTAAATATTAAAGTTATCATAATTAGAATCATCGTTTTATCATAATGTCATCTTAGTAATTATAAATATTGATATTTTTATAATAATAATTATTATTACAAAATAATACAACTTTTACTTACTATCATTATAGATATTATTTTATCAAATAAATATGTGATACAAACATATTTTACTACGTGTAATAACTTACTTTAATAATACCTATCATATTATCTTTATGATTATGATATTAAATGAACCCTATAAATTTTATTACTTAATATATATAAAAGTATATTTTATTATATAAATTTAATATAAAATTTTATTTATTAATAAATAAATTATATTATTTACTCTAATAAATCTTTTAAAAATATTTAAAATTATAAAACGACGATATTTAAACTATATATTAATCATGTATAGATTTTTGGAAATTATTTTGAGTCAAATTTACTTTTGTTGACTTTTGCATATTAGTCTCGAGCATTAGGATTGTGGTACACTATGACTTGACCTAATTTGTTAGACAAATATTGACCAACACATAAATATATATAATTGATTTAGGTTCGTGAATCCGAGGCCAACCTTGCACTTGTTCAATGACGTTATATGTATTTTTACTACGAAATACAGTATGGTGAGTTTCATTTGCCTTTTTACCCTTTATATTTTTGGGACTGAGAATACATGCGCTTTTATAAATGTTTGACGAAATAGACACAAGTAATTGAAACTACATTCTATGGTTGAATTATCGAAATCGAATATGCCCCTTTTTATTAAAGTCTGGTAATCTAAGAATTAGGGAACAGACACCCTAATTGACGCGAATCCTAAAGATAGATCTATTGGGCCTAACAAACCCCATCCAAAGTACCGGATGCTTTAGTACTTCGAAATTTATATCATGTCCGAAGGAGGATCCCGGAATGATAGGGGATATTCTTATATGCATATTGTTAATGTCGGTTACCAGGTGTTCACCATATGAATGATTATTTTTGTCTCTATGCATGGGACGTATATTTATGAGAACTGGAAATGAAATTCTTGTGGTCTATTAAAATAATGGAAATAAATGATTATGATAAACTAATGAACTCACCAACCTTTTGGTTGACACTTTAAAGCATGTTTATTCTCAGGTGTTAAAGAAATCTTCCGCTGTGCATTTGCTCATTTTAAAGATATTACTTGGAGTCTTTCATAGCATATTTCGAAGAACGTTGCATTCGAGTCATTGAGTTCATCAAAGATTATTATTAAATAAATTTATAGTTGGATAGTGGATATTATGAAATGGTATGCATGCCTATCAATTTTCGATGTAAAGAAAGATTGTCTTTTAAAAACGAATGCAATGTTTGTAAAATGTATCATATAGAGGTCAAATACCTCGCAATGTAATCAACTATTGTGAATCGTTTATAATGTATATGAACGGGTCCTTTCAGTTGGTATCAGAGCGGTGGTCTTAGCGAACCAGGTCTGCATTAGTATGTCTAACTGATAAGTCGTTAGGATGCATTAGTGAGTCTGGACTTCGACCGTGTCTACATGTCAAAAGTTTTGCTTATCATTTCTAGTCGGAAATCATCTGCTTATCATCCTTAGAAAATTACTTGCTTATCATTATTAGTCTAAACACGTCTTGCTACATTAATTGCATGAGTAGTGTATAGACAAAATTCATATCTTAGCGTATCTGCTAAATCATATCTTATCGTATCTGTTACTTTAAACTTTGTCTGACATATTCCGTAAATTCCTCCGTAATCTACGAAATCTTTTGCTCTATATATATAGATATTCTATGTAATTAGAATACCATTCGTTAGCCGGAAAATCATTTCATATCGAAAAATCCTTTATTCAATCGTACTAAATGGAATTCGTCATTAGTTCAAGTTCCTCAGATTATGAAATGGAATCCCACTCCAGCTCCGAAAGTAGTGTGACCGGAATAGATCAACCAATCAGTCATCACCTATTCTGGATGAATTGGGGATGGGTTCGTAGCCTCCTCAATCATTGGAGACAAGAAGAAGGTGATCCCTTCCATCCACCACATTTCCCTCTTGACGAAGAACCTGAAGCACTTACAGGCGAACCTGTTCGAAACACCATTTTCTCGCTCATTTCCAGAGTATCTCGTCACGATTATATATTACATCAAATTTTAGATTTTATTTATCCGCTCGTCTGAACCGACAATCACCCCGGTGTAATAGAAGAAGTCAACGAGCTTCGCGCACGGGTAGTGACTTTGGAGAATATGGTGCAGAGATTACAAACACCAGCAGCAGCATCAGCAGCATAACCAGTAACACCATCATCAACGCCAATAGTACCATTACCACCCCAACCACAACCACGTCGTAAACCTCAACTTTACACTCTGTCCCACAAGCACCAATGTCATACGCCCTGTAGATACCAAGGAATACCAACAACAATAACCGACGAAGTATTAATTCATAACTTCATTGGAGAAACATTCCGCGCAGATTATGTAATCTCTAAAGTCTTAGAGATTATCTAATCTAGCCCTAACCATAAATCAGTTAAGCGAACCAAAATGATAGAAGGAAGAGTAGAAACCCTGACAAAAATGGTGTGTGATTAACAAGCTAAACTTGTTTTACCAACAGCATCAACAGTACCGTCAGCGTCACCAGCATCATCAGTATAGTCAACATCAGAATCAACAACACCTATAACATCACAAACTCCGTCAGCTCAAGAATCACTATGGACATCATTACGAATCAATAATCAGTATATTGTATCAACGAGTTATGAAGAATTAACTCATTCCCTTTGAAGAAATTATATATATATTTTATATATTTTGAAATAAAAATAAATCTTTCCGTGCTAAGCTATTGTGTGTGAATCTTAACTACTCGGTTAATTCATATTACAAATATGCAATAATGTACGTCCTTCGGCCACAACTTAACCAGCGTTAACTACAATCTCTGTTGCAATTCAACAAATTCCAATTCATAATAAATCAAGTATATATTTGATTTTACACTTTCATCATCGATGTACCCGAAACTTTTCAGATAACATCATTCGTACTTTGTGAAATTCACAAGAATTCCACGAACCGAACATCATACATCAACAAATAACGAAGTATTCATTCATAATTTCAATGTCATTAAAGAAATACTGCGTAAAAGTTATGTACTTTTTAAAGCCTTTAGGGATTATTCAATTCTAGTTTCAACCGTAAATCAAATGAGTTTAATTTAACATTAACTCATTAAATCTATGTTACATCTGAAGAAAATATACATATATATATTTTCATAAAGACTGTAATAAAATTCTTTTGTACAAAATATTAATTGTGAAATTTTTTTAACGGGTAGGTAATACCCGAGAGATATATAAATTCACAATTAATATATTACATTCTTCGAATCTGATTCAACAAATCATCCATTATACTCCCTACTTTCACAACAATATACATTCTTTTATAGAAATCAAAACAACCATACTCATTCAAAATTTAATTACATATTCTGATTTTGAAATCTCAAAATTCAACTTGAGATATGACCAAAATCATCACTCTTAGATCCTTACATCTTTCACAAGCTATATTTTGACTTCAAAACTGTGTTAGAACATCAAATGTATGTTAACGATTACAATCTGTGTTCAAACCCTTCGAAAATTTCTGAAGACACTTCGAATGATGAGCAATCGAGATGATGATCCAACCACATGTTACCCACAGTTGTGTACCCGAAAAACTCTTGAAACCAAAGTAAAAGTTTAAACAACGTATCCGCGTCAGATTCTTTAGCATTTATTAGCAAAAATAACTTTGCGACTCCTATTCAAAGTAGCCAGTTTTGTCACAGCTCCAGCAAGTCAACTTCGACTTTTCAGTCAGACTAACCTTATTATAACCTTGAGATATACACCATCGTTACTAGGGAACCTTTTACATTCCACCACATTATTAACTGATGTATCAACAACTTCATTACCCTTTGACTTTAGCCTCTCCAAAAAGTCATTATAATTATTCATTGAAACCCCATCATTTACTCATTCGCATCTTGTAATGAGAATTTCCATACGAATCATTGGGAATTAGCAATCAATATTTTGAAATCTCGCAGCATGTCTACGCCAACAGTTATATGTGTATATATAACGTCTATCTTCTGGACTTAATTTGAATGTGAAGATTCTGAAAAACACTTCGAACTACGAATTGGTTCTCCGAAAATGGAAAAATACTGATGAAGCAGCAAAAAAACTATAAACGACCTTAACAGCAAAAGTTTGATGATAATGAATAGGTGTGCTGGCAAAGCGCAGAAAAAGAGAAGTCTTGGAACTGGAAAACGGATTGAGCAAGTAGGAAGGAGGCTGTGGACAAATTACAAAGACTGAACCTGACTTCAAAGGATCTAAATAATTCAGTATCTGCTGAAGTCATTAACGAATACCTTGCTCCTGACTCTAAACCCCTGCGTACAATATTCTTCATCATCCTCTGATATTAGAAATTCTAAAATATCATCATATCTTTCATTATAAATATCCTCCATATTTCTGAAGATATTTTCTTAATTTTTCTTATTTGAAATCATTTACCTCTTCGCGCTATCTGTATTACATCATAAAAGAAACTATTTTAGTTTCTAAATTCTGAAACATTCAAGTTTAAAATAGGAATATTTTGAAGTAGTGTTTGGAACTGAAGCATGAATTAGTATAATATAATGACACTTGATCAATGTGATTATATTACAGTAAGTCATGCTGAGTTTCTAAATGGAACTTGACGATTCACAGATCATAACATCACCATGTGCCATGTTATACGACTCTTGTATTCTATTTAACCTCTATAATATCAAGAAAATGTTTCTTGATAATTCGGCCTTTTTCAAGGTATTTTAGTAATTTGACAAGTCAAGATCGTACCATCACAATTTCCTTCCTAGAACATTAACAATGTTCATTTCGAAATTCATATCTGTGAATTCTGGACCATTACAAGCGGTGCTTAATCGCAAGAAGAAGAAACGAAAGGACAAAACTCCGAAATAGAAATTGGGGTATAAATTGCAGCAGATAGAAGAGAGCATTAACTGTGAATGATAATGATTATAGAAGACAGAAGCAGAGACTTTGAAATATAAGGGAACATATAAAGCCCAACGACAAACCAGAAATTATAAACCATATATATCGATGCATATAGCAATATAAAGACACGGGAGAACTAGGAACACTATAAACCCAAGAGTATAGTAGGAGTAAATAGATTCTTCCGGCGGTAGATAAAAAAAAGAAGAATGACCGATATGAAAGTTAGAAGTATATCGAGAATCAGAACTGGATGGAGCATATTGATGAATACTTTAAAATATGAGTTGAGGGGGAAAGAATAGAAGGTGATGAAACATGACTAGGAACTTAGAAATCAACAGATTTGACTCACACAATGGCAAAATAAGTGAATCAAACCCTCTAGTGAATAGGTTAAGTTTTTTTTTGATTAATTTAGTCAAACCACAACTAAATCAAGTGTGATTAGATCAACACCTTGAGCTATTATTCACCACCTGGGTGATTTGGACTGAGAGAGAATCGGAGGAGCTCACTAGATCTGAGTGTGTGTAACAAATGAGAGGCTTAACCTAAAATGAAGAACATAAGACTTTATATACCCCTGCTGTTGACTCACCCATACGATTCATTCATCACACGTACGAGTTGGCTTCATCAGCCGTACGGGTGATCACTCACTCGTGTCTTCTCATTTAGGTTGTAATTGTGACTTAGCTCAGCATCAACCGTGCGTATGAGCCTGTCAGCCGTACTAGTGAGGCTTCACTCTTACGTCTGACTAAGTCTAACATAGTCAAACATCTAAATCTCGTTCCTGCAGTTCCTGTAACCACATACAAACACGGATAGTATAATAACGAGCAATCATGGTGGCCTGTAAACTGTTGTACCTGCAATGGACGTGGGTAGATGTCTAGGGACTTGCATAAAATGTATCAACAGAAGGTGTGAGTTATAAGGAAACGAAGGAGGTGAATTTATAAGAAAATCTCCGACAGAACAATTAAAATGGACGATCGCATTTAAAGCGGATCCTAATTCCCTTGATTATCGGAGAGTCAAATCTTATTAAGAAGATTTTCTTCAAATTCCTTGAAATCTGGGAATCAATAATATCTACGTCAAATGATAAGATGAATCTACACTTACTCATTTCACTCTTCTATGTTAGCTTCATTCGTACTCTTCATATAAATGGATTGTTTATCCAAATTATTCGCTGATAATAAAACTCTAATTTTCAGCCCGTATGCATCATGAAAACATACTTATTATCATTCACGACCTTTCCACTCAAATTTCGGGACGAAATTTCTTTAACGGGTAGGTACTGTGAAAACCCGGAAATTTCCAACCAAATTTAAACTTTAATCTTTATATGTTTATGACACGATAAGCAATATTTGTTAAGTTAAATTTCAAGAATTTTAAACTATGTTCATACATTCATTCAACCTCGACCAAGTTCCAGCGATTCACGAACCATTAAACGAATATGATTATATATGTATATGTGTATATATATTATAACTTGAAACGTAAACAAAATATTAGATTAAATACTTTATATGATTGTATCTGTTTCAAAATGTTTATCAATGGAATTAGAAGATAAGATCAAATGATTGAATTATCAGATATATTGAATTATGATTACAAGTCTCTGTTGAAAGGCCCACGTTGATTTGAGAAATCTTTCTATTTTAACAATATTCGGAAAATGGTAAAGTGATTTATAAATAAGAACAAATTGTCAATCATTGAGAACTAGACAAAGGATAGTGGAAGATTGAATCTCATAAAGACTCGATTGATCTATTTAGTTTCAAATGTACAAAAACGTTTTCAGTTTAAAAAGAACTTTATTATTAAAACGTATATAACTTTTATAAATATCTAGAACCACTTTTGATAACTCATTACTTAACTAGTATGATAAAGATAAAGATATTTATATTTTATTTTATTAAATATATATAACGATTTAAATTAATATTATATATATTTATACGCGTATTATACGTACATAGTTTTATACTTTTACTATACTTAAACTTTACCTTTACTTTATTTTTACTTTACTTTAACTTTAATAATTCACTTTAATAATTCATACTTTAATAATTCACTTTAATAATTCATACTTTAATAATTCACTTTAATAATTCATACTTTAATAATTCATGCTTTAATAATTCACTTTAATAATTCAAAAATCTATTATAAATAGAATTCAATAGGTTTCATTATTTCATAGAAACTTGAAAATATTTTTCTCTAAACTCTCTCAATCGATTTACATATATATATTTACTCCGTATTATTTCAAGATATTATTAGTATACATAAAATATTACGATGGAGTGCTGTCCGAGTGATTTCGAAATTTTTTTTCGAATGGGATAGGATTAAGTAAATTATGGGTTATAACTATGGAGGTGATTGAGTATGGTTCATGGGTATGCTCGTGAGGTCAATATAGTGTTTATCATTTCCGTTGTGTCCACGTACCTTTCCTGCAATATTGAATCTCAATATTGATACGTGAGTACTCATAATTTAACTTTTACATACTAATAGTGTATCCCTGACTAGTGCTCGAGTATTTAGGATTATGCATGCTTGTACTTTTGATTTTGCCCTTAGACAGGTTAGGTTGAATCTTAAATTAGTTACACTTGCGGTTGAGATAAGGAATAAGATATGCATGTCCTTGGAAAGCTAGCGAAAAATTAAGAACTTTTCCTTTAGATATCGAATGGTTTCGATGAACGGATTAGAAGTTATAATCAATTGAATTTTCGATATTTTTTTATTAAAAATGATTATTATTATCGTCGTTTTTATCGTCGTTTTAGTTTTATCTTATTATTATCATTATTATTATTATCTTTAACAATAAAAGGAATTTATCATTAAAAATTGTTAATTTTTTTTATTACTATCGTTATTATCGTTAAAGTTATAATTAATATTATTATTATTATCCAATTATTATTATTATTATTAATATTGGTATTATTATCATTATCATTATTGTTATTATTAGTATTATCGTTAATAATGTTATAGTAACTATCATTATTAATATTAGTGTAATTAAAACAAATATTTGTAACACCTAATTATTTTGATTACTATTATTATCATTATTATGAACACGATATAAAAGACGATTAAAAGCTATTAAACGAAACGATTAGGAAATAATGGGTAAGAGTATCATGATGAAATTAAAATATTATAAGATATTGATTTAGATAAAATTAGCGTTCTTATTATTTTTATCATTACTATTATTATTAAAAGTATCGTTAGTATTAAAACTATCATTTTAACAAAAATTATCATTTTAATAGAAATGTCATTGTTACTATAAAATATCATTATTATTATTATTTTAAATAGAATTATTATTTTAAAGATAATATTAAAATTATCGTAAATATTAAAGTTATCATAATTAGAATCATCGTTTTATCATAATGTCATCTTAGTAATTATAAATATTGATATTTTTATAATAATTATTATTATTACAAAATAATACAACTTTTACTTACTATCATTATAGATATTATTTTATCAAATAAATATGTGATACAAACATATTTTACTACGTGTAATAACTTACTTTAATAATACCTATCATATTATCTTTATGATTATGATATTAAATGAACCCTATAAATTTTATTACTTAATATATATAAAAGTATATTTTATTATATAAATTTAATATAAAATTTTATTTATTAATAAATAAATTATATTATTTACTCTAATAAATCTTTTAAAAATATTTAAAAATATAAAACGACGATATTTAAACTATATATTAATCATGTATAGATTTTTGGAAATTATTTTGAGTCAAATTTACTTTTGTTGACTTTTGCATATTAGTCTCGAGCATTAGGATTGTGGTACACTATGACTTGACCTAATTTGTTAGACAAATATTGACCAACACATTAATATATATAATTAATTTAGGTTCGTGAATCCGAGGCCAACCTTGCACTTGTTCAATGACGTTATATGTATTTTTACTACGAAATACAGTATGGTGAGTTTCATTTGCCTTTTTACCCTTTATATTTTTGGGACTGAGAATACATGCGCTTTTATAAATGTTTGACGAAATAGACACAAGTAATTGAAACTACATTCTATGGTTGAATTATCGAAATCGAATATGCCCCTTTTTATTAAAGTCTGGTAATCTAAGAATTAGGGAACAGACACCCTAATTGACGCGAATCCTAAAGATAGATCTATTGGGCCTAACAAACCCCATCCAAAGTACCGGATGCTTTAGTACTTCGAAATTTATATCATGTCCGAAGGAGGATCCCGGAATGATAGGGGATATTCTTATATGCATATTGTTAATGTCGGTTACCAGGTGTTCACCATATGAATGATTATTTTTGTCTCTATGCATGGGACGTATATTTATGAGAACTGGAAATGAAATTCTTGTGGTCTATTAAAATAATAGAAATAAATGATTATGATAAACTAATGAACTCACCAACCTTTTGGTTGACACTTTAAAGCATGTTTATTCTCAGGTGTTAAAGAAATCTTCCGCTGTGCATTTGCTCATTTTAAAGATATTACTTGGAGTCTTTCATAGCATATTTCGAAGAACGTTGCATTCGAGTCATTGAGTTCATCAAAGATTATTATTAAATAAATTTATAGTTGGATAGTGGATATTATGAAATGGTATGCATGCCTGTCAATTTTCGATGTAAAGAAAGATTGTCTTTTAAAAACGAATGCAATGTTTGTAAAATGTATCATA
Organism: Rutidosis leptorrhynchoides; assembly: GCF_046630445.1. Taxonomy (NCBI): domain Eukaryota; kingdom Viridiplantae; phylum Streptophyta; class Magnoliopsida; order Asterales; family Asteraceae; genus Rutidosis; species Rutidosis leptorrhynchoides. Next base: position 249,567,337 of record NC_092343.1, read on the forward strand.
TAGAGGTCAAATACCTCGCAATGTAATCAACTATTGTGAATCGTTTATAATGTATATGAACGTGTCCTTTCAGGTGGATTTATAGTGAAATATCCGACAGATCAATCGAAACAAATTATTGTATTTAATCAAAGAAGATCTTGATTTCCTCAAATCGGCGAAGATCCAAATTTTATTACAAAAATCTTCTTTAAATCCCATGAATTCCGGAAATCAATCATAAATACGTCATCAGTTAAAACGATTCTACATTTACTCATTTCGCTCTTTTATGACAGATTCACTCATACGCTTCGAGAAATCGAATATTTCTATCAGTATTTCTTAATCATGATAAAACTCTATGTATCAGCTTATATTCGTCATAATAACATTCTTACTGTTAGCCATGACGACCTCTATCAAATTTCGGGACGAAATTTCTTTTAACGGGTAGGTACTGTGATGACCCGGAAATTTTCTATCAAATTTAAACTTTAATCTTTATATCTTCCAGACACGATAAAAAAAAATCTGTAATGTTGAGTCTCGAAAGTTTTGAAATCTATATCCATGTAATCAATTACCCTTTAACTATGCTCGACGATTCACGAACAATTGTGTGTATATACATATGTAAATATACTTATATATATATATAAATAAAAATAAATATAAATGTACAGATAACATTTTAAATTAATAAATTACACTTAATCAATTGAAATTAAGAATGAAAAATAATAATTAGAATAATAAAGATATTATTAAACTGAATATATATAAATATATACATAATATTATATGAATTCCATTAGTAATTATTATATGATAACATTTATAAAATAATGAAGATTCAATAGATGAATTCCTATGATAAATGAGATAACTATTTGAAATGTCCCGTTCTTATTGATTAAAAACGTTCCATATTAATTGATTTCGTTGCGAGGTTTTGACCTCTATATGAGACGTTTTTCAAAGACTGCATTCATTTTTAAAACAAACCATAACCTTTATTTCATAAATAAAGGTTTAAAAAGCTTTACGTAGATTATCAAATAATGATAATCTAAAATATCCTGTTTACACACGACCATTACATAATGGTTTACAATACAAATATGTTACATCGAAATCAGTTTCTTGAATGCAGTTTTTACACAATATCATACAAACATGGACTCCAAATCTTGTCCTTATTTTAGTATGCAACAGCGGAAGCTCTTAGTATTCACCTGAGAATAAACATGCTTTAAACGTCAACAAAAATGTTGGTGAGTTATAGGTTTAACCTATATATATCAAATCGTAACAATAAACCACAAGATTTCATATTTCAATACACATCCCATACATAGAGATAAAAATCATTCATATGGTGAACACCTGGTAACCGACATTAACAAGATGCATATATATAAGAATATCCCCATCATTCTGGGACACCCTTCGGATATGATATAAATTTCGAAGTACTAAAGCATCCGGTACTTTGGATGGGGTTTGTTAGGCCCAATAGATCTATCTTTAGGATTCGCGTCAATTAGGGTGTCTGTTCCCTAACTCTTAGATTACCAGACTTAATAAAAAGGGGCATATTCGATTTCGATAATTCAACCATAGAATGTAGTTTCACGTACTTGTGTCTATTTTGTAAATCATTTATAAAACCTGCATGTATTCTCATCCCAAAAATATTAGATTTTAAAAGTGGGACTATAACTCACTTTCACAGATTTTTACTTCGTCGGGAAGTAAGACTTGGCCACTGGTTGATTCACGAACCTATAACAATATATACATATATATCAAAGTATGTTTAAAATATATTTACAACACTTTTAATATATTTTGATGTTTTAAGTTTATTAAGTCAGCTGTCCTCGTTAGTAACCTACAACTAGTTGTCCACAGTTAGATGTATAGAAATAAATCGATAAATATTATCTTGAATCAATCCACGACCCAGTGTATACGTATCTCAGTATTGATCACAACTCAAACTATATATATTTTGGAATCAACCTCAACCCTGTATAGCTAACTCCAACATTCACATATAGAGTGTCTATGGTTGTTCCGAAATATATATAGATGTGTCGACATGATAGGTTGAAACATTGTATACGTGTCTATGGTATCTCAAGATTACATAATATACAATACAAGTTGATTAAGTTATAGTTGGAATAGATTTGTTACCAATTTTCACGTAGCTAAAATGAGAAAAATTATCCAATCTTGTTTTACCCATAACTTCTTCATTTTAAATCCGTTTTGAGTGAATCAAATTGCTATGGTTTCATATTGAACTCTATTTTATGAATATAAACAGAAAAGTATAGGTTTATAGTCGGAAAAATAAGTTACAAGTCGTTTTTGTAAAGGTAGTCATTTCAGTCGAAAGAACGACGTCTAGATGACCATTTTAGAAAACATACTTCCACTTTGAGTTTAACCATAATTTTTGGATATAGTTTCATGTTCATAATAAAAATCATTTTCTCAGAATAACAACTTTTAAATCAAAGTTTATCATAGTTTTTAATTAACTAACCCAAAACAGCCCGCGGTGTTACTACGACGGCGTAAATCCGGTTTTACGGTATTTTTCTTGTTTCCAGGTTTTAAATCATTAAGTTAGCATATCATATAGATATAGAACATGTGTGTAGTTAATTTTAAAAGTCAAGTTAGAAGGATTAACTTTTGTTTGCGAACAAGTTTAGAATTAACTAAACTATGTTCTAGTGATTACGAGTTTAAACCTTCGAATAAGATAGTTATATATATATGAATCGAATGATGTTATGAACATCATTACTACCTCAAGTTTAGTAGGTAAACCTACTGGAAGTGACAAGAAATGATCTAGCTTCAAAGGATCTTGGATGGCTTGAAAGTTCTTGAAGTAGGATCATGACACAAAAACAAGTTCAAGTAAGATTTTTACTCGAATTAGGATAGTTTATAGTTATAGAAATTGAATCAAAGTTTGAATATGAATATTACCTTGAATAAGAAAGATAACCTACTATATATAACAAAGGTTTCTTGATCTTAGATGATTACTTGGAATGGATTAGAAAGCTTGGAAGTAAATTAGTATACTTGAAGGGATTTTTGAAGTGTTCTTGAAGTGTTCTTCCTATGATGATTATAGCTTGATTCTTGAAGTGATTTTTGATGAAGATGATGATTAACTACTGGAAAAATACGTTCATAATAGTGTGTGTGTGTTGAGAGAGAATTAGAAAGAGAATTAGAAGTGAAATGGAGTGAATGATGAGTGGTAATTGGTGAGTGGTGAGTGGGGTTAAAAGGAGTTCTAGTTAGTTGACTAGCTCATGGTAGAAGTTAAAATTGATTAGTCATACATGACATAATCAAGAGTGGAATCCCATGCTAGTTCCTATTGGTATATACTCATAGTAAGTACGTTTTGAAGCTGTGTATAATACGGGTAAGAATACGACTAGAATTCTTGATGAAAGAAAAGAATGGAAAAGTAACTGTAACCATTTTCGTTAAGTATGAGTGTTTTGATATATGTCTTGAAGTCTTCCAAAAGTATTTTAATACATCTAAATACACTACATGTATATACATTTTAACTGAGTCGTTAAGTCATCGTTAGTCGTTACATGTAAGTGTTGTTTTGAAACCTTTAAGTTAACGATCTCAATTAATGTTGTTAACCCATTGTTTATTATATCTAATGAGATGTTAAATTATTATATTATCATGATATTATGATATATTAATATATCTTAATATGATATATATACATTTAAATGTCGTTACAACGATAATCGTTACATATATGTCTCGTTTCGAAATCCTTAAGTTAGTAGTCTTGTTTATATGTATATAACTCATTGTTAATATACTTATGGAGATACTTACTTATCATAATCTCATGTTAACCATATGTATATCCATATATATATCGTCATGTCGTTTTTACAAGTTTTAACGTTCGTGAATCGCCGGTCAACTTGGGTGGTCAATTGTCTATATGAAACATATTTCAATTAATCAAGTCTTAACAAGTTTGATTGCTTAACATGTTGGAAACATTTAATCATGTAAATATCAATCTCAATTAATATATATAAACATGGAAAAGTTCGGGTCACTACAGTACCTACCCGTTAAATAAATTTCGTCCCGAAATTTTAAGCTGTTGAAGGTGTTGACGAATCTTCTGGAAATAGATGCGGGTATTTCTTCTTCATCTGATCTTCACGCTCCCAGGTGAACTCGGGTCCTCTACGAGCATTCCATCGAACCTTAAGAATTGGTATCTTGTTTTGCTTAAGTCTTTTAACCTCACGATCCATTATTTCGACGGGTTCTTCGATGAATTGGAGTTTTTCGTTGATTTGGATTTCATCTAACGGAATAGTGAGATCTTCTTTAGCAAAACATTTCTTCAAATTCGAGACGTGGAAAGTGTTATGTACAGCCGCGAGTTGTTGAGGTAACTCAAGTCGGTAAGCTACTGGTCCGACACGATCAATAATCTTGAATGGTCCAATATACCTTGGATTTAATTTCCCTCGTTTACCAAATCGAACAACGCCTTTCCAAGGTGCAACTTTAAGCATGACCATCTCTCCAATTTCAAATTCTATATCTTTTCTTTTAATGTTAGCGTAGCTCTTTTGTCGACTTTGGGCGGTTTTCAACCGTTGTTGAATTTGGATGATCTTCTCGGTAGTTTCTTGTATAATCTCTGGACCCGTAATCTGTCTATCCCCCACTTCACTCCAACAAATCGGAGACCTGCACTTTCTACCATAAAGTGCTTTAAACGGCGCCATCTCAATGCTTGAATGGTAGCTGTTGTTGTATGAAAATTCTGCCAACGGTAGATGTCGATCCCAACTGTTTCTGAAATCAATAACACATGCTCGTAGCATGTCTTCAAGCGTTTGTATCGTCCTTTCGCTCTGCCCATCAGTTTGTGGATGATAGGCAGTACTCATGTCTAGACGAGTTCCTAATGCTTGCTGTAATGTCTGCCAGAATCTTGAAATAAATCTGCCATCCCTATCAGAGATAATAGAGATTGGTATTCCATGTCTGGAGACGACTTCCTTCAAATACAGTCATGCTAACTTCTCCATCTTGTCATCTTCTCTTATTGGCAGGAAGTGTGCTGATTTGGTGAGACGATCAACTATTACCCAAATAGTATCAAAACCACTTGCAGTCCTTGGCAATTTAGTGATGAAATCCATGGTAATGTTTTCCCATTTCCATTCTGGGATTTCGGGTTGTTGAAGTAGACCTGATGGTTTCTGATGCTCAGCTTTGACCTTAGAACACGTCAAACATTCTCCTACGTATTTAGCAACATCGGCTTTCATACCCGGCAACCAAAAATGTTTCTTGAGATCCTTGTACATCTTACCCGTTCCAGGATGTATTGAGTATCTGGTTTTATGAGCTTCTCTAAGTACCATTTCTCTCATATCTCCAAATTTTGGTACCCAAATCCTTTCAGCCCTATACCGGGTTCCGTCTTCCCGAATATTAAGATGCTGCTCCGATCCTTTGGGTATTTCATCCTTTAAATTTCCTTCTTTTAAAACTCCTTGTTGCGCCTCCTTTATTTGAGTAGTAAGGTTATTATGAATCATTATATTCATAGATTTTACTCGAATGGGTTCTCTGTCCTTCCTGCTCAAGGCATCGGCTACCACATTTGCCTTTCCCGGGTGGTAACGAATCTCAAAGTCGTAATCATTCAACAATTCAATCCACCTACGCTGCCTCATATTCAGTTGTTTCTGATTAAATATGTGTTGAAGACTTTTGTGGTCGGTATATATAATACTTTTGACCCCATATAAGTAGTGCCTCCAAGTCTTTAATGCAAAAACAACCGCGCCTAATTCCAAATCATGCGTCGTATAATTTTGCTCGTGAATCTTCAATTGTCTAGACGCATAAGCAATCACCTTCGTCCGTTGCATTAGTACACAACCGAGACCTTGCTTTGATGCGTCACAATAAATCACAAAATCATCATTCCCTTCAGGCAATGACAATATAGGTGCCGTAGTTAGCTTTTTCTTCAATAACTGAAACGCTTTCTCTTGTTCATCATTCCATTCAAATTTCTTCCCTTTATGCGTTAATGCAGTCAAGGGTTTTGCTATTCTGGAAAAGTCTTGGATGAACCTTCTGTAGTAACCAGCTAGTCCTAAAAACTGGCGTATGTGTTTCGGAGTTTTCGGGGCTTCCCACTTTTCATCAGTTTCTATCTTTGCCGGATCCACCTTAATACCTTCTTTGTTCACTATGTGACCGAGGAATTGAACTTCTTCCAACCAAAATGCACACTTTGAAAACTTAGCGTACAATTCTTCCTTCCTCAATACTTCTAACACCTTTCTCAAATGTTCACCGTGTTCTTGGTCATTCTTTGAGTAAATAAGTATGTCATCAATGAAAACAATGACAAACTTGTCAAGGTATGGTCCACACACTCGGTTCATAAGGTCCATGAACACAGCTGGTGCATTAGTTAAACCAAACGGCATGACCATAAACTCGTAATGACCGTAACATGTTCTGAAAGCAGTCTTTGGAATATCATCTTCTTTCACCCGCATTTGATGATACCCAGAACGTAAGTCAATCTTTGAATAAACAGACGAGCCTTGTAGTTGATCAAATAAGTCGTCGATTCTCGGTAGTGGGTAGCGGTTCTTGATGGTAAGTTTGTTCAACTCTCGGTAGTCGATACACAACCTGAATGTACCATCTTTCTTTTTGACAAACAAAACAGGAGCTCCCCACGGTGATGTGCTTGGTCGAATGAAACCACGCTCTAAAAGTTCTTGTAATTGGCTTTGCAGTTCTTTCATCTCGCTGGGTGCGAGTCTGTAAGGAGCACGAGCAATTGGTGCAGCTCCTGGTACAAGATCTATTTGAAATTCAACGGATCGCTGTGGGGGTAATCCCGGTAATTCTTTCGGAAATACATCGGGAAATTCTTTTGCAATGGGAACATCATTGATGCTCTTTTCTTCAGTTTGTACTTTCTCGACGTGTGCTAGAACAGCATAGCAACCTTTTCTTATTAATTTTTGTGCCTTCAAATTACTGATAATATGTAGCTTCGTGTTGCCCTTTTCTCCGTACACCATTAAGGGTTTTCCTTTTTCTAGTATAATGCGAATTGCATTTTTGTAACAAACGATCTCTGCTTTCACTTCTTTCAACCAGTCCATACCGATTATCACATCAAAACTCCCTAACTCTACTGGTATCAAATCAATCTTAAATGTTTCGCTAACCAGTTTAATTTCTCGATTCCGACATATATTATCTGCTGAAATTAATTTACCATTTGCTAATTCGAGTAAAAATTTACTATCCACAGGCGTCAATGGACAACTTAATTTAGCACAAAAATCTCTACTCATATAGCTTCTATCCGCACCCGAATCAAATAAAACGTAAGCAGATTTATTGTCAATAAGAAACGTACCCGTAACAAGCTCCGGGTCTTCCTGTGCCTCTGCCGCATTAATATTGAAAACTCTTCCGCGGCCTTGTCCATTCGTGTTCTCCTGGTTCGGGCAATTTCTAATAATGTGGCCCGGTTTTCCATATTTATAACAAACTACATTGGCATAACTTGCTCCGACACTACTTGCTCCGCCATTACTTGTTCCGACACCATTTGTTCCTTTCGTTCTATTAACCCCTGGTCCGTAGACCTCACATTTCACCGCGCTATGACCATTTCTTTTACACTTGTTGCAAAATTTGGTGCAGAACCCCGAGTGATACTTTTCACACCTTTGGCATAGCTGCTTCTGATTGTTGTTGTTGCTGCGGTTATTATTGTTGTTGGGATGATTGTTGTAGTTGTTGTTGTTGTTGTTGTTGTTGTTGTTGTTGTTGTTGTTGTTGGGCCGTTTGTTGTAGTTGCGATTGATGTTGCGATTGTTGGGATAATTGTTGCGATTATTGTTGTAATTGCTGTTGTTGTTGTATTGGTGATTCTTATCACCGTTTTCCTCCACTTTCTTTTGACTTGCTTCACATTGGCCTCTTCAGCAGTCTGTTCTTTAATTCTTTCTTCAATCTGGTTCACTAGTTTGTAAGCCATTCTACATGCCTGTTGTATGGAGGCGGGCTCGTGTGAACTTATATCTTCTTGGATTCTTTCCGGTAATCCTTTCACAAACGCGTCGATCTTCTCTTCCTCATCTTCGAATGCTCCCGGACACAATAGGCACAATTCCGTGAATCGTCTTTCGTACGTGGTAATATCAAATCCTTGGGTTCGTAACCCTCTAAGTTCTGTCTTGAACTTATTGACCTCGGTTCTGGGACGGTACTTCTCGTTCATCAAGTGCTTGAATGCTGACCACGGTAGTGCGTACGCATCAACTTGTCCCACTTGCTCTAGATAGGTATTCCACCATGTTAACGCAGAACCTGTGAAGGTATGCGTAGCGTACTTCACTTTATCCTCTTCAGTACACTTACTTATGGCAAACACCGATTCGACCTTCTCGTTCCACCGTTTCAATCCGATCGGTCCTTCGGTTCCATCAAATTCCAAAGGTTCGCAGGCAGTGAATTCTTTGTAGGTGCATCCTACACGATTTCCTGTACTGCCAGATCCAAGGTTATTGTTGGTATGTAGCGCAGCCTGTACTGCGGCTATGTTTGAAGCTAGAAAAGTACGGAATTCCTCTTCATTCATATTCACGGTGTGTCGAGTAGTCGGTGCCATTTCCTTCAAAATAGTCAAATGGAACAAGTTAATCATACAGAATATTAAGAGTAGTTAATAGTATTTCGTAGCATAATATGAACTCATTTATAAAAGCTTTTTCTTCATATTAGCGTTTTATAAGTTTAAATTCGGGTAGTACCTACCCGTTAAGTTCATACTTAGTAGCTAATATACAATTCAACTACTACAATTCTATATGAAAAACTGATTGTAATAATATTTCGCGTTCAAACTTTTATACAATATTTTACAAACTTACAATACCGCTTATTTTACATAAAGCATGAAATATAGCACACAATAACTTTGATACAAGATAGTTGTGAAGATAATTCTAGCTAGTACACAAGTCGTTCAGCAAAGGCAATAAAAACACGTAATTCATACGTCCAGAAACAAGTCATGCATTCTGGTTTTACTAGGACTACTTCCCATCCTTGGTCTTGTGGAACATAACCGTTATGGCCGTTGATAAGACAGCGTGTTGTAACGTCGTCAAAGGGACGAGGGTTACGTAATGACCAACAGTCTCGTAATAACCTAAAAACCTCATTTCTTACCCCAATTACCGACTCCGTCACTTGTGGGAACGTTTTGTTTAATAGTTGTAGCCCGATGTTCTTGTTCTCACTTTGGTGAGAAGCGAACATTACTAACCCGTAAGCATAACATGCTTCTTTATGTTGCATGTTAGCCGCTTTTTCTAAATCACGAAGTCCTATATTCGGATATACTGAGTCAAAATAATTTCTTAACCCGTTGCGTAAAATAGCATTTGGGTTCCCCGCAATATATGCGTCAAAGTAAACACATCGTAACTTATGGATTTCCCAATGTGATATCCCCCATCTTTCGAACGAAAGCCTTTTATAAACCAAGGCATTCTTGGAACGTTCTTCGAATGTCTTACAAACTGATCTCGCCTTAAATAGTTGTGCCGAGGAATTCTGACCGACTCTAGACAAGATTTCATCAATCATGTCTCCGGGTAGGTCTCTTAAAATATTGGGTTATCTATCCATTTAGTGTTTTTATACTGTAAAATAGACAAGAGTTAGATTCATAAAAAAATTACTTATTAATACAAGCAATTTTTACATATATCATAAAGCATAAGCACACTATATTACATATATTACACCACACGAATACAACTATCTTATTCCGACTCGCTTGTTTCTTCTTCTTTGGTTTTGGTTCGTTTTGCCAAGTTTCTAGGGATATATGATGTTCCCCTAATACGAGCCATCGTTGTCCACATTGGTTTAGAAAAACCTGGTGGTTTAGAGGTTCCCGGGTCATTGTTACAACTTAAGGACTTCGGGGGTTGACGATACATATAAAGTTCATCGGAGTTGGAATTAGATTTCTCTATTTTTATGCCCTTTCCCTTATTATTTTCTTTTGCCTTTTTAAATTCAGTTGGGGTAATTTCTATAACATCATCGGAATTCTCGTCGGAATCCGATTCATCGGAGAATTGGTAATCCTCCCAATATTTTGCTTCCTTGGCGGAAACACCATTGACCATAATTTACCTTGGTCGGTTGGTTGAGGATTCTCTTTTACTTAACCATTTTATTATTTCCCCCACCGGTTCTATTTCTTCTTCCGGTTCCGATTCTTCTTCCGGTTCCGATTCTTCTTCCGGTTCCGACTCTTCTTCCGGTTCCTCTTCGGGAACTTGTGAATCAGTCCACGAATCATTCCAATTTACATTTGACTCTTCATTATTATTAGGTGAGTCAATGGGACTTGTTCTAGAGGTAGACATCTATCACATAATATCAAACACGTTAAGAGATTAATATATCACATTGATAGTGTTCCAAATGAACATATATTTAGTAGCAATATCGTTCCAATATGTAAAGTTTTTAAATGTAATTTCCTTATTTTTAGTTGTAATAGTTAAATAAATAAGTGCGAAGACGAAAGACGCAAATCGCTCGAAAATGAAGATTTAAAGACAAAAACGAAGATTTGAAAGACCAAAACGTCCAAAAAGCTCAAATGTACAAGATACAATTCAAAAGGTTCAATTTATTGATGAAGAACGTCTAAAAATGACAAGAGTACAAGTTACAAAACGCAAAGTACAAGATATAAAAGTGTACGAAAGGACGTTCGAAAATCCAGAACCGGGGCATGAACCAACTTTCAGCGCTCGACGCAACGGTGTAAAAATTACGAGTCAACTATGCACAAGAATAAAATATAATATTTAAATAATTCATAATAAGAATAATATTAAATAATAAAAAGTTGTTAATTGAGCATAGTTCAGGGGTCGTAAATGAAAATTCAATTTCTAATTTTGCCTATAAAAGGCTATGTAACGATCGAATGAAGGAAGAACTTTTTCGATCCTTTTTTTTATATATCGATCAAATATCTATATCAATTATCAATATCTATATTCTATATCTCTATCATAATGTTAACTTAATAAGATATAACAATAATCTTAATTTTAATTTTAAATTATGATAATAATAAGATTTATGATAGAGATCGTTTGAGTGTGTAAGTCGAAATTCTGTCCGTGTAACGCTACGCTATTTTTAATCATTGTAAGTTATGTTCAACCTTTTTACATTAATGTCTCGTAGCTAAGTCGTTATTATGCTTATTTAAAATGAAGTACTCGTGATGTTGGGCTAAAATATTAAGAAGGGGTTATTGAACTTTGGACCATAATTAAGGTTTGGGCAAAAGACCGACACTTGTGGAAATTGAACTATTGACTATTAATAGATGGGGGGTATTGTCTAATTGAGTGACAACTCATTGGAGTCTGTCGAACCTATCTTCAAATTAATTAACCTAATAATTAATAATGATTATGGTTGTCCTATTTAGTGACGTTCATATGGAATCTGTTATAATCATTTAATTAATCAATTGGGTTGGGTAATTGATTATTCATTCTGATCAAGTGGATGAATTAATATTCATAAACTAATTAAAACAGGGGTGGATTACATACATTGATAACTGGTGTAATTGTTGACAGAAGTGATAACTGCGTCACAGTTTAAATCCTTAATCAGTTGGAATATTTGACTTCGGGTATAAGGGTAATTTGACGAGGATACTCGCACTTTATATTTATGACCGATGGACTATTATGGACAAAAACCAGATAGACGTATCAAATAAACCAGGACAAAGGACAATTAACCCATGGTAATAAATTAAAATCAACACGTCAAACATCATGATTACGGAAGTTTAAATAAGCATAATTCTTTTATTATATTTCTCATCGTATCTTTATTTACTGTCATTTTATTACTCGCAATTTTATTTACTGTCATTTTATTTATTGTCATTATTTTACGCACTTTAATTATCGTCATTTATCTTTGCGCTTAAAATATAGAATCGACAAACCGGTCATTAAACGGTAAAACCCCCCTTTTATAATAATATTACTACTTATATAATTATATATATTTTGTATAAATATAGTTGTTAAAAATATAGTAAGTATCACCAGCTCCCTGTGGAACGAACCGGACTTACTAAAAACTACACTACTCTACGATTAGGTACACTGCCTATAGTGTTGTAGCAAGGTTTAGGTATATCCCATCCGTAAATTAATAAAACTTGTGTCATATTTTGTAGTATTTTGTATTAAAAATAATACTATTTCGTACCCTCACGCTACATCATCAAGTTTTTGGCGCCGCTGCCGGGGAGCACTAAAACGCTATATTTTTAATTTATATTTGCAAAAATATAAAAAAAAAACGTAAAAAAAAAAAAAAAAAAACGTAAAAAAAAATATATTTTTAAGATTTTGTCTATAAAAAATTTTTTTTTTTAGTTTTATTACCTTTAGATTTTTAGACTATATTCGCAACTTTTAGTATTAAGTTTAGTTTTGCCATAGTTATTTTTACTTCTAGAATTTTTAGTTTTGCCGTAAAATCCCTTAAGTACTTTTTCTTTAGATTAAAATTTAGGTGCCTTAAAATTTTGCGATGCCATTTTTCGTGCTATTTTCTTTTTTTTTTTTTTTTCGACGCCTTTTACCTATGTATCAATTACAATTCCAATTAGTAATCTCTATTTGTAGTTTTAATTTTAAGATAGTGATAGTTATAAGGTTGGATTAACCGCGTGTTTACAAACCACTCTTCGTCTTTTTCATTTTTCGACACTTTTCGACGCGCAATCTTTTTCTCTCTTATTTCTCGCCATTCTAGTTTTTAGGACTTAGAATTTTTTCTACTTCTTCTCTAAATTTCTTAAAATTACGAAAATTTATTTTAAGTGGTTAAATTGATAGACATCAAAATTTTCTGGTTCGTAGTAATAGTTGGATTTGTACGTAGACCGGGTTATTGGAGCCAAACAGTACTCAATTATATTGAGACCAAACGAATCCTGCCCCTCTGCTGCATCTTTTGGCTATTCGAAACGTGGGCAAAATCAGAAAAGTCTATTAATTGGATAACTTATTATAATTTTTCTTTCCTTTTTAAAAACTAATAGGATATTCAGTGAATGCACCGAGCAAGACGTTCGCCGCCGGTCATACGTTCACCACCTGTAACTCGATCAAGACATCGTTTAACGAATATCGCCGCCGTTGATTTTTCTTTAGAATCGTCATCAAGTCGACCAAATCCTCAAACTCAAATTTCTGATAATCCAGTTTTTGAAACAAACCTCACAATTGAGAATCCGGAGAATATTCAGGAACGGTTTGTAGATCCCGAACCATTAAACTTTCCTCCGGAACCACCAATCATTCAAACAGAGATTGTTGAGGAAAGAAACCATTAAATCAGAAACCTCTAGTGATTCAGATACAACACTTCCAATCATGGAAAATCTAGAACCTCTAAGTATGGAAGACCGAATGAGAGCTACACGCACGGGCCAAGGTCATGCCATTATTAAACCAGAAGTTAATGCTCCAGATTATGAAATCAAAGGACAAATTCTACACATGGTGACTAATCAATGCCAATTCAGTGGTGCGCCGAATGAAGACCCAAACGAACATCTTCGTACGTTTAATAGAATTTGTACACTATTCAAAATCCGAGAAGTGGAAGATGAGCAGATCTATCTCATGTTGTTTCCCTGGACTTTAAAGGGAGAAGCCAAAGATTGGTTAGAATCGTTACCTGAAGGGGCGATTGACACATGGGATGTTTTAGTTGAAAAATTTCTTAAACGATTCTTTCCGGCATCCAAAGCCGTGAGACTTCAAGGAGAAATTGTTACGTTCACGCAAAAGCCAAATGAAACATTATATGAGGCGTGGACAAGATTCGGAAGGATGTTGAGAGGATGTCCTCAACACGGTTTAGATACTTTTCAAATAGTACAAATCTTCTATAAAGGCGTAGACATCGCCACACGAAAAGACATCGACATAACCACTGGTGGATCCATTATGAAGAAAACCGCAACTGAAGCTTACAAAATTATTGATAACACAGCCTCCCACTCGCATGAGTGGCACCAAGAAAAAGATATCTTTCGATCATCTAAAGCGGCTAGAGCCGATTCTAGCCATGACTTTGATTCCGTTTCCGTAAAAATAGATGCTTTCGAAAGACGAATGGAAAAGATGAATAAAGATATTCACGCAATACGAATCAGTTGTGAGCAATGCGGTGGACCACACTTATTGAAAGATTGTCATATTGAACCAACGATGGAACAACGAGAGAATGTTTCCTATATGAACCAAAGGCCGGGAAATAATTATCAAAATAATTATCAACCGCCAAAGCTAAACTTCAATCGAAATCAAAACATTCTTTACAATCCAAATGGACCAAACAATAATTCATACAACCAACAAGGTCCGAATAACCAACCGACTCAAAACAACACTTTCAATCAACAAAGACCTAGCTTGTATAAACCACCACAACAAACCGAAGAGAAAAAGCCAAATCTGGAAGAAATGATGGCAAAGCTAATGGAATCTCAAACACAATTTATTACATCTCAAACCCAAACAAACGAGAGGTTTGATCAGTCATTAAGAACTCAACAAGCTTCCATTTTGAATCTAGAAAAACACGTAGGTACTCTTGCTAGCATGATGAGTGAGAGGGAACAAGCAAAGCTACCGAGTAATACTGAAGCAAATCCTCGGAATGAGAATGTTAACATGGTTTCAACAAATTCTGAAAAACCAGCTCCGGAAGATGGAAAGGTTTTAGATGAGAATAAAAATGAAGAAGTTACACCACCACCACCAGAGTATGTAAAGCCAGTGGTGGCACCATATAAACCACCCATCCCGTTTCCAAGAAAAGGAGTTGAGTATGAGCAAGTAATAGGTAATAAAGTTTGTGATACCTCTGGAAAGAAGAAGAAGAAGAATAAAAAAGTGCAAGAAACAAAAACAATAGAAGTAAACCCGGTGAATACAGTTCCACCAAAACCTCCACCTAGGGTAGGTGATCCGGGTGAATTTATTGTTCCTTGTCTACTTAGTGATTGTGTCATGTATGATGCACTAGCAGATTTAGGTGCGAGTGTGAGTGTTATGCCTCTTTCCTTATATAAGAGATTAGGTGTAGGTAAGTTAAGTCCAACGGATATGAGTGTTCGACTCTTTGATCAAACCATTAAGCACCCAGTTGGAATTGCTGACAACCTACCCGTTCAAGTAGGTAATTTAACCTTTCTAGTCGAATTCATTGTCATTGACATAGAAGAGGACTCAAACGTTCCTCTAATTTTAGGCCGACCATTCTTTGCGTCCACCGGGGCGTTATTTGATGTAGGAAATGGAAGAATGACACTTAAAAGTGGTGACAAATCTATCACCTTTATGATTCGAAAGTCTAAATCTCCACCAACCAAAACCGTTGAACCAGAAAAAATGATTGGTAAGAACCATGTTGTTTTACCAACTCCAACGGTAGTGCTTAATAATAATAAAACGCCTAAGTGTGGGGAAAATGAAGTAACACCTAATGTGTAGTGACCCGAACTTTTCCATGTTTATATATATTAACTGAGATTGATATTTATATGATTAAATGTTTCCAACATGTTAAGCAATCAAACTTGTTAAGACTTGATTAATTGAAATAGGTTTCATATAGACAATTGACCACCCAAGTTGACCGGTGATTCACGAACGTTAAAACTTGTAAAAACTATATGATGACATATATATGGATATATATATAGTTAACATGATACTATGATAAGTAAACATATCATTAAGTATATTAACAATGAACTACATATGTAAAAACAAGACTACTAACTTAATGATTTTTAAACGAGACATATATGTAACGATTATCGTTGTAAAGACATTTAATGTATATATATCATATTAAGAGATATTCATACATGATAATATCATGATAATATAATAATTTAAAATCTCATTTGATATTATAAACATTGGGTTAACAACATTTAACAAGACCGTTAACCTAAAGGTTTAAAAACAACACTTACATGTAACGACTAACGATGACTTAACGACTCAGTTAAAATGTATATACATGTAGTGTTTTAATATGTATTTATACACTTTTGAATGACTTCAATACACTTATCAAAATACTTCTACTTAACAAAAATGCTTACAATTACATCCTCGTTCAGTTTCATCAACAATTCTACTCGTATGCACCCGTATTCGTACTCGTACAATACACAGCTTTTAGATGTATGTACTATTGGTATATACACTCCAATGATCAGCTCTTAGCAGCCCATGTGAGTCACCTAACACATGTGGGAACCATAATTTGGCAACTAGCATGAAATATCTCATAAAATTACAAAAATATGAGTAATCATTCATGACTTATTTACATGAAAACAAAATTACATATCCTTTATATCTAATCCATACACCAACGACCAAAAACACCTACAAACACTTTCATTCTTCAATTTTCTTCATCTAATTGATCTCTCTCAAGTTCTATCTTCAAGTTCTAAGTGTTCTTCATAAATTCCAAAAGTTCTAGTTTCATAAAATCAAGAATACTTTCAAGTTTGCTAGCTCACTTCCAATCTTGTAAGGTGATCATCCAACCTCAAGAAATCTTTGTTTCTTATAGTAGGTTATCATTCTAATACAAGGTAATAATCATATTCAAACTTTGGTTCAATTTCTATAACTATAACAATCTTATTTCAAGTGATGATCTTACTTGAACTTGTTTTCGTGTCATGATTCTGCTTCAAGAACTTCGAGCCATCCAAGGATCCATTGAAGCTAGGTCCATTTTTCTCTTTTCCAGTAGGTTTATCCAAGGAACTTAAGGTAGTAATGATGTTCATAACATCATTAGATTCATACATATAAAGCTATCTTATTCGAAGGTTTAAACTTGTAATCACTAGAACATAGTTTAGTTAATTCTAAACTTGTTCGCAAACAAAAGTTAATCCTTCTAACTTGACTTTTAAAATCAACTAAACACATGTTCTATATCTATATGATATGCTAACTTAATGATTTAAAACCTGGAAACACGAAAAACACCGTAAAACCGGATTTACGCCGTCGTAGTAACACCGCGGGCTGTTTTGGGTTAGTTAATTAAAAACTATGATAAACTTTGATTTAAAAGTTGTTATTCTGAGAAAATGATTTTTATTATGAACATGAAACTATATCCAAAAATTATGGTTAAACTCAAAGTGGAAGTATGTTTTCTAAAATGGTCATCTAGACGTCGTTCTTTCGACTGAAATGACTACCTTTACAAAAACGACTTGTAACTTATTTTTCCGACTATAAACCTATACTTTTCTGTTTAGATTCATAAAATAGAGTTCAATATGAAACCATAGCAATTTGATTCACTCAAAACGGATTTAAAATGAAGAAGTTATGGGTAAAACAAGATTGGATAATTTTTCTCATTTTAGGTACGTGAAAATTGGTAACAAATCTATTCCAACCATAACTTAATCAACTTGTATTGTATATTATGTAATCTTGAGATACCATAGACACGTATACAATGTTTCGACCTATCATGTCGACACATCTATATATATTTCGGAACAACCATAGACACTCTATATGTGAATGTTGGAGTTAGCTATACAGGGTTGAGGTTGATTCCAAAATATATATAGTTTGAGTTGTGATCAATACTGAGATACATATACACTGGGTCGTGGATTGATTCAAGATAATATTTATCGATTTATTTCTGTACATCTAACTGTGGACAACTAGTTGTAGGTTACTAACGAGGACAGCTGACTTAATAAACTTAAAACATCAAAATATATTAAAAGTGTTGTAAATATATTTTTGAACATACTTTGATATATATGTATATATTGTTATAGGTTCGTGAATCAACCAGTGGCCAAGTCTTACTTCCCGACGAAGTAAAAATCTGTGAAGGTGAGTTATAGTCCCACTTTTAAAATCTAATATTTTTGGGATGAGAATACATGCAGGTTTTATAAATGATTTACAAAATAGACACAAGTACGTGAAATTACATTCTATGGTTGAATTATCGAAATCGAATATGCCCCTTGTTATTAAGTCTGGTAATCTAAGAATTAGGGAACAGACACCCTAATTGACGCGAATCCTAAAGATAGATCTATTGGGCTTAACAAACCCCATCCAAAGTACCGGATGCTTTAGTACTTCGAAATTTATATCATATCCGAAGGGTGTCCCGGAATGATGGGGATATTCTTATATATGCATCTTGTTAATGTCGGTTACCAGGTGTTCACCATATGAATGATTTTTATCTCTATGTATGGGATGTGTATTGAAATATGAAATCTTGTGGTCTATTATTATGATTTGATATATATAGGTTAAACCTATAACTCACCAACATTTTTGTTGACGTT
The DNA here is from genome assembly GCF_046630445.1 of Rutidosis leptorrhynchoides. Classification (NCBI taxonomy): domain Eukaryota; kingdom Viridiplantae; phylum Streptophyta; class Magnoliopsida; order Asterales; family Asteraceae; genus Rutidosis; species Rutidosis leptorrhynchoides. The sequence continues at coordinate 249,585,941 of NC_092343.1, forward strand.
TTAAGCATGTTTATTCTCAGGTGATTATTAAGAGCTTCCGCTGTCGCATACTTAAATAAGGACGAGATTTGGAGTCCATGCTTGTATGATATTGTGTAAAAACTGCATTCAAGAAACTTATTTTGTTGTAACATATTTGTATTGTAAACCATTATGTAATGGTCGTGTGTAAACAGGATATTTTAGATTATCATTATTTGATAATCTACGTAAAGCTTTTTAAACCTTTATTGATGAAATAAAGGTTATGGTTTGTTTTAAAAATGAATGCAGTCTTTGAAAAACGTCTCATATAGAGGTCAAAACCTCGCAACGAAATCAATTAATATGGAACGTTTTTAATCAATAAGAACGGGACATTTCAGTTGGTATCCGAGCGTTGGTCTTAGAGAACCAGAATTTTTCATTAGTGTGTCTTATCGAGTTTGTTAGGATGCATTAGTGAGTCTGGACTTCGACCGTGTTTACTTGAAAAATGATTGCTTAACAAATTTTGTTGGAAACTATATATTTTTAACATGTGAATATTATGTGATATATTAATCTCTTAACGCGTTTGATATTATGTGATAGATGTCTACCTCTAGAACAAGTCCCATTGACTCACCTAATAATAATGAAGAGTCAAATGTAAATTGGAATGATTCGTGGACTGATTCACAAGTTCCCGAAGAGGAACCGGAAGAAGAGTCGGAACCGGAAGAAGAATCGAAACCGGAAGAAGAATCGGAACCGGATGAAGAAATAGAACCGGTGGGGGAAATAATAAAATGGTTAAGTAAAAGAAAATCCTCAACCAACCGACCAAGGTTAATTATGGTCAATGGTGTTTCCGCCAAGGAAGCAAAATATTGGGAGGATTACCAATTCTCCGATGAATCGGATTCCGACGAGAATTCCGATGATGTTATAGAAATTACCCCAACTGAATTTAAAAAGGCAAAAGAAAATAATAAGGGAAAGGGCATAAAAATAGAGAAATCTAATTCCAACCCCGATGAACTTTATATGTATCGTCAACGCCCGAAGTCCTTAAGTTGTAACAATGACCCGGGAACCTCTAAACCACCAGGTTTTTCTAAACCAATGTGGACAACGACAGCTCGTATTAGGGGAACATCATATATCCCTAGAAACTTGGCAAAACGAACCAAAACCGAAGAAGAAGAAACAAGCGAGTCGGAATAAGATAGTTGTATTCGTGTGGTGTAATATATGTAATATAGTGTTCTTATGCTTTATGATATATGTAAAAATTGCTTGTATTAATAAGTATTTTTTTATGAATCTAACTCTTGTCTATTTTACAGTTTAAAAACACAAAATGGATAGACAACCCAATATTTTAAGAGACCTACCCGGAGACATGATTGATGAAATCTTGTCTAGAGTCGGCCAGAATTCCTCGGCACAACTATTTAAGGCGAGATCAGTTTGTAAGACATTTGAAGAACGTTCCAAGAATGTCTTGGTTTATAAGAGACTTTCGTTTGAAAGATGGGGGATATCACATTGGGAAACCCATAAGTTACGATGTGTTTACTTTGACGCATATATTGCGGGGAACCCAAATGCTATTTTACGCAACGGGTTAAGAAATTATTTTGACTCAATATATCCGAATATTGGACTTCGTGATTTAGAAAAAGCGGCTAACATGCAACATAAAGAAGCATGTTATGCTTACGGATTAGTAATGTTAGCTTCTCACCAAAGTGAGAACAAGAACATCGGGCTACAACTATTAAACAAAACGTTTCCACAAGTGACGGAGTCGGTAATTGGGGTAAGAAATGAGGTTTTTAGATTATTACGGGACTGTTGGACATTACGTAACCCTCGTCCCTTTGACGACGTTACAACACGCTGTCTTATCAACGGCCATAACGGTTATGTTGCACAAGACCAAGGATGGGAAGTAGTCCTAGTAAAACCAGAATGCATGACTTGTTTCTGGACGTATGAATTACGTGTCTTTATTGCCTTTGCTGAACGACTTGTGTACTAGCTAGAATTATCTTCACAACTATCTTGTATCAAAGTTATTGTGTGCTATATTTCATGCTTTATATAAAATAAGCGGTATTGTAAGTTTGTAAAATATTGTATAAAAGTTTGAACGCGAAATATTATTATAATCTGTTTTTCATATAGAATTGTAGTAGTTGAATTGTATATTAGCTACTAAGTATGAACTTAACGGGTAGGTACTACCCGAATTTAAACTTATAAAATGCTAATATGAAGAAAAAGCTTTTATAAATGAGTTCATATTATGCTACGAAATACTATTAACTACTCTTAATATTCTGTATGATTAACTTGTTCCATTTAACTATTTTGAAGGAAATGGCACCGACTACTCGACACACCGTGAATATGAATGAAGAGGAATTCCGTACTTTTCTAGCTTCAAACATAGCCGCAGTACAGGCTGCGCTACATACCAACAATAACCTTGGATCTAGCAGTACAGGAAATCGTGTAGGATGCACCTACAAAGAATTCACTGCCTGCAAACCTTTGGAATTTGATGGAACCGAAGGACCGATCGGATTGAAACGGTGGACAGAGAAGGTCGAATCGGTGTTTGCCATAAGTAAGTGTACTGAAGAGGACAAAGTAAAGTACGCTACGCATACCTTCACAGGTTCTGCGTTAACATGGTGGAATACCTATCTAGAGCAAGTGGGACAAGACGATGCGTACGCACTACCGTGGTCAGCATTCAAGCACTTGATGAACGAGAAGTACCGTCCCAGAACCGAGGTCAATAAGCTCAAGACAGAACTTAGAGGGTTACGAACCCAAGGATTTGATATTACCACGTACGAAAGACGATTCACAGAATTGTGCCTATTGTGTCCGGGAGCATTCAAAGATGAAGAAGAGAAGATCGACGCGTTTGTGAAAGGATTACCGGAAAGAATCCAAGAAGATATAAGTTCACACGAGCCCGCCTCCATACAACAGGCAAGTAGAATGGCTCACAAACTCGTGAACCAAATTGAAGAAAGAATTAAAGAACAGACTGCTGAAGAGGCCAATGTGAAGCAAGTCAAAAGAAAGTGGGAGGAAAACGGTGATAAGAATCACCAATATAACAACAACAGCAATTACAACAATAATCGCAACAATTATCCCAACAATCGCAACATCAATCGTAACTACAACAAACGGCCCAACAACAACAACAACAACAACAACAGCAACTACAACAATCATCCCAACAACAATAATAACCGCAACAACAACAACAATCAGAAGCAGCTATGCCAAAGGTGTGAAAAGTATCACTCGGGGTTCTGCACCAAATTTTGCAATAAGTGTAAAAGAAATGGTCATAGCGCGGCGAAGTGTGAGGTCTACGGACCAGGGGTTAATAGAACGAAAGGGATAAATGGTGTCGGAACGAGTAATGGTGGAGCAAGTAGTGTCGGAGCAAGTTATGCCAATGTAGTTTGTTATAAATGTGGAAAACCGGGCCACATTATTAGAAATTGCCCGAACCAGGAGAACACGAATGGACAAGGCCGCGGAAGAGTTTTCAATATTAATGCGGCAGAGGCACAGGAAGACCCGGAGCTTGTTACGGGTACGTTTCTTATTGACAATAAATCTGCTTACGTTTTATTTGATTCGGGTGCGGATAGAAGCTATATGAGTAGAGATTTTTGTGCTAAATTAAGTTGTCCATTGACGCCTTTGGATAGTAAATTTTTACTCGAATTAGCAAATGGTAAATTAATTTCAGCAGATAATATATGTCGGAATCGAGAAATTAAACTGGTTAGCGAAACATTTAAGATTGACTTGATACCAGTAGAGTTAGGGAGTTTTGATGTGATAATCGGTATGGACTGGTTGAAAGAAGTGAAAGCAGAGATCGTTTGTTACAAAAATGCAATTCGCATTATACGAGAAAAAGGAAAACCCTTAATGGTGTACGGAGAAAAGGGCAACACGAAGCTACATCTTATTAGTAATTTGAAGGCACAAAAACTAATAAGAAAAGGTTGCTATGCTGTTCTAGCACACGTCGAGAAAGTACAAACTGAAGAAAAGAGCATCAATGATGTTCCCATCGCAAAAGAATTTCCCGATGTATTTCCGAAAGAATTACCGGGATTACCCCCACATCGATCCGTTGAATTTCAAATAGATCTTGTATCAGGAGCTGCACCAATAGCTCGTGCTCCTTACAGACTCGCACCCAGCGAGATGAAAGAACTACAAAGCCAATTACAAGAACTTTTAGAGCGTGGTTTCATTCGACCAAGCACATCAACGTGGGGAGCTCCTGTTTTGTTTGTCAAGAAGAAAGATGGTACATTCAGGTTGTGTATCGACTACCGAGAGTTGAACAAACTTACCATCAAGAACCGCTACCCACTACCGAGAATCGATGACTTATTTGATCAACTACAAGGCTCGTCTGTTTATTCAAAGATTGACTTACGTTCCGGGTATCATCAAATGCGGGTGAAAGAAGATGATATTCCAAAGACTGCTTTCAGAACACGTTACGGTCATTACGAGTTTATGGTCATGCCGTTTGGTTTAACTAATGCACCAGCTGTGTTCATGGACCTTATGAACCGAGTGTGTGGACCATACCTTGACAAGTTTGTCATTGTTTTCATTGATGACATACTTATTTACTCAAAGAATGACCAAGAACACGGTGAACATTTGAGAAAGGTGTTAGAAGTATTGAGGAAGGAAGAATTGTACGCTAAGTTTTCAAAGTGTGCATTTTGGTTGGAAGAAGTTCAATTCCTCGGTCACATAGTGAATAAAGAAGGTATTAAGGTGGATCCGGCAAAGATAGAAACTGTTGAAAAGTGGGAAACCCCGAAAACTCCGAAACACATACGCCAGTTTTTAGGACTAGCTGGTTACTACAGAAGGTTCATCCAAGACTTTTCCAGAATAGCAAAACCCTTGACTGCATTAACGCATAAAGGGAAGAAATTTGAATGGAATGATGAACAAGAGAAAGCGTTTCAGTTATTGAAGAAAAAGCTAACTACGACACCTATATTGTCATTGCCTGAAGGGAATGATGATTTTGTGATTTATTGTGATGCATCAAAGCAAGGTCTCGGTTGTGTATTAATGCAACGAACGAAGGTGATTGCTTATGCGTCTAGACAATTGAAGATTCACGAACAAAATTATACGACGCATGATTTGGAATTAGGCGCGGTTGTTTTTGGATTAAAGACTTGGAGGCACTACTTATATGGGGTCAAAAGTATTATATATACCGACCACAAAAGTCTTCAACACATATTTAATCAGAAACAACTGAATATGAGGCAGCGTAGGTGGATTGAATTATTGAATGATTACGACTTTGAGATTCGTTATCACCCGGGGAAGGCAAATGTGGTAGCCGATGCCTTGAGCAGGAAGGACAGAGAACCCATTCGAGTAAAATCTATGAATATAATGATTCATAATAACCTTACTACTCAAATAAAGGAGGCGCAACAAGGAGTTTTAAAAGAGGGAAATTTAAAGGAAGAAATACCCAAAGGATCGGAGAAACATCTTAATATTCGGGAAGACGGAACCCGGTATAGGGCTGAAAGGATTTGGGTACCAAAATTTGGAGATATGAGAGAAATGGTACTTAGAGAAGCTCATAAAACCAGATACTCAATACATCCTGGAACGGGGAAGATGTACAAGGATCTCAAGAAACATTTTTGGTGGCCGGGTATGAAAGCCGATGTTGCTAAATACGTAGGAGAATGTTTGACGTGTTCTAAGGTCAAAGCTGAGCATCAGAAACCATCAGGTCTACTTCAACAACCCGAAATCCCGGAATGGAAATGGGAAAACATTACCATGGATTTCATCACTAAATTGCCAAGGACTGCAAGTGGTTTTGATACTATTTGGGTAATAGTTGACCGTCTCACCAAATCAGCACACTTCTTGCCAATAAGAGAAGATGACAAGATGGAGAAGTTAGCACGACTGTATTTGAAGGAAGTCATCTCCAGACATGGAATACCAATCTCTATTATCTCTGATAGGGATGGCAGATTTATTTCAAGATTCTGGCAGACATTACAGCAAGCATTAGGAACTCGTCTAGACATGAGTACTGCCTATCATCCACAAACTGATGGGCAGAGCGAAAGGACGATACAAACGCTTGAAGATATGCTACGAGCATGTGTTATTGATTTCGGAAACAGTTGGGATCGACATCTACCGTTAGTAGAATTTTCCTACAACAACAGCTACCATTCAAGCATTGAGATGGCGCCGTTTGAAGCACTTTATGGTAGAAAGTGCAGGTCTCCGATTTGTTGGAGTGAAGTGGGGGATAGACAGATTACGGGTCCGGAGATTATACAAGAAACTACCGAGAAGATCATCCAAATTCAACAACGGTTGAAAACCGCCCAAAGTCGACAAAAGAGCTACGCTGACATTAAAAGAAAAGATATAGAATTTGAAATTGGAGAGATGGTCATGCTTAAAGTTGCACCTTGGAAAGGCGTTGTTCGATTTGGTAAACGAGGGAAATTAAATCCAAGGTATATTGGACCATTCAAGATTATTGATCGTGTCGGAACAGTAGCTTACCGACTAGAATTACCTCAACAACTCGCGGCTGTACATAACACTTTCCACGTCTCGAATTTGAAGAAATGTTTTGCTAAAGAAGATCTCACTATTCCGTTAGATGAAATCCAAATCAACGAAAAACTTCAATTCATCGAAGAACCCGTCGAAATAATGGATCGTGAGGTTAAAAGACTTAAGCAAAACAAGATACCAATTGTTAAGGTTCGATGGAATGCTCGTAGAGGACCCGAGTTCACCTGGGAGCGTGAAGATCAGATGAAGAAGAAATACCCGCATCTATTTCCAGAAGATTCGTCAACACCTTCAACAGCTTAAAATTTCGGGACGAAATTTATTTAACGGGTAGGTACTGTAGTGACCCGAACTTTTCCATGTTTATATATATTAACTGAGATTGATATTTATATCATTAAATGTTTCCAACATGTTAAGCAATCAAACTTGTTAAGACTTGATTAATTGAAATAGGTTTCATATAGACAATTGACCACCCAAGTTGACCGATGATTCACGAACGTTAAAACTTGTAAAAACTATATGATGACATATATATGGATATATATATAGTTAACATGATACTATGATAAGTAAACATATCATTAAGTATATTAACAATGAACTACATATGTAAAAACAAGACTACTAACTTAATGATTTTTAAACGAGACATATATGTAACGATTATCGTTGTAAAGACATTTAATGTATATATATCATATTAAGAGATATTCATACATGATAATATCATGATAATATAATAATTTAAAATCTCATTTGATATTATAAACATTGGGTTAACAACATTTAACAAGACAGTTAACCTAAAGGTTTAAAAACAACACTTACATGTAACGACTAACGATGACTTAACGACTCAGTTAAAATGTATATACATGTAGTGTTTTAATATGTATTTATACACTTTTGAATGACTTCAATACACTTATCAAAATACTTCTACTTAACAAAAATGCTTACAATTACATCCTCGTTCAGTTTCATCAACAATTCTACTCGTATGCACCCGTATTCGTACTCGTACAATACACAGCTTTTAGATGTATGTACTATTGGTATATACACTCCAATGATCAGCTCTTAGCAGCCCATGTGAGTCACCTAACACATGTGGGAACCATCATTTGGCAACTAGCATGAAATATCTCATAAAATTACAAAAATATGAGTAATCATTCATGACTTATTTACATGAAAACAAAATTACATATCCTTTATATCTAATCCATACACCAACGACCAAAAACACCTACAAACACTTTCATTCTTCAATTTTCTTCATCTAATTGATCTCTCTCAAGTTCTATCTTCAAGTTCTAAGTGTTCTTCATAAATTCCAAAAGTTCTAGTTTCATAAAATCAAGAATACTTTCAAGTTTGCTAGCTCACTTCCAATCTTGTAAGGTGATCATCCAACCTCAAGAAATCTTTGTTTCTTATAGTAGGTTATCATTCTAATACAAGGTAATAATCATATTCAAACTTTGGTTCAATTTCTATAACTATAACAATCTTATTTCAAGTGATGATCTTACTTGAACTTGTTTTCGTGTCATGATTCTGCTTCAAGAACTTCGAGCCATCCAAGGATCCATTGAAGCTAGGTCCATTTTTCTCTTTTCCAGTAGGTTTATCCAAGGAACTTAAGGTAGTAATGATGTTCATAACATCATTCGATTCATACATATAAAGCTATCTTATTCGAAGGTTTAAACTTGTAATCACTAGAACATAGTTTAGTTAATTCTAAACTTGTTCGCAAACAAAAGTTAATCCTTCTAACTTGACTTTTAAAATCAACTAAACACATGTTCTATATCTATATGATATGCTAACTTAATGATTTAAAACCTGGAAACACGAAAAACACCGTAAAACCGGATTTACGCCGTCGTAGTAACACCGCGGGCTGTTTTGGGTTAGTTAATTAAAAACTATGATAAACTTTGATTTAAAAGTTGTTATTCTGAGAAAATGATTTTTATTATGAACATGAAACTATATCCAAAAATTATGGTTAAACTCAAAGTGGAAGTATGTTTTCTAAAATGGTCATCTAGACGTCGTTCTTTCGACTGAAATGACTACCTTTACAAAAACGACTTGTAACTTATTTTTCCGACTATAAACCTATACTTTTCTGTTTAGATTCATAAAATAGAGTTCAATATGAAACCATAGCAATTTGATTCACTCAAAACGGATTTAAAATGAAGAAGTTATGGGTAAAACAAGATTGGATAATTTTTCTCATTTTAGGTACGTGAAAATTGGTAACAAATCTATTCCAACCATAACTTAATCAACTTGTATTGTATATTATGTAATCTTGAGATACCATAGACACGTATACAATGTTTCGACCTATCATGTCGACACATCTATATATATTTCGGAACAACCATAGACACTCTATATGTGAATGTTGGAGTTAGCTATACAGGGTTGAGGTTGATTCCAAAATATATATAGTTTGAGTTGTGATCAATACTGAGATACATATACACTGGGTCGTGGATTGATTCAAGATAATATTTATCGATTTATTTCTGTACATCTAACTGTGGACAACTAGTTGTAGGTTACTAACGAGGACAGCTGACTTAATAAACTTAAAACATCAAAATATATTAAAAGTGTTGTAAATATATTTTTGAACATACTTTGATATATATGTATATATTGTTATAGGTTCGTGAATCAACCAGTGGCCAAGTCTTACTTCCCGACGAAGTAAAAATCTGTGAAGGTGAGTTATAGTCCCACTTTTAAAATCTAATATTTTTGGGATGAGAATACATGCAGGTTTTATAAATGATTTACAAAATAGACACAAGTACGTGAAACTACATTCTATGGTTGAATTATCGAAATCGAATATGCCCCTTGTTATTAAGTCTGGTAATCTAAGAATTAGGGAACAGACACCCTAATTGACGCGAATCCTAAAGATAGATCTATTGGGCTTAACAAACCCCATCCAAAGTACCGGATGCTTTAGTACTTCGAAATTTATATCATATCCGAAGGGTGTCCCGGAATGATGGGGATATTCTTATATATGCATCTTGTTAATGTCGGTTACCAGGTGTTCACCATATGAATGATTTTTATCTCTATGTATGGGATGTGTATTGAAATATGAAATCTTGTGGTCTATTATTATGATTTGATATATATAGGTTAAACCTATAACTCACCAACATTTTTGTTGACGTTTTAAGCATGTTTATTCTCAGGTGATTATTAAGAGCTTCCGCTGTCGCATACTTAAATAAGGACGAGATTTGGAGTCCATGCTTGTATGATATTGTGTAAAAACTGCATTCAAGAAACTTATTTTGTTGTAACATATTTGTATTGTAAACCATTATGTAATGGTCGTGTGTAAACAGGATATTTTAGATTATCATTATTTGATAATCTACGTAAAGCTTTTTAAACCTTTATTGATGAAATAAAGGTTATGGTTTGTTTTAAAAATGAATGCAGTCTTTGAAAAACGTCTCATATAGAGGTCAAAACCTCGCAACGAAATCAATTAATATGGAACGTTTTTAATCAATAAGAACGGGACATTTCATAATGATGACATGATAACAAAGAACCCCGTTATTGATACGAAATTAAATGACCCCATTATTAACAGTTCAATGAAGAAACTTTTTAAACGGGCTATTGATGCTAGAAGTAAGGGGAACTTTAAGTTATGTAACCGGTTAGTATCCAATCTGTCGCCTAAAGAAAGGGCGAAGCTAGTTGAATTATGGGATATTACAGAAGAAGCCGTGCACTGGCTTAAAGAAAAAGTCACAGATAGGCAAGTTGATTATGGACCAAGAGAAATTGACGATGAAGTTAATCACAATTTCAACACCACAGCTACCTAAGTGTGGGGAGATTCAAATGTTCTAAAAAGAAGACGATGTTATCTAGAATTAGTTATTCTGTTCTCGTGTAGTTCCGAGAATGGAATCCGATTGGTCTTTTCCGCTAGCAGACACTAAAGAACTAGTTTTCTCCCTCCATTCTGAATTTTTGTTTTGTAGGTTTTTTTATGAAATTAATATGCATTTTAATTTAAGTTTTTAAAAACAAAATTTACTTTAATTCATTAAGTTTAAAAAATGATTTCTAAAATTCGTCGTGAGTTAAAGACTAGGCCGTTGAGCCAAAATTGCTTTACCCCAGGGCGGGGCGACAAATTTTGTTATCATTATTTTTAATTTTATTGATTTAAAGTATGCCAAAAATATTATACTTTATAAATTTTTGAACGTAGGGGTTATATACCAAACTTCAAAAATATGTATATATGTTTGTATTTTATGTTATGTACACAACAGGGTAAAACAGCGCACTTTCAAAGACTGTCATTAAGTTCAACAAAAAGCTACTAATTTTGATGACAAGGCGCAAAATATCAAATGTGATGTAAAATAATATGCTTACAAACTGGGTATTTTTAATCACTTTTCTACACTAATCACCCTCATGAATTTATAATTATAGTCTGATTTCATGCAAATGAGGGCATTGCATGATCTCAAGTGTGGGGAAGGGTTATAAATTCTCTCGGGTTTACACTTAGTTTATTTGCCAAATTTTGTGAATAGCGTGAGGGTACGAAATAGTATTATTTTTAATACAAAATACTACAAAATATGACACAAGTTTTAATTATTTATAGAGTGGGATATACCTAAATCTTGCTACAACACTATAGGCAGTGTACCTAATCGTAGAGTAGTGTAGTTTTTAGTAAGTCCGGTTCGTTCCACAGGGAGCTGGTGATACTTACTATATTTTTAACAACTATATTTATACAAAATATATATAATTATATAAGTAGTAATATTATTATAAAAGGGGGGTTTTACCGTTTAATGACCGGTTTGTCGATTCTATATTTTAAGCGCAAAGATAAATGACGATAATTAAAGTGCGTAAAATAATGACAATAAATAAAATGACAGTAAATAAAATTGCGAGTAATAAAATGACAGTAAATAAAGATACGATGAGAAATATAATAAAAGAATTATGCTTATTTAAACTTCCGTAATCATGATGTTTGACGTGTTGATTTTAATTTATTACCATGGGTTAATTGTCCTTTGTCCTGGTTTATTTGATACGTCTATCTGGTTTTTGTCCATAATAGTCCATCGGTCATAAATATAAAGTGCGAGTATCCTCGTCAAATTACCCTTATACCCGAAGTCAAATATTCCAACTGATTAAGGATTTAAACTGTGACGCAGTTATCACTTCTGTCAACAATTACACCAGTTATCAATGTATGTAATCCACCCCTGTTTTAATTTGTTTATGAATATTAATTCATCCACTTGATCAGAATGAATAATCAATTACCCAACCCAATTGATTAATTAAATGATTATAACAGATTCCATATGAACGTCACTAAATAGGACAACCATAATCATTATTAATTATTAGGTTAATTAATTTGAAGATAGGTTCGACAGACTCCAATGAGTTGTCACTCAATTTGACAATACCCCCCATCTATTAATAGTCAATAATCCAATTTCCACAAGTGTCGGTCTTTTGCCCAAACCTTAATTATGGTCCAAAGTTCAATAACCCAATTTTAGTAATTAGCCCAACATCATGAGTACTTCATTTTAAATAAGCATAATAACGACTTAGCTACGAGACATTAATGTAAAAAGGTTGAACATAACTTACAATGATTAAAAATAGCGTAGCGTTACACGGACAGAATTTCGACTTACACACTCAAACGATCTCTATCATAAATCTTATTATTATCATAATTTAAAATTAAAATTAAGATTATTGTTATATCTTATTAAGTTAACATTATGATAGAGATATAGAATATAGATATTGATAATTGATATAGATATTTGATCGATATATAAAAAAAAGGATCGAAAAAGTTCTTCCTTCATTCGATCGTTACATAGCCTTTTATAGGCAAAATTAGAAATTGAATTTTCATTTACGACCCCTGAACTATGCTCAATTAACAACTTTTTATTATTTAATATTATTCTTATTATGAATTATTTAAATATTATATTTTATTCTTGTGCATAGTTGACTCGTAATTTTTACACCGTTGCGTCGAGCGCTGAAAGTTGGTTCATGCCCCGGTTCCGGATTTTCGAACGTCCTTTCGTACAATTTTATATCTTGTACTTTGCGTTTTGTAACTTGTACTCTTGTCATTTTTAGACGTTCTTCATCAATAAATTGAACCTTTTGAATTGTATCTTGTACATTTGAGCTTTTTGGACGTTTTGGTCTTTCAAATCTTCGTTTTTGTCTTTAAATCTTCATTTTCGAGCGATTTGCGTCTTTCGTCTTCGCACTTATTTATTTAACTATTACAACTAAAAATAAGGAAATTACATTTAAAAACTTTACATATTGGAACGATATTGCTACTAAATATATGTTCATTTGGAACACTATCAAATATCCCCACACTTGAGCGTTGCTTGTCCTCAAGCAATACAGAACTTGAAATAAAAACATACATGAATCACTTTTTTATTCATCACATTTTGTACATCAGTGATTTTGATATAGCGGTATAAACAATGACAGTAATGATGGTTAAAGGTGGGTGTGTCATCCACAGTTGCCTTGGGTTTAGGTCAACGACACTTGCAATCAAATAGCCGATTTACTTTCGGTTTCCAAAGCAAAGTGCACATTTGAAAGGCGGTTTACAGTCCCACATGACTATAAAAATTTAGATCCTTTAGGAAATAGGATCTTTATGAAAACATTTGATCTTTTGAAAATTCAATCTAGCTTTTACCCTAGATAAGTTTTCTGATTTGATCCACCATTGGTGTTGCAAAATATATTTGTGGATCAATATTTTGGCTAAAAACATTTAGGTTCGTGTAATCCACTGCTATCCCGGTATCGGAAAGCACACATCCAGTTTACTTGTTCCGTATATTACCTTTCGGCAAACTACCGTCCGGTTGTAAAGGAAAGCGATGAACAAGAAACTGTTAAGGCAATGTCCCGTGACATGCAGATGATTATGGTCTTTTAACGTGTCGGATGCTAGAACTATCCTTGGTAGGAGCGATAGTAAAGATCATCCTATGATTTTTCGGTCTGGCACAAGGTCCTGTCTCCGACCATGCTATGCAACCACCGTTCTTACGGTTGACACCCGATTTAGTTCAGGTGACCTAATGAATTCCAGGTGAATTCCTAGGATTTTACGTTCAATTGTAATGAACGCATTGAAAATGGATTTTCAGAAAACAAATCGGTTTGCAATTTTGATCAAAATATTTTCTCGTTCAAGCTCGAGTTTAGATATCATTGAATTCCATGAGTTTGAATTCTCAATCTTTAAGGTCAATCTCTAGGATTGAGTATTATCAGTCTTAAAAGCTGATTTTTAATCTTTAAGGAGATTATCCTTTTCTGGGGATCTGATTCATTAGTCTTATCAAGCTAATTTGCACGGTGCCTCCCCATTGTACGAGATAAATCCTTCTCATGGTTAGGATAAATCTGACCACTTGGCGACCCTGTTTGATGCTGAGGTCCTTGGATTTCCTGCTGATTTTAGAGATGACTTTTCTAGATTTTTCGTCAACCTACAGCTGGTCTGGACGACAACTTCATGACCTAAATCAAGAAGCGCGTGTCTTTTTCGGAAGACTTTACTTCCTTTTAATGATGGAATTGATTCATCGTGTAGATCCATCTTTCTTTCAAATGTATTACAGTAAACCGGGTAAAACTGATTAGTATCGTCCAAAGCAAAAGTACCTGCAATAATCTTGTACAAAAATATGTGATATATAGTTTTTAATTGAATAACTTGGTACATTCTCCCCACACTTAGTTTCTTTCTTTGCCTTTTTATTCTCCTTTATTCCATTTTAAATGAATTCAAGCGTTTTAGGGTGTTTCTCAATTTATGTCCGTATCTTGTAACGATAATTTCGGTATTATCACCTAGTTTTCATCGTTCATAAATATGTATAAACATGATTTTGAGTTCATTTAATTGAAAATTTTTCAAATTTTCACAAAATTTGGCAAATAAACTAAGTGTAAACCCGAGAGAATTTATAACCCTTCCCCACACTTGAGATCATGCAATGCCCTCATTTGCATGAAATCAGACTATAATTATAAATTCATGAGGGTGATTAGTGTAGAAAAGTGATTAAAAATACCCAGTTTGTAAGCATATTATTTTACATCACATTTGATATTTTGCGCCTTGTCATCAAAATTAGTAGCTTTTTGTTGAACTTAATGACAGTCTTTGAAAGTGCGCTGTTTTACCCTGTTGTGTACATAACATAAAATACAAACATATATACATATTTTTGAAGTTTGGTATATAACCCCTACGTTCAAAAATTAATATAATATTTTTTTTTTTGCATACTTTAGATCAATAAAATTAAATGATAACAAAATTTGTCGCCCCGCCCTCGGGTAAAGCAATTTCGGCTCAACGGCCTAGTCTTTAACTCACGACGAATTTTAGAAATCATTTTTTAAACTTAATGAATTAAAGTAAATTTTGTTTTTTAAAAACTTAAATTAAAATGCATATTAATTTCATAAAAAAACCTACAAAACAAAAATTCAGAATGGAGGGAGAAAACTAGTTCTTTAGTGTCTGCTAGCGGAAAAGACCAATCGGATTCCATTCTCGGAACTACACGAGAACAGAATAACTAATTCTAGATAACATCGTCTTCTTTTTAGAACATTTGAATCTCCCCACACTTAGGTAGCTGTGGTGTTGAAATTGTGATTAACTTCATCGTCAATTTCTCTTGGTCCATAATCAACTTGCATATCCGTGACTTTTTCTTTAAGCCATTGGTCGGATTCCTGTGTAATATCCATAATTTCAACTAGCTTCGCCTTTTCTTTAGGCGATAGATTGGATACTAATCGGTTACATAACTTAAAGTTCCCCTTGCTTCTAGCATCACGAATTCGTTTAATAAGTTTCTTCATTGAACTGTTAATAACGGGGTCATTTAATTTCGTATCAACAACGGGGTTCTTTGTTATCATGTCATCATTAGGTGTTACTTCATTTTCCCCACACTTAGGCGTTTTATTATTATTAAGCACTACCGTTGGAGTTGGTAAAACAACATGGTTCTTACCAATCGTTTTTTCTGGTTCAACGGTCTTGGTTGGTGGAGATTTAGACTTTCGAATCATAAAGGTGATAGATTTGTCACCACTTTTAAGTGTCATTCTTCCATTTCCTACATCAAATAACGCCCCGGTGGACGCTAAGAATGGTCGACCTAAAATTAGAGGAATGTTTGGGTCCTCTTCTATGTCAATGACAATGAATTCGACTAGAAAGGTTAAATTACCTACTTGAATGGGTAGGTTGTCAGCAATTCCAACTGGGTGCTTAATGGTTTGATCAAAGAGTCGAACACTCATATCCGTTGGACTTAACTTACCTACACCTAATCTCTTATATAAGGAAAGAGGCATAACACTCACACTCGCACCTAAATCTGCTAGTGCATCATACATGACACAATCACTAAGTAGACAAGGAACAATAAATTCACCCGGATCACCTACCCTAGGTGGAGGTTTTGGTGGAACTGTATTCACCGGGTTTACTTCTACGGCTTTTGTTTCTTGTACTTTCTTATTCTTTTTCTTCTTCTTCTTTCCAGAGGTATCACAATCTTTATTACCTATCACTTGCTCATACTCAACTCCTTTTCTTGGAAACGGGATGGGTGGTCTGTATGGTGCCACCACTGGCTTTACATACTCGGGTGGTGGTGGTGGTGTAACTTCTTCATTGTTACTTACATCTAAAACTTTCCCATCTTCTGGTATTGGTTTTTCAGAATTTGTTGATATCATGTTAACATTTTCATTCCGAGGATTTACTTCATTATTACTCGGTAGCTTTCCTTGTTCCCTTTCACTCATCAATCTAACAAGAGTACCTACTTGTTTTTCTAGATTCAAAATGGAAGCTTGTTGAGTTCTAAATGACTGATCAAACCTCTCATTCGTTTGGGTTTGAGTTTCAATAAATTGTGTTTGAGATTCAACTAGCTTAAATACCACTTCTTCCAGATTTGACTTCTTCTCGTCGGTTTGTTGTGGTGGTTTATACAAGCCAGGTCTTTGTTGATTGAAAGTGTTGTTTTGAGTCGGTTGGTTATTCGGACCTTGTTGGTTATACCAGTTATTTTCGGGTCCTTTTGGATTGTAAAGAATGTTTTGATTTCGATTTAAGTTTAGCCTTGGCGGTTGATAATTATTTTGATAATTATTTCCCGGCCTTTGGTTCATATAGGAAACATTCTCTCGTTGTTCCATCGTTGGTTCAATGTGACAATCTTTCAATAAGTGTGGTCCACCGCATTGCTCACAACTGATTCGTATTGCGTGAATATCTTTATTCATCTTTTCCATTCGTCTTTCGAAAGCATCTATTTTTGCGGAAACGGAATCAAAGTCATGGCTAGAATCGGCTCTAGCCGCTTTAGATGATCAAAAGATATCTTTTTCTTGGTGCCACTCATGCGAGTGGGAGGCTGTGTTATCAATAATTTTGTAAGCTTCAGTTGCGGTTTTCTTCATAATGGATCCACCGGCTGTTATGTCGATGTCTTTTCGTGTAGCAACGTTGACAACTTGGTAGAATATTTGTACTATTTGGTAAGTGTCTAAACCGTGTTGAGGACATCCTCTCAACATCCTTCCGAATCTTGTCCACGCCTCATATAATGTTTCATTTGGCTTTTGCGTGAACGTAACAATTTCTCCTTGAAGTCTCACGGCTTTGGATGCCGGAAAGAATCGTTTAAGAAAATTTTCAACTAAAACATCCCATGTGTCAATCGCCCCTTCAGGTAACGATTCTAACCAATCTTTGGCTTCTCCCTTTAAAGTCCAGGGAAACAACATGAGATAGATCTGCTCATCTTCCACTTCTCGGATTTTGAATAGTGTACAAATTCTATTAAACGTACGAAGATGTTCGTTTGGGTCTTCATTCGGCGCACCACTGAATTGGCATTGATTAGTCACCATGTGTAGAATTTGTCCTTTGATTTCATAATCTGGAGCATTAACTTCTGGTTTAATAATGGCATGACCTTGGCCCGTGCGTGTAGCTCTCATTCGGTCTTCCATACTTAGAGGTTCTAGATTTTCCATGATTGGAAGTGTTGTATCTGAATCACTAGAGGTTTCTGATTTAATGGTTTCTTTCCTCAACAATCTCTGTTTGAATGATTGGTGGTTCCGGAGGAAAGTTTAATGGTTCGGGATCTACAAACCGTTCCTGAATATTCTCCGGATTCTCAATTGTGAGGTTTGTTTCAAAAACTGGATTATCGGAAATTTGAGTTTGAGGATTTGGTCGACTTGATGACGATTCTAAAGAAAAATCAACGGCGGCGATATTCGTTAAACGATGTCTTGATCGAGTTACAGGTGGTGAACGTATGACCGGCGGCGAACGTCTTGCTCGGTGCATTCACTGAATATCCAATTAGTTTTTAAAAAGGAAAGAAAAATTATAATAAGTTATCCAATTAATAGACTTTTCTGATTTTGCCCACGTTTCGAATAGCCAAAAGATGCAGCAGAGGGGCAGGATTCGTTTGGTCTCAATATAATTGAGTACTGTTTGGCTCCAATAACCCGGTCCACGTACAAATCCAACTATTACTACGAACCAGAAAATTTTGATGTCTATCAATTTAACCACTTAAAATAAATTTTCGTAATTTTAAGAAATTTAGAGAAGAAGTAGAAAAAATTCTAAGTCCTAAAAACTAGAATGGCGAGAAATAAGAGAGAAAAAGATTGCGCGTCGAAAAGTGTCGAAAAATGAAAAAGACGAAGAGTGGTTTGTAAACACGCGGTTAATCCAACCTTATAACTATCACTATCTTAAAATTAAAACTACAAATAGAGATTACTAATTGGAATTGTAATTGATACATAGGTAAAAGGCGTCGAAAAAAAAAAAATAAGAAAATAGCACGAAAAATGGCGTCGCAAAATTTTAAGGCACCTAAATTTTAATCTAAAGAAAAAGTACTTAAGGGATTTTACGGCAAAACTAAAAATTCTAGAAGTAAAAATAACTATGGCAAAACTAAACTTAATACAAAAAGTTGCGAATATAGTCTAAAAATCTAAAGGTAATAAAACTAAAAAAAAAAAATTTTTATAGACAAAATCTTAAAAATATATTTTTTTTTACGTTTTTTTTTTTTTTTTTTACGTTTTTTTTTTTACGTTTTTTTTTTTTTTTTTTTTTTTTTACGTTTTTTTTTTTATATTTTTGCAAATATAAATTAAAAATATAGCGTTTTAGTGCTCCCCGGCAGCGGCGCCAAAAACTTGATGATGTAGCGTGAGGGTACGAAATAGTATTATTTTTAATACAAAATACTACAAAATATGACACAAGTTTTAATTATTTATAGAGTGGGATATACCTAAATCTTGCTACAACACTATAGGCAGTGTACCTAATCGTAGAGTAGTGTAGTTTTTAGTAAGTCCGGTTCGTTCCACAGGGAGCTGGTGATACTTACTATATTTTTAACAACTATATTTATACAAAATATATATAATTATATAAGTAGTAATATTATTATAAAAGGGGGGTTTTACCGTTTAATGACCAGTTTGTCGATTCTATATTTTAAGCGCAAAGATAAATGACGATAATTAAAGTGCGTAAAATAATGACAATAAATAAAATGACAGTAAATAAAATTGCGAGTAATAAAATGACAGTAAATAAAGATACGATGAGAAATATAATAAAAGAATTATGCTTATTTAAACTTCCGTAATCATGATGTTTGACGTGTTGATTTTAATTTATTACCATGGGTTAATTGTCCTTTGTCCTGGTTTATTTGATACGTCTATCTGGTTTTTGTCCATAATAGTCCATCGGTCATAAATATAAAGTGCGAGTATCCTCGTCAAATTACCCTTATACCCGAAGTCAAATATTCCAACTGATTAAGGATTTAAACTGTGACGCAGTTATCACTTCTGTCAACAATTACACCAGTTATCAATGTATGTAATCCACCCCTGTTTTAATTAGTTTATGAATATTAATTCATCCACTTGATCAGAATGAATAATCAATTACCCAACCCAATTGATTAATTAAATGATTATAACAGATTCCATATGAACGTCACTAAATAGGACAACCATAATCATTATTAATTATTAGGTTAATTAATTTGAAGATAGGTTCGACAGACTCCAATGAGTTGTCACTCAATTAGACAATACCCCCCATCTATTAATAGTCAATAATCCAATTTCCACAAGTGTCGGTCTTTTGCCCAAACCTTAATTATGGTCCAAAGTTCAATAACCCAATTTTAGTAATTAGCCCAACATCATGAGTACTTCATTTTAAATAAGCATAATAACGACTTAGCTACGAGACATTAATGTAAAAAGGTTGAACATAACTTACAATGATTAAAAATAGCGTAGCGTTACACGGACAGAATTTCGACTTACACACTCAAACGATCTCTATCATAAATCTTATTATTATCATAATTTAAAATTAAAATTAAGATTATTGTTATATCTTATTAAGTTAACATTATGATAGAGATATAGAATATAGATATTGATAATTGATATTGATAATAGATAGATGGATCGATAGAAATATAGAAAGATAGATTTTTGATAGAAAAGGGTATATGTCATAACCCGTCCTTAACCATAAGAACGCGTTAGATAACGTATGATTTCATTGCGAGGTATTGACCTCTATATGAGACATTTTTGAAAGAAAACTGCATATATTATACCTTACAAACCATAACCATTATTTTTGTTACAAGCTTAAGACAATAAAAAGAAGATTAACGTTTAGCGATAATCTTCGACTTACAAACTTTACAAATGATGACAACAACACGGTTTCTAGCATATTTTACAATACAACATCTCGGATATGCAGTTTTATTTTTGACACAAACATGCGTACGCAAGATCCTGGTTAGATCCAACATGATGCAGCGGAAGCTTTAGAAATCACCTGAGAATAGACATGTTTTAAAAAGGTCAACATAAAGTTGGTGAGATATAGGTTTAATGCCGGCAGCAATATATATATAGACCACAAGATTTCGTATATAAATAGTTTAATAAAAGTATTCTAAGTGGTTGAGCACTTGGTAACCATACTTAACATTTTCACGTCGCATATTCCCTTTAATATGAAATCTTACTACACCGTACCAAGTGTAGTCACAAAACGAAGTACTGTGCAACCGTTGAATACTGGTCGTCCAGTCCGGTTGGGGTTGTCAGACCCGATAGATCTATCAACAGGATTCGCGTTTACAATACCGCTGTAAATAATAGTTACCAAGCTACAGGGAAGTATGCCAGTGGTACAACTCAACGTAGAATATATTTTTCAGTTACTTGTGTCCATAACGTAAAACATAAAATACATGTATTCTCATCCCGAAATACTTAGAGTTTAAAAGTGGGACTATATACTCACTTTTGTCTTGAAGATATGTAATTTCGACTTGGTCTCCGATTGATATCACGAACCTATCCATATAATATATCAATACCTTTTCTTTTTAAAAAAATCGTCACATATATATACTTGTTATACTTTTAATACTTTTAATAATTCCTTAGTCCGTAGTTAGCAGCTCGATGTTAGTAATTCAATTTTAATGGTTTATTTTTAGGTGTTTAATAAACCCCCAATGAAATAAATAAAACCCCCATCGAATATGTATTGGTCGAGATTAATCTTGACCCACGGTACCGGTGTTGTCAAATGACGTGTTGCGTACATAAAGTACCGGTGTTGTCAAATGACGTGTTGCGTACAATCATGGGATCTTATGATTAATCTTCTCGTATTGTTTACGGGTGATCCTGAACCATATAAAATTAAATTATGAGTACATATATATAAAATATCATGTTATTTTAAAAAGATGTGATTTATTTAATTTTTCTCCAATTATTTTCGTGACTAAACAAGTCTTGGATATCCGATTTTGTTTTGGTCATAGTTTCTTCGTTACAACTCCGTTTTCGTTGGTTCAACTTGCCACTTCCTTGGATCGAGTCCCTCTTTAAGAATATGAACTATAAATACCTTAGTTTGTATTCGAAATCACAGGTCAAAGGTCAAACTTTGGTGAAACTTATGAAGTTAATCATTTTTGTTACAAAAATATCATTTAATGACCATTTTTCTAAAAACACTTATACTTTGAATTAAATCATGAAATTTTTATGTGTTAACATATTCATAAGAAATATCATTTTTCCAGAATATAAACCTCCAATTCAAAGTTCAAGATGGTTTTTAATTATCCAACCCCAAACAGCCCCCGGTTGCACTCCGACGTCGTAAAAACAGTTTTTAAGGTGTTCTTTGAAAAACCAAGTTATACCTTGTTAAATTAGCATATATTTATGTTATATTACAGGTCTTGAAGTATTTTAAAAGGTAAGTTAGAAGGATCTATTTAGTTTGCAAACAAGTTTGAAAACATTCAAACTATGTTCTTGTTGTTAAAATTTTATACCACAAAATAAGATAGCTATATATATATGAATCGAATAAGGTTATGAACAAAGTTACTACCTCAAGTTACTTGGACAAGATTGCTGTAAAAGAGAAGTAAAAAAATCTAGAACCAAAAGAGTGATGGAGTTGGATGAAAGATTGGAAGTAAACTTGTGTTCTTGAAAGGATTCTTGAAGTGTTTTTGTAAGGTTTTTCTTATGGTGTTTAAGTGATGTTTTTATGGCTAGATCTTCATGGATACTAGCTGAATGGTTATGGAGTTTCTTAAGAGTGTGTTTTTGGTTAAAGAAATGTGTAGTAAAATGAAAATGGAATGGAGTATAAATGGTGGTGTAAAAGGTGTATAAGTTTGTAATTTTGTGAAAAAATCTTTTAATCATGTGAAATTGTCATACTAGATAACAAAAGTAGTTACCTTATACATAAGGCATTGAACAAGGGCTGGTTGGTGGTGATTTGATGTGTATATACCAATAGTAAATACGTATAGAGGTTAGGTATGATACGAGTACATATACTCTAGATATACGTATAGAAAATCTTGTGAAAAATGGAATGAGAATTCAAATATAGCTATCTTTTGTGAATATACTTATATTGTTTTATGTATTTAAGTCTTTAAAAGTGATTAAATACATTACATATACGATATATGTATAAACATTATATGTTATAAGTATTTATGTCAAATAACGTTACGTATGGTTATCGTTTTGAAAACTTAAGTTAGTAGTTTCAAAATATACTTATAACTTATTGTTATTAATACAAAATGAGATATTAAAACATCCATAAATCATGTTAAATATGTATATATACATATATATACACAAACGTATAATTATCATATATTATATAGTTCGTGATATCATCGGTCAAACTAGACGGTCAAACGTTGTGTAAAACTCTTTTCAAAAACATAAATCTCAACAATTTGGATTGCTTATCATGTTGGTAAGGTTTAATTTATGTAAATATTAATCTTATAAGTATAGATTGATCGAAAAAATCCGGGTCATTACAGTACCTACCCGTTAAATAAATTTCGTCCCGAAATTTTAAAATTGTACCTATTTTGCGTCATCGAGAAACAAGTGTGGATACTTTTGTTTCATCTGATCCTCTCGTTCCCAAGTAAACTCGGGACCTCTTCTAGCATTCCAACGAACCTTAACAATCGGTATATTGCTCTGTTTGAGTTGTTTAACTTCACGGTCCATGATTTCGATTGGTTCTTCGACGAACTGTAGTTTCTCGTCGACATGGATTTCTTCAAGAGGAATGGTGAGGTCTTCCTTTGCAAGACACTTCTTAAGGTTCGAGACGTGAAAGGTATTATGTACTCCGGCGAGTTGTTGCGGTAACTCGAGTCGATAAGCTACCGGTCCAATGCGTTCGATGATCTTGAACGGGCCTACGTACCTTGGGTTCAGTTTACCCCTTTTGCCGAAACGTATTACACCTTTCCAAGGTGACACCTTTAGCATAACCATGTCCCCGACCTGAAACTCTAGTGGTTTCCTTCGAACATCGGCGTAGCTCTTTTGGCGACTACGGGCTGTTTTTAATCTCTCCTTGATTTGTACTATCTTTTCAGTAGTTTCATGTATGATCTCGGGACCAGTTAATTGTCGATCTCCTACTTCATTCCAACAGATAGGAGATCTACACTTCCTCCCATACAGTGCTTCAAATGGCGCAGCTTTAATGCTCGCATGATAACTATTATTATACGAGAATTCTGCTAACGGTAAATACTTATCCCATCCGTTTCCAAAATCGATCACACATGCCCTGAGCATGTCTTCAAGAGTCTGAATTGTTCTTTCACTCTGCCCGTCAGTTTGCGGATGATATGCGGTACTCATATCCAAACGAGTTCCTAGTGCCTCCTGTAGTGATTGCCAAAACTTTGAGGTAAATCTACTATCACGATCGGATATAATGGAAATAGGTATTCCATGCCTTGAAACAACTTCCTTTATATACAATCGTAATAGTTTCTCCATTCTATCTGTTTCCTTTATAGGCAAGAAATGTGCAGACTTGGTGAGACGATCAACAATCACCCAAATGGTGTCGTATCCCCAGGCAGTCTTTGGTAACTTCGTGATGAAATCCATGGTAATACCATCCCATTTCCATTCTGGGATTTCTGGTTGTTGAAGTAACCCTGACGGCTTTTGGTGTTCTGCTTTAACCTTGGAACAAGTTAAACACTCCCCAACATATGTTGCAACGTCTGTCTTTAAATTAGGCCACCAATAATGTGTCTTAAGATCTTGGTACATCTTTCCTACTCCAGGATGTATCGAATATCTTGTCTTATGTGCCTCATTTAATATCAACTTCCTTAATCCACCCAACTTCGGTACCCAAATACGATTTGCAAAATATCGAATTCCATCTTCCCGCATAACGAGTTGCTTCTCATACTTCTTCATTATTTCATTTCCTATATTTTCTTTAGTAAGTGCTTCTCGTTGAACTTCTTTGATTTGTGAGTTGAGATTCATACGAATTTTTATGTTCATTGCTCGAACTCGAATTGGTTCTCGTTCTTTTCTGCTTAAAGCATCAGCCACCACGTTTGCCTTCCCGGGATGATAACGAATTTCACAATCATAGTCGTTTATTAACTCGACCCACCTACGTTGCCTCATGTTCAATTGTTTCTGATCAAAAATATGTTGAAGGCTTTTATGATCAGTAAACACAGTGAATTTAACCCCATACAAGTAGTGTCTCCACATCTTCAATGCAAACACGACTGCTCCCAATTCTAGATCATGCGTCGTATAATTTCGCTCGTGAATCTTCAATTGTCGGGATGCGAATGCAATAACTTTCTTCCGTTGCATAAGAACACAACCAAAACCTTGTCGCGAAGCGTCACAATATATTTCAAAATCATCGTTCCCTTCTGGTAACGATAAAATAGGCGCCGTAGTTAACTTCTTCTTCAGTATTTGAAATGCGTTCTCCTGCTCCGAGGTCCATTCATATTTCTTCCCTTTTTGCGTTAACGCTGTCAACGGCTTAGCTATTCGGGAAAAATCTTGAATAAACCTTCTATAATAACCGGCTAAACCCAAAAATTGGCGTATCTGCGTTGGTGTCTTAGGAGTCTCCCATTTTTCAATAGCTTCAGTTTTTGCTGGATCAACCTGAATTCCTTCGCTATTAACAACGTGACCAAGAAATTGCACTTCTTTCAACCAGAAAGCACACTTAGAAAATTTAGCATAAAGTTGTTCTTTTCTTAACAACTCTAATATCAACCTTACATGCTCTTCATGCTCTTGCTCACTCTTGGAATAGATAAGAATATCATCAATGAAAACGATAACAAACTTATCTAAATACGGACTACAAACTCGATTCATGAGGTCCATGAATACAGCTGGCGCATTCGTCAATCCAAACGGCATAACCAAAAATTCGTAATGACCATAACGTGTCCGAAAAGCAGTTTTCGGAATATCCTCTTCTTTGACGCGTAGTTGATGATAGCCCGATCTTAAGTCAATTTTCGAGTACACACATGATCCTTGAAGTTGATCAAATAAGTCGTCAATTCTCGGTAGTGGATACCGATTTTTGATAGTTAACTTATTTAATTCACGATAATCTATACACATCCTAAAAGATCCATCTTTCTTTTTAACAAATAGAATCGGAGCTCCCCACGGTAAAGTACTTGGTCGTATGAATCCACGATCCAGTAATTCTTTTAACTGACTCTGAAGTTCTTTTAACTCGGACGGTGCAAGTCTATATGGAGCACGAGCCACTGGTGCAGCTCCTGGTACTAAATCTATTTGAAATTCTACCGATCTAAATGGAGGTAATCCCGGCAACTCTTCCGGAAAAACTTCAGGAAAATCTCTTGCCACAGGCACTTCGTTGATGCACTTCTCTTTTTCTTTCTTTTCGACTTTATTAACATGTGCTAGAATAGCATAACATCCCTTTTCTAAACACTTCTTGGCTTTCAAACAGCTAATGAGTTTTAGCTTTGAATTACCCTTCTCTCCATAAATCATCACCGGTATTTTATCCTTACCAGGAATACGAATTGCCTTCTTGGCACAAACAACTTCCGCTCCTATTTTGGACATCCAGTCCATGCCGACTATTACATCAAAACTTCCTAATTCTACGGGTATTAAGTCAATTTTAAATGTTTCTCCGGCTAAATTTATTTTACAATCACGGCAAATTTTATCGGCTTTAATTAGTTTACCATTAGCTAACTCAATCATGTACTTAGCATCTAGAGGTAATGATGAACAATTCAATTTAGCGTAAAAGTCTCTACACACGTAACTTCTATCAGCACCAGTATCAAATAAAATAGATGCTGATAAGTTATTAATGGTAAACGTACCCGTAACAAGCTCCGGGTCTTCACACGCCTCTCTAGCATTAATAACAAATGCTCTTCCACGTACAGATCCATTATTCTTCTCTGGATTCGGACACTGGCTCTTATAGTGACCTTGTTTTCCACACCCATAACAAGTAATGTTAGCCAAAGCAGTTCTATTTGCGTTGGTGGCAGGAGTCTTGTTACCATTTGCATTTGTAACGAGAGCCTTACAATCTTCAGCAAGATGACCCTTTCGATTACATTTGTTGCATACCACATTACAGTAGCCAGAGTGATGTTTGTGGCATCGGTTACATAAAGGATTTTGTCCTTTGTAACCAAAGCTTAAACCACTACCCACACCTTGCGTGATTTCTTGTTTCTTAAAAGATTGTTGTTGGTTACCTCGATCATAATTTCCATTCCACTTTCTTTTGTTACCTGATACCTTCACATCAGTATTGGATACTTTCTTATCCATGATGACCTGATCCATTAGCTCGTTTGCCATGGTTATAGCTTCATGAATTGTCTTAGGTTTCGATGCTGTAACATTTGCCTTGACCTTTTTGGGCAAACCATCTTTGTACATTTCAATCTTCCGTTCTTCGGTTGGGACCAATTCAGGACATAGCAAAACTAATTCCATGAATCGCTGATTGTAGTTGGTGATTTCAGTACCAATAACCTTCAGACTTCGTAATTCATCTTCCAACTTCCTAACCTCGTTCCTTGGACAATATTCGTTGATTAACATTGTTTTGAATTCTTCCCATGGAGTATCATAAGCTACATCTCCTCCTACAGCCTTCACAAAATTTTTCCACCACGTGAGTGCACTATCTTGTAAAGTGCACGATGCATACTTGGTCATGTCCTTTTCAACACAACCACTGATTTTAAACACAGTCTCCATCTTTTCTATCCACCGGGTTAAACCGATCGGTCCTTCCGTTCCACTGAATGATGAGGGCTTGCAAGCTTGAAAAGTCTTGTAGGTACATCCTACACGAGGATTTGGATTAACTGCAGCAGCTCTTGCAGCCTCAACCCATAACATTCTGTTGTTCACTCGCTGGTTGATGAGTTCCTCGAGTTCTTGTTCCGTCATTCGATTCAATCGCGCCATTTCCTAATGAAAGAAAATAATTATTCACATGGAATATTATAGATGTAGTGTGTATTTATAGTACATGTATAGCTTGTTAATAATATGAACCAGGTATTATTATAAAAGCCTTTTCTTCTTATTAGCATTTTATAATTATATCTAGGGTAGTACCTACCCGTTAATGTTCATACTTAATAGCTTAGTACAGAACCAATTACTACAATCTAAATAATACTTAACCATGGAAAATTATTGCATTTCATACTTCACTATTTTACATATGCTTATCTTACATCGAACATTAAGCAAACCACACTAATAATATTATACAAAACATCATATGATCCCATGGTTTAATACGGCAGCGCATCGTTTGGTCTATTTTCTAGGACGTTTAGGTTCAAGGAATGGCCTAACGCTTATCCTAGCTGTCTGCCTATATTTTGGCTGTGGGGCTGAAGAACTGGATGCCGGGATAGAACGAATAGGAATAGCGGGAATAGGGGTGGTAGTGTTGAGTGGAATTGGTGCCGCATCATTCTCATTAAACTCGGGATTTGAATTTTCTAATTCATTAGCCTTTCGTTTCTTTCCTAGTTCGAACTCGTCTTTTGTAATTTCCTGTATTTCTTCCTCGGGTTCACTTTCCTCCTCGGGTTCACTTTCCTCCTCGGGTTCACTTTCCTCCTCGGGTTCACTTTCCTCCTCGGGTTCACTTTCCGGGTTCTCTATAGTCGGTTCATCCGGAATTTGTGAGTCTTCCCCAAAGATATTATTTTCGTCATCGGATAGGTTAATGACTGGAACACCATCTGAAGGTTCTGATTCGGAGTCGCTGAATGTGATAATAAGTTTCGAGCCCGACATCTATCACACAACAACTAACCCATTAGTACTTACATAATATTTACACATAAATTTTAACCAACAGTGATAAGCAATGGTTTTTTTTTAAAATCAGACCCGGTCAAAGTCCAGACTTTACTAATGTATCCTAACGACTTCTCGGTTAGACACACTAATGCAAACCTGGTTCGCTAAGACCAACGCTCTGATACTGAGACGTCCCGTCCCAATCCATAGGGACGAATACAATAACATATGATTACATCGCGAGGTATTTGACCTCTATATGATACATTTTACAAACATTGCATTCGTTTTAAAAGACAAACTTTCATTTACATCGAAAGTTGACAGGTATGCATACCATTTCATAATATCCAAACTATAAATGACCTAATCTGTCATTTACTTAATAATAATCTCTAATGAACCTCAACGACTCGAATGCAACGTCTTTTGAAATATGGCATGAATGACTCCAAGTAATATCTTTAAAATGAGCTAATGCGCAGCGGAAGATTTCTTTCAAACCTGAGAATAAACATGCTTTCAAGTGTCAACCAAAAGGTTGGTGAGTTCATCAGTTTATCATAATCATTTATTTCCATCATTTTAATAGACCACAAGAATTTCATTTCCAGTTCTCAAAAATATACGTCCCATGCATAGAGACAAAAATAATCATTCATATGGTGAACACCTGGTAACCGACATTAACTAGATACATATAAGAATATCCCCTATCATTCCGGGATCCTCCTTCGGACATGATATAAATTTCGAAGTACTAAAGCATCCGGTACTTTGGATGGGCTTTTTGGGCCCGATAGATCTATCTTTAGGATTCGCGTCAATTAGGGTATCTGTTCCCTAATTCTTAGATTACCAGACTAAAAAAGGGGCATATTCGGTTTAATAATCCAACCATAGAATGTAATTTCGATCATTTGTGTCTATTTCGTAAAACATTTATAAAAGCAGCGCATGTATTCTCAGTCCCAAAAATATATATTGCAAAAGCATTTAAAAGGGGATCAAATGAAACTCACGCATATAATTATTGTAAAACAGTTAATAAAGCATTTGCATGTATTCTCAGCCCAAAAATATAAAGGCTAAAAAGACAAATGAAACTCACCATACTGTATTTTGTAGTAAAAATACATATAACATCATTGAACAAGTGTAGGGTTGGCCTCGGATTCACGAACCTATATTAATTATATATATTTATATGACGGTCAATATTTGTCTAACAATTTAGGCCAAGTCATAGTTTACCACAATCCTAATGCTCGAGTCAGACTCAACAGTATAGTAACATGTTATATTACTCATGTTTAGTTAAAATTCTAGTAAAAGGTGACGTGTGAAACAACGTATCACAAATAGTTTCATAATCATAAAATAGTATTTTAGTTTTTAGAGAAAGTCAATACAAAAATATTAACTGAAAAGTTAACGGAAAAGTCAAAGTTCAATGTCAAAAGTCAAAGGTTAAAGTAAAAACGAGGTCGCATGCAAAAATACAATAACTTATACAAAAAATGATTTTTCGGTCAAACATGACTAAACGGCCTTTAGAAAAATTATCGGAGCTCTGATTGATAAACGGCCAAAGATAAAAGTTACACATTACCAAAAAGATTAAGCATAAATTTTACAGAAGTAAACTAAACCTAGACAACTCGTAGTTGCCAACGCGGTTTCGGCGTTTCAAAGTTAATTTTTCAGCTTTAATAAATTTACAAAAGTGACCGAGTAGCCTACTTTGGAGATTTTTAGAAAATTCCTCGAAACTCGGATTGACAAACGGTCAAAGCCTGGAAATTCTAGTTACCACAAAGATATAACATGATTTTTGGCAAAAGTAAACACACATCAGGCCGACCATGACAACTGATATAAAACTGACATTTTTAATAAAAAATTTCAGCTCTTTTCAGAATTTTAAAATGTGACCAAACAGTCAACTTTGACGATTTTTAGAAAAATCGTCGAGACTCAAATTGACAAACGGCCAGAGTCGTTTGCTAGACCTTACAGCAAAGAATTTAGTGGTATTTTTCTTAAATCTGAAACAACGCAGATCAGCGAGAATTTCAGTTCCCTTTTCGACATTTTTTCAAAATTTGCAAAACTTCTTTTGTCCATAACTTGACAACCGTTCAACGAAACGAGACGTGCCTTATATGAAAATTCATCTACTCGACGAGTAGAATCTAAATAACCACTTTTTATTACCCAAAAAATTAGTTCACTAATTATCATTAGCAATCTTAATTACGAAATTAATTGTTTAATTCATAACTTTCTAACCGTTCATCGAATTCATTCGATATCTAAATAAAAAGTTCTTAATTTTTCGCTAGCTTTCCAATGGCATGCATATCTTATACCTTATTTCATCCCTAGTATAACAACCTTTAAGATTCAACATAACCTATCTAAGGGCAATATCAAATATACAAGCATGCACAATTCTATATTCTCGAGCACTAGTCAGGGATACACTATTAGTAAATAAAAGTTAAGTTATGAGTGCTCACGTATCAATATTGAGATTCAATATTGCAGGAAAAATACGCAAACGCAACGGAGATGACAAACACTAAATTGACCTCATGAACATACCCTCGAACATTACCCATCACCTCCATAGCTATAACCCACAATTTTCTTAGCCCTATCCTACTCATAAAACCCATGTTGCAATAGCTCACGCGTAGCCCTTGTCGTAGTATTTTATGTATAAATACTACTAGTATCGTTCCTAATACTACTAGTAATAATATTAAGATTAATAATAATAATCTTTAATGATAATAATAATAATAATAATAATAATAATAATAATAATAATAATAATAATAATAATAATAATAATAATAATAATAA
Organism: Rutidosis leptorrhynchoides; assembly: GCF_046630445.1. Lineage (NCBI taxonomy): Eukaryota > Viridiplantae > Streptophyta > Magnoliopsida > Asterales > Asteraceae > Rutidosis > Rutidosis leptorrhynchoides. The sequence continues at coordinate 249,617,423 of NC_092343.1, forward strand.
TAATAATAATATATGTATATATATTTGTGTGTGTAAAGAGATCGAGATAGATAGGTTGTTAAACTGGAACCAGATATTGCGAGCTTTATACAACTTTTGGCTAACCGGGTTTTTGGTACTAGTCCATGCGATCCAATAATTGCTTTTCACAGCTGGTTTCCATTTAAGTTTCATGCCGACACTTCGTTTTATCAATTACATAACAAACGTAACATATGTACATACATAACTTTATATATAATATTTAATATATAATATATTTAATCTTTAGAATTAATTAAATATTATATTATATTTACGTTCATGGTAAAAATATAATTTTTACAAAAATGACACGGTCGTGGTCTCACGACTCATGTACCACTTTCGGTTTTTCGGGCGCACCTTCGTACGTTTAGAGAACTAGCCTTTTACGTTACGTGACGTGTACCTTTTACAAAAAATTAGACTTACTATTCAATAAATTACCTTTATAAAAATATAACTTATAAAATTGAGCGTTGTGATCATTTACTTCCATAAATCAAAGCCTCGTTGTTTATCAAAATATTTTATTTTAAAATTAAACGTTTTGTGACATGTACCTTTATTAATAACTACACTTAAATTAGTTAAAAACTAACCCACTCAAAGTGTAACTTAATCTTTTGAGTGTTTTGATCATTTCCTTTTATAATTCACAATCTTGTTATTTAACAAAGCCTATTTATTAATATTAGTTTAATATCAAAACGTTTTATGACTAATTTATATTAAAATTTATAATCTTATACATATTTTTGAAATATTTATCTAATAACATACTAGTTATCCTTTCAAAACTAATTATATAATTTAAGATCCTTTACAAAATCGAAAATCCTATAACGTTTATGCTTTAAAACTTAATTTGATTTCATTCTTTTATGCGTAAATGTTTAGTTTAATTTCCTTAACTTTCTAAATAATATATCTTAATATAACATATCAAATGGGTTTATTTAGTCAACAAATCTTATCCCAATTATTCCTTCTATATGATAAATCGAGTATTATGAAATTCGATTCTCCACTAACTTTTGTCTAACTCCCAATAAGTGATACTTTGTTCTTACTTGTAAATCACTTTACCATTTATTCCGAATACCGTTAAAAAAGTAAGGGTTTCCTAATTCAAAGTGGACCTCATAACAGAGACTCATAATCATAGTTCAATGTATCCGATAATTCAATCATTTGATATTATCTTTTAATCTTGTCGATAAACTTACATCGAACAAATACGTTCATGTAAAGTATTATTCATTCAATACCTTGATAGCATTTCCAATTTCATAAAATAGATCTCATATCTTATATTCATAATAACTAATCCGTTCAATGTTTCATTAATATAACTCAATTTAAAATCAGACATATGTATATGTATATATATATATTTATTTACACATAATTGTTCGTGAATCGTTTGGCATGGTCAAAGGATATTTGATTACAGAAATATAGTTTCAAAACTTTCGAGACTCAACATTACAGATTTTGCTTATCGTGTCGGATATATATAAAGATTAAAGTTTAAATTTGATCGGAAATTTCCGGGTCATCACATTACCTACCCGTTAAAAGAAATTTCGTCCCGAAATTTGATCGAGGTCGTCATGGCTAACTAATAAAATGTTTTCATGACGAATATGAATCGATAATAGAGTTTTATCATAATTGAGTGATATAGATAAAACGATTTGTTTTTGTGAAGAGCACGAATGAAGCTATCACCTAAGAGTGAAAATGAATAAATGCAGGTTTGACCTAACAGGTGGCGTAGTCAAGATTGATTTTCAAAATTTAAGGAATTTAGAAGAAGATCTCCATAATAAAATTTGATTCGTCGGTAATTAAGGAGATTAGGATCCTCTTTGGTTATACGCGATAATCTGCTTTGATTGCTCTGTCTATAAATCCACCCCTTCGTTTCCTTACAACTCACAGCTTCTATTCTTTCTTCCTCAATTCATACTTTAAAGTATTCATTAATATGCTCCATCCCATCCTGATCCTTGATATCCTCTTAACTTTCATATCTGTCATTCTTCTTTTTAATCTGCCACCAGAAGAATCTATTTACTTCTACTATACTCTTGGGTTTATAGTGTTTCTAGTTCTCCCATGTCTTTACATTGCTATATGCATCGATATATACGGGTTGTAATTTCCGGGTTGTTGTTAGATTTTACACCTTCCCTTATATTTCGATGTCCCTGCTTCTGTCTTCTATAGTCATCGTCATCCATAGTTAATGCTCTCTTCTATTTGCTGCGGTTTATACCCCGAATTTCTATTTCAGAGCTTTGTTCTTTCGTTTCTTCTTCTTATGATTAAATAGCTCTCGTAATGGTCCGGAATTCGTATGTATGGATTTTAGAAGGAATATAGTAATTGTTCTAAGAAGGAAAGGGCAATGGTAAATCCCGATTTGTTAAATTACCAGAATACCCTGAAAAAGACCGAATCATCAAGAAATAGTTCCTTCATATGTTTAGAGATTAAGTAGAATGTAAGAGTCGTGTAAATGGTACATGATGACGGTATATTCTGTGAATCATCACGTCCATTAAAAACTTAGCATGAATTATTGTAATATAATGACGTTGATCAAGTGTCATTATATTATACTAACCCATGCATCAGTTCCCAACACTACTTCAAAAACATTCATATTTGAATTTTTCAGAATTTAGAAACTAACACAGTTTCTTTTATGTTGCAGATATTACGGAGAGATAAATGATCTCATATAAGAATAGTCGTGATAATATTTCCAGAAATATGGAGAATATGTATAATGGAAGATACGAAGATACCTTATAATATTTAAGGTAAGATGATGATGAAGAATATCTGTCTGTGAAGGTTTAGGATAAGGAGTAACATGTTTGCTAAGAATTTCAGCAGGCACTAAATCATTTGAATCCTTTGAAGGCAGATTTAGTCTCTGTGTTTTGTCTACTGCTTCCTTCATACTTTGCTCAATTCATTTTTCAGTATCAAATCCTTTCTTTTTCTGAGCTTTACCAACTCACTATCTTCTATCATCAAACTTTTGGCCGTTTAGACCATCTACCATTTTTATGTTTCCTCTGCATTTAATGCTATAATATCTGAATCACTGGTTATCAATCCGAGGTGGGTTTAGAGGAATCTTGTTTTAGATGATTAAACGCTGGGGGTAATATGGTGGAATATGAAAGATTCTCCAGTAATAATATCGAAAGGGCAACGTATCTATCGGGGTTATAATAAGACTGGTCCGACTGAAAAATCGAAGTTGACTTGCTGGAGCTGTGACAAAATTGGCTAATTTGAAAAGAAATCGAAATGTTGTTTTTGCTAATAAATGATAAAGAATTCGACGCAGGTACATGTTAGATTATAACTTTGGTTTCGAGAGTTTTTCAGGTACAAAACTTCGGGTAACATGTGGTTGGATCATCATCTCAATTGTTTATTATTTGAAGTGTCTTCTAGAATTTCGAAGGGTTTTAAATGCAGATTGTCATAGTCAATATCCAAATGATGGAATTGTCCTGACTCCCGAATGATTTTCATATCCATCTGAGTGTTACGATTAAAAGTGATGTTCTATCAAAGTTTTGAATTCAAAGTATAGCTTTGAAAAATGTAAGGATCTAAGAATAATGATTTCGGTTGTATCTCGAGTTAAATTCTGAAATTCCCAAAATCAGAGCATGTAATTAGATTCGAATGAGTATGGTTGTTTTGATTTCTATAGAAGAATGTATATTGGTTTAGTTGATGATTAATTGTGATTTTATATATCTCTCGGGTATTACCTACCCGTTAAAAAAAATTCACAAATAATATTTTGAACAAGAATTCTCATTACAATCTTTATGAAAATACATGTGGGTATATTTTCTTCAGATGTAGTACAGATTCAATGAGTTAATATCATACTAAGCTCATTTGATTTTCAGATTGAATTAGAAATGAATTTTTCTCTAAAACATTAGAGATTACATATTCTTTGCGGAGTATTTCACTAATGTAATCAATGCTTCAATATTTATATGTATTTCCTTAGTGAATCATGCTGATGCTCATAGAACTGTTGCTAACTTCGCAAGATACGAATATTGTTTTCCCGTAAATTTCGGGTATATCGAAGATGAAAGTGTATAATCAAACATGTTATTGAATGATATACTTGATTTATTATGAAATAAAATTCATTGAGTTGAAGCAGAGATTGTGGTTAACAATGATTAAGTTGTTAACGAAGAATGTACATCGTAGCAAATTAGTAATATGAATTAACCAGATAGTTAAGTTCCATACATAATAGCTTAGTACAGAAAGATTTATTATGGTTAAAAAAAATATTTATATATATATATATATATATAGAATATACATATAAATTCTTTGGAGAGACTGAGTTAATACTTCATAACTCGTTGATACAATATACTCGTTATTAATTCGTAATGGTTTCCACGGTGATTCTTAAACTGGCGAAACTTGTGAGGTTGGAGGTGCTGACGATTCTAATAATGTTGACAGCATTGACTGTGTTGGTGAGGCTATTGGTACTGCTGATGCTGTTGGTAAAACAAGTCTAGCTTGTACCTTATGTACTAGTCTTGTTAGGGTTTCGGTTCTTCTCTCTATCATCTCTGTCCACTCATCTAGTTTTTGGTTAAGACTAAGATAGATAATCTCTAAAACTTTAGAGATTACATAATCACCACAGAATGTTTCTCCGATGAAGTTATGAATCAATACTTCATCGTTTGTTGTTGTTGGTACTCCTTGGTATCTTTGGTCCGTGTGACGTTGATATCCGATATACAGATTGGGATATTGAGGTGTGTGATGCGGATGTGATTGTTGGTGGTGGTAATGATCCTGTTGTTGATGGTGGTGCTGTTGATGCCGGTGATGCTGCTGGAGCTTATGGTTTAAGGCTTGCCATGTGGATGTTACTGGCGGTACCGGTTATGCTGCTGGTGCTGCTGATAATGTTTGTAACCTTCGCACCGTATTTTCCAAAGCCACCACCCGAGCACGAAGCTCGTTGACTTCTTCTATCACACCGGGATGGTCAGCAGTTCGGACGAGCGGATAGATATAATCTAGAATTTGGTGTAGTATATAATCATGACGAGATACTCTGGAAATGAGAGAGAAAATTGTTTCTCGAATAGGTTCGCCGGTAAGTGCTTCAGGTTCATTGCCAAGAGGGCAATGTGGTGGATGGAAGGGATCACCTTCTTCTTGTCGCCAATGATTGAGGAGGCTACGAACCCATCCCCATTTCATCCAGAATAGATGATGGCTAATTGGTTGATTCATTCCGGTCACACTGTTGTCAGAGCTCGAATGAAACTCCATATCGGAATAGCTGTCGTAATCTGAGGAGTTCGAACTGGTTGAGGGATCCATCTCGTATGATCAAGGGAATGAATTTTGGTATAAAATAGATTGTAGAATTTAGATTTGGTATTCCTCAATACATAATTTACATATGTATATATAATACCAAAATCCCATAGATTTCGGAGAATCTTTGAAAGATGTTAGTCAAAGTTCACAGTAATAAATACGCTAAGATATTAATTAGCAGATATGCTAAGATGTGAATTTCGTCTATACGCTGTTATGCAATAAATGCAGGAAAACGCGTCTAGACTTAAGATGATAAGCAGATAATTTCCTAAGGATGATAAGTAGATGATTTCCGACACAAAATGATAAGCAAAACTTTTGACATGCAGACACGGTCGAAGTCCAGACTCACTAATGCATCTTAACAACTAACAGTAAGACACACTAATGCAAGACCTGGTTCGCTAAGACCACCGCTCTGATACCACATGAGACGTCCCGTCCCAATCCATAGGGACGAATACAATAACATATGATTACATCGCGAGGTATTTGACCTCTATATGATACATTTTACAAACATTGCATTCGTTTTAAAAGACAAACTTTCATTTACATCGAAAGTTGACAGGTATGCATACCATTTCATAATATCCAAACTATAAATGACCTAATCTGTCATTTACTTAATAATAATCTCTAATGAACCTCAACGACTCGAATGCAACGTCTTTTGAAATATGGCATGAATGACTCCAAGTAATATCTTTAAAATGAGCTAATGCGCAGCGGAAGATTTCTTTCAAACCTGAGAATAAACATGCTTTCAAGTGTCAACCAAAAGGTTGGTGAGTTCATCAGTTTATCATAATCATTTATTTCCATCATTTTAATAGACCACAAGAATTTCATTTCCAGTTCTCAAAAATATACGTCCCATGCATAGAGACAAAAATAATCATTCATATGGTGAACACCTGGTAACCGACATTAACTAGATACATATAAGAATATCCCCTATCATTCCGGGATCCTCCTTCGGACATGATATAAATTTCGAAGTACTAAAGCATCCGGTACTTTGGATGGGCTTTTTGGGCCCGATAGATCTATCTTTAGGATTCGCGTCAATTAGGGTATCTGTTCCCTAATTCTTAGATTACCAGACTAAAAAAGGGGCATATTCGGTTTAATAATCCAACCATAGAATGTAATTTCGATCATTTGTGTCTATTTCGTAAAACATTTATAAAAGCAGCGCATGTATTCTCAGTCCCAAAAATATATATTGCAAAAGCATTTAAAAGGGGATCAAATGAAACTCACGCATATAATTATTGTAAAACAGTTAATAAAGCATTTGCATGTATTCTCAGCCCAAAAATATAAAGGCTAAAAAGACAAATGAAACTCACCATACTGTATTTTGTAGTAAAAATACATATAACATCATTGAACAAGTGTAGGGTTGGCCTCGGATTCACGAACCTATATTAATTATATATATTTATATGACGGTCAATATTTGTCTAACAATTTAGGCCAAGTCATAGTTTACCACAATCCTAATGCTCGAGTCAGACTCAACAGTATAGTAACATGTTATATTACTCATGTTTAGTTAAAATTCTAGTAAAAGGTGACGTGTGAAACAACGTATCACAAATAGTTTCATAATCATAAAATAGTATTTTAGTTTTTAGAGAAAGTCAATACAAAAATATTAACTGAAAAGTTAACGGAAAAGTCAAAGTTCAATGTCAAAAGTCAAAGGTTAAAGTAAAAACGAGGTCGCATGCAAAAATACAATAACTTATACAAAAAATGATTTTTCGGTCAAACATGACTAAACGGCCTTTAGAAAAATTATCGGAGCTCTGATTGATAAACGGCCAAAGATAAAAGTTACACATTACCAAAAAGATTAAGCATAAATTTTACAGAAGTAAACTAAACCTAGACAACTCGTAGTTGCCAACGCGGTTTCGGCGTTTCAAAGTTAATTTTTCAGCTTTAATAAATTTACAAAAGTGACCGAGTAGCCTACTTTGGAGATTTTTAGAAAATTCCTCGAAACTCGGATTGACAAACGGTCAAAGCCTGGAAATTCTAGTTACCACAAAGATATAACATGATTTTTGGCAAAAGTAAACACACATCAGGCCGACCATGACAACTGATATAAAACTGACATTTTTAATAAAAAATTTCAGCTCTTTTCAGAATTTTAAAATGTGACCAAACAGTCAACTTTGACGATTTTTAGAAAAATCGTCGAGACTCAAATTGACAAACGGCCAGAGTCGTTTGCTAGACCTTACAGCAAAGAATTTAGTGGTATTTTTCTTAAATCTGAAACAACGCAGATCAGCGAGAATTTCAGTTCCCTTTTCGACATTTTTTCAAAATTTGCAAAACTTCTTTTGTCCATAACTTGACAACCGTTCAACGAAACGAGACGTGCCTTATATGAAAATTCATCTACTCGACGAGTAGAATCTAAATAACCACTTTTTATTACCCAAAAAATTAGTTCACTAATTATCATTAGCAATCTTAATTACGAAATTAATTGTTTAATTCATAACTTTCTAACCGTTCATCGAATTCATTCGATATCTAAATAAAAAGTTCTTAATTTTTCGCTAGCTTTCCAATGGCATGCATATCTTATACCTTATTTCATCCCTAGTATAACAACCTTTAAGATTCAACATAACCTATCTAAGGGCAATATCAAATATACAAGCATGCACAATTCTATATTCTCGAGCACTAGTCAGGGATACACTATTAGTAAATAAAAGTTAAGTTATGAGTGCTCACGTATCAATATTGAGATTCAATATTGCAGGAAAAATACGCAAACGCAACGGAGATGACAAACACTAAATTGACCTCATGAACATACCCTCGAACATTACCCATCACCTCCATAGCTATAACCCACAATTTTCTTAGCCCTATCCTACTCATAAAACCCATGTTGCAATAGCTCACGCGTAGCCCTTGTCGTAGTATTTTATGTATAAATACTACTAGTATCGTTCCTAATACTACTAGTAATAATATTAAGATTAATAATAATAATCTTTAATGATAATAATAATAATAATAATAATAATAATAATAATAATAATAATAATAATAATAATAATAATAATAATAATAATAATAATAATATATGTATATATATTTGTGTGTGTAAAGAGATCGAGATAGATAGGTTGTTAAACTGGAACCAGATATTGCGAGCTTTATACAACTTTTGGCTAACCGGGTTTTTGGTACTAGTCCATGCGATCCAATAATTGCTTTTCACAGCTGGTTTCCATTTAAGTTTCATGCCGACACTTCGTTTTATCAATTACATAACAAACGTAACATATGTACATACATAACTTTATATATAATATTTAATATATAATATATTTAATCTTTAGAATTAATTAAATATTATATTATATTTACGTTCATGGTAAAAATATAATTTTTACAAAAATGACACGGTCGTGGTCTCACGACTCATGTACCACTTTCGGTTTTTCGGGCGCACCTTCGTACGTTTAGAGAACTAGCCTTTTACGTTACGTGACGTGTACCTTTTACAAAAAATTAGACTTACTATTCAATAAATTACCTTTATAAAAATATAACTTATAAAATTGAGCGTTGTGATCATTTACTTCCATAAATCAAAGCCTCGTTGTTTATCAAAATATTTTATTTTAAAATTAAACGTTTTGTGACATGTACCTTTATTAATAACTACACTTAAATTAGTTAAAAACTAACCCACTCAAAGTGTAACTTAATCTTTTGAGTGTTTTGATCATTTCCTTTTATAATTCACAATCTTGTTATTTAACAAAGCCTATTTATTAATATTAGTTTAATATCAAAACGTTTTATGACTAATTTATATTAAAATTTATAATCTTATACATATTTTTGAAATATTTATCTAATAACATACTAGTTATCCTTTCAAAACTAATTATATAATTTAAGATCCTTTACAAAATCGAAAATCCTATAACGTTTATGCTTTAAAACTTAATTTGATTTCATTCTTTTATGCGTAAATGTTTAGTTTAATTTCCTTAACTTTCTAAATAATATATCTTAATATAACATATCAAATGGGTTTATTTAGTCAACAAATCTTATCCCAATTATTCCTTCTATATGATAAATCGAGTATTATGAAATTCGATTCTCCACTAACTTTTGTCTAACTCCCAATAAGTGATACTTTGTTCTTACTTGTAAATCACTTTACCATTTATTCCGAATACCGTTAAAAAAGTAAGGGTTTCCTAATTCAAAGTGGACCTCATAACAGAGACTCATAATCATAGTTCAATGTATCCGATAATTCAATCATTTGATATTATCTTTTAATCTTGTCGATAAACTTACATCGAACAAATACGTTCATGTAAAGTATTATTCATTCAATACCTTGATAGCATTTCCAATTTCATAAAATAGATCTCATATCTTATATTCATAATAACTAATCCGTTCAATGTTTCATTAATATAACTCAATTTAAAATCAGACATATGTATATGTATATATATATATTTATTTACACATAATTGTTCGTGAATCGTTTGGCATGGTCAAAGGATATTTGATTACAGAAATATAGTTTCAAAACTTTCGAGACTCAACATTACAGATTTTGCTTATCGTGTCGGATATATATAAAGATTAAAGTTTAAATTTGATCGGAAATTTCCGGGTCATCACAGATACCACATGTCATAACCCGTCCTTAACCATAAGAACGCGTTAGATAACGTATGATTTCATTGCGAGGTATTGACCTCTATATGAGACATTTTTGAAAGAAAACTGCATATATTATACCTTACAAACCATAACCATTATTTTTGTTACAAGCTTAAGACAATAAAAAGAAGATTAACGTTTAGCGATAATCTTCGACTTACAAACTTTACAAATGATGACAACAACACGGTTTCTAGCATATTTTACAATACAACATCTCGGATATGCAGTTTTATTTTTGACACAAACATGCGTACGCAAGATCCTGGTTAGATCCAACATGATGCAGCGGAAGCTTTAGAAATCACCTGAGAATAGACATGTTTTAAAAAGGTCAACATAAAGTTGGTGAGATATAGGTTTAATGCCGGCAGCAATATATATATAGACCACAAGATTTCGTATATAAATAGTTTAATAAAAGTATTCTAAGTGGTTGAGCACTTGGTAACCATACTTAACATTTTCACGTCGCATATTCCCTTTAATATGAAATCTTACTACACCGTACCAAGTGTAGTCACAAAACGAAGTACTGTGCAACCGTTGAATACTGGTCGTCCAGTCCGGTTGGGGTTGTCAGACCCGATAGATCTATCAACAGGATTCGCGTTTACAATACCGCTGTAAATAATAGTTACCAAGCTACAGGGAAGTATGCCAGTGGTACAACTCAACGTAGAATATATTTTTCAGTTACTTGTGTCCATAACGTAAAACATAAAATACATGTATTCTCATCCCGAAATACTTAGAGTTTAAAAGTGGGACTATATACTCACTTTTGTCTTGAAGATATGTAATTTCGACTTGGTCTCCGATTGATATCACGAACCTATCCATATAATATATCAATACCTTTTCTTTTTAAAAAAATCGTCACATATATATACTTGTTATACTTTTAATACTTTTAATAATTCCTTAGTCCGTAGTTAGCAGCTTGATGTTAGTAATTCAATTTTAATGGTTTATTTTTAGGTGTTTAATAAACCCCCAATGAAATAAATAAAACCCCCATCGAATATGTATTGGTCGAGATTAATCTTGACCCACGGTACCGGTGTTGTCAAATGACGTGTTGCGTACATAAAGTACCGGTGTTGTCAAATGACGTGTTGCGTACAATCATGGGATCTTATGATTAATCTTCTCGTATTGTTTACGGGTGATCCTGAACCATATAAAATTAAATTATGAGTACATATATATAAAATATCATGTTATTTTAAAAAGATGTGATTTATTTAATTTTTCTCCAATTATTTTCGTGACTAAACAAGTCTTGGATATTCGATTTTGTTTTGGTCATAGTTTCTTCGTTACAACTCCGTTTTCGTTGGTTCAACTTGCCACTTCCTTGGATCGAGTCCCTCTTTAAGAATATGAACTATAAATACCTTAGTTTATATTCGAAATCACAGGTCAAAGGTCAAACTTTGGTGAAACTTATGAAGTTAATCATTTTTGTTACAAAAATATCATTTAATGACCATTTTTCTAAAAACACTTATACTTTGAATTAAATCATGAAATTTTTATGTGTTAACATATTCATAAGAAATATCATTTTTCCAGAATATAAACCTCCAATTCAAAGTTCAAGATGGTTTTTAATTATCCAACCCCAAACAGCCCCCGGTTGCACTCCGACGTCGTAAAAACAGTTTTTAAGGTGTTCTTTGAAAAACCAAGTTATACCTTGTTAAATTAGCATATATTTATGTTATATTACAGGTCTTGAAGTATTTTAAAAGGTAAGTTAGAAGGATCTATTTAGTTTGCAAACAAGTTTGAAAACATTCAAACTATGTTCTTGTTGTTAAAATTTTATACCACAAAATAAGATAGCTATATATATATGAATCGAATAAGGTTATGAACAAAGTTACTACCTCAAGTTACTTGGACAAGATTGCTGTAAAAGAGAAGTAAAAAAATCTAGAACCAAAAGAGTGATGGAGTTGGATGAAAGATTGGAAGTAAACTTGTGTTCTTGAAAGGATTCTTGAAGTGTTTTTGTAAGGTTTTTCTTATGGTGTTTAAGTGATGTTTTTATGGCTAGATCTTCATGGATACTAGCTGAATGGTTATGGAGTTTCTTAAGAGTGTGTTTTTGGTTAAAGAAATGTGTAGTAAAATGAAAATGGAATGGAGTATAAATGGTGGTGTAAAAGGTGTATAAGTTTGTAATTTTGTGAAAAAATCTTTTAATCATGTGAAATTGTCATACTAGATAACAAAAGTAGTTACCTTATACATAAGGCATTGAACAAGGGCTGGTTGGTGGTGATTTGATGTGTATATACCAATAGTAAATACGTATAGAGGTTAGGTATGATACGAGTACATATACTCTAGATATACGTATAGAAAATCTTGTGAAAAATGGAATGAGAATTCAAATATAGCTATCTTTTGTGAATATACTTATATTGTTTTATGTATTTAAGTCTTTAAAAGTGATTAAATACATTACATATACGATATATGTATAAACATTATATGTTATAAGTATTTATGTCAAATAACGTTACGTATGGTTATCGTTTTGAAAACTTAAGTTAGTAGTTTCAAAATATACTTATAACTTATTGTTATTAATACAAAATGAGATATTAAAACATCCATAAATCATGTTAAATATGTATATATACATATATATACACAAACGTATAATTATCATATATTATATAGTTCGTGATATCATCGGTCAAACTAGACGGTCAAACGTTGTGTAAAACTCTTTTCAAAAACATAAATCTCAACAATTTGGATTGCTTATCATGTTGGTAAGGTTTAATTTATGTAAATATTAATCTTATAAGTATAGATTGATCGAAAAAATCCGGGTCATTACAGTATATTATATCGATCGAATTACATAGCCTTTTATAGGCAAATTAGAATTGAAATTTTTATTTACGACCCCTGAACTATGCTCAATTAACAACTTTTTATTATTTAATATTATTCTTATTATGAATTATTTAAATATTATATTTTATTCTTGTGCATAGTTGACTCGTAATTTTTACACCGTTGCGTCGAGCGTTGAGAGTTGACTCATGTCCCGGTTTCGGATTTTCGAACGTCCTTGCGTACAATTTAATATCTTGTACTTTGCGTTTTGTAACTTGTACTCTTGTCATTTTTAGACGTTCTTCATCAATAATTTGAACCTTTTTAATTGTATCTTGTACTTTTTAGCTTTTTGGACCTTTTTGTCTTCAAATCGTCGTTTTTTCCTTTTGTCTTCGCACTTATTTAAAATAAACGAATATTACTTGAAAATGGAACAATTGCAACTAAAATCTTGTCTTTCTTGGGGGATAATGCTATGAAATATATGTTCCTTTTTAGCCTTATCAATATCCCCACACTTGAGCGTTGCTTGTCCTCAAGCAATATAGTCTTGAAATAAAAACATACAAATCACTTCTTTATTCTTCACACTTTATACATCAGTGATTTTGATATGGCGGTATAAACAATGATAGTAACGATATGGTTAAAGGTGGGTGTGTCATCCACAGTTGCCTTGGGTTTAGGTCAACGACACTTGCAATCAAATAGCCGATTTACTTTCGGTTTCCAAAGCAAAGTGCACATTTGAAAGGCGGTTTACAGTCCCACATGACTATAAAAATTTAGATCCTTTAAGAAAATTGGATCTTTATGAAAACATTTTATCTTTTGAAAATTCAAGCTAGATTTTACCCTAGACAAGTTTTCTGATTTGATCCATCATTGGTGTTGCAAAATATATTTGTGGATCAATATTTTGGCTAAAACTTTTAGGCTCGTGTAATCCACTGCTATCCCGGTATCGAATAGCACACATCCAGTTTACTTGTTCCGTATATTACCTTTCAGTAAACTACCGTCCGGTTGTAAAGGAAAGCGATGAACAAGAAACTGCTAAGGCAATGTCCCGTGACATGCAGATGATTATGGTCTTATTAACGTGTCGGATGCTAGAACTATCCTTGGTAGGAGCAATAGTAAAGATCATCCTATGATTTTTCGGTCTGGCACAAGGTCCTGTCTCCGACCATGCTATGCAACCACCGTTCTTACGGGTGACACCCAATTTTGTTCAGGTGACCTAATGAATTCCAGGTGAATTCCTAGGATTTTACGTTCAATGGTAATGAACGCATTGAAAATGGATTTTCAGAAAACAAATCGGTTTGTATTTTTGATCAAAATATTTTCTCGTTCAAGCTCGAGTTTAGATATCATTGAATTCCATGAGTTTGTAATTCTCAATATTTAAAGTCAATCTCAAGGATTGAGTAATATCAGGCTTAAAAGCTGATTTTTGATCTTTTAAGGAGATTATCCTTTCTGGGGATCTGATTCATTAGTCTTATCCAGCTAATTTGCACGGTGCCTCCCCATTGTACGAGATAAATCCTTCTCATGGTTAGGATAAATCTGACCACATGGCGACCCTGTTTGATGCTGAGGTCCGTGGATTTCCTGCTGATTTTAGTGATGACTTTTCTAGATTTTTCGTCAACCTACAGCTGGTCTGGACGACAACTTCATGACCTAAATCAAGAAGCGCGTGTCTTTTTCGGAAGACTTTACTTCCTTTTAATGATGGAATTGATTCATCGTGTAGATCCATCTTTCTTTCAAATGTATTACAGTAAACCGGGTAAAACTGATTAGTATCGTCCAAAGCAAAAGTACCTGCAATAATCTTGTACAAAAATATGTGATATATGTTTTAAATTGAATAACTTGGTACATTCTTCCCACACTTAGTTTCTTTCTTTGCCTTTTTATTTTCTTCTATTTCATTTTAAATGAATTCAAGCGTTTTAGGGTGTTTCTCAATTTATGTCCTTTCCGAGGTAACGATAATTTCGGTATTATCACCTAGTTTTCACCGTTCATAAATATGTATAAACATGATTTTGACTTCATTTAATTGAAAATTTTTCAAATTTTCACAAAATTTAGCAAATAAACCAAGTATAAACCTGAGAGAATTTATAACCCTTCCCCACACTTAAGATCATGCAATGCCCTCATTTGCATGAAATCAGACTATAATTTAAATTCATGAGGGTGATTAGCGTAGAAAAGTGATTAAAAATACCGAGTTTGTAATTACAAAGCTCGTCGAATGATAGATGGCGCCTCATCGTTCATTCCTTCATATGTTATATCATATTTGTTGTTTTGCGTCTTGTCGTCAAAATTAGTACCTTTTGCTTAACTTTAATGACAGTCTTTGAAAGTGCATTGTTTTACCCTGTTTTGTACATAAGATAAAATACAAACATATATATATATATATATATATATATATATATATATATATATATATATATATATATATATTTTTGAAGTTTGGTTTATAACCCCACTTTTCAAAAATTTATAAAGTATAATATTTTTGGCATACTTTAAATCAATAAAATTAAAAATAATGATAACAAAATTTGTCGCCCCGCCCTCGGGTAAAGTAATTTCGGCTTAATGACCTAGTCTTCAACTCACGACGAATTTTAGAAATCATTTTTTCAACTTAATGAATTAAAGTAAATTTTGTTTTTAAAAACTTAAATTAAAATGCATATTAATTTCATAAAAAAAACCTACAAAACAAAAATTCAGAATGGAGGGAGAAAACTAGTTCTTTAGTGTCTGCTAGCGGAAAAGACCAATCGGATTCCATTCTCAGAACTACACGAGAACAGAACAACTAACTCTAGATAACATTTTCTTAGAACATTTGAATCTCCCCACACTTAGGTAGCTGTGGTGTCGAAATTGTGATTAACTTCATCGTCAATTTCTTTTGGTCCATAATCAACTTGCCTATCTGTGACTTTTTCTTTAAGCCAGTGCCCGGCTTCTTCCGTAATATCCCAAAATTCTACTAGTTTCGCCTTTTCTTTAGGCGACAGATTGGATACTAACCGGTTACATAACTTAAAGTTCCCCTTACTTCTAGCATCGATAGCCCGTTTAAAAAGTTTCTTCATTGAACTGTTAATAACGGGGTCATTTAATTTCGTATCAACAACGGGGTTCTTTATTATCAAGTCATCATTAGGTTTTACTTCATTTTCCCCACACTTAGGCGTTTTATTATTGCTAAGCACTACCGTTGGAGTTGGTAAAACAACATGGTTATTACCAATCGTTTTTACTGGTTCAACGGTTTTAGTTGGTGGAGATTTAGACTTTCGAATCATAAAGGTGATTGATTTGTTACCACTTTTAAGTGTCATTCTTCCATTTCCTACATCAAATAACGCCCCGGTGGACGCAAAGAATGGTCGACCTAAAATTAGAGGAACGTTTGGGTCCTCTTCTATATCAATGACAATAAATTCGACTAGAAAGGTTAAATTACCTACTTAAACGGGTAGGTTGTCAGCAATTCCAACTGGGTGCTTAATGGTTTGATCAAAGAGTCGAACACTCATATCTGTTGGACTTAACTCACCTACACCTAATCTCTTATATAATGAAAGAGGCATAACACTCACACTTGCACCTAAATCTGCTAGTGCATCATACATGACACAATCACTAAGTAGACAAGGAACAATAAATTCACCCCGATCACCTACCCTAGGTGGAGGTTTTGGTGGAACTGTATTCACCGGTTTTATATTTACGGCTTTTATTTCTTGCACTTTCTTATTCTTTTTCTTCTTCTTCTTTCCAGAGGTATCACAATCTTTATTACCTATCACTTGCTCATACTCAACTCCTTTTCTTGGAAACGGGATGGGTGGTTTATATGGTGCCACCACTTGTAGTGACCCGAACTTTTCCATGGTTATATATATTAATTGAGATTGATATTTACATGATTAAATGTTTCCAACATGTTAAGCAATCAAACTTGTTAAGACTTGATTAATTGAAATAGATTTCATATAGACAATTGACCACCCAAGTTGACCGGTGATTCACGAACGTTAAAACTTGTAAAAACTATATGATGACATATATATGGATATATATATAGTTAACATGATACTATGATAAGTAAACATATCATTAAGTATATTAACAATGAACTACATATGTAAAAACAAGACTACTAACTTAATGATTTTTAAACGAGACATATATGTAACGATTATCGTTGTAAAGACATTTAATGTATATATATCATATTAAGAGATATTCATACATGATAATATCATGATAATATAATAATTTAAAATCTCATTTGATATTATAAACATTGGGTTAACAACATTTAACAAGATCGTTAACCTAAAGGTTTCAAAACAACACTTACATGTAACGACTAACGATGACTTAACGACTCAGTTAAAATGTATATACATGTAGTGTTTTAATATGTATTTATACACTTTTGAAAGACTTCAATACACTTATCAAAATACTTCTACTTAACAAAAATGCTTACAATTACATCCTCGTTCAGTTTCATCAACAATTCTACTCGTATGCACCCGTATTCGTACTCGTACAATACACAACTTTTAGATGTATGTACTATTGGTATATACACTCCAATGATCAGCTCTTAGCAGCCCATGTGAGTCACCTAACACATGTGGGAACCATCATTTGGCAACTAGCATGAAATATCTCATAAAATTACAAAAATATGAGTAATCATTCATGACTTATTTACATGAAAACAAAATTACATATCCTTTATATCTAATCCATACACCAACGACCAAAAACACCTACAAACACTTTCATTCTTCAATTTTCTTCATCTAATTGATCTCTCTCAATTTCTATCTTCAAGTTCTAAGTGTTCTTCATAAATTCCAAAAGTTCTAGTTTCATAAAATCAAGAATACTTTCAAGTTTGCTAGCTCACTTCCAATCTTGTAAGGTGATCATCCAACCTCAAGAAATCTTTGTTTCTTACAGTAGGTTATCATTCTAATACAAGGTAATAATCATATTCAAACTTTGGTTCAATTTCTATAACTATAACAATCTTATTTCAAGTGATGATCTTACTTGAACTTGTTTTCGTGTCATGATTCTGCTTCAAGAACTTCGAGCCATCCAAGGATCCATTGAAGCTAGATCCATTTTTCTCTTTTCCAGTAGGTTTATCCAAGGAACTTAAGGTAGTAATGATGTTCATAACATCATTCGATTCATACATATAAAGCTATCTTATTCGAAGGTTTAAACTTGTAATCACTAGAACATAGTTTAGTTAATTCTAAACTTGTTCGCAAACAAAAGTTAACCCTTCTAACTTGACTTTTAAAATCAACTAAACACATGTTCTATATCTATATGATATGCTAACTTAATGATTTAAAACCTGGAAACACGAAAAACACCGTAAAACCGGATTTACGCCGTCGTAGTAACACCGCGGGCTGTTTTGGGTTAGTTAATTAAAAACTATGATAAACTTTGATTTAAAAGTTGTTATTCTGAGAAAATGATTTTTATTATGAACATGAAACTATATCCAAAAATTATGGTTAAACTCAAAGTGGAAGTATGTTTTCTAATATGGTCATCTAGACGTCGTTCTTTCGACTGAAATGACTACCTTTACAAAAACGACTTGTAACTTATTTTTCCGACTATAAACCTATACTTTTTCTGTTTAGATTCATAAAATAGAGTTCAATATGAAACCATAGCAATTTTATTCACTCAAAACGGATTTAAAATGAAGAAGTTATGGGTAAAACAAGATTGGATAATTTTTCTCATTTTAGCTACGTGAAAATTGGTAACAAATCTATTCCAACCATAACTTAATCAACTTATATTGTATATTATGTAATCTTGAGATACCATAGACACGTATACAATGTTTCGACCTATCATGTCGACACATCTATATATATTTCGGAACAACCATAGACACTCTATATGTGAATGTTGGAGTTAGCTATACAGGGTTGAGGTTGATTCCAAAATATATATAGTTTGAGTTGTGATCAATACTGAGATACGTATACACTGGGTCGTGGATTGATTCAAGATAATATTTATCGATTTATTTCTGTACATCTAACTGTGGACAACTAGTTATAGGTTACTAACGAGGACAGCTGACTTAATAAACTTAAAACATCAAAATATATTAAAAGTGTTGTAAATATATTTTGAACATACTTTAATATATATGTATATATTGTTATAGGTTCGTGAATCAACAGTGGCCAAGTCTTACTTCCCGACGAAGTAAAAATCTGTGAAAGTGAGTTATAGTCCCACTTTTAAAATCTAATATTTTTGGGATGAGAATACATGCAGGTTTTATAAATGATTTACAAAATAGACACAAGTACGTGAAACTACATTCTATGGTTGAATTATCGAAATCGAATATGCCCCTTTTTATTAAGTCTGGTAATCTAAGAATTAGGGAACAGACACCCTAATTGACGCGAATCCTAAAGATAGATCTATTGGGCCTAACAAACCCCATCCAAAGTACCGGATGCTTTAGTACTTCGAAATTTATATCATATCCGAAGGGTGTCCCGGAATGATGGGGATATTCTTATATATGCATCTTGTTATTGTCGGTTACCAGGTGTTCACCATATGAATGATTTTTATCTCTATGTATGGGATGTGTATTGAAATATGAAATCTTGTGGTCTATTATTATGATTTGATATATATAGGTTAAACCTATAACTCACCAACATTTTTGTTGACGTTTTAAGCATGTTTATTCTCAGGTGATTATTAAGAGCTTCCGCTGTCGCATACTTAAATAAGGACGAGATTTGGAGTCCATACTTGTATGATATTGTGTAAAAACTGCATTCAAGAAACTTATTTTGTTGTAACATATTTGTATTGTAAACCATTATGTAATGGTCGTGTGTAAACAGAATATTTTAGATTATCATTATTTGATAATCTACGTAAAGCTTTTTAAAACCTTTATCTATGAAATAAAGGTTATGGTTTGTTTTAAAAATGAATGCAGTCTTTGAAAAATGTCTCATATAGAGGTCAAAACCTCGCAACGAAATCAATTAATATGGAACGTTTTTAATCAATAAGAACGGGACATTTCAGTTGGTATCCGAGCGTTGGTCTTAGAGAACCAGAAAATTTGCATTAGTGTGTCTTATCGAGTTTGTTAGGATGCATTAGTGAGTCTGGACTTCGACCGTGTTTTCTTTAAAAATGATTGCTTAACATTTTTGTTGGAAACTATATATTTTTAACATATGAATATTATGTGATATATTAATCTCTTAACGTGTTTGATATTATGTGATAGATGTCTACCTCTAGAACAAGTTCCATTGACTCACCTAATAATAATGAAGAGTCAAATGTAAATTGGAATGATTTGTGGACTGATTCACAAGTTCCCGAAGAAGAACCGGAAGAAGAGTCGGAACCGGAAGAAGAATCGGAACCGGAAGAAGAATCGGAACCGGATGAAGAAATAGAACCGGTGGGGGAAATAATAAAACGGTTAAGTAAAAGAAAATCCTCAACCAACCGACCAAAGTTAATTATGGTCAATGGTGTTTCCGCCAAGGAAGCAAAATATTGGGAGGATTACCAATTCTCCGATGAATCGAATTCCGACGAGAATTCCGATGATGTTATAGAAATTACCTCAACTGAATTTAAAAAGGCAAAAGAAAATAATAAGGGAAAGGGCATAAAAATAGAGAAATCTAATTCCAACCCCGATGAACTTTATATGTATCGTCAACCCCCGAAGTCCTTAAGTTGTAACAATGACCCGGGAACCTCTAAACCACCAGGTTTTTCTAAACCAATGTGGACAACGACGGCTCGTATTAGGGGAACATCATATATCCCTAGAAACTTGGCAAAACGAACCAAAACCGAAGAAGAAGAAACGAGCGAGTCGGAATAAGATAGTTGTATTCGTGTGGTGTAATATATGTAATATAGTGTTCTTATGCTTTATGATATATGTAAAAATTGCTTGTATTAATAAGTATTTTTTTATAAATCTAACTCTTGTCTATTTTACAGTTTAAAAACACAAAATGGATAGACAACCCAATATTTTAAGAGACCTACCCGGAGACATGATTGATGAAATCTTGTCTAGAGTCGGCCAGAATTCTTCGGCACAACTATTTAAGGCGAGATCAGTTTGTAAGACATTCGAAGAACGTTCCAAGAATGTCTTGGTTTATAAGAGACTTTCGTTTGAAAGATGGGGGATATCACATTGGGAAACCCATAAGTTACGATGTGTTTACTTTGACGCATATATTGCGGGGAACCCAAATGCTATTTTACGCAACGGGTTAAGAAATTATTTTGACTCAATATATCCGAATATTGGACTTCGTGATTTAGAAAAAGCGGCTAACATGCAACATAAAGAAGCATGTTATGCTTACGGATTAGTAATGTTCGCTTTTCACCAAAGTGAGAACAAGAACATCGGGCTACAACTATTAAACAAAACGTTTCCACAAGTGACGGAGTCGGTAATTGGGGTAAGAAATGAGGTTTTTAGATTATTACGGGACTGTTGGACATTACGTAACCCTCGTCCCTTTGATGACGTTACAACACGCTGTCTTATCAACGGCCATAACGGTTATGTTGCACAAGACCAAGGATGGGAAGTAGTCCTAGTAAAACCAGAATGCATGACTTGTTTCTGGACGTATGAATTACGTGTCTTTATTGCCTTTGCTGAACGACTTGTGTACTAGCTAGAATTGTCTTCACAACTATCTTGTATCAAAGTTATTGTGTGCTATATTTCATGCTTTATGTAAAATAAGCGGTATTGTAAGTTTGTAAAATATTGTATAAAAGTTTGAACGCGAAATATTATTATAATCAGTTTTTCATATAGAATTGTAGTAGTTGAATTGTATATTAGCTACTAAGTATGAACTTAACGGGTAGGTACTACCCGAATTTAAACTTATAAAACGCTAATATGAAGAAAAAGCTTTTATAAATGAGTTCATATTATGCTACGAAATACTATTAACTACTCTTAATATTCTGTATGATTAACTTGTTCCATTTAACTATTTTGAAGGAAATGGCACCGACTACTCGACACACCGTGAATATGAATAAAGAGGAATTCCGTACTTTTCTAGCTTCAAACATAGCTGCAGTACAGGCTGCGCTACATACCAACAATAACCTTGGATCTAGCAGTACAGGAAATCGTGTAGGATGCACCTACAAAGAATTCACTGCCTGCAAACCTTTGGAATTTGATGGAACCGAAGGACCGATCGGATTGAAACGGTGGACCGAGAAGGTTGAATCGGTGTTTGCCATAAGTAAGTGTACTGAAGAGGACAAAGTGAAGTACGCTACACATACCTTCACAGGTTCTGCGTTAACATGGTGGAATACCTATCTAGAGCAAGTGGGACAAGATGATGCGTACGCACTACCGTGGTCAGCATTCAAGCACTTGATGAACGAGAAGTACCGTCCCAGAACCGAGGTCAATAAGCTCAAGACAGAACTTAGAGGGTTACGAACCCAAGGATTTGATATTACCACGTACGAAAGACGATTCACAGAATTGTGCCTATTGTGTCCGGGAGCATTCGAAGATGAGGAAGAGAAGATCGACGCGTTTGTGAAAGGATTACCGGAAAGAATCCAAGAAGATATAAGTTCACACGAGCCTGCCTCCATACAACAGGCATGTAGAATGGCTCACAAACTAGTGAACCAGATTGAAGAAAGAATTAAAGAACAGACTGCTGAAGAGGCCAATGTGAAGCAAGTCAAAAGAAAGTGGGAGGAAAACGGTGATAAGAATCACCAATACAACAACAACAGCAATTACAACAATAATCGCAACAATTATCCCAACAATCACAACATCAATCGCAACTACAACAAACGGCCCAACAACAACAACAACAACAACAACAGCAACTACAACAATCATCCCAACAACAATAATAACCGCAACAACAACAACAATCAGAAGCAGCTATGCCAAAGGTGTGAAAAGAATCACTCGGGGTTCTGCACCAAATTTTGCAACAAGTGTAAAAGAAATGGTCATAGCGTGGCGAAGTGTGAGGTCTACGGACCAGGGGTTAATAGAACGAAAGGAACAAATAGTGTCGGAACGAGTAATGGCGGAGCAAGTAGTGTCGGAGCAAGTTATGCCAATGTAGTTTGTTATAAATGTGGAAAACCAGGCCACATTATTAGAAATTGCCCGAACCAGGAGAACACGAATGGACAAGGCCGTGGAAGAGTTTTCAATATTAATGCGGTAGAGGCACAGGAAGACCCGGAGCTTGTTACGGGTACGTTTCTTATTGACAATAAATCTGCTTACGTTTTATTTGATTCGGGTGCGGATAGAAGCTATATGAGTAGAGATTTTTGTGCTAAATTAAGTTGTCCATTGACGCCTTTGGATAGTAAATTTTTACTCGAATTAGCAAATGGTAAATTAATTTCAGCAGATAATATATGTCGGAATCGAGAAATTAAACTGGTTAGCGAAACATTTAAGATTGATTTGATACCAGTAGAGTTAGGGAGTTTTAATGTGATAATCGGTATGGACTGGTTGAAAGAAGTGAAAGCGGAGATCGTTTGTTACAAAAATGCAATTCGCATTATACGAGAAAAAGGAAAACCCTTAATGGTGTACGGAGAAAAGGGCAACACGAAGCTACATCTTATTAGTAATTTGAAGGCACAAAAACTAATAAGAAAAGGTTGCTATGCTGTTCTAGCACACGTCGAGAAAGTACAAACTGAAGAAAAGAGCATCAATGATGTTCCCATTGCAAAAGAATTTCCCGATGTATTTCCGAAAGAATTACCGGGATTACCCCCACATCGATCCGTTGAATTTCAAATAGATCTTGTACCAGGAGCTGCACCAATAGCTCGTGCTCCTTACAGACTCGCACCCAGCGAGATGAAAGAACTGCAAAGCCAATTACAAGAACTTTTAGAGCGTGGTTTCATTCGACCAAGCACATCACCGTGGGGAGCTCCTGTTTTGTTTGTCAAGAAGAAAGATGGTACATTCAGGTTGTGTATCGACTACCGAGAGTTGAACAAACTTACCATCAAGAACCGCTACCCACTACCGAGAATCGACGACTTATTTGATCAACTACAAGGCTCGTCTGTTTATTCAAAGATTGACTTACGTTCCGGGTATCATCAAATGCGGGTGAAAGAAGATGATATTCCAAAGACTGCTTTCAGAACACGTTACGGTCATTACGAGTTTATGGTCATGCCGTTTGGTTTAACTAATGCACCAGCTGTGTTCATGGACCTTATGAACCGAGTGTGTGGACCATACCTTGACAAGTTTGTCATTGTTTTCATTGATGACATACTTATTTACTCAAAGAATGACCAAGAACACGGTAAACATTTGAGAAAGGTGTTAGAAGTATGGAGGAAGGAAGAATTGTACGCTAAGTTTTCAAAGTGTGCATTTTGGTTGGAAGAAGTTCAATTCCTCGGTCACATAGTGAACAAAGAAGGTATTAAGGTGGATCCGGCAAAGATAGAAACTGTTGAAAAGTGGGAAACCCCGAAAACTCCGAAACACATACGCCAGTTTTTAGGACTAGCTGGTTACTACAGAAGGTTCATCCAAGACTTTTCCAGAATAGCAAAACCCTTGACTGCATTAACGCATAAAGGGAAGAAATTTGAATGGAATGATGAACAAGAGAAAGCGTTTCAGTTATTGAAGAAAAAGCTAACTACGGCACCTATATTGTCATTGCCTGAAGGGAATGATGATTTTGTGATTTATTGTGATGCATCAAAGCAAGGTCTCGGTTGTGTATTAATGCAACGAACGAAGGTGATTGCTTATGCGTCTAGACAATTGAAGATTCACGAACAAAATTATACGACGCATGATTTGGAATTAGGCGCGGTTGTTTTTGCATTAAAGACTTGGAGGCACTACTTATATGGGGTCAAAAGTATTATATATACCGACCACAAAAGTCTTCAACACATATTTAATCAGAAACAACTGAATATGAGGCAGCGTAGGTGGATTGAATTATTGAATGATTACGACTTTGAGATTCGTTACCACCCGGGGAAGGCAAATGTGGTAGCCGATGCCTTGAGCAGGAAGGACAGAGAACCCATTCGAGTAAAATCTATGAATATAATGATTCATAATAACATTACTACTCAAATAAAGGAGGCGCAACAAGGAGTTTTAAAAGAGGGAAATTTAAAGGATGAAATACCCAAAGGATCGGAGAAGCATCTTAATATTCGGGAAGACGGAACCCGGTATAGGGCTGAAAGGATTTGGGTACCAAAATTTGGAGATATGAGAGAAATGGTACTTAGAGAAGCTCATAAAACCAGATACTCAATACATCCTGGAACGGGGAAGATGTACAAGGATCTCAAGAAACATTTTTGGTGGCCGGGTATGAAAGCCGATGTTGCTAAATACGTAGGAGAATGTTTGACGTGTTCTAAGGTCAAAGCTGAGCATCAGAAACCATCAGGTCTACTTCAACAACCTGAAATCCCGGAATGGAAATGGGAAAACATTACCATGGATTTCATCACTAAATTGCCAAGGACTGCAAGTGGTTTTGATACTATTTGGGTAATAGTTGATCGTCTAACCAAATCAGCACACTTCCTACCAATAAGAGAAGATGACAAGATGGAGAAGTTAGCACGACTGTATTTGAAGGAAGTCGTCTCCAGACATGGAATACCAATCTCTATTATCTCTGATAGGGATGGCAGATTTATTTCAAGATTCTGGCAGACATTACAGCAAGCATTAGGAACTCGTCTAGACATGAGTACTGCCTATCATCCACAAACTGATGGGCAGAGCGAAAGGACGATACAAACGCTTGAAGACATGCTACGAGCATGTGTTATTGATTTCGGAAACAGTTGGGATCGACATCTACCGTTAGCAGAATTTTCCTACAACAACAGCTACCATTCAAGCATTGAGATGGCGCCGTTTGAAGCACTTTATGGTAGAAAGTGCAGGTCTCCGATTTGTTGGAGTGAGGTGGGGGATAGACAGATTACGGGTCCGGAGATTATACAAGAAACTACCGAGAAGATCATCCAAATTCAACAACGGTTGAAAACCGCCCAAAGTCGACAAAAGAGCTACGCTGACATTAAAAGAAAAGATATAGAATTTGAAATTGGAGAGATGGTCATGCTTAAAGTTGCACCTTGGAAAGGCGTTGTTCGATTTGGTAAACGAGGGAAATTAAATCCAAGGTATATTGGACCATTCAAGATTATTGATCGTGTCGGACCAGTAGCTTACCGACTAGAGTTACCTCAACAACTCGCGACTGTACATAACACTTTCCACGTCTCGAATTTGAAGAAATGTTTTGCTAAAGAAGATCTCACTATTCCGTTAGATGAAATTCAAATCAACGAAAAACTTCAATTCATCGAAGAACCCGTCGAAATAATGGATCGTGAGGTTAAAAGACTTAAGCAAAACAAGATACCAATTGTTAAGGTTCAATGGAATGCTCGTAGAGGACCCGAGTTCACCTGGGAGCGTGAAGATCAGATGAAGAAGAAATACCCGCATCTATTTCCAGAAGATTCGTCAACACCTTCAACAACTTAAAATTTCGGGACGAAATTTATTTAACGGGTAGGTACTGTAGTGACCCGAACTTTTCCATGGTTATATATATTAATTGAGATTGATATTTACATGATTAAATGTTTCCAACATGTTAAGCAATCAAACTTGTTAAGACTTGATTAATTGAAATAGATTTCATATAGACAATTGACCACCCAAGTTGACCGGTGATTCACGAACGTTAAAACTTGTAAAAACTATATGATGACATATATATGGATATATATATAGTTAACATGATACTATGATAAGTAAACATATCATTAAGTATATTAACAATGAACTACATATGTAAAAACAAGACTACTAACTTAATGATTTTTAAACGAGACATATATATAACGATTATCGTTGTAAAGACATTTAATGTATATATATCATATTAAGAGATATTCATACATGATAATATCATGATAATATAATAATTTAAAATCTCATTTGATATTATAAACATTAGGTTAACAACATTTAACAAGATCGTTAACCTAAAGGTTTCAAAACAACACTTACATGTAACGACTAACGATGACTTAACGACTCAGTTAAAATGTATATACATGTAGTGTTTTAATATGTATTTATACACTTTTGAAAGACTTCAATACACTTATCAAAATACTTCTACTTAACAAAAATGCTTACAATTACATCCTCGTTCAGTTTCATCAACAATTCTACTCGTATGCACCCGTATTCGTACTCGTACAATACACAGCTTTTAGATGTATGTACTATTGGTATATACACTCCAATGATCAGCTCTTAGCAGCCCATGTGAGTCACCTAACACATGTGGGAACCATCATTTGGCAACTAGCATGAAATATCTCATAAAATTACAAAAATATGAGTAATCATTCATGACTTATTTACATGAAAACAAAATTACATATCCTTTATATCTAATCCATACACCAACGACCAAAGACACCTACAAACACTTTCATTCTTCAATTTTCTTCATCTAATTGATCTCTCTCAATTTCTATCTTCAAGTTCTAAGTGTTCTTCATAAATTCCAAAAGTTCTAGTTTCATAAAATCAAGAATACTTTCAAGTTTGCTAGCTCACTTCCAATCTTGTAAGGTGATCATCCAACCTCAAGAAATCTTTGTTTCTTACAGTAGGTTATCATTCTAATACAAGGTAATAATCATATTCAAACTTTGGTTCAATTTCTATAACTATAACAATCTTATTTCAAGTGATGATCTTACTTGAACTTGTTTTCGTGTCATGATTCTGCTTCAAGAACTTCGAGCCATCCAAGGATCCATTGAAGCTAGATCCATTTTTCTCTTTTCCAGTAGGTTTATCCAAGGAACTTAAGGTAGTAATGATGTTCATAACATCATTCGATTCATACATATAAAGCTATCTTATTCGAAGGTTTAAACTTGTAATCACTAGAACATAGTTTAGTTAATTCTAAACTTGTTCGCAAACAAAAGTTAATCCTTCTAACTTGACTTTTAAAATCAACTAAACACATGTTCTATATCTATATGATATGCTAACTTAATGATTTAAAACCTGGAAACACGAAAAACACCGTAAAACCGGATTTACGCCGTCGTAGTAACACCGCGGGCTGTTTTGGGTTAGTTAATTAAAAACTATGATAAACTTTGATTTAAAAGTTGTTATTCTGAGAAAATTATTTTTATTATGAACATGAAACTATATCCAAAAATTATGGTTAAACTCAAAGTGGAAGTATGTTTTCTAAAATGGTCATCTAGACGTCGTTCTTTCGACTGAAATGACTACCTTTACAAAAACGACTTGTAACTTATTTTTCCGACTATAAACCTATACTTTTTCTGTTTAGATTCATAAAATAGAGTTCAATATGAAACCATAGCAATTTTATTCACTCAAAACGGATTTAAAATGAAGAAGTTATGGGTAAAACAAGATTGGATAATTTTTCTCATTTTAGCTACGTGAAAATTGGTAACAAATCTATTCCAACCATAACTTAATCAACTTGTATTGTATATTATGTAATCTTGAGATACCATAGACACGTATACAATGTTTCGACCTATCATGTCGACACATCTATATATATTTCGGAACAACCATAGACACTCTATATGTGAATGTTGGAGTTAGCTATATAGGGTTGAGGTTGATTCCAAAATATATATAGTTTGAGTTGTGATCAATACTGAGATACGTATACACTGGGTCGTGGATTGATTCAAGATAATATTTATCGATTTATTTCTGTACATCTAACTGTGGACAACTAGTTATAGGTTACTAACGAGGACAGCTGACTTAATAAACTTAAAATATCAAAATATATTAAAAGTGTTGTAAATATATTTTGAACATACTTTAATATATATGTATATATTGTTATAGGTTCGTGAATCAACAGTGGCCAAGTCTTACTTCCCGACGAAGTAAAAATCTGTGAAAGTGAGTTATAGTCCCACTTTTAAAATCTAATATTTTTGGGATGAGAATACATGCAGGTTTTATAAATGATTTACAAAATAGACACAAGTACGTGAAACTACATTCTATGGTTGAATTATCGAAATCGAATATGCCCCTTTTTATTAAGTCTGGTAATCTAAGAATTAGGGAACAGACACCCTAATTGACGCGAATCCTAAAGATAGATCTATTGGGCCTAACAAACCCCATCCAAAGTACCGGATGCTTTAGTACTTCGAAATTTATATCATATCCGAAGGGTGTCCCGGAATGATGGGGATATTCTTATATATGCATCTTGTTATTGTCGGTTACCAGGTGTTCACCATATGAATGATTTTTATCTCTATGTATGGGATGTGTATTGAAATATGAAATCTTGTGGTCTATTATTATGATTTGATATATATAGGTTAAACCTATAACTCACCAACATTTTTGTTGACGTTTTAAGCATGTTTATTCTCAGGTGATTATTAAGAGCTTCCGCTGTCGCATACTTAAATAAGGACGAGATTTGGAGTCCATACTTGTATGATATTGTGTAAAAACTGCATTCAAGAAACTTATTTTGTTGTAAAATATTTGTATTGTAAACCATTATGTAATGGTCGTGTGTAAACAGAATATTTTAGATTATCATTATTTGATAATCTACGTAAAGCTTTTTAAAACCTTTATCTATGAAATAAAGGTTATGGTTTGTTTTAAAAATGAATGCAGTCTTTGAAAAATGTCTCATATAGAGGTCAAAACCTCGCAACGAAATCAATTAATATGGAACGTTTTTAATCAATAAGAACGGGACATTTCACCACTGGCTTTACATACTCGGGTGGTGGTGGTGTAACTTCTTCATTGTTACTCTTATCTAAAACCTTCCCATCTGCTGGTGCTGGTTTTTCAGAATTCGTTGAAACCATATTAACATTCTCATTCCGAGGATTTACTTCAGTATTACTCGGTAGCTTTCCTTGTTCCCTCTCACTCATCATGCTAGCAAGAGTACCTACGTGTTTTTCTAGATTCAAAATGGAAGCTTGTTGAGTTCTTAATGACTGATCAAACCTCTCATTCGTTTGGGTTTGAGTTTCAATAAATTGTGTTTGAGATTCAACTAGCTTGAATACCACGTCTTCCATATTTGACTTTTTCTCTTCGGTTTGTTGTTGTGGTTTATATAAGCCAGGTCTTTGTTGATTGAAAGTGTTGTTTTGAGTTGGTTGGTTATTCGGACCTTGTTGGTTATACGAGTTATTGTCGGGTCCTTTTGGATTGTAAAGAATGTTTTGATTTCGATTGAAGTTTGGCCTTGGCGGTTGATAATTATTCTGGTAACTATTTTCCAGCCTTTGGTTCATGTAGACAACATTCTCACGTTGTTCCATCGTTTGTTCAATGTGACAGTCTTTCATTAAGTGTGGTCCACCGCATTGCTCACAACTGATTCGTATTGCGTGAATATCTTTATTCATCTTTTCCATTCGTCTCTCGAAAGCATCTATTTTTGCGGAAACGGAATCAAAGTTATGGCTAGAATCGGCTCTAGCCGCTTTAGATGAGAGATATATATCTTTCTCTTGGTGCCACTCATGAGAGTGGGAGGCTGTGTTATCAATAATTTTGTAAGCTTCAGTTGCGGTTTTCTTCATAATGGAACCACCAGCTGTTATGTCGATGTCTTTTCGTGTAGCAACGTTGACACCTTGGTAGAATATTTGTACTATTTGATAAGTGTCTAAACCGTGTTGAGGACATCCTCTCAACAACTTTCCAAATCTTGTCCACGCCTCATATAGAGTTTCATTTGACTTTTGTGTGAACGTAACAATTTCTCCTTGAAGTCTCACGGCTTTAGATGCCGGAAAGAATCTTTTAAGAAATTTCTCAACTAAAACATCCCATGTGTCAATCGCCCCTTCAGGTAACGATTCTAACCAATCTTTGGCTTCTCCCTTTAAAGTCCAGGGAAACAACATGAGATAGATCTGTTCATCCTCAACTTCTCGGATTTTGAATAGTGTACAGATCCTATTAAACGTACGAAGATGTTCGTTTGGATCTTCCTTCGGCGCACCACTATATTGGCACTGATTAGTTACCATGTGTAGGATTTGTCCTTTGATTTCATAATCTGGCGCATTAATGTCTGGCTTAATAATGGCGTGACCTTGGCCCGTGCGTGTGGCTCTCATTCGGTCTTCCATACTTAGAGGTTCCAGATTTTCCATAATTGAATTTGTTGAATACGAATCACTAGAAGATTCTGATTTAATAGTTTGTGGTTCAGGAGGAATGATTAGTGGTTCTGGATCTTGGAATTGTCCCTGAATATTCTCCGGATTCTCAATTGTGAGGTCGGGTTCAAAAGATGGATTATCGGAAATTTGAGTTGGAGTTCTTGGTCGACTAGATGATGATTCTAAAGAAAAATCAACGGCGACAATATTGGCTAGATGTCTTGATCGAGTTATAGGTGGTGAACGTATGAAAGGTGGTGAACGTTTTACTCGGTGCATTCACTGAATATCCTATTAGTTTTAAAAAGGAAAGAAAAATTATAATAAGTTATCCAATCAATAGACTTTTCTGATTTTGCCCACGTTTCGAATAGCCAAAAGATGCAGCAGAGGGGCAGGATTCGTTTGGTCTCAATATAATTGAGTACTGTTTGGCTCCAATAACCCGGTCCACGTACAAATCCAACTATTACTACGAACCAGAAAATTGTGATGTCTATCAATTTAACCACTTAAAATAAATTTTCGTAATTTTAAGAAATTTAGAGAAGAAGTAGAAAAAATTCTAAGTCCTAAAAACTAGAATGGCGAGAAATAAGAGAGAAAAAGATTGCGCGTCGAAAAGTGTCGAAAAATAAAAAGGTCGAAAAATAGGCGTCGAAAAATAAAAATAAGAAAGTAGTGCGAAATACGGCGTCGTAAAATTCTAAAGCACCTAAAACTTAGTCTAAGGAATAAGCACTTAAGGGATTTTACGGCAAAGCCTAAAAATTCTAGAAGTAAAAATAACTATGGCAAAACTAAACTTAATACTAAAAGTTGCGAATATAGTCTAAAAATCTAAAGGTAATAAAACTAAAAAAAAAAAAATTTTTATAGAGAAAATCTTAAAAATATATATTTTTTTTTTATAATTTTTTTTTTTTTTTTTTTTACGTTTTTTTTTTTTTACGTTTTTGTTTTTTTTTTTTACGTTTTTGTTTTTTTTTTTTTACGTTTTTTTTTTTTTTTTATTTTTTTTTTTGATCGAAAAAGGTTCTCCTCAATTGAAATTACATAGATCGTTATATAGCGAAATACTTCATAGAGTAGTATGACACAAAATAATTGCTACAACATAATTTACGGATGAGCGTGAGGGTACGAAATAGTATTATTTTTAATACAAAATACTACAAAATATGACACAAGTTTTAATTATTTATAGAGTGGGATATACCTAAATCTTGCTACAACACTATAGGCAGTGTACCTAATCGTAGAGTAGTGTAGTTTTTAGTAAGTCCGGTTCGTTCCACAGGGAGCTGGTGATACTTACTATATTTTTAACAACTATATTTATACAAAATATATATAATTATATAAGTAGTAATATTATTATAAAAGGGGGGTTTTACCGTTTAATGACCGGTTTGTCGATTCTATATTTTAAGCGCAAAGATAAATGACGATAATTAAAGTGCGTAAAATAATGACAATAAATAAAATGACAGTAAATAAAATTGCGAGTAATAAAATGACAGTAAATAAAGATACGATGAGAAATATAATAAAAGAATTATGCTTATTTAAACTTCCGTAATCATGATGTTTGACGTGTTGATTTTAATTTATTACCATGGGTTAATTGTCCTTTGTCCTGGTTTATTTGATACGTCTATCTGGTTTTTGTCCATAATAGTCCATCGGTCATAAATATAAAGTGCGAGTATCCTCGTCAAATTACCCTTATACCCGAAGTCAAATATTCCAACTGATTAAGGATTTAAACTGTGACGCAGTTATCACTTCTGTCAACAATTACACCAGTTATCAATGTATGTAATCCACCCCTGTTTTAATTAGTTTATGAATATTAATTCATCCACTTGATCAGAATGAATAATCAATTACCCAACCCAATTGATTAATTAAATGATTATAACAGATTCCATATGAACGTCACTAAATAGGACAACCATAATCATTATTAATTATTAAGTTAATTAATTTGAAGATAGGTTCGACAGACTCCAATGAGTTGTCACTCAATTAGACAATACCCCCCATCTATTAATAGTCAATAATCCAATTTCCACAAGTGTCGGTCTTTTGCCCAAACCTTAATTATGGTCCAAAGTTCAATAACCCAATTTTAGTAATTAGCCCAACATCATGAGTACTTCATTTTAAATAAGCATAATAACGACTTAGCTACGAGACATTAATGTAAAAAGGTTGAACATAACTTACAATGATTAAAAATAGCGTAGCGTTACACGGACAGAATTTCGACTTACACACTCAAACGATCTCTATCATAAATCTTATTATTATCATAATTTAAAATTAAAATTAAGATTATTGTTATATCTTATTAAGTTAACATTATGATAGAGATATAGAATATAGATATTGATAATTGATATAGATATTTGATCGATATATAAAAAAAAGGATCGAAAAAGTTCTTCCTTCATTCGATCGTTACATAGCCTTTTATAGGCAAAATTAGAAATTGAATTTTAATTTACGACCCCTGAACTATGCTCAATTAACAACTTTTTATTATTTAATATTATTCTTATTATGAATTATTTAAATATTATATTTTATTCTTGTGCATAGTTGACTCGTAATTTTTACACCGTTGCGTCGAGCGCTGAAAGTTGGTTCATGCCCCGGTTCTGGATTTTCGAACGTCCTTTCGTACAATTTTATATCTTGTACTTTGCGTTTTGTAACTTGTACTCTTGTCATTTTTAGACGTTCTTCATCAATAAATTGAACCTTTTGAATTGTATCTTGTACATTTGAGCTTTTTGGACGTTTTGGTCTTTCAAATCTTCGTTTTTGTCTTTAAATCTTCATTTTCGAGCGATTTGCGTCTTTCGTCTTCGCACTTATTTATTTAACTATTACAACTAAAAATAAGGAAATTACATTTAAAAACTTTACATATTGGAACGATATTGCTACTAAATATATGTTCATTTGGAACACTATCAAATATCCCCACACTTGAGCGTTGCTTGTCCTCAAGCAATACAGAACTTGAAATAAAAACATACATGAATCACTTTTTTATTCATCACATTTTGTACATCAGTGATTTTGATATAGCGGTATAAACAATGACAGTAATGATGGTTAAAGGTGGGTGTGTCATCCACAGTTGCCTTGGGTTTAGGTCAACGACACTTGCAATCAAATAGCCGATTTACTTTCGGTTTCCAAAGCAAAGTGCACATTTGAAAGGCGGTTTACAGTCCCACATGACTATAAAAATTTAGATCCTTTAGGAAATAGGATCTTTATGAAAACATTTGATCTTTTGAAAATTCAATCTAGCTTTTACCCTAGATAAGTTTTCTGATTTGATCCACCATTGGTGTTGCAAAATATATTTGTGGATCAATATTTTGGCTAAAAACATTTAGGTTCGTGTAATCCACTGCTATCCCGGTATCGGAAAGCACACATCCAGTTTACTTGTTCCGTATATTACCTTTCGGCAAACTACCGTCCGGTTGTAAAGGAAAGCGATGAACAAGAAACTGTTAAGGCAATGTCCCGTGACATGCAGATGATTATGGTCTTTTAACGTGTCGGATGCTAGAACTATCCTTGGTAGGAGCGATAGTAAAGATCATCCTATGATTTTTCGGTCTGGCACAAGGTCCTGTCTCCGACCATGCTATGCAACCACCGTTCTTACGGTTGACACCCGATTTAGTTCAGGTGACCTAATGAATTCCAGGTGAATTCCTAGGATTTTACGTTCAATTGTAATGAACGCATTGAAAATGGATTTTCAGAAAACAAATCGGTTTGCAATTTTGATCAAAATATTTTCTCGTTCAAGCTCGAGTTTAGATATCATTGAATTCCATGAGTTTGAATTCTCAATCTTTAAGGTCAATCTCTAGGATTGAGTATTATCAGTCTTAAAAGCTGATTTTTAATCTTTAAGGAGATTATCCTTTTCTGGGGATCTGATTCATTAGTCTTATCAAGCTAATTTGCACGGTGCCTCCCCATTGTACGAGATAAATCCTTCTCATGGTTAGGATAAATCTGACCACTTGGCGACCCTGTTTGATGCTGAGGTCCTTGGATTTCCTGCTGATTTTAGAGATGACTTTTCTAGATTTTTCGTCAACCTACAGCTGGTCTGGACGACAACTTCATGACCTAAATCAAGAAGCGCGTGTCTTTTTCGGAAGACTTTACTTCCTTTTAATGATGGAATTGATTCATCGTGTAGATCCATCTTTCTTTCAAATGTATTACAGTAAACCGGGTAAAACTGATTAGTATCGTCCAAAGCAAAAGTACCTGCAATAATCTTGTACAAAAATATGTGATATATAGTTTTTAATTGAATAACTTGGTACATTCTCCCCACACTTAGTTTCTTTCTTTGCCTTTTTATTCTCCTTTATTCCATTTTAAATGAATTCAAGCGTTTTAGGGTGTTTCTCAATTTATGTCCGTATCTTGTAACGATAATTTCGGTATTATCACCTAGTTTTCATCGTTCATAAATATGTATAAACATGATTTTGAGTTCATTTAATTGAAAATTTTTCAAATTTTCACAAAATTTGGCAAATAAACTAAGTGTAAACCCGAGAGAATTTATAACCCTTCCCCACACTTGAGATCATGCAATGCCCTCATTTGCATGAAATCAGACTATAATTATAAATTCATGAGGGTGATTAGTGTAGAAAAGTGATTAAAAATACCCAGTTTGTAAGCATATTATTTTACATCACATTTGATATTTTGCGCCTTGTCATCAAAATTAGTAGCTTTTTGTTGAACTTAATGACAGTCTTTGAAAGTGCGCTGTTTTACCCTGTTGTGTACATAACATAAAATACAAACATATATACATATTTTTGAAGTTTGGTATATAACCCCTACGTTCAAAAATTAATATAATATTTTTTTTTTTTGCATACTTTAGATCAATAAAATTAAATGATAACAAAATTTGTCGCCCCGCCCTCGGGTAAAGCAATTTCGGCTCAACGGCCTAGTCTTTAACTCACGACGAATTTTAGAAATCATTTTTTAAACTTAATGAATTAAAGTAAATTTTGTTTTTAAAAACTTAAATTAAAATGCATATTAATTTCATAAAAAAACCTACAAAACAAAAATTCAGAATGGAGGGAGAAAACTAGTTCTTTAGTGTCTGCTAGCGGAAAAGACCAATCGGATTCCATTCTCGGAACTACACGAGAACAGAACAAATAACTTTAGACAGCATTATTTTTTTAGAACATTCGAATCTCCCCACACTTAGGTAGCTGTGGTGTTGAAATTGTGATTAACTTCATTGTCAATTTCTCTTGGTCCATAATCAACTTGCCTATCTGTGACTTTTTCTTTAAGCCATTGGTCGGATTCCTGTGTAATATCCATAATTTCAACTAGCTTCGCCTTTTCTTTAGGCGATAGATTGGATACTAATCGGTTACATAACTTAAAGTTCCCCTTGCTTCTAGCATCGCGAATTCGTTTAATAAGTTTCTTCATTGAACTGTTAATAACGGGGTCATTTAATTTCGTATCAACAACGGGGTTCTTTGTTATCATGTCATCATTAGGTGTTATTTTATTTTCCCCACACTTAGGCGTTTTATTATTATTAAGCACTACCGTTGGAGTTGGTAAAACAACATGGTTCTTACCAATCGTTTTTTCTGGTTCAACGGTCTTGGTTGGTGGAGATTTAGACTTTCGAATCATAAAGGTGATAGATTTGTCACCACTTTTAAGTGTCATTCTTCCATTTCCTACATCAAATAACGCCCCGGTGGACGCAAAGAATGGTCGACCTAAAATTAGAGGAATGTTTGGGTCCTCTTCTATGTCAATGACAATGAATTCGACTAGAAAGGTTAAATTACTTACTTGAATGGGTAGGTTGTCAGCAATTCCAACTGGGTGCTTAATGGTTTGATCAAAGAGTCGAACACTCATATCCGTTGGACTTAACTTACCTACACCTAATCTCTTATATAAGGAAAGAGGCATAACACTCACACTCGCACCTAAATCTGTTAGTGCATCATACATGACACAATCACTAAGTAGACAAGGAACAATAAATTCACCCGGATCACCTACCCTAGGTGGAGGTTTTGGTGGAACTGTATTCACCGGGTTTACTTCTACGGCTTTTGTTTCTTGTACTTTCTTATTCTTTTTCTTCTTCTTCTTTCCAGAGGTATCACAATCTTTATTACCTATCACTTGCTCATACTCAACTCCTTTTCTTGGAAACGGGATGGGTGGTCTGTATGGTGCCACCACTGGCTTTACATACTCGGGTGGTGGTGGTGGTGTAACTTCTTCATTTTTACTTACATCTAAAACCTTCCCATCTTCTGATGCTGGTTTTTCAGAATTTGTTGAAACCATATTAACATTCTCATTCCGAGGATTTACTTCAGGATTACTCGGTAGCTTTCCTTGTTCCCTCTCATTCATCATGCTAGCAAGAGTACCTACGTGTTTTTCTAGATTCAAAATGGAAGCTTGTTGAGTTCTTAATGACTGATCAAACCTCTCGTTCGTTTGGGTTTGAGATGTAATGAATTGTGTTTGAGATTCAATCAGCTTTGCCATCATTTCTTCTAGATTTGGATTTTTCTCTTCGGGTTGTTGTGGTGGTTTATACAAGCTAGGTCTTTGTTGATTGAAAGTGTTGTTTTGAGTCGGTTGGTTATTCGGACCTTGTTGGTTATACCAGTTATTTTCGGGTCCTTTTGGATTGTAAAGAATGTTTTGATTTCGATTTAAGTTTAGCCTTGGCGGTTGATAATTATTTTGATAATTATTTCCCGGCCTTTGGTTCATATAGGAAACATTCTCTCGTTGTTCCATCGTTGGTTCAATGTGACAATCTTTCAATAAGTGTGGTCCACCGCATTGCTCACAACTGATTCGTATTGCGTGAATATCTTTATTCATCTTTT
This sequence comes from Rutidosis leptorrhynchoides, assembly GCF_046630445.1. NCBI lineage: Eukaryota > Viridiplantae > Streptophyta > Magnoliopsida > Asterales > Asteraceae > Rutidosis > Rutidosis leptorrhynchoides. The sequence continues at coordinate 249,655,891 of NC_092343.1, forward strand.
CCATTCGTCTTTCGAAAGCATCTATTTTTGCGGAAATGGAATCAAAGTCATGGCCAGAATCGGCTCTAGCCGCTTTAGATGATCGAAAGATATCTTTTTCTTGGTGCCACTCATGCGAGTGGGAGGTTGTGTTATCAATAATTTTGTAAGCTTCAGTTGCGGTTTTCTTCATAATGGATCCACCGGCTGTTATGTCGATGTCTTTTCGTGTAGCAACGTTGACACCTTGGTAGAATATTTGTACTATTTGGTAAGTGTCTAAACCGTGTTGAGGACATCCTCTCAACATCCTTCCGAATCTTGTCCACGCCTCATATAATGTTTCATTTGGCTTTTGCGTGAACGTAACAATTTCTCCTTGAAGTCTCACGGCTTTGGATGCCGGAAAGAATCGTTTAAGAAATTTTTCAACTAAAACATCCCATGTGTCAATCGCCCCTTCAGGTAACGATTCTAACCAATCTTTGGCTTCTCCCTTTAAAGTCCAGGGAAACAACATGAGATAGATCTGCTCATCTTCCACTTCTCGGATTTTGAATAGTGTACAAATTCTATTAAACGTACGAAGATGTTCGTTTGGGTCTTCATTCGGCGCACCACTGAATTGGCATTGATTAGTCACCATGTGTAGAATTTGTCCTTTGATTTCATAATCTGGAGCATTAACTTCTGGTTTAATAATGGCATGACCTTGGCCCGTGCGTGTAGCTCTCATTCGGTCTTCCATACTTAGAGGTTCTAGATTTTCCATGATTGGAAGTGTTGTATCTGAATCACTAGAGGTTTCTGATTTAATGGTTTCTTTCCTCAACAATCTCTGTTTGAATGATTGGTGGTTCCGGAGGAAAGTTTAATGGTTCGGGATCTACAAACCGTTCCTGAATATTCTCCGGATTCTCAATTGTGAGGTTTGTTTCAAAAACTGGATTATCGGAAATTTGAGTTTGAGGATTTGGTCGACTTGATGACGATTCTAAAGAAAAATCAACGGCGGCGATATTCGTTAAACGATGTCTTGATCGAGTTACAGGTGGTGAACGTATGACCGGCGGCGAACGTCTTGCTCGGTGCATTCACTGAATATCCTATTAGTTTTTAAAAAGGAAAGAAAAATTATAATAAGTTATCCAATTAATAGACTTTTCTGATTTTGCCCACGTTTCGAATAGCCAAAAGATGCAGCAGAGGGGCAGGATTCGTTTGGTCTCAATATAATTGAGTACTGTTTGGCTCCAATAACCCGGTCCACGTACAAATCCAACTATTACTACGAACCAGAAAATTTTGATGTCTATCAATTTAACCACTTAAAATAAATTTTCGTAATTTTAAGAAATTTAGAGAAGAAGTAGAAAAAATTCTAAGTCCTAAAAACTAGAATGGCGAGAAATAAGAGAGAAAAAGATTGCGCGTCGAAAAGTGTCGAAAAATGAAAAAGACGAAGAGTGGTTTGTAAACACGCGGTTAATCCAACCTTATAACTATCACTATCTTAAAATTAAAACTACAAATAGAGATTACTAATTGGAATTGTAATTGATACATAGGTAAAAGGCGTCGAAAAAAAAAAAAATAAGAAAATAGCACGAAAAATGGCGTCGCAAAATTTTAAGGCACCTAAATTTTAATCTAAAGAAAAAGTACTTAAGGGATTTTACGGCAAAACTAAAAATTCTAGAAGTAAAAATAACTATGGCAAAACTAAACTTAATACTAAAAGTTGCGAATATAGTCTAAAAATCTAAAGGTAATAAAACTAAAAAAAAAAAATTTTTATAGACAAAATCTTAAAAATATATTTTTTTTTACGTTTTTTTTTTTTTTACGTTTTTTTTTTTTACGTTTTTTTTTTTTTTTTTACGTATTTTTTTTTATATTTTTGCAAATATAAATTAAAAATATAGCGTTTTAGTGCTCCCCGGCAGCGGCGCCAAAAACTTGATGATGTAGCGTGAGGGTACGAAATAGTATTATTTTTAATACAAAATACTACAAAATATGACACAAGTTTTAATTATTTATAGAGTGGGATATACCTAAATCTTGCTACAACACTATAGGCAGTGTACCTAATCGTAGAGTAGTGTAGTTTTTAGTAAGTTCGGTTCGTTCCACAGGGAGCTGGTGATACTTACTATATTTTTAACTATATTTATATAAAATATATATAATTATATAAGTAGTAATATTATTATAAAAGGGGGGTTTTACCGTTTAATGACCGGTTTGTCGATTCTATATTTTAAGCGCAAAGATAAATGACGATAATTAAAGTGCGTAAAATAATGACAATAAATAAAATGACAGTAAATAAAATTGCGAGTAATAAAATGACAGTAAATAAAGATACGATGAGAAATATAATAAAAGAATTATGCTTATTTAAACTTCCGTAATCATGATGTTTGACGTGTTGATTTTAATTTATTACCATGGGTTAATTGTCCTTTGTCCTGGTTTATTTGATACGTCTATCTGGTTTTTGTCCATAATAGTCCATCGGTCATAAATATAAAGTGCGAGTATCCTCGTCAAATTACCCTTATACCCGAAGTTAAATATTCCAACTGATTAAGGATTTAAACTGTGACGCAGTTATCACTTCTGTCAACAATTACACCAGTTATCAATGTATGTAATCCACCCCTGTTTTAATTAGTTTATGAATATTAATTCATCCACTTGATCAGAATGAATAATCAATTACCCAACCCAATTGATTAATTAAATGATTATAACAGATTCCATATGAACGTCACTAAATAGGACAACCATAATCATTATTAATTATTAGGTTAATTAATTTGAAGATAGGTTCGACAGACTCCAATGAGTTGTCACTCAATTAGACAATACCCCCCATCTATTAATAGTCAATAATCCAATTTTCACAAGTGTCGGTCTTTTGCCCAAACCTTAATTATGGTCCAAAGTTCAATAACCCAATTTTAGTAATTAGCCCAACATCATGAGTACTTCATTTTAAATAAGCATAATAACGACTTAGCTACGAGACATTAATGTAAAAAGGTTGAACATAACTTACAATGATTAAAAATAGCGTAGCGTTACACGGACAGAATTTCGACTTACACACTCAAACGATCTCTATCATAAATCTTATTATTATCATAATTTAAAATTAAAATTAAGATTATTGTTATATCTTATTAAGTTAACATTATGATAGAGATATAGAATATAGATATTGATAATTGATATAGATATTTGATCGATATATAAAAAAAAGGATCGAAAAAGTTCTTCCTTCATTCGATCGTTACATAGCCTTTTATAGGCAAAATTAGAAATTGAATTTTCATTTACGACCCCTGAACTATGCTCAATTAACAACTTTTTATTATTTAATATTATTCTTATTATGAATTATTTAAATATTATATTTTATTCTTGTGCATAGTTGACTCGTAATTTTTACACCGTTGCGTCGAGCGCTGAAAGTTGGTTCATGCCCCGGTTCCGGATTTTCGAACGTCCTTTCGTACAATTTTATATCTTGTACTTTGCGTTTTGTAACTTGTACTCTTGTCATTTTTAGACGTTCTTCATCAATAAATTGAACCTTTTGAATTGTATCTTGTACATTTGAGCTTTTTGGACGTTTTGGTCTTTCAAATCTTCGTTTTTGTCTTTAAATCTTCATTTTCGAGCGATTTGCGTCTTTCGTCTTCGCACTTATTTATTTAACAATTACAACTAAAAATAAGGAAATTACATTTAAAAACTTTACATATTGGAACGATATTGCTACTAAATATATGTTCATTTGGAACACTATCAAATACAAAAACTTGATGATGTAGCGTGTGTAACACCCCAGCTTAACATGACCACAATATTGTCCGCTTTGCCCGCAGGCGCACGGCTTTTTCTTGGCGACCACACACGAGAAGCACTTTCCCAGGAGGTCACCCATCCTGGTAATGCTCTCGCCCGAGCACGCTTAACAGCAACGTACTCGCACATCTGCTCAGCATGTGATCCCAAAACGCGTTGTGTCATTTAAGCGTGAGTATTACCTTATAATCCCATGATCACTCATGTATGTGGGCGATGTGGGATTTGCCTAGGGTGTTACATTCACCCCCCCTAAAGGACTCATCGTCCTCGATGAGGTTTGCCCCACCACCCCCAACGGTACATGAGTGGCTCTGATACCATTCTGAAATGTCCCGTTCTTATTGATTAAAAACGTTCCATATTAATTGATTTCGTTGCGAGGTTTTGACCTCTATATGAGACGTTTTTCAAAGACTGCATTCATTTTTAAAACAAACCATAACCTTTATTTCATAAATAAAGGTTTAAAAAGCTTTACGTAGATTATCAAATAATGATAATCTAAAATATCCTGTTTACACACGACCATTACATAATGGTTTACAATACAAATATGCTACATCGAAATCAGTTTCTTGAATGCAGTTTTTACACAATATCATACAAACATGGACTCCAAATCTTGTCCTTATTTAAGTATGCGACAGCGGAAGCTCTTAATAATCACCTGAGAATAAACATGCTTAAAACGTCAACAAAAATGTTGGTGAGTTATAGGTTTAACCTATATATATCAAATCGTAACAATAGACCACAAGATTTCATATTTCAATACACATCCCATACATAGAGATAAAAATCATTCATATGGTGAACACCTGGTAACCGACAATAACAAGATGCATATATAAGAATATCCCCATCATTCCGGGACACCCTTCGGATATGATATAAATTTCGAAGTACTAAAGCATCCGGTACTTTGGATGGGGTTTGTTAGGCCCAATAGATCTATCTTTAGGATTCGCGTCAATTAGGGTGTCTGTTCCCTAATTCTTAGATTACCAGACTTAATAAAAAGGGGCATATTCGATTTCGATAATTCAACCATAGAATGTAGTTTCACGTACTTGTGTCTATTTTGTAAATCATTTATAAAACCTGCATGTATTCTCATCCCAAAAATATTAGATTTTAAAAGTGGGACTATAACTCACTTTCACAGATTTTTACTTCGTCGGGAAGTAAGACTTGGCCACTGGTTGATTCACGAACCTATAACAATATATACATATATATCAAAGTATGTTCAAAATATATTTACAACACTTTTAATATATTTTGATGTTTTAAGTTTATTAAGTCAGCTGTCCTCGTTAGTAACCTACAACTAGTTGTCCACAGTTAGATGTACAGAAATAAATCGATAAATATTATCTTGAATCAATCCACGACCCAGTGTATACGTATCTCAGTATTGATCACAACTCAAACTATATATATTTTGGAATCAACCTCAACCCTGTATAGCTAACTCCAACATTCACATATAGAGTGTCTATGGTTGTTCCGAAATATATATAGATGTGTCGACATGATAGGTCGAAACATTGTATACGTGTCTATGGTATCTCAAGATTACATAATATATAATACAAGTTGATTAAGTTATGGTTGGAATAGATTTGTTACCAATTTTCACGTAGCTAAAATGAGAAAAATTATCCAATCTTGTTTTACCCATAACTTCTTCATTTTAAATCCGTTTTGAGTGAATCAAATTGCTATGGTTTCATATTGAACTCTATTTTATGAATATAAACAAAAAAAGTATAGGTTTCTAGTCGGAAAAATAAGTTACAAGTCGTTTTTGTAAAGGTAGTCATTTCAGTCGAAAGAACGACGTTTAGATGACCATTTTTGAAAACATACTTCCACTTTGAGTTTAACCATAATTTTTGGATATAGTTTCATGTTCATAATAAAAATCATTTTCTCAGAATAACAACTTTTAAATCAAAGTTTATCATAGTTTTTAATTAACTAACCCAAAACAGCCCGCGGTGTTACTACGACGGCGTAAATCCGGTTTTACAGTGTTTTTCGTGTTTCCAGGTTTTAAATCATTAAGTTAGCATATCATATAGATATAGAACATGTGTTTAGTTGATTTTAAAAGTCATGTTAGAAGGATTAACTTTTGTTTGCGAGCAAGTTTAGAATTAACTAAACTATGTTCTAGTGATTACAAGTTTAAACCTTCGAATAAGATAGCTTTATATGTATGAATTGAATGATGTTATGAACATCATTACTACCTTAAGTTCCTTGGATGAACCTACTGGAAAAGAGAAAAATGGATCTAGCTTCAATGGATCCTTGGATGGCTCAAAGTTCTTGAAGCAAAATCATGACACGAAAACAAGTTCAAGTAAGATCATCACTTGAAATAAGATTGTTATAGTTATAGAAATTGAACCAAAGTTTGAATATGATTATTACCTTGTATTAGAATGATAACCTACTGTAAGAAACAAAGATTTCTTGAGGTTGGATGATCACCTTACAAGATTGGAAGTGAGCTAGCAAACTTGAAAGTATTCTTGATTTTATGAAACTAGAACTTTTGGAATTTATGAAGAACACTTAGAACTTGAAGATAGAACTTGAGAGAGTTCAATTAGATGAAGAAAATTGAAGAATGAAAGTGTTTGTAGGTGTTTTTGGTCGTTGGTGTATGGATTAGATATAAAGGATATGTAATTTTGTTTTCATGTAAATAAGTCATGAATGATTACTCATATTTTTGTAATCTTATGAGATATTTCATGCTAGTTGCCAAATGATGGTTCCCACATGTGTTAGGTGACTCACATGGGCTGCTAAGAGCTGATCATTGGAGTGTATATACCAATAGTACATACATCTAAAAGCTGTGTATTGTACGAGTACGAATACGGGTGCATACGAGTAGAATTGTTGATGAAACTGAACGAGAATGTAATTGTAAGCATTTTTGTTAAGTAGAAGTATTTTGATAAGTGTATTGAAGTCTTTCAAAAGTGTATAAATACATATTAAAACACTACATGTATATACATTTTAACTGAGTCGTTAAGTCATCGTTAGTCGTTACATGTAAGTGTTGTTTTGAAACCTTTAGGTTAACGATCTTGTTAAATGTTGTTAACCCAATGTTTATAATATCAAAAGAGATTTTAAATTATTATATTATCATGATATTATGATGTACGAATATCTCTTAATATGATATATATACATTAAATGTCGTTACAACGATAAACGTTACATATATGTCTCGTTTCAAAATCATTAAGTTAGTAGTCTTGTTTTTACATATGTAGTTCATTGTTAATATAATTAATGATATGTTTACTTATCATAATATCATGTTAACTATATATATATAACCATATATATGTCATCATATAGTTTTTTTACAAGTTTTAACGTTCGTGAATCACCGGTCAACTTGGGTGGTCAATTGTCTATATGAAACCTATTTCAATTAATCAAGTCTTAACAAGTTTGATTGCTTAACATGTTGGAAACATTTAATCATGTAAACATCAATCTCAATTAATATATATAAACATGGAAAAGTTCGGGTCACTACAGTATTTGAAGTTAGCAATAAGAGAAGATGACAAGATGGAGAAGTTAGCACGACTGTATTTGAAGGAAGTCGTCTCCAGACATGGAATACCAATCTCTATTATCTCTGATAGGGATGGCAGATTTATTTCAAGATTCTGGCAGACATTACAGCAAGCATTAGGAACTCGTCTAGACATGAGTACTGCCTATCATCCACAAACTGATGGGCAGAGCGAAAGGACGATACAAACGCTTGAAGACATGCTACGAGCATGTGTTATTGATTTCGGAAACAGTTGGGATCGACATCTACCGTTAGCAGAATTTTCCTACAACAACAGCTACCATTCAAGCATTGAGATGGCGCCGTTTGAAGCACTTTATGGTAGAAAGTGCAGGTCTCCGATTTGTTGGAATGAGGTGGGGGATAGACAGATTACGGGTCCGGAGATTATACAAGAAACTACCGAGAAGATCATCCAAATTCAACAACGGTTGAAAACCGCCCAAAGTCGACAAAAGAGCTACGCTGACATTAAAAGAAAAGATATAGAATTTGAAATTGGAGAGATGGTCATGCTTAAAGTTTCACCTTGGAAAGGCGTTGTTCGATTTGGTAAACGAGGGAAATTAAATCCAAGGTATATTGGACCATTCAAGATTATTGATCGTGTCGGACCAGTAGCTTACCGACTTGAGTTACCTCAACAACTCGCGGCTGTACATAACACTTTCCACGTCTCGAATTTGAAGAAATGTTTTGCTAAAGAAGATCTCACTATTCCGTTAGATGAAATCCAAATCAACGAAAAACTCCAATTCATCGAAGAACCCGTCGAAATAATGGATCGTGAGGTTAAAAGACTTAAGCAAAACAAGATACCAATTGTTAAGGTTCGATGGAATGCTCGTAGAGGACCCGAGTTCACCTGGGAGCGTGAAGATCAGATGAAGAAGAAATACCCGCACCTATTTCCAGAAGATTCGTCAACACCTTCAACAGCTTAAAATTTCGGGACGAAATTTATTTAACGGGTAGGTACTGTAGTGACCCGAACTTTTCCATGTTTATATATATTAATTGAGATTGATGTTTACATGATTAAATGTTTCCAACATGTTAAGCAATCAAACTTGTTAAGACTTGATTAATTGAAATAGGTTTCATATAGACAATTGACCACCCAAGTTGACCGGTGATTCACGAACGTTAAAACTTGTAAAAAAACTATATGATGACATATATATGGTTATATATATAGTTAAAATGATATTATGATAAGTAAACATATCATTAATTATATTAACAATGAACTACATATGTAAAAACAAGACTACTAACTTAATGATTTTGAAACGAGACATATATGTAACGTTTATCGTTGTAACGACATTTAATGTATATATATCATATTAAGAGATATTCGTACATCATAATATCATGATAATATAATAATTTAAAATCTCTTTTGATATTATAAACATTGGGTTAACAACATTTAACAAGATCGTTAACCTAAAGGTTTCAAAACAACACTTACATGTAACGACTAACGATGACTTAACGACTCAGTTAAAATGTATATACATGTAGTGTTTTAATATGTATTTATACACTTTTGAAAGACTTCAATACACTTATCAAAATACTTCTACTTAACAAAAATGCTTACAATTACATTCTCGTTCAGTTTCATCAACAATTCTACTCGTATGCACCCGTATTCGTAATCGTACAATACACAGCTTTTAGATGTATGTACTATTGGTATATACACTCCAATGATCAGCTCTTAGCAGCCCATGTGAGTCACCTAACACATGTAGGAACCATCATTTGGCAACTAGCATGAAATATCTCATAAGATTACAAAAATATGAGTAATCATTCATGACTTATTTACATGAAAACAAAATTACATATCCTTTATATCTAATCCATACACCAACGACCAAAAACACCTACAAACACTTTCATTCTTCAATTTTCTTCATCTAATTGAACTCTCTCAAGTTCTATCTTCAAGTTCTAAGTGTTCTTCATAAATTCCAAAAGTTCTAGTTTCATAAAATCAAGAATACTTTCAAGTTTGCTAGCTCACTTCCAATCTTGTAAGGTGATCATCCAACCTCAAGAAATCTTTGTTTCTTACAGTAGGTTATCATTCTAATACAAGGTAATAATCATATTCAAACGTTGGTTCAATTTCTATAACTATAACAATCTTATTTCAAGTGATGATCTTACTTGAACTTGTTTTCGTGTCATGATTTTGCTTCAAGAACTTTGAGCCATCCAAGGATCCATTGAAGCTAGATCCATTTTTCTCTTTTCCAGTAGGTTCATCCAAGGAACTTAAGGTAGTAATGATGTTCATAACATCATTCAATTCATACATATAAAGCTATCTTATTCGAAGGTTTAAACTTGTAATCACTAGAACATAGTTTAGTTAATTCTAAACTTGCTCGCAAACAAAAGTTAATCCTTCTAACATGACTTTTAAAATCAACTAAACACATGTTCTATATCTATATGATATGCTAACTTAATGATTTAAAACCTGGAAACACGAAAAACACCGTAAAACCGGATTTACGCCGTCGTAGTAACACCGCGGGCTGTTTTGGGTTAGTTAATTAAAAACTATGATAAACTTTGATTTAAAAGTTGTTATTCTGAGAAAATGATTTTTATTATGAACATGAAACTATATCCAAAAATTATGGTTAAACTCAAAGTGGAAGTATGTTTTCTAAAATGGTCATCTAGACGTCGTTCTTTCGACTGAAATGACTACCTTTACAAAAACGACTTGTAACTTATTTTTCCGACTAGAAACCTATACTTTTTTTGTTTATATTCATAAAATAGAGTTCAATATGAAACCATAGCAATTTGATTCACTCAAAACGGATTTAAAATGAAGAAGTTATGGGTAAAACAAGATTGGATAATTTTTCTCATTTTAGCTACGTGAAAATTGGTAACAAATCTATTCCAACCATAACTTAATCAACTTGTATTATATATTATGTAATCTTGAGATACCATAGACACGTATACAATGTTTCGACCTATCATGTCGACACATCTATATATATTTCGGAACAACCATAGACACTCTATATGTGAATGTTGAAGTTAGCTATACAGGGTTGAGGTTGATTCCAAAATATATATAGTTTGAGTTGTGATCAATACTGAGATACGTATACACTGGGTCGTGGATTGATTCAAGATAATATTTATCGATTTATTTCTGTACATCTAACTGTGGACAACTAGTTGTAGGTTACTAACGAGGACAGCTGACTTAATAAACTTAAAACATCAAAATATATTAAAAGTGTTGTAAATATATTTTGAACATACTTTGATATATATGTATATATTGTTATAGGTTCGTGAATCAACCAGTGGCCAAGTCTTACTTCCCGACGAAGTAAAAATCTGTGAAAGTGAGTTATAGTCCCACTTTTAAAATCTAATATTTTTGGGATGAGAATACATGCAGGTTTTATAAATGATTTACAAAATAGACACAAGTACGTGAAACTACATTCTATGGTTGAATTATCGAAATCGAATATGCCCCTTTTTATTAAGTCTGGTAATCTAAGAATTAGGGAACAGACACCCTAATTGACGCGAATCCTAAAGATAGATCTATTGGGCCTAACAAACCCCATCCAAAGTACCGGATGCTTTAGTACTTCGAAATTTATATCATATCCGAAGGGTGTCCCGGAATGATGGGGATATTCTTATATATGCATCTTGTTATTGTCGGTTACCAGGTGTTCACCATATGAATGATTTTTATCTCTATGTATGGGATGTGTATTGAAATATGAAATCTTGTGGTCTATTGTTACGATTTGATATATATAGGTTAAACCTATAACTCACCAACATTTTTGTTGACGTTTTAAGCATGTTTATTCTCAGGTGATTATTAAGAGCTTCCGCTGTCGCATACTTAAATAAGGACAAGATTTGGAGTCCATGTTTGTATGATATTGTGTAAAAACTGCATTCAAGAAACTGATTTCGATGTAGCATATTTGTATTGTAAACCATTATGTAATGGTCGTGTGTAAACAGGATATTTAAGATTATCATTATTTGATAATCTACGTAAAGCTTTTTAAACCTTTATTTATGAAATAAAGGTTATGGTTTGTTTTAAAAATGAATGCAGTCTTTGAAAAACGTCTCATATAGAGGTCAAAACCTCGCAACGAAATCAATTAATATGGAACGTTTTTAATCAATAAGAACGGGACATTTCAGCGTGAGGGTACGAAATAGTATTATTTTTAATACAAAATACTACAAAATATGACACAAGTTTTATTAATTTACGGATGGGATATACCTAAACCTTGCTACAACACTATAGGCAGTGTACCTAATCGTAGAGTAGTGTAGTTTTTAGTAAGTCCGGTTCATTCCACAGGGAGCTGGTGATACTTACTATATTTTTAACTATATTTATACAAAATATATATAATTATATAAGTAGTAATATTATTATAAAAGGGGGGTTTTACCGTTTAATGACCGGTTTGTCGATTCTATATTTTAAGCGTAAAGATAAATGACGATAATTAAAGTGCGTAAAATAATGACAATAAATAAAATGACAGTAAATAAAATTGCGAGTAATAAAATGACAGTAAATAAAGATACGATGAGAAATATAATAAAAGAATTATGCTTATTTAAACTTCCGTAATCATGATGTTTGACGTGTTGATTTTAATTTATTACCATGGGTTAATTGTCCTTTGTCCTGGTTTATTTGATACGTCTATCTGGTTTTTGTCCATAATAGTCCATCGGTCATAAAAATAAAGTGCGAGTATCCTCGTCAAATTACCCTTATACCCGAAGTCAAATATTCCAACTGATTAAGGATTTTGACGCAGTTATCACTTCTGTCAACAATTACACCAGTTATCACTGTATGTAATCCACCCCTATTTTAATTAGTTTATGAATATTAATTCATCCACTTGATCAGAATGAATAATCAATTACCCAACCCAATTGATTAATTAAATGATTATAACAGATTCCATATGAACATCACTAAATAGGACAACCATAATCATTATTAATTATTAGGTTAATTAATTTGAAGATAGGTTCGACAGACTCCAATGAGTTGTCACTCAATTAGACAATACCCCCCATCTATTAATAGTCAATAGTTCAATTTCCACAAGTGTCGGTCTTTTGCCCAAACCTTAATTATGGTCCAAAGTTCAATAACCCCTTCTTAATATTTTAGCCCAACATCACGATTACTTCGGCTCAAATAAGCATAATAATAACTTAGTTACGATACATTAATTTAAAAAGGAAGAACATAACTTACAATGATTATTTATAGCGTAGCGTTACACGGACAGAGTTTCGACTTACACACTCAAAACGATCTCTATCATAAATCTTATTATTATCATAATTTAAACTTAAAATTAAGATTATTGTTATATCTTATTACATTAACATTATGATAGAGATATAGAATATAGATATTGATAATTGATATTGATATTTGATCGGATAAAAAAAAGGATAGAAAAGTTGATCGAAAAAAGGTCTCCCTAATTTTGATCGTAAATCATCCTTTTATAGCGAAATTAGAAATTGATTTTTCATTTACGACCCCTGAACTATGCTCAATTAACAACTTTTTATTATTTAATATTATTCTTATTATGAATTATTTAAATATTATATTTTATTCTTGTGCATAGTTGACTCGTAATTTTTACACCGTTGCGTCGAGCGCTGAAAGTTGGTTCATGTCCCGGTTTCGGATTTTCGAACGTCCTTGCGTACTATTTAATATCTTGTACTTTGCGTTTTGTAACTTGTACTCTTGTCATTTTTAGACGTTCTTCATCAATAATTTGAACCTTTTTTATTGTATCTTGTACTTTTGAGCTTTTTGGACCTTTGTGTCTTCAATTCGTCGTTTTCGCCTTTTGTCTTCGCACTTATTTAAAATAAACGAATATTACTTGAAATTGGAACAATTGCAACTAAAATCTTGTCTTTCTTGGGGGATTTTGCTATGAAATATATGTTCCTTTTTAGCCTTATCAATATCCCCACACTTGAGCGTTGCTTGTCCTCAAGCAATACAGTCTTGAAATAATATAATACATCACACGAATCACTTCTTTATTCTTCACACTTTGTACATCAGTGATTTTGATAGAGCGGTATAAACAATGATATTAACAATAGAACCATGGTTAAAGGTGGGTGTGTCATCCACAGTTGCCTCGGGTTTAGGTCAACGACACTTGCAATCAAATAGCCGATTTACTTTCGGTTTCCAAAGCAAAGTGCACATTTGAAAGGCGGTTTACAGTCCTACATGACTATAAAAATTTAGATCCTTTAGGAAATAGGATCTTTATGAAAACATTTGATCTTTTGAAAATTCAATCTAGCTTTTACCCTAGATAAGTTTTCTGATTTGATCCACCATTGGTGTTGCAAAATATATTTGTGGATCAATATTTTGGCTAAAAACATTTAGGTTCGTGTAATCCACTGCTATCCCGGTATCGGAAAGCACACATCCAGTTTACTTGTTCCGTATATTACCTTTCGGCAAACTACCGTCCGGTTGTAAAGGAAAGCGATGAACAAGAAATTGTTAAGGCAATGTCCCGTGACATGCAGATGATTATGGTCTTTTAACGTGTCGGATGCTAGAACTATCCTTGGTAGGAGCGATAGTAAAGATCATCCTATAATTTTTCGGTCTGGCACAAGGTCCTGTCTCCGACCATGCTATGCAACCACCGTTCTTACGGTTGACACCCGATTTGGTTCAGGTGACCTAATGAATTCCAGGTGAATTTCTTAGGATTTTACGTTCAATGGTAATGAACGCATTAAAAATGGTTTTTCAGAAAACAAATCGGTTTGTAATTTTGATCAAAATATTTTCTCGTTCATGCTCGAGTTTAGATATCATCGAATTCCATGAGTTTGAATTCTCAATCTTTATGGTCAATCTCTAGGATTGAGTATTATCAGTCTTAAAAGCTGATTTTTAATCTTTAAGGAGATTATCCTTTCTGGGGATCTGATTCATTAGTCTTATCAAGCTAATTTGCACGGTGCCTCCCCATTGTACGAGATAAATCCTTCTCATGGTTAGGATAAATCTGACCACTTGGCGACCCTGTTTGATGCTGAGGTCCGTGGATTTCCTGCTGATTTTAGAGATGACTTTTCTAGATTTTTCGTCAACCTACAGCTGGTCTGGACGACAACTTCATGACCTAAATCAAGAAGCGCGTGTCTTTTTCGCAAGACTTTACTTCCTTTTAATGATGGAATTGATTCATCGTGTAGATCCATCTTTCTTTCAAACGTATTACAATAAAGTGGGTAAAATAGTTAATTTAGTCCAAAATAAAAGTACCTGCAATAACTTTACAGAAACATGTGATAGATAGTTTTTAATTGAATAACTAGGTACATTCTCCACACACTTAGTTTCTTTCTTTGCCTTTTTATTCTCCTTTATTCCATTTTAAATGAATTCAAGCGTTTTTGGGATGTTTCTCAATTTATGTCCTCGAGGTAACGATAATTTCGGCTCAATGACCTAGTTTTAATCGTTCATAAATATGTATAAACATGATTTTGAATTCATTTTGTTGAAAATTTTGAAAAATTTACTAGAAGTGGGTAGTCAGTATATAAGACTAGGGCTGTTCCTTGTTATCGGAGAGCACTAGATTCTAATACAACTACTGCGTTACTAGTATTTTAGTTGAAATTTTTTTAAATTTTCACAAAATTTGGCAATTAAACTAAGTATAAACCCGAGAGAATTTATAACCCTTCCCCACACTTGAGATCATGCAATGCCCTCATTTGCATGAAATCAGACTCTAATTATAAATTCATGAGGGTGATTAGTGTAGAAAAGTGATTAAAAATACCCAGTTTGTAATTTCAAAGCTCGTAGAATGATAGATGGCGCCTTATCATTCATTCCTCATTTATTATATCACATTTGTTATTTTGCGTCTTGTCGTCAAAATTAGTACCTTTTGCTGAACTTTAATGACAGTCTTTGAAAGTGCGTTGTTTTACCCTGTTTTGTACATAAGATAAAATACAAACATATATATATTTTTGAAGTTTGGTTTATAACCCCACGTTCAAAAATTTATAAAATATTTTTGGCATACTTTAGATCAATAAAATTAAAAATAATGATAACAAAATTTGTCGTCCCGCCCTCGGGTAAAGCAATTTCGGCTCAACGGCCTAGTCTTTAACTCACGACGAATTTTAGAAATCATTTTTTAAACTTAATGAATTAAAGTAAATTTTGTTTTTAAAAACTTAAATTAAAATGCATATTAATTTCATAAAAAAACCTACAAAACAAAAATTCAGAATGGAGGGAGAAAACTAGTTCTTTAGTGTCTGCTAGCGGAAAAGACCAATCGGATTCCATTCTCGGAACTACACGAGAACAGAATAACTAATTCTAGATAACATCGTCTTCTTTTTAGAACATTTGAATCTCCCCACACTTAGGTAGCTGTGGTGTTGAAATTGTGATTAACTTCATCGTCAATTTCTCTTGGTCCATAATCAACTTGCATATCCGTGACTTTTTCTTTAAGCCATTGGTCGGATTCCTGTGTAATATCCATAATTTCAACTAGCTTCGCCTTTTCTTTAGGCGATAGATTGGATACTAATCGGTTACATAACTTAAAGTTCCCCTTGCTTCTAGCATCGCGAATTCGTTTAATAAGTTTCTTCATTGAACTGTTAATAACGGGGTCATTTAATTTCGTATCAACAATGGGGTTCTTTGTTATCATGTCATCATTAGGTGTTACTTCATTTTCCCCACACTTAGGCGTTTTATTATTATTAAGCACTACCGTTGGAGTTGGTAAAACAACATGGTTCTTACCAATCGTTTTTTCTGGTTCAACGGTCTTGGTTGGTGGAGATTTAGACTTTCGAATCATAAAGGTGATAGATTTGTCACCACTTTTAAGTGTCATTCTTCCATTTCCTACATCAAATAACGCCCCGGTGGACGCTAAGAATGGTCGACCTAAAATTAGAGGAATGTTTGGGTCCTCTTCTATGTCAATGACAATGAATTCGACTAGAAAGGTTAAATTACCTACTTGAATGGGTAGGTTGTCAGCAATTCCAACTGGGTGCTTAATAGTTTGATCAAAGAGTCGAACACTCATATCCGTTGGACTTAACTTACCTACACCTAATCTCTTATATAAGGAAAGAGGCATAACACTCACACTCGCACCTAAATCTGCTAGTGCATCATACATGACACAATCACTAAGTAGACAAGGAACAATAAATTCACCCGGATCACCTACCCTAGGTGGAGGTTTTGGTGGAACTGTATTCACCGGGTTTACTTCTACGGCTTTTGTTTCTTGTACTTTCTTATTCTTTTTCTTCTTCTTCTTTCCAGAGGTATCACAATCTTTATTACCTATCACTTGCTCATACTCAACTCCTTTTCTTGGAAACGGGATGGGTGGTCTGTATGGTGCCACCACTGGCTTTACATACTCGGGTGGTGGTGGTGGTGTAACTTCTTCATTGTTACTTACATCTAAAACTTTCCCATCTTCTGGTATTGGTTTTTCAGAATTTGTTGATATCATGTTAACATTTTCATTCCGAGGATTTACTTCATTATTACTCGGTAGCTTTCCTTGTTCCCTTTCACTCATCAATCTAACAAGAGTACCTACTTGTTTTTCTAGATTCAAAATGGAAGCTTGTTGAGTTCTAAATGACTGATCAAACCTCTCATTCGTTTGGGTTTGAGTTTCAATAAATTGTGTTTGAGATTCAACTAGCTTAAATACCACTTCTTCCAGATTTGACTTCTTCTCGTCGGTTTGTTGTGGTGGTTTATACAAGCCAGGTCTTTGTTGATTGAAAGTGTTGTTTTGAGTCGGTTGGTTATTCGGACCTTGTTGGTTATACCAGTTATTTTCGGGTCCTTTTGGATTGTAAAGAATGTTTTGATTTCGATTTAAGTTTAGCCTTGGCGGTTGATAATTATTTTGATAATTATTTCCCGGCCTTTGGTTCATATAGGAAACATTCTCTCGTTGTTCCATCGTTGGTTCAATGTGACAATCTTTCAATAAGTGTGGTCCACCGCATTGCTCACAACTGATTCGTATTGCGTGAATATCTTTATTCATCTTTTCCATTCGTCTTTCGAAAGCATCTATTTTTGCGGAAACGGAATCAAAGTCATGGCTAGAATCAGCTCTAGCCGCTTTAGATGATCGAAAGATATCTTTTTCTTGGTGCCACTCATGAGAGTGGGAGGCTGTATTATCAATAATTTTGTAAGCTTCAGTTGCGGTTTTCTTCATGATGGAACCACCAGCTGTTATGTCGATGTCTTTTCGTGTAGCAACGTTGACACCTTGGTAGAATATTTGTACTATTTGGTAAGTGTCTAAACCGTGTTGAGGACATCCTCTCAACATCCTTCCGAATCTTGTCCACGCCTCATATAATGTTTCATTTGGCTTTTGCGCGAACGTAACAATTTCTCCTTGAAGTCTCACGGCTTTAGATGCCGGAAAGAATTGTTTAAGAAAATTTTCAACTAAAACATCCCATGTATCAATCGCCCCTTCAGGTAACGATTCTAACCAATCTTTGGCTTCTCCCTTTAAAGTCCAGGGAAATAACATGAGATAAATTTGCTCATCTTCCACTTCTCTGATTTTAAATAGAGTACAGATCCTATTAAAGGTTCGAAGATGTTCGTTTGGATCTTCTTTTGCCGTACCACCGAATTGGCATTGATTAGTTACCATGTGTAGGATTTGTCCTTTGATTTCATAATCTGGAGCATTAACTTCTGGCTTAATAATGGCGTGACCTTGGCCCGTGCGTGTAGCTCTCATTCGGTCTTCCATACTTAGAGGTTCCGTTACTTCCATAATTGAATTTTTTGAATTCGAATCACTAGAAGATTCTGATTTAACGGTTTGTAGCTCAGGAGGAATGACTAGTGGTTCAGGATCTTGGAATTGTCCTTGAATATCCTCCGGGTTCTTAGTTGTGAAGTCGGGTTCAAAAGATGGATTATCGAAAATTTGAATTGGAGTACTTGGTCGACTAGATGACGATTCTAAAGAAAAATCAACGGCAACAATATTTGCTAGATGTCTTGATCGAGTTACAGGTGGTGAACGTATGACCGGCGGCGAACGTCTTGCTCGGTGCATTCACTGAATATCCTATTAGTTTTTAAAAAGGAAAGAAAAATTATAATAAGTTATCCAATTAATAGACTTTTCTGATTTTGCCCACGTTTCGAATAGCCAAAAGATGCAGCAGAGGGGCAGGATTCGTTTGGTCTCAATATAATTGAGTACTGTTTGGCTCCAATAACCCGGTCCACGTACAAATCCAACTATTACTACGAACCAGAAAATTTTGATGTCTATCAATTTAACCACTTAAAATAAATTTTCGTAATTTTAAGAAATTTAGAGAAGAAGTAGAAAAAATTCTAAGTCCTAAAAACTAGAATGGCGAGAAATAAGAGAGAAAAAGATTGCGCGTCGAAAAGGGTCGAAAAATAAAAAGGTCGAAAAATAGGCGTCGAAAAATAAAAATAAGAAAGTAGTGCGAAATACGGCGTCGTAAAATTCTAAAGCACCTAAAACTTAGTCTAAGGAATAAGCACTTAAGGGATTTTACGGCAAAGCCTAAAAATTCTAGAAGTAAAAATAACTATGGCAAAACTAAACTTAATACTAAAAGTTGCGAATATAGTCTAAAAATCTAAAGGTAATAAAACTAAAAAAAAAAATTTTTTATAGACAAAATCTTAAAAATATATTTTTTTTTTATAATTTTTTTTTTTTTACGTTTTTTTTTTTTTTTACGTTTTTTTTTTTTTTTTACGTTT
Source organism: Rutidosis leptorrhynchoides (assembly GCF_046630445.1). NCBI lineage: Eukaryota > Viridiplantae > Streptophyta > Magnoliopsida > Asterales > Asteraceae > Rutidosis > Rutidosis leptorrhynchoides. The sequence continues at coordinate 249,675,312 of NC_092343.1, forward strand.
TTGTTTTTTTTTTTTTTTTACGCTTTTTTTTTTTTTTTTTTTTTTTTGCAAATATAAATTAAAAATATAGCGTTTTAGTGCTCCCCGGCAGCGGCGCCAAAAACTTGATGATGTAGCGTGAGGGTACGAAATAGTATTATTTTTAATACAAAATACTACAAAATATGACACAAGTTTTATTAATTTACGGATGGAATATACCTAAACCTTGCTACAACACTATAGGCAGTGTACCTAATCGTAGAGTAGTGTAGTTTTTAGTAAGTCCGGTTCGTTCCACAGGGAGCTGGTGATACTTACTATATTTTTAACTATATTTATACAAAATATATATAATTATATAAGTAGTAATATTATTATAAAAGGGGGGTTTTACCGTTTAATGACCGGTTTGTCGATTCTATATTTTAAGCGTAAAGATAAATGACGATAATTAAAGTGCGTAAAATAATGACAATAAATAAAATGACAGTAAATAAAATTGCGAGTAATAAAATGACAGTAAATAAAGATACGATGAGAAATATAATAAAAGAATTATGCTTATTTAAACTTCCGTAATCATGATGTTTGACGTGTTGATTTTAATTTATTACCATGGGTTAATTGTCCTTTGTCCTGGTTTATTTGATACGTCTATCTGGTTTTTGTCCATAATAGTCCATCGGTCATAAAAATAAAGTGCGAGTATCCTCGTCAAATTACCCTTATACCCGAAGTCAAATATTCCAACTGATTAAGGATTTTGACGCAGTTATCACTTCTGTCAACAATTACACCAGTTATCACTGTATGTAATCCACCCCTGTTTTAATTAGTTTATGAATATTAATTCATCCACTTGATCAGAATGAATAATCAATTACCCAACCCAATTGATTAATTAAATGATTATAACAGATTCCATATGAACATCACTAAATAGGACAACCATAATCATTATTAATTATTAGGTTAATTAATTTGAAGATAGGTTCGACAGACTCCAATGAGTTGTCACTCAATTAGACAATACCCCCCATCTATTAATAGTCAATAGTTCAATTTCCAAAAGTGTCGGTCTTTTGCCCAAACCTTAATTATGGTCCAAAGTTCAATAACCCCTTCTTAATATTTTAGCCCAACATCACGATTACTTCGGCTCAAATAAGCATAATAATAACTTAGTTACGATACATTAATTTAAAAAGGAAGAACATAACTTACAATGATTATTTATAGCGTAGCGTTACACGGACAGAGTTTCGACTTACACACTCAAAACGATCTCTATCATAAATCTTATTATTATCATAATTTAAACTTAAAATTAAGATTATTGTTATATCTTATTACATTAACATTATGATAGAGATATAGAATATAGATATTGATAATTGATATTGATATTTGATCGGATAAAAAAAGGATAGAAAAGTTGATCGAAAAAAGGTCTCCCTAATTTTGATCGTAAATCATCCTTTTATAGCGAAATTAGAAATTGATTTTTCATTTACGACCCCTGAACTATGCTCAATTAACAACGGTCATAAAATTATCAAAATAATTATTTGCTACTAAATATATGTTCAACGGTCATAAAATTATTTGCTACGATGGAACCCGGGTTTACACTTAGTTTATTTGCCAAATTTTGTGAAAATTTGAAAAATTTTCAATTAAATGAACTCAAAATCATGTTTATACATATTTATGAACGATGAAAACTAGGTGATAATACCGAAATTATCGTTACAAGATACGGACATAAATTGAGAAACACCCTAAAACGCTTGAATTCATTTAAAATGGAATAAAGGAGAATAAAAAGGCAAAGAAAGAAACTAAGTGTGGGGAGAATGTACCAAGTTATTCAATTAAAAACTATATATCACATATTTTTGTACAAGATTATTGCAGGTACTTTTGCTTTGGACGATACTAATCAGTTTTACCCGGTTTACTGTAATACATTTGAAAGAAAGATGGATCTACACGATGAATCAATTCCATCATTAAAAGGAAGTAAAGTCTTCCGAAAAAGACACGCGCTTCTTGATTTAGGTCATGAAGTTGTCGTCCAGACCAGCTGTAGGTTGACGAAAAATCTAGAAAAGTCATCTCTAAAATCAGCAGGAAATCCAAGGACCTCAGCATCAAACAGGGTCGCCAAGTGGTCAGATTTATCCTAACCATGAGAAGGATTTATCTCGTACAATGGGGAGGCACCGTGCAAATTAGCTTGATAAGACTAATGAATCAGATCCCCAGAAAAGGATAATCTCCTTAAAGATTAAAAATCAGCTTTTAAGACTGATAATACTCAATCCTAGAGATTGACCTTAAAGATTGAGAATTCAAACTCATGGAATTCAATGATATCTAAACTCGAGCTTGAACGAGAAAATATTTTGATCAAAATTGCAAACCGATTTGTTTTCTGAAAATCCATTTTCAATGCGTTCATTACAATTGAACGTAAAATCCTAGGAATTCACCTGGAATTCATTAGGTCACCTGAACTAAATCGGGTGTCAACCGTAAGAACGGTGGTTGCATAGCATGGTCGGAGACAGGACCTTATGCCAGACCGAAAAATCATAGGATGATCTTTACTATCGCTCCTACCAAGGATAGTTCTAGCATCCGACACGTTAAAAGACCATAATCATCTGCATGTCACGGGACATTGCCTTAACAGTTTCTTGTTCATCGCTTTCCTTTACAACCGGACGGTAGTTTGCCGAAAGGTAATATACGGAACAAGTAAACTGGATGTGTGCTTTCCGATACCGGGATAGCAGTGGATTACACGAACCTAAATGTTTTTAGCCAAAATATTGATCCACAAATATATTTTGCAACACCAATGGTGGATCAAATCAGAAAACTTATCTAGGGTAAAAGCTAGATTGAATTTTCAAAAGATCAAATGTTTTCATAAAGATCCTATTTCCTAAAGGATCTAAATTTTTATAGTCATGTGGGACTGTAAACCGGCTTTCAAATGTGCACTTTGCTTTGGAAACCGAAAGTAAATCGGCTATTTGATTGCAAGTGTCGTTGACCTAAACCCAAGGCAACTGTGGATGACACACCCACCTTTAACCATCATTACTGTCATTGTTTATACCGCTATATCAAAATCACTGATGTACAAAATGTGATGAATAAAAAAGTGATTCATGTATGTTTTTATTTCAAGTTCTGTATTGCTTGAGGACAAGCAACGCTCAAGTGTGGGGATATTTGATAGTGTTCCAAATGAACATATATTTAGTAGCAATATCGTTCCAATATGTAAAGTTTTTAAATGTAATTTCCTTATTTTTAGTTGTAATAGTTAAATAAATAAGTGCGAAGACGAAAGACGCAAATCGCTCGAAAATGAAGATTTAAAGACAAAAACGAAGATTTGAAAGACCAAAACGTCCAAAAAGCTCAAATGTACAAGATACAATTCAAAAGGTTCAATTTATTGATGAAGAACGTCTAAAAATGACAAGAGTACAAGTTACAAAACGCAAAGTACAAGATATAAAATTGTACGAAAGGACGTTCGAAAATCCGGAACCGGGGCATGAACCAACTTTCAGCGCTCGACGCAACGGTGTAAAAATTACGAGTCAACTATGCACAAGAATAAAATATAATATTTAAATAATTCATAATAAGAATAATATTAAATAATAAAAAGTTGTTAATTGAGCATAGTTCAGGGGTCGTAAATGAAAATTCAATTTCTAATTTTGCCTATAAAAGGCTATGTAACGATCGAATGAAGGAAGAACTTTTTCGATCCTTTTTTTTATATATCGATCAAATATCTATATCAATTATCAATATCTATATTCTATATCTCTATCATAATGTTAACTTAATAAGATATAACAATAATCTTAATTTTAATTTTAAATTATGATAATAATAAGATTTATGATAGAGATCGTTTGAGTGTGTAAGTCGAAATTCTGTCCGTGTAACGCTACGCTATTTTTAATCATTGTAAGTTATGTTCAACCTTTTTACATTAATGTCTCGTAGCTAAGTCGTTATTATGCTTATTTAAAATGAAGTACTCGTGATGTTGGGCTAAAATATTAAGAAGGGGTTATTGAACTTTGGACCATAATTAAGGTTTGGGCAAAAGACCGACACTTGTGGAAATTGAACTATTGACTATTAATAGATGGGGGTATTGTCTAATTGAGTGACAACTCATTGGAGTCTGTCGAACCTATCTTCAAATTAATTAACCTAATAATTAATAATGATTATGGTTGTCCTATTTAGTGACGTTCATATGGAATCTGTTATAATCATTTAATTAATCAATTGGGTTGGGTAATTGATTATTCATTCTGATCAAGTGGATGAATTAATATTCATAAACTAATTAAAACAGGGGTGGATTACATACATTGATAACTGGTGTAATTGTTGACAGAAGTGATAACTGCGTCACAGTTTAAATCCTTAATCAGTTGGAATATTTGACTTCGGGTATAAGGGTAATTTGACGAGGATACTCGCACTTTATATTTATGACCGATGGACTATTATGGACAAAAACCAGATAGACGTATCAAATAAACCAGGACAAAGGACAATTAACCCATGGTAATAAATTAAAATCAACACGTCAAACATCATGATTACGGAAGTTTAAATAAGCATAATTCTTTTATTATATTTCTCATCGTATCTTTATTTACTGTCATTTTATTACTCGCAATTTTATTTACTGTCATTTTATTTATTGTCATTATTTTACGCACTTTAATTATCGTCATTTATCTTTGCACTTAAAATATAGAATCAACAAACCGGTCATTAAACGGTAAAACCCCCCCTTTTATAATAATATTACTACTTATATAATTATATATATTTTGTATAAATATAGTTGTTAAAAATATAGTAAGTATCACCAGCTCCCTGTGGAACGAACCGGACTTACTAAAAACTACACTACTCTACGATTAGGTACACTGCCTATAGTGTTGTAGCAAGGTTTAGGTATATCCCATCCGTAAATTAATAAAACTTGTGTCATATTTTGTAGTATTTTGTATTAAAAATAATACTATTTCGTACCCTCACGCTACATCATCACACATAATATTCATATGTTAAAAATATATAGTTTCCAACAAAAATGTTAAGCAATCATTTTTAAAGAAAACACGGTCGAAGTCCAGACTCACTAATGCATCCTAACAAACTCGATAAGACACATTAATGCAAATTTTCTGGTTCTCTAAGACCAACGCTCGGATACCAACTGAAATGTCCCGTTCTTATTGATTAAAAACGTTCCATATTAATTGATTTCGTTGCGAGGTTTTGACCTCTATATGAGACGTTTTTCAAAGACTGCATTCATTTTTAAAACAAACCATAACCTAATAAAGGTTTAAAAAGCTTTACGTAGATTATCAAATAATGATAATCTAAAATATCCTGTTTACACACGACCATTACATAATGGTTTACAATACAAATATGTTACATCGAAATCAGTTTCTTGAATGCAGTTTTACACAATATCATACAAACATGGACTCCAAATCTTGTCCTTATTTTAGTATGCAACAGCGGAAGCTCTTAGTATTCACCTGAGAATAAACATGCTTTAAACGTCAACAAAAATGTTGGTGAGTTATAGGTTTAACCTATATATATCAAATCGTAACAATAGACCACAAGATTTCATATTTCAATACACATCCCATACATAGAGATAAAAATCATTCATATGGTGAACACCTGGTAACTGACATTAACAAGATGCATATATATAAGAATATCCCCATCATTCCGGGACACCCTTCGAATATGATATAAATTTCGAACTACTAAAGCATCCGGTACTTTGGATGGGGTTTGTTAGGCCCAATAGATCTATCTTTAGGATTCGCGTCAATTAGAGTGTCTGTTCCCTAATTCTTAGATTACCAGACTTAATAAAAAGGGGCATATTCAATTTCGATAATTCAACCATAGAATGTAGTTTCACGTACTTGTGTCTATTTTGTAAATCATTTATAAAACCTGCATGTATTCTCATCTCAAAAATATTAGATTTTAAAAGTGGGACTATAACTCACTTTCACAGATTTTTACTTCGTCGGGAAGTAAGACTTGGCCACTGGTTGATTCACGAACCTATAACAATATATACATATATATCAAAGTATGTTTAAAATATATTTACAACACTTTTAATATATTTTGATGTTTTAAGTTTATTAAGTCAGCTGTCCTCGTTAGTAACCTACAACTAGTTGTCCACAGTTAGATGTACAGAAATAAATCGATAAATATTATCTTGAATCAATCCACGACCCAGTGTATACGTATCTCAGTATTGACCACAACTCAAACTATATATATTTTGGAATCAACCTCAACCCTGTATAGCTAACTCCAACATTCACATATAGAGTGTCTATGGTTGTTCCGAAATATATATAGATGTGTCGACATGATAGGTCGAAACATTGTATACGTGTCTATGGTATCTCAAGATTACATAATATACAATACAAGTTGATTAAGTTATGGTTGGAATAGATTTGTTACCAATTTTCACGTAGCTAAAATGAGAAAAATTATCCAATCTTGTTTTACCCATAACTTCTTCATTTTAAATCCGTTTTGAGTGAATCAAATTGCTATGGTTTCATATTGAACTCTATTTTATGAATATAAACAGAAAAGTATAGGTTTATAGTCGGAAAAATAAGTTACAAGTCATTTTTGTAAAGGTAGTCATTTCAGTCGAAAGAACGACGTCTAGATGACCATTTTAGAAAACATACTTCCACTTTGAGTTTAACCATAATTTTTGGATATAGTTTCATGTTCATAATAAAAATCATTTTCTCAGAATAACAACTTTTAAATCAAAGTTTATCATAGTTTTCAATTAACTAACCCAAAACAGCCCGCGGTGTTACTACGACGGCGTAAATTCGGTTTTACGGTGTTTTTCGTGTTTCCAGGTTTTAAATCATTAAGTTAGCATATCATATAGATATAGAACATGTGTGTAGTTAATTTTAAAAGTCAAGTTAGAAGGATTAACTTTTGTTTGCGAACAAGTTTAGAATTAACTAAACTATGTTCTAGTGATTACGAGTTTAAACCTTCGAATAAGATAGTTTTATATATATGAATCGAATGATGTTATGAACATCATTACTACCTCAAGTTTAGTAGGTAAACCTACTGGAAGTGACAAGAAATGATCTAGCTTCAAAGGATCTTGGATGGCTTGAAAGTTCTTGAAGTAGGATCATGACACAAAAACAAGTTCAAGTAAGATTTTTACTCGAATTAGGATAGTTTATAGTTATAGAAATTGAATCAAAGTTTGAATATGAATATTACCTTGAATAAGAAAGATAACCTACTGTATATAACAAAGGTTTCTTGATCTTAGATGATTACTTGGAATGGATTAGAAAGCTTGGAAGTAAATTAGTAAACTTGAAGGGATTTTTGAAGTGTTCTTGAAGTGTTCTTCCTATGATGATTATAGCTTGATTCTTGAAGTGATTTTTGATGAAGATGATGATTAACTACTGGAAAAATACGTTCATAATAGTGTGTGTGTGTGTTGAGAGAGAATTAGAAAGAGAATTAGAAGTGAAATGGAGTGAATGATGAGTGGTAATTGGTGAGTGGTGAGTGGGGTTAAAAGGAGTTCTAGTTAGTTGACTAGCTCATGGTAGAAGTTAAAATTGATTAGTCATACATGACATAATCAAGAGTGGAATCCCATGCTAGTTCCTATTGGTATATACTCATAGTAAGTACGTTTTGAAGCTGTGTATAATACGGGTAAGAATACGACTAGAATTCTTGATGAAAGAAAAGAATGGAAAAGTAACTGTAACCATTTTCGTTAAGTATGAGTGTTTTGATATATGTCTTGAAGTCTTCCAAAAGTATTTTAATACATCTAAATACACTACATGTATATACATTTTAACTGAGTCGTTAAGTCATCGTTAGTCGTTACATGTAAGTGTTGTTTTGAAACCTTTAAGTTAACGATCTCAATTAATGTTGTTAACCCATTGTTTATTATATCTAATGAGATGTTAAATTATTATATTATCTTGATATTATGATATATTAATATATCTTAATATGATATATATACATTTAAATGTCGTTACAACGATAATCGTTACATATATGTCTCGTTTCGAAATCCTTAAGTTAGTAGTCTTGTTTATATGTATATAACTCATTGTTAATATACTTATGGAGATACTTACTTATCATAATCTCATGTTAACCATATGTATATCCATATATATATCGTCATGTCGTTTTTACAAGTTTTAACGTTCGTGAATCGCCGGTCAACTTGGGTGGTCAATTGTCTATATGAAACATATTTCAATTAATCAAGTCTTAACAAGTTTGATTGCTTAACATGTTGGAAACATTTAATCATGTAAATATCAATCTCAATTAATATATATAAACATGGAAAAGTTCGGGTCACTACACTATTAAATGTTATATATATGTTACTATATATATGTCATAATTAAAAATATGTAATATTAAGTTTGATTACTGGTTAAAAATATAATTAAATATAATAGTTACTTCCAATATTTTTATTAATATTAATATCAATATTAGTATTATTAATCTTATTATTGTTATTATTGTTATAATTAAAAATTCTAATAATTGTAATGTATGATTATCAAACAAAAGCTAAGAATATAAGTATTATTATAAGAATGATTTAAAGTTATAATCTAATTATGATTTAAATTAAAATTATCATTTAGTATTATTATTTTCATTCTTATTATTATTAGTATAACTTTTGATAAAATTATTATTAATACTATTATTATTAGTAATTCTATTATTATCAAAATTAATAATATTAATGGATTTAATTAATAAATTCATATCTGTAATTTATTTAATATAATATAAATGCAGATATCCTTCGTATATTTATGTAAATACAGATACAATCATATATGAGTATAGATATATGCATGTGATATAAATACATATATATATATATATATATATATATATATATATATATATATATATATATATATAATGATATATATACACAGATGCTGTATATTAACCTGTTTTATTACACCTTCAAGAACCAAAATCAGTTTCCTTTCACTATCAAACTGTTTTTGAATTTGTTTTACGCCTGCAAACTAGTACGAATCAGATTCATATCAATATCTGCTTTTGATTTTATATTGTTTATTTCTGTCCTTCCTGTCCACCATTTTGTACCCGATGAACCCAATTTCTCAATACCAACAAACTGATCAAATCAATTTTTACTAACTCAATTATATAATACTAGTACCACTAAAGGAGAGGAGTAAAAACAGAAAATAAATAAGAACGCATTTTTTTTTCTTTCACTGCCATTCATTCTTGCTCGTGAACATCTCTCGTCCAAAACCAAACCACTATCGTCATCACCACCACAACTAACCACCACCTCTAACACATGAACACGCAACCACCACCTTCAATTTTTTTTGTTTCTTTCCATTGATCAAACACAAGAACTCATACAACCATTAACACACCATCATTTCACTACTGTTGCTACAACTGCGTTTGCTTCTGTTTTGTTGTTTTTAATCAAGTACCACCTTCGTAAATCACCTTTATTAATTGATTCCTTTTATTGCTGCTACTTACATTTCCTGTTTATGAACAAACCCTACTGCTATTTTTTTTTCTTCTTTCGAAACCACCATTATAACCATTTGATATTTTCTGTTTTCAACCGAACCCTCATTGTTGTCTGACCCAATCTGCTATACTATTACTGTCTGCTGTTCGAAACCAAGCTGTAAACACCCTCAAGAAAACTGTAGCTACTGCTGTTAATTAGTTACTTTCTGTATGGATTTATAACAAGGTGGAATGAGTGAATCATGTGCACTTTTCTAAAAGTTGTCAACATGGATACTTAAAATATTAGTTACAGCATTTTCCAATTATGCAAGTGGAATGTAGTGGGAACATGATGGCCGACACTTTTGATTAGCAAATGATTACACCACTTATCTTCTTCATTAGTGGGTTACACATTGACTCATTGATAAATGGTGCAGGTGATAAAAATAGTTAATAAAGAGCATACATGTCACGATCCGGGTAATTTTGTTTCTATCGTGGACCAAGGTAGGATAAGGATGCTGTGTTGATATAATGATAGTTGAACCGAGTTATAACATAAGATATTTAGATGATGGGCGAGTAACATGATAATGATGATGTTACATAACTAGTGGCGAAGAAAAAAGGGTAGGATTTGATAAATCTGTGTTTGATATGAAGATCAAACGAGAAATTTAAAGATGATGATTTCGATAGAATTGTAGGATGATTATAATTAGGATTAGGTGTTGATTAAAGTTATGATACGATTTGAAGATGATGATGAACGAAACCCTAATGTTACCTTCGACTGCTGCTACCAGATACGAGTGCTATATATATATATTTTTTTGTTTTGGATCGATGTATGAGGGGGCCATAATTTGTTATTGGGCCGAATTTGCTTTTGGGCCGAAATCTGTTTTCTGGTGGCCTAGTTGTATGAACTTGAAGAAAGGAAAGGTTTAAATAAATTAGATGTGGGTTTAATCAAATGAAACGAGGCAGCGGGATGGTTGAGTATTGATTCGGGGTTACGAGAGGTCGTGGGTTCGAGTCCGGTCTGGGACATTTCTTTTTAGAAAAGCATTATGAGGTAGTTTTCAATTCTTAAAAAAATATATTATTATTATTATTATTATTATTATTATTATTATTATTATTATTATTATTATTATTATTATTATTATTATTATTATTATTATTATTATTATTATTATTATTATTATTATTATTGTTATTGTTATTGTTATATTTATTATTATTAGTATTAGGTATTATAACCATTATTATTATTATTATTATTATTTATACAAGTATTAAGTATCAATTATTATTATTATTATTATGATTAGAGTTACAATTACTGTTATTATTAAGTATTAAGTATTATTATTATTAATAACATTATTATTATCCTCATTAGTATTGTTATTATTAAAAATTATTATTTTTATAACTATATTATTATTATTATCATTATTACTTTCATATTAACAAATTTATTATAACAAGTAAATACTTTCTATATAAGAGTATATTATGTACAACTACCTCAATACATCTAATTGTATACATATATTAAGATTATTTATATAATAGCTACATATAACAAATTGTTGATTTGTGATATAATATTAAACATATGTATATATAAAACTATATAAACATTAACTATATTAAATATATACAAATTAAATATATAAGATATATAATTTAGGATATAATATATAAATTATTCGATTACGATTATATGTATTAATATACATATGAATGATATAGGTTCATGAATCCGAGGCCAACCCTATACTTGTTCAATGTCGTCCTATGTATTTTTACTACAAAATACAGTATGGTGAGTTTCATTTGATTCCCTTTTTACTCTTTACATTTTTGGGACTGAGAATACATGCGCTTTTATAAATGTTTGATGCAATAGACACAAGTACCTTAACTGCATTCTATGATAGAATTATCTGGGATTGGGGTTGATTATTATGACACGCATTAGTCCCCGGTTTCCGTTAGAGCGTGTGAGCTCCCGAGCCGGGTGGATGGTTTATTATTCATGACATTTTGGCACCGGTTGTCCTATATTTTATAAACATGTGTTCAGCCGTGGGGTGTAAAGACCGGCACAGAGGTTCTATATTTTGAAGGCACATGTATTCAGCCGTGGGGTGAAAGACCGGCACAGATGGTTACTATTATATTTTGAATCCTCACCAGGTGTTCTTCATATGAAAGATATTTTTTTTGTGCAGTTGGAATGGGACTTCTGCACGTTTTATAATATTTAAAATCTTGTGGTCTATTAAAATGATGAAAATGAAATGATTACTAAAAATTGATGAACTCACCAACCTTTTGGTTGACACCTGAAAGCATGTTTATTCTCAGGTTTGAAAGAAATCTTCCGCTGTGCATTAGCTCATTTTAGGGATATTACTTGGAGTCTTACATGACATATTTCAAAAGACGTTGCATTCGAGTCGTTGAAGTTCATTAGAGATTATTATTAAGTAAATGACGGATTAGGTCATTTATAGTTTGGATATTATGAAATGGTATGCATACCTGTCAACTTTCGAAGAAATGAAAGTTGCCTTTTAAAAATGAATGCAATGTTTGTAAAATGTATCATATAGAGGTCAAATACCTCGCGATGAAATCATATGTAATGTTCTCGTCCATATGGATTTGGTCGGGGCACTACAGGATGCACCTACAAAGAATTCACTGCCTGCAAATCTTTGGAATTTGATGGAACCGAAGGACCGATCGGATTGAAATGGTGGACCGAGAAGGTCGAATCGGTTTTTGCCATAAGTAAGTGTACTGAAGAGGACAAAGTGAAGTACGCTATGCATACCTTCACAGGTTCTGCGTTAACATGGTGGAATACCTATCTAGAGCAAGTGGGACAAGATGATGTGTACGCACTACCGTGGTCAGCATTCAAGCACTTGATGAACGAGAAGTACCGTCCCAGAACCGAGGTCAATAAGCTCAAGACAGAACTTAGAGGGTTACGAACCCAAGGATTTGATATTACCACGTACGAAAGACGATTCACAGAATTGTGCCTATTGTGTCCGGGAGCGTTCGAAGATGAGGAAGAGAAGATCGACGCGTTTGTGAAAGGATTACCGGAAAGAATCCAAGAAGATATAAGTTCACACGAGCCCGCCTCCATACAACAGGCATGTAGAATGGCTCACAAACTAGTGAACCAGATTGAAGAAAGAATTAAAGAACAGACTGCTGAAGAGGCCAATGTGAAGCATGTCAAAAGAAAGTGGGAGGAAAACGGTGATAAGAATCACCAATACAACAACAACAGCAATTACAACAATAATCGCAACAACTATCCCAACAATCGCAACATCAATCGCAACTACAACAAACGGCCCAACAACAACAACAACAACAATAACAACAGCAACTACAACAATCATCCCAACAATAATAATAACCACAACAACAACAACAATCAGAAGCAGCTATGCCAAAGGTGTGAAAAGTATCACTCGGGGTTCTGCACCAAATTTTGCAACAAGTGTAAAAGAAATGGTTATAGCGCGGCGAAGTGTGAGGTCTACGGACCAGGGGTTAACAGAACGAAAGGAACAAATGGTGTCGGAACGAGTAATGGCGGAGCAAGTAGTGTCAGAGCAAGTTATGCCAATGTAGTTTGTTATAAATGTGGAAAACCGGGCCACATTATTAGAAATTGCCCAAACCAGGAGAACACGAATGGACAAGGCCGTGGAAGAGTTTTCAATATTAATGCGGCAGAGGCACAGGAAGACCCGGAGCTTGTTACGGGTACGTTTCTTATTGACAATAAATCTGCTTACGTTTTAGTTGATTCAGGTGCGGATAGAAGCTATATGAGTAGAGATTTTTGTGCTAAATTAAGTTGTCCATTGACGCCTTTGGATAGTAAATTTTTACTCGAATTAGCAAATGGTAAATTAATTTCAGCAGATAATATATGTCGGAATCGAGAAATTAAACTGGTTAGCGAAACATTTAAGATTGACTTGATACCAGTAGAGTTAGGGAGTTTTGATGTGATAATCGGTATGGACTGGTTGAAAGAAGTGAAAGCAGAGATCGTTTGTTACAAAAATGCAATTCGCATTATACGAGAAAAAGGAAAACCCTTAATGGTGTACGGAGAAAAGAGCAACGCAAAGTTAAATCTTATTAGTAACCTGAAGGAACAAAAACTAATAAGAAAAGGTTGCTATGCTGTTCTAGCACACGTCGAGAAAGTACAAACTGAAGAAAAGAGCATCAATGATGTTCCCGTCGCAAAAGAATTTCCCGATGTATTTCCGAAAGAATTACCGGGATTACCCCCACATCGATCCGTTGAATTTAAAATAGATCTTGTACCAGGAGCTGCACCAATAGCCCGTGCTCCTTACAGACTCGCACCCAGCGAGATGAAAGAACTGCAAAGCCAATTACAAGAACTTTTAGAGCGTGGTTTCATTCGACCAAGCACATCACCGTGGGGAGCTCCTGTTTTGTTTGTCAAGAAGAAGGATGGTACATTCAGGTTGTGTATCGACTACCGAGAGTTGAACAAACTTACCATTAAGAACCGCTACCCACTACCGAGAATCGACGACTTATTTGATCAACTACAAGGCTCGTCTGTTTATTCAAAGATTGACTTACGTTCCGGGTATCATCAAATGCGGGTGAAAGAAGATGATATTCCAAAGACTGCTTTCAGAACACATTACGGTCATTACGAGTTTATGGTCATGCCGTTTGGTTTAACTAATGCACCAGCTGTGTTCATGGACCTTATGAACCGAGTGTGTGGACCATACCTTGACAAGTTTGTCATTGTTTTCATTGATGACATACTTATTTACTCAAAGAATGACCAAGAACATGGTGAGCATTTGAGAAAGGTGTTAGAAGTATTGAGGAATAAAGAATTGTACGCTAAGTTTTCAAAGTGTGCATTTTGGTTGGAAGAAGTTTATTTCCTCGGTCACATAGTGAACAAAGAAGATATTAAGGTGGATCCGGCAAAGATAGAAACTGTTGAAAAGTGGGAAACCCTGAAAACTCCGAAACACATACGCCAGTTTTTAGGACTAGCTGGTTACTACAGAAGGTTCATCCAAGACTTTTCCAGAATAGCAAAACCCTTGACTGCATTAACGCATAAAGGGAAGAAATTTGAATGGAAGGATGAACAAGAGAAGGCGTTTCAATTATTGAAGAAAAAGCTAACTACGGCACCTATATTGTCATTGCCTGAAGGGAATGATGATTTTGTGATTTATTGTGACGCATCAAAGCAAGGTCTCGGTTGTGTATTAATGCAACGGACGAAGGTGATTGCTTATGCGTCTAGACAATTGAAGATTCACGAGCAAAATTATACGACGCATGATTTGGAATTAGGCGCGGTTGTTTTTGCATTAAAGACTTGGAGGCACTACTTATATGGGGTCAAAAGTATTATATATACCGACCACAAAAGTCTTCAACACATATTTAATCAGAAACAACTGAATATGAGGCAGCGTAGGTGGATTGAATTGTTGAATGATTATGACTTTGAGATTCGTTACCACCCGGGGAAGGCAAATGTGGTAGCCGACGCCTTGAGCAGGAAGGACAGAGAACCCATTCGAGTAAAATCTATGAATATAATGATTCACAATAACCTTACTACTCAAATAAAGGAGGCGCAACAAGGAGTTTTAAAAGAGGGAAATTTAAAGGATGAAATACCCAAAGGATCGGAGAAGCATCTTAATATTCGGGAAGACGGAACCCGGTATAGGGCTGAAAGGATTTGGGTACCAAAATTTGGAGATATGAGAGAAATGGTACTTAGAGAAGCTCATAAAACCAGATACTCAATACATCCTGGAACGGGGAAGATGTACAAGGATCTCAAGAAACATTTTTGGTGGCCGGGTATGAAAGTCGATGTTGCTAAATACGTAGGAGAATGTTTGACGTATTCTAAGGTCAAAGCTGAGCATCAGAAACCATCAGGTCTACTTCAACAACCCGAAATCCCGGAATAGAAATGGGAAAACATTACCATGGATTTCATCACTAAATTGCCAAGGACTGCAAGTGGTTTTGATACTATTTGGGTAATAGTTGATCGTCTCACCAAATCAGCACACTTCCTGCCAATAAGAGAAGATGACAAGATGGAGAAGTTAGCACGACTATATTTGAAGGAAGTCCTGAAATGTCCCGTTCTTATTGATTAAAAACGTTCCATATTAATTGATTTCGTTGCGAGGTTTTGACCTCTATATGAGACGTTTTTCAAAGACTGCATTCATTTTAAAACAACCATAACCTTTATTTCATCAATAAAGGTTTAAAAAGCTTTACTTAGATTATCAAATAATGATAATCTAAAATATCCTTTTTACACACAACCATTACATAATGGTTTACAATACAAATATGTTATAACAAAATAAGTTTCTTGAATGCAGTTTTTATACAATATCATACAAGCATGGACTCCAAATCTCGTCCTTATTTAAGTATGCGACAGCGGAAGCTCTTAATAATCACCTGAGAATAAACATGCTTAAAACGTCAACAAAAATGTTGGTGAGTTATAGGTTTAACCTATATATATCAAATCATAATAATAGACCACAAGATTTCATATTTCAATACACATCCCATACATAGAGATAAAAATCATTCATATGGTGAACACCTGGTAACCGACATTAACAAGATGCATATATAAGAATATCCCCATCATTCCGGGACACCCTTCGGATATGATATAAATTTCGAAGTACTAAAGCATCCGATACTTTGGATGGGGTTTGTTAAGCCCAATAGATCTATCTTTAAGATTCGCGTCAATTAGGGTGTCTGTTCCCTAATTCTTAGATTACCAGACTTAATAAAAAGGGGCATATTCGTTTTCGATAATTCAACCATAGAATGTAGTTTCACGTACTTGTGTCTATTTTGTAAATCATTTATAAAACCTGCATGTATTCTCATCCCAAAAATATTAGATTTTAAAAGTGGGACTATAACTCACCTTCACAGATTTTTACTTCGTCGGGAAGTAAGACTTGGCCACTGGTTGATTCACGAACCTATAACAATATATACATATATATCAAAGTATGTTCAAAATATATTTACAACACTTTTAATATATTTTGATGTTTTAAGTTTATTAAGTCAGCTGTCCTCGTTAGTAACCTACAACTAGTTGTCCACAGTTAGATGTACAGAAATAAATCGATAAATATTATCTTGAATCATTCCATGACCCAGTGTATACGTATCTCAGTATTGATCACAACTCAAACTATATATATTTTGGAATCAACCTCAACCCTGTATAGCTAACTCCAACATTCACATATAGAGTGTCTATGGTTGTTCCGAAATATATATAGATGTGTCTGTTGAGATTTAACAAGTTTCATAAGTCTTAAAACCTTTTAAGAATCATTATAATTGAAGCGTGTAATTATCAAGTTTTACTTGTTAAACTTTAACCAATTTAAAGCTAAATCCCATGGATCAAGTTGTGAACATTATGCTTACATATTAACAAGAGAAGGAAGAGTGTTTTATACCTCCTTAAACTAAGTTTAAGGGCTGTTTTGTGTAGTGACCCAAACTTTTCCATGTTTATATATATTAATTGAGATTGATATTTACATGATTAAATGTTTCCAACATGTTAAGCAATTAAACTTGTTAAGACTTGATTAATTGAAATATGTTTCATATAGACAATTGACCACCCAAGTTGACCGGTGATTCACGAACGTTAAAACATGTAAAAACTATACGATGACATATATATGGTTATATATATAGTTAACATGATTTTATTATAAGTATGTATCTCATTAGGTATTTTAACAATGAGTTATATACATAAAAATGAGACTATTAATTTAAGAAACTCGAAAACGATATATATAACGATTATCGTTATAACAACGTCTTACTAGGTACATATGAATCATATTAAGATATTGATACACTTGGTTAATTATGTTAAATGATAAGTAAATATATTATTAAGTGTATTAACAATGAATTACATATGTAAAAATAAGACTACTAACTTAATGATTTCGAAACGAGCATATATGTAACGATTATCGTTGTAACGACATTTAACAGTATATACATCATACTAAGATATATTATATATCATAATATCATGATAATATAACAATTTAACATCTCATTTGTTATAATAAACAATGGGTTAACAACATTCAACAAGATCGTTAACCTAAAGGTTTCAAAACAACATTTACATGTAACGACTAACGATGAGTTAACGACTCAGTTAAAATATATATACATGTAGTGTTTTAATATGTATTTATACACTTTTGAAAGACTTCAATACACTTATCAAAATACTTCTACTTAACAAAAATGCTTACAATTACATCCTCGTTCAGTTTCATCAACAATTCTACTCGTATGCACCCGTATTCGTACTCGTACAATACACAGCTTTTAGATGTATGTACTATTGGTATATACACTCCAATGATCAGCTCTTAGCAGCCCATGTGAGTCACCTAACACATGTGGGAACCATCATTTGGCAACTAGCATGAAATATCTCATAAAATTACAAAAATATGAGTAATCATTCATGACTTATTTACATGAAAACAAAATAACATATCCTTTATATCTAATCCATACACCAATGACCAAAAACACCTACAAACACTTTCATTCTTCAATTTTATTCATCTAATTGATCTCTCTCAAGTTCTATCTTCAAGTTCTAAGTGTTCTTCATAAATTCCAAAAGTTCTAGTTTCATAAAATCAAGAATACTTTCAAGTTTGCTAGCTCACTTCCAATCTTGTAAGGTGATCATCCAACCTCAAGAAATCTTTGTTTCTTACAGTAGGTTATCATTCTAATACAAGGTAATAATCATATCCAAACTTTGGTTCAATTTCTATAACTATAACAATCTTATTTCAAGTGATGATCTTACTTGAACTTGTTTTCGTGTCATGATTCTGCTTCAAGAACTTCGAGCGATCTAAGGATCCGTTGAAGCTAGATCCATTTTTCTCTTTTCCAGTAGGTATATCCAAGGAACTTAAGGTAGTAATGATGTTCATAACATCATTTGATTCATACATATAAAGCTATCTTATTCGAAGGTTTAAACTTGTAATCACTAGAACATAGTTTAGTTAATTCTAAACTTGTTCGCAAATAAAAGTTAATCCTTCTAACTTGAATTTTAAAATCAACTAAACACATGTTCTATATCTATATGATATGCTAACTTAATGATTTAAAACCTGGAAACACGAAAAACACCGTAAAACCGGATTTACGCCGTCGTAGTAACACCGCGGGCTGTTTTGGGTTAGTTAATTAAAAACTATGATAAACTTTGATTTAAAAGTTGTTATTCTGAGAAAATGATTTTTATTATGAACATGAAACTATATCCAAAAATTATGGTTAAACTCAAAGTGGAAGTATGTTTTCTAAAATGGTCATCTAGACGTCGTTCTTTCGACTGAAATGACTACCTTTACAAAAACGACTTGTAACTTATTTTTCCGACTATAAACCTATACTTTTTCTGTTTAGATTCATAAAATAGAGTTCAATATGAAACCATAGCAATTTGATTCACTCAAAACCGATTTAAAATGAAGAAGTTATGGGTAAAACAAGATTGGATAATTTTTCTCATTTTAGCTACGTGAAAATTGGTAACAAATCTATTCCAACCATAACTTAATCAACTTGTATTGTATATTATGTAATCTTGAGATACCATAGACACGTATACAATGTTTCGACCTATCATGTCGACACATCTATATATATTTCGGAACAACCATAGACACTCTATATGTGAATGTTGGAGTTAGCTATACAGGGTTGAGGTTGATTCCAAAATATATATAGTTTGAGTTGTGATCAATACTGAGATACGTATACACTGGGTCGTGGATTGATTCAAGATAATATTTATCGATTTATTTCTGTACATCTAACTGTGGACAACTAGTTGTAGGTTACTAACGAGGACAGCTGACTTAATAAACTTAAAACATCAAAATATATTAAAAGTGTTGTAAATATATTTTGAACATACTTTGATATATATGTATATATTGTTATAGGTTCGTGAATCAACCAGTGGCCAAGTCTTACTTCCCGACGAAGTAAAAATCTGTGAAAGTGAGTTATAGTCCCACTTTTAAAATCTAATATTTTTGGGATGAGAATACATGCAGGTTTTATAAATGATTTACAAAATAGACACAAGTACGTGAAACTACATTCTATGGTTGAATTATCGAAATCGAATATGCCCCTTTTTATTAAGTCTGGTAATCTAAGAATTAGGGAACAGACACCCTAATTGACTCGAATCCTAAAGATAGATCTATTGGGCCTAACAAACCCCATCCAAAGTACCGGATGCTTTAGTACTTCGAAATTTATATCGTATCCGAAGGGTGTCCCGGAATGATGGGGATATTCTTATATATGCATCTTGTTACTGTCGGTTACCAGGTGTTCACCATATGAATGATTTTTATCTCTATGAATGGGGTGTGTATTGAAATATGAAATCTTGTGGTCTATTATTATGATTTGATATATATAGGTTAAACCTATAACTCACCAACATTTTTGTTGACGTTTTAAGCATGTTTATTCTCAGGTGATTATTAAGAGCTTCCGCTGTCGCATACTTAAATAAGGACGAGATTTGGAGTCCATGCTTGTATGATATTATGTAAGAACTGCATTCAAGAAACTTATTTTGTTGTAACATATTTGTATTGTAAACTATTATGTAATGGTCGTGTGTAAACAGGATATTTTAGATTATCATTATTTGATAATCTACGTAAAGCTTTTTAAACCTTTATTGATGAAATAAAGGTTATGGTTTGTTTTAAAATGAATGCAGTCTTTGAAAAACGTCTCATATAGAGGTCAAAACCTCGCAACGAAATCAATTAATATGGAACGTTTTTAATCAATAAGAACGGGACATTTCAGTTGGTATCAGAGCGTTGCTCTTAGAGAACC
Organism: Rutidosis leptorrhynchoides; assembly: GCF_046630445.1. Classification (NCBI taxonomy): domain Eukaryota; kingdom Viridiplantae; phylum Streptophyta; class Magnoliopsida; order Asterales; family Asteraceae; genus Rutidosis; species Rutidosis leptorrhynchoides. The sequence continues at coordinate 249,696,087 of NC_092343.1, forward strand.
AGAATTTTGCATTAGTGTGTCTTATCGAGTTTGTTAGGATGCATTAGTGAGTCTGGACTTCGACCGTGTTTACTTGAAAAATGATTGCTTAACAAATTTTGTTGGAAACTATATATTTTTAACATGTGAATATTATGTGATATATTAATCTCTTAACGCGTTTGATATTATGTGATAAATGTCTACCTCTAGAACAAATCCCATTGACTCACCTAATAATAATGAAGAGTCAAATGTAAATTGGAATGATTCGTGGACTGATTCTGTCATAACCCGTCCTTAACCATAAGAACGTGTTAGATAACGTATGATTTCATTGCGAGGTATTGACCTCTATATGCGACATTTTTAAAAAGGAAAACTGCATATATTATACATTACAAACCAAACCATTATTTTTGTTACAAGCTTTAGACAATAAAAAGATGATTATCGTTTAACGATAATCTTCGACTTACAAACTTTACAAATGATAATAACAACACGATTTCTAGCATATTTTACAACACACGTCCTCGGATATGCAGTTTTATTTTTGACACAAATATGAGTACGCATGATCCTGCTTAGATTCAACATAATGCAGCGGAAGCTTTAATTATCACCTGAGAATAAACATGTTTAAAAACGTCAACATAAAGTTGGTGAGATATAGGTTTAGTGCGCAGCAATATATATATATAGACCACAAGATTTCGTATATAAACATTTCAATAAAAATATTCTAAGTGGTTGAGCACTTGGTAACCATACTTAACATTTTCACGTCGCATATTCCCTTTAATATGAAATCTTACTACACCGTACCAAGTGTAGTCACAAAACGAAGTACTGTGCAACCGTTGAATACTGGTCGTCCAGTCCGATTGGGGTTGTCAGGCCCGATAGATCTATCAACAGGATTCGCGTTTACAATACCGCTGTAAATATTAGTTACCAAGCTACAGGGAAGTATGCCAGTGGTACAACTCAACGTAGAATATATTTTTCAGTTACTTGTGTCCATAACGTAAAACATAAAATACATGTATTCTCATCCCGAAATATTTAGAGTTTAAAAGTGGGACTATATACTCACTTTTGTCTTGATGATATATATATTTTGACTCGGTCTTCCGGTTGATATCACGAACCTATCCATATATAATATATCAATATGTTTTCATTTTAAAACAAACGTTATATATATATACTTGTTATACTTTTAATACTTTGAATATTTCCTTAGTCCGAAGTTAGCAGTCCGAGGTTAGCAATTCAATTTTAATGGTTCATTTTTAGATGTTTAATATACCCGCAATGAATAAATACAACCCCCAACGAAATAAATAAAACTCCCATAAAACCCCATCATAAATGTATTGGTCGAGATTAATCTTGACCCATGGTACCGGTGTTGTCAAATGACGTGTTGCGTACATAAAGTACCGGTGTTGTCAAATGACGTGTTGCGTACAATCATGGGATCTTATGATTAATCTTCTCGTGTTGCTTACGGGTGATCCTGAACCATATGAAATTGAATTATGAGTACATATATATAAAATATCATGTTATCTTAGAAGTATGTGATTTTATGTAAATTTTTCCAATGAATCCCGAAGTTGAAATTGTCTAGGATAACCAATTTTGTTTCGGTCATAGTTTCTTCGTTACAAGTCCGTTTTCGTTGATTCAAATTGCCATCTTCTTGGATCGAGTTCTTCTTTAAGACTATGAACTGTAAATACCTTGGTTTGTATTCAAAATCATACGGCATAAGTGAAACATTAGTGAAACATATGAAGTTAAACATTTTTGTTACAACAAAATCATTTAATGACCATTTTTCTAAAAATACTTATACTTTGAAAAACCAAGTTTTACCTTGTTAAATTAGCATATACATAAGTTATATTACAGGTCTTGAAGTATTTTAAAAGTTAAGTTAGAAGGATCTATTTAGTTTGCAAACAAGTTTGAAAACATTCAAACTATGTTCTTGTTGTTAAACTTTTGTACCACAAAATAAGATAGCTATATATATATGAATCGAATAAGGTTATGAACATAAATTCTACCTCAAGTTCCTTGGATGAAGTTGCTGTAAGAGGGAAGTAAGAAGCTAGAATCACAAGGGTGATAGAAGTGGATGAAAGATTAGAAGTAAGTTGGTGTTCTTGAAGGGTTTTCTTGAAGTGTTTTTGTATGGTTTTCTTATGGTGTTTTAGTATGGTTTTTGAAGCTAGATCTTTATGGAATTTTGCTGGGTTGTTATGGAGTTTAGAGAGTAAGAAAGAGTGTGTGTTTTAGCTAGGAAATTGAAGTATTAAATGAAGCAAAATGATCATGTATATATACACCATAAAAACGTGTTTCATGGGCATACATGGACAAATTTTAGTTTGTAATCTTGCTAATTAGTCTTGCAATCATACAAAAGTAATTACCTAGCTCTAAGGGCATGAATAATGGCTGGTTAGGTGGTGATTTTGATGTGTATTTACTATTAGTAAATACGTATAGGAGCTAGGTATGATACGAGTACAAATACTCTAGGTATACGTATAGAAATTTTGTGAAAAATGAAATGAGGATTCAAATATAGCTATCTTTTGTGAATACACTTATATGGTTTTATGTATTTAAGTTCTTTAAAAGTAATTAAATACATTACTTATACAATATATGTATAACATTATAAGTCTTAAGTATATATGTCAAATAACGTTACGTATTGTTATCGTTTTGAAAACTTAAGTTAGTAGTTTCAAAATACACATATAACTTGTTGTTATTAATATAAAATGAGGTATTAAATCATTCTTTAATCATGTTAAATATGTATATATACATATATATACACAGACGTATAATTATCATATATTGTATAGTTCGTGATATCATCGGTCAAACTAGACGGTCAAACGTTGTGTAAAACTCTTTTCGGAAATATAAGTCTCAACAATTTGGATTGCTTATCATGTTGGTAAGGTTTAATTTATGTAAATATCAATCTTATAAGTATAGAACGATCGAAAAAGTGCGGGTCGTTACATTACCTCCCCGTTAAATAAATTTCGTCCCGAAATTTTAAAATTGTACCTATTTTGCGTTATCGAGAACAAGTGCGGATACTTTCGTTTCATCTGATCCTCTCGTTCCCAAGTAAACTCGGGACCTCTTCGAGCATTCCAACGAACCTTAACAATCGGTATATTGCTCTGTTTGAGCTGTTTAACTTCACGGTCCATGATTTCGATTGGTTCTTCGACGAATTGTAGTTTCTCGTCGACATGGATTTCTTCGAGAGGAATGGTAAGGTCTTCCTTTGCAAGACACTTCTTAAGGTTCGAGATGTGAAAGGTATTATGTACTCCGGCGAGTTGTTGCAGTAACTCGAGTCGATAAGCTACCGGTCCAATGCGTTCGATAATCTTGAACGGGCCTACGTACCTTGGGTTCAGTTTACCCCTTTTTCCGAAACGTATTACACCTTTCCATGGTGACACCTTTAGCATAACCATGTCCCCGACCTGAAACTCTAATGGTTTCCTTCGAACATCGGCGTAGCTCTTTTGGCGACTACGGGCTGTTTTTAATCTCTCCTTGATTTGCACTATCTTCTCAGTCGTTTCATGTATGATCTCAGGACCAGTTAATTGTCGATCTCCTACTTCATTCCAACAGATAGGAGATCTACACTTCCTTCCATACAATGCTTCGAATGGCGCAGCTCCAATGCTCGCATGATAACTATTATTATACGAGAATTCTGCTAACGGTAGATATTTATCCCATCCGTTTCCAAAATCGATCACACATGCCCTGAGCATGTCTTCGAGAGTCTGAATCGTTCTTTCACTCTGTCCATCAGTTTGTGGATGATATGCGGTACTCATATCCAACCGAGTTCCTAGTGCCTCCTGTAGTGATTGCCAAAATTTTGAAGTAAATCTACTATCACGATCGGATATAATGGAAATAGGTATTCCATGCCTTGAAACTATTTCCTTTATATATAATCGTAATAATTTCTCCATTCTATCTGTTTCCTTTATAGGCAAGAAATGTGCAGATTTGGTAAAACGATCAACAATTACCCAAATGGTGTCGTATCCCCAGGCAGTCTTTGGTAACTTCGTGATGAAATCCATGGTAATACCGTCCCATTTCCATTCTGGGATTTCTGGTTGTTGAAGTAACCCTGACGGCTTTTGATGTTCTGCTTTGACTTTAGAACAAGTTAAACACTCCTCAACATATGTTGCAACGTCGGTCTTTAAATTAGGCCACCAATAACGTGTCTTAAGATCTTGATACATCTTTCCAACTCCAGGATGTATCGAGTATCTTGTCTTATGTGCCTCGTTCAATATCAACTTCCTTAATCCACCCAACTTCGGTACCCAAATACGATTTGCAAAATACCGAATTCCATCTTCCCGTACAACAAGTTGTTTCTCGTACTTTTTCATTATTTCATTCTTTATGTTTTCTTCATTGAGTGCTTCTCGTTGAACCTCTTTGATTTGTGAGTTGAGATTCATACGAATTTTTATGTTCATTGCTCGAACTCGAATTGGTTCTCGTTCTTTTCTGCTTAAAGCATCAGCCACCACATTCGCCTTCCCGGGATGATAACGAATTTCACAATCATAGTCGTTTATTAACTCGACCCACCTACGTTGCCTCATGTTCAATTGTTTTTGATCGAAAATATGTTGAAGGCTTTTATGATCAGTAAACACAGTGAATTTAACCCCATACAAGTAGTGTCTCCACATCTTCAATGCAAACACGACTGCTCCCAATTCTAGATCATGCGTCGTATAATTTCGCTCGTGAATCTTCAATTGTCGGGATGCAAATGCAATAACTTTCTTCCGTTGCATAAGAACACAACCAAAACCTTGTCGCGAAGCGTCACAATATATTTCAAAATCATCGTTCCCTTCTGGTAACGATAAAATAGGCGTCGTAGTCAACTTCTTTTTCAGTAATTGAAATGCACTCTCCTGCTCAGAAGTCCATTCATATTTCTTCCCTTTTTGCGTTAACGCTGTCAACGGCTTAGCTATTCGGGAAAAATCTTGAATAAACCTTCTATAATAACCGGCTAAACCCAAAAATTGGCGTATCTGCATTGGTGTCTTAGGAGTCTCCCATTTTTCAATAGCTTCAGTTTTTGCTGGATCAACCTGAATTCCTTCGCTATTAACAACATGGCCAAGAAATTGCACTTCTTTCAACCAAAAAGCACACTTAGAAAATTTAGCATATAGCTGTTCTTTTCTTAACAACTCCAATATCAACCTTAAATGCTTTTCATGCTCTTGCTCACTCTTGGAATAGATAAGAATATCATCAATGAAAACGATAACAAACTTATCTAAATACGGACTACAAACTCGATTCATGAGGTCCATGAATACAGCTGGCGCATTTGTCAACCCAAACGGCATGACCAAAAATTCGTAATGACCATAACGTGTCCGAAAAGCAGTTTTCGGAATGTCCTCTTCTTTAACGCGTAGTTGATGATAGCCCGATCTTAAGTCGATTTTCGAATAAACACATGATCCTTGCAATTGATCAAATAAGTCATCAATTCTCGGTAGTGGATATCGATTCTTGATAGTTAACTTATTTAATTCACGATAGTCTATACACATCCTAAAAGATCCATCTTTCTTCTTAACAAACAAAATTGGAGCTCCCCACGGTGAAGTACTCGGTCGTATGAATCCACGGTCCAGTAATTCTTTTAACTGACTTTGAAGTTCTTTTAACTCGGACGGTGCAAGTCTATATGGAGCACGAGCCACTGGTGCAGCTCCTGGTACTAAATCTATTTGAAATTCTACCGATCTAAATGGAGGTAATCCCGGCAATTCTTCCGGAAAAACTTCAGGAAAATCTCTTGCCACAGGCACGTCGTTGATGCACTTTTCTTTCTTTTCGACTTTATTAACATGTGCTAAAATAGCGTAACATCCCTTTTCTAAACACTTCTTGGCTTTCAAACAGCTAATGAGTTTTAGCTTTGAATCACCCTTCTCTCCGTAAATCATCACCGGCATTTTATCCTTACCAGGAATACGAATTGCCTTCTTGGCACAAACAACTTCCGCTCCTATTTTGGACATCCAGTCCATGCCGACTATTACATCAAAACCTCCTAATTCTACGGGTATTAAGTCGATTTTAAACGTTTCTCCGGCTAGATTTATTTCACAATCACGACAAATTTTATCGGCTTTAATTAGTTTACCATTAGCTAACTCAATCAAGTACTTAGCATCTAGAGGTAATGATGAACAATTCAATTTAGTGTAAAAATTTCTACACACGTAGCTTCTATCGGCGCCAGTATCAAATAAAATAGATGCTGATAAGTTATTAATGGTAAACGTACCCGTAACAAGCTCCGGGTCTTCTCGTGCCTCTCTAGCATTAATAACAAACGCTCTTCCACGTGCAGGTCCGCCATTCTGATTCGGGCACTGGCTCTTATAATGACCTTGTTTTCCACACCCAAAACAAGTAATGTTAGCCAAAGCAGTTCTATTTGCGTTGGTGGCAGGAGTCTTGTTACCATTTGCATTTGTAACGAGAGCCTTACAATCTTCAGCAAGATGTCCCTGTCTATTGCATTTAGTGCACAACACACTACAGTAACCAAAATGATGTTTGTGACAACGGTTGCATAAAGGACTTTGTCCTTTGTAACCAAAGCCTGAACCGCTACCCGCACCTTTCGTGGTTTCTTGTTTCTTATAAGGTTGTTGTTGGTTACCTTGATCATAACCTCCATTCCACTTTTTCTTGTTCCCCAATACCTTCACCTCAGTATTGAATGCTTTCTTGTCCAAAATGACCTGATCCATTAGCTCGTTTGCCATGGTTATAGCTTCATGAATTGTCTTAGGTTTCGATGCTGTAACGTTTGCCTTGACCTTTTTGGGCAAACCACCTTTGTACATTTCAATCTTCCGTGCTTCGGTTGGAACCAATTCAGGACATAGCAAAACTAATTCCATGAATCGCTGGTTGTAGTTGGTGATTTCAGTACCAACCACCTTCAAACTTCGTAACTCATCTTCTAACTTAATAACCTCATTCCTTGGACAATACTCGGTGATTATCATTGCTTTGAATTCTTCCCATGGAGTATCATAAGCTACATCTCCTCCTACCGCCTTCACATAATTCTTCCACCATGTGAGTGCACTATCTTGTAAAGTGCATGATGCAAACTTGGTCATGTCTTTTTCATCACAACCGCTGATTTTGAACACCGTCTCCATCTTTTCTATCCATCGGGTTAAACCGATAGGTCCTTCCGTTCCACTGAATGATGATGGCTTGCAAGCTTGAAACGTCTTGTAGGAGCATCCTACACGAGGATTTGGATTAACTGCAGCAGCTCTTGCAGCCTCAACCCATAACATTCTGTCGTTCACTCGCTGGTTGATGAGTTCCTCGAGTTCTTGTTCCGTCATTCGATTCAATCGCGCCATTTCCTAATGAAAGAAAATAATTATTCACATGGATTATTATAGATGTAGTGTGTATTTATAGTACATTATAGCTTATTAATAATATGAACTAGGTATTATTATAAAAGCCTTTTCTTCTTATTAGCGTTTTATAATTATATCTTGGGTAGTACCTACCCGTTAATGTTCATACTTAATAGCTTAGTACAGAATCAATTACTACAATCTAAATAATACTTAACCATGGAAAATTATTGCATTTCATACTTCAATATTTTACATATGCTTATCTTACATCGAACATTAAGCAAACCACACTATTAATATTATACAAAACATTATTCGGTTCCATGGTTTGACACAGCAGCGCATCGTTTGATCTATTTTCTAGGACGTTTAGACACAAAGATTTGCTTAACGTTTATCCTAACTGTCTGCCTATATTTTGGCTGTGGGACTGAAGAACTGGATGCCGGGACAGAACGAATAGGAATAGCGGGGATAGGGGTGGTAGTGTTGAGTGGAATTGGTGCCACATCATTCCCATTAAACTCGGGATTTGGATTTTCTAATTCATTAGCCTTTCGTTTCTTTCCTAGTTCGAACTCGTCTTTTGTAATTTCCTGTATTTCTTCCTCGGGTTCACTTTCCTCCTCGGGTTCACTTTCCTCCTCGGGTTCACTTTCCTCCTCGGGTTCACTTTCCTCCTCGGGTTCACTTTCCGATATTTCTATAGTTGGTTCATCCGGAAATTGTGAGTCTTCCCCAAGGATATCATTTTCGTCATCGGACAGGTTAATGACTGGAACGCCATCTGAAGATTCTGATTCGGAGTCGTTGATTGTGATAACAATTTTTGAGCTCGACATCTATCACACAACAACTAACCCATTAGTACTTATATAATATTTACATATAAATTTTAACCAACAGTGATAAGCAATGGTTTTTTTTTTTTTTTTTTTTTAATCAAACCCGGTCAAAGTCCAGACTTACTAATGTATCCTAACGGCTTCTCGGTTAGACACACTAATGCAGACCTGGTTCGCTAAGACCAACGCTCTGATACCACATGTCATAACCCGTCCTTAACCATAAGAACGTGTTAGATAACGTATGATTTCATTGCGAGGTATTGACCTCTATATGCGACATTTTTAAAAAGGAAAACTGCATATATTATACATTACAAACCAAACCATTATTTTTGTTACAAGCTTTAGACAATAAAAAGATGATTATCGTTTAACGATAATCTTCGACTTACAAACTTTACAAATGATAATAACAACACGATTTCTAGCATATTTTACAACACACGTCCTCGGATATGCAGTTTTATTTTTGACACAAATATGAGTACGCATGATCCTGCTTAGATTCAACATAATGCAGCGGAAGCTTTAATTATCACCTGAGAATAAACATGTTTAAAAACGTCAACATAAAGTTGGTGAGATATAGGTTTAGTGCGCAGCAATATATATATATAGACCACAAGATTTCGTATATAAACATTTCAATAAAAATATTCTAAGTGGTTGAGCACTTGGTAACCATACTTAACATTTTCACGTCGCATATTCCCTTTAATATGAAATCTTACTACACCGTACCAAGTGTAGTCACAAAACGAAGTACTGTGCAACCGTTGAATACTGGTCGTCCAGTCCGATTGGGGTTGTCAGGCCCGATAGATCTATCAACAGGATTCGCGTTTACAATACCGCTGTAAATATTAGTTACCAAGCTACAGGGAAGTATGCCAGTGGTACAACTCAACGTAGAATATATTTTTCAGTTACTTGTGTCCATAACGTAAAACATAAAATACATGTATTCTCATCCCGAAATATTTAGAGTTTAAAAGTGGGACTATATACTCACTTTTGTCTTGATGATATATATATTTTGACTCGGTCTTCCGGTTGATATCACGAACCTATCCATATATAATATATCAATATGTTTTCATTTTAAAACAAACGTTATATATATATACTTGTTATACTTTTAATACTTTGAATATTTCCTTAGTCCGAAGTTAACAGTCCGAGGTTAGCAATTCAATTTTAATGGTTCATTTTTAGATGTTTAATATACCCGCAATGAATAAATACAACCCCCAACGAAATAAATAAAACTCCCATAAAACCCCATCATAAATGTATTGGTCGAGATTAATCTTGACCCATGGTACCGGTGTTGTCAAATGACGTGTTGCGTACATAAAGTACCGGTGTTGTCAAATGACGTGTTGCGTACAATCATGGGATCTTATGATTAATCTTCTCGTGTTGCTTACGGGTGATCCTGAACCATATGAAATTGAATTATGAGTACATATATATAAAATATCATGTTATCTTAGAAGTATGTGATTTTATGTAAATTTTTCCAATGAATCCCGAAGTTGAAATTGTCTAGGATAACCAATTTTGTTTCGGTCATAGTTTCTTCGTTACAAGTCCGTTTTCGTTGATTCAAATTGCCATCTTCTTGGATCGAGTTCTTCTTTAAGACTATGAACTGTAAATACCTTGGTTTGTATTCAAAATCATACGGCATAAGTGAAACATTAGTGAAACATATGAAGTTAAACATTTTTGTTACAACAAAATCATTTAATGACCATTTTTCTAAAAATACTTATACTTTGAAAAACCAAGTTTTACCTTGTTAAATTAGCATATACATAAGTTATATTACAGGTCTTGAAGTATTTTAAAAGTTAAGTTAGAAGGATCTATTTAGTTTGCAAACAAGTTTGAAAACATTCAAACTATGTTCTTGTTGTTAAACTTTTGTACCACAAAATAAGATAGCTATATATATATGAATCGAATAAGGTTATGAACATAAATTCTACCTCAAGTTCCTTGGATGAAGTTGCTGTAAGAGGGAAGTAAGAAGCTAGAATCACAAGGGTGATAGAAGTGGATGAAAGATTAGAAGTAAGTTGGTGTTCTTGAAGGGTTTTCTTGAAGTGTTTTTGTATGGTTTTCTTATGGTGTTTTAGTATGGTTTTTGAAGCTAGATCTTTATGGAATTTTGCTGGGTTGTTATGGAGTTTAGAGAGTAAGAAAGAGTGTGTGTTTTAGCTAGGAAATTGAAGTAGTAAATGAAGCAAAATGATCATGTATATATACACCATAAAAACGTGTTTCATGGGCATACATGGACAAATTTTAGTTTGTAATCTTGCTAATTAGTCTTGCAATCATACAAAAGTAATTACCTAGCTCTAAGGGCATGAATAATGGCTGGTTAGGTGGTGATTTTGATGTGTATTTACTATTAGTAAATACGTATAGGAGCTAGGTATGATACGAGTACAAATACTCTAGGTATACGTATAGAAATTTTGTGAAAAATGAAATGAGGATTCAAATATAGCTATCTTTTGTGAATACACTTATATGGTTTTATGTATTTAAGTTCTTTAAAAGTAATTAAATACATTACTTATACAATATATGTATAACATTATAAGTCTTAAGTATATATGTCAAATAACGTTACGTATTGTTATCGTTTTGAAAACTTAAGTTAGTAGTTTCAAAATACACATATAACTTGTTGTTATTAATATAAAATGAGGTATTAAATCATTCTTTAATCATGTTAAATATGTATATATACATATATATACACAGACGTATAATTATCATATATTGTATAGTTCGTGATATCATCGGTCAAACTAGACGGTCAAACGTTGTGTAAAACTCTTTTCGGAAATATAAGTCTCAACAATTTGGATTGCTTATCATGTTGGTAAGGTTTAATTTATGTAAATATCAATCTTATAAGTATAGAACGATCGAAAAAGTGCGGGTCGTTACAGATTCACAAGTTCCCGAAGAGGAACCGGAAGAAGAGTCGGAACCAGAAGAAGAATCGGAACTGGAAGAAGAATCGGAACCGGATGAAGAAATAGAACCGGTGGGGGAAATAATAAAACGGTTAAGTAAAAGAAAATCCTCAACCAACCGACCAAGGTTAATTATGATCAATGGTGTTTCCGCCAAGGAAGCAAAATATTGGGAGGATTACCAATTCTCCGATGAATCGGATTCCGACGAGAATTCCGATGATGTTATAGAAATTACCCCAACTGAATTTAAAAAGGCAAAAGAAAATAATAAGGGAAAGGGCATAAAAATAGAGAAATATAATTCCAACCCCGATGAACTTTATATGTATCGTCAACCCCCGAAGTCCTTAAGTTGTAACAATGACCCGGGAGCCTCTAAACCACCATGTTTTTCTAAACCAATGTGGATCACGATGGCTCGTATTAGGGGAACATCATATATCCCTAGAAACTTGGCAAAACGAACCAAAACCGAAGAAGAAGAAACAAGCGAGTCGGAATAAGATAGTTGTATTCGTGTGGTGTAATATATGTAATATAGTGTGCTTATGCTTTATGATATATGTAAAAATTGCTTGTATTAATAAGTATTTTTTTTATGAATCTAACTCTTGTCTATTTTACAGTATAAAAACACAAAATGGATAGACAACCCAATATTTTAAGAGACCTACCCGGAGACATGATTGATGAAATCTTGTCTAGAGTCGGTCAGAATTCTTCGGCACAACTATTTAAGGCGAGATCAGTTTGTAAGACATTCGAAGAACGTTCCAAGAATGCCTTGGTTTATAAAAGGCTTTCGTTCGAAAGATGGGGGATATCACATTGGGAAATCCATAAGTTACGATGTGTTTACTTTGACGCATATATTGCGGGGAACCCAAATGCTATTTTACGCAATGGGTTAAGAAATTATTTTGACTCAATATATCCGAATATTGGACTTCGTGATTTAGAAAAAGCGGCTAACATGCAACATAAAGAAGCATGTTATGCTTACGGATTAGTAATGTTCGCTTCTCACCAAAGTGAGAACAAGAACATCGGCCTACAACTATTAAACAAAACGTTCCCACAAGTGACGGAGTCGGTAATTGGGGTAAGAAATGAGGTTTTTAGATTGTTACGGGACTGTTGGACATTACGTAACCCTCGTCCCTTTAACGACGTTACAACACACTGTCTTATCAACGGCCATAACGGTTATGTTCCACAAGACCAAGGATGGGAAGTAGTCCTAGTAAAACCAGAATGCATGACTTGTTTCTGGACGTATGAATTACGTGTCTTTATTACCTTTGCTGAACGACTTGTGTACTAGCTAGAATTATCTTCACAACTATCTTGTATCAAAGTTATTGTGTGCTATATTTCATGCTTTATGTAAAATAAGCGGTATTGTAAGTTTGTAAAATATTGTATAAAAGTTTGAACGCGAAATATTATTATAATCAGTTTTTCATATAGAATTGTTGTAGTTGAATTGTATATTAGCTACTAAGTATGAACTTAACGGGTAGGTACTACCCGAATTTAAACTTATAAAATGCTAATATGAAGAAAAAGCTTTTATAAATGAGTTCATATTATGCTACGAAATACTATTAACTACTCTTAATATTCTGTATGATTAACTTGTTCCATTTGACTATTTTGAAGGAAATGGCACCGACTACTCGACACACCGTGAATATGAATGAAGAGGAATTCCGTACTTTTCTAGCTTCAAACATAGCCGCAGTACAGGCTGCGCTACATACCAACAATAACATTGGATCTAGCAGTACAGGAAATCGTGTAGGATGCACCTACAAAGAATTCACTGCCTGCAAACCTTTGGAATTTGATGGAACCGAAGGACCGATCGGATTGAAACGGTGGACCGAGAAGGTCGAATCGGTGTTTGCCATAAGTAAGTGTACTGAAGAGGATAAAGTGAAGTACGCTACGCATACCTTCACAGGTTCTGCATTAACATGGTGGAATACCTATCTAGAGCAAGTGGGACAAGACGATGCGTACGCACTACCGTGGTCAGGATTCAAGCACTTGATGAACGAGAAGTACCGTCCCAGAACCGAGGTCAATAAGCTCAAGACAGAACTTAGAGGGTTACGAACCCAAGGATTTGATATTACCACGTACGAAAGACGATTCACAGAATTGTGCCTATTGTGTCCGGGAGCATTCGAAGATGAGGAAGAGAAGATCGATGCGTTTGTGAAAGGATTACCGGAAAGAATCCAAGAAGATATAAGTTCACACGAGCCCGCCTCCATACAACAGGCATGTAGAATGGCTCACAAACTAGTGAACCAGATTGAAGAAAGAATTAAAGAACAGACTGCTGAAGAGGCCAATGTGAAGCAAGTCAAAAGAAAGTGGGAGGAAAACGGTGATAAGAATCACCAATACAACAACAACAATAATCGCAACAATTATCCCAACAATCGCAACATCAATCGCAACTACAACAAACGGCCCAACAACAACAACAACAACAATAACAATAGCAACTACAACAATCATCCAAACAACAATAATAACCGCAACAACAACAACAATCAGAAGCAGCTATGCCAAAGGTGTGAAAAGTATCACTCGGGGTTCTGCACCAAATTTTGCAACAAGTGTAAAAGAAATGGTCATAGCGCTGCGAAGTGTGAGGTCTACGGACCAGGGGTTAATAAAACGAAAGGAACAAATGGTGTCGGAACGAGTAATGGCGGAGCAAGTAGTGTCGGAGCAAGTTATGCCAATGTAGTTTGTTATAAATGTGGAAAACCGGGCCACATTATTAGAAATTGCCCGAACCAGGAGAACACGAATGGACAAGGCCGCGGAAGAGTTTTTAATATTAATGCGGCAGAGGCACAAGAAGACCCGGAGCTTGTTACGGGTACGTTTCTTATTGACAATAAATCTGCTTACGTTTTATTTGATTCGGGTGCGGATAGAAGCTATATGAGTAGAGATTTTTGTGCTAAATTAAGTTGTCCATTGACGCCTTTGGATAGTAAATTTTTACTCGAATTAGCAAATGGTAAATTAATTTCAGCAGATAATATATGTCGGAATCGAGAAATTAAACTGGTTAGCGAAACATTTAAGATTGATTTGATACCAGTAGAGTTAGGGAGTTTTGATGTGATAATCGGTATGGACTGGTTGAAAGAAGTGAAAGCAGAGATCGTTTGTTACAAAAATGCAATTCGCATTATACGAGAAAAAGGAAAACCCTTAATGGTGTACGGAGAAAAGGGCAACACGAAGCTACATCTTATTAGTAATTTGAAGGCACAAAAACTAATAAGAAAAGGTTGCTATGCTGTTCTAGCACACGTCGAGAAAGTACAAACTGAAGAAAAGAGCATCAATGATGTTCCCGTCGCAAAAGAATTTCCCGATGTATTTCCGAAAGAATTACCGGGATTACCCCCACATCGATCCGTTGAATTTCAAATAGATCTTGTACCAGGAGCTGCACCAATAGCTCGTGCTCCTTACAGACTCGCACCCAGCGAGATGAAAGAACTGCAAAGCCAATTACAAGAACTTTTAGAGCGTGGTTTCATTCGACCAAGCACATCACCGTGGGGAGCTCCTGTTTTTTTTGTCAAGAAGAAAGATGGTACATTCAGGTTGTGTATCGACTACCGAGAGTTGAACAAACTTACCATCAAGAACCGCTACCCACTACCGAGAATCGACGACTTATTTGATCAACTACAAGGCTCGTCTGTTTATTCAAAGATTGACTTACGTTCCGGGTATCATCAAATGCGGGTGAAAGAAGATGATATTCCAAAGACTGCTTTCAGAACACGTTACGGTCATTACGAGTTTATGGTCATGCCATTTGGTTTAACTAATGCACCAGCTGTGTTCATGGACCTTATGAACCGAGTGTGTGGACCATACCTTGACAAGTTTGTCATTGTTTTCATTGATGACATACTTATTTACTCAAAGAATGACCAAGAACACGGTGAACATTTGAGAAAGGTGTTAGAAGTATTGAGGAAGGAAGAATTGTACGCTAAGTTTTCAAAGTGTGCATTTTGGTTGGAAGAAGTTCAATTCCTCGGTCACATAGTGAACAAAGAAGGTATTAAGGTGGATCCGGCAAAGATAGAAACTGTTGAAAAGTGGGAAACCCCGAAAACTCCGAAACACATACGCCAGTTTTTAGGACTAGCTGGTTACTACAGAAGGTTCATCCAAGACTTTTCCAGAATAGCAAAACCCTTGACTGCATTAACGCATAAAGGGAAGAAATTTGAATGGAAGGATGAACAAGAGAAAGCGTTTCAGTTATTGAAGAAAAAGCTAACTACGGCATCTATATTGTCATTGCCTGAAGGGAATGATGATTTTGTGATTTATTGTGACGCATCAAAGCAAGGTCTCGGTTGTGTATTAATGCAACGAACGAAGGTGATTGCTTATGCGTCTAGACAATTGAAGATTCACGAGCAAAATTATACGACGCATGATTTGGAATTAGGCGCGGTTGTTTTTGCATTAAAGACTTGGAGGCACTACTTATATGGGGTCAAAAGTATTATATATACCGACCACAAAAGTCTTCAACACATATTTAATCAGAAACAACTGAATATGAGGCAGCGTAGGTGGATTGAATTGTTGAATGATTACGACTTTGAGATTCGTTACCACCCGGGGAAGGCAAATGTGGTAGCCGATGCCTTGAGAAGGAAGGACAGAGAACCCATTCGAGTAAAATCTATGAATATAATGATTCATAATAACCTTACTACTCAAATAAAGGAGGCGCAACAAGGAGTTTTAAAAGAGGGAAATTTAAAGGATGAAATACCCAAAGGATCGGAGAAGCATCTTAATATTCGGGAAGACGGAACCCGGTATAGGGCTGAAAGGATTTGGGTACCAAAATTTGGAGATATGAGAGAAATGGTACTTAGAGAAGCTCATAAAACCAGATACTCAATACATCCTGGAACGGGAAAGATGTACAAGGATCTCAAGAAACATTTTTGGTGGCCGGGTATGAAAGCCGATGTTGCTAAATACGTAGGAGAATGTTTGACATGTTCTAAGGTCAAAGCTGAGCATCATAAACCATCAGGTCTACTTTAATAACCCGAAATCCCAGAATGGAAATGGGAAAACATTACCATGGATTTCATCACTAAATTGCCAAGGACTGCAAGTGGTTTTGATACTATTTGGGTAATAGTTGATCGTCTCACCAAATCAGCACACTTCCTGCCAATAAGAGAAGATGACAAGATGGAGAAGTTAGCACGACTGTATTTGAAGGAAGTCGTCTCCAGACATGGAATACCAATCTCTATTATCTCTGATAGGGATGGCAGATTTATTTCAAGATTCTGGCAGACATTACAGCAAGCATTAGGAACTCGTCTATGAGACGACCCGACCCAATCCATAGGGACGAATACAATAACATATGAATACATCGCGAGGTACTTGACCTCTAAATGATACATTTTACAAACATTGCATTCGTTTTTAAAAGGCAAACTTTCGTTACATCGACAGTTGACAGGCATGTAAAGCATTTCATAATATATCCAAATATAATTGACTTAATAATAATCTTGATGAACTCAACGACTCGAATGCAACATCTTTTGAAATATGTCATGAATGACTCCAAGTAATATCTCTAATATGAGCAAATGCACAGCGGAAGATTTCTTTCGTACCTGAGAATGAACATGCTTTAAAGTGTCAACCAAAAGGTTGGTGAGTTCATTAGTTTATCATAAAGAATCATTTCATAATTTTAATAGACCACAAGATTTCATACATCCATTTCTCATAATCATACGTCCCATGCATAGAGACAAAAATATCATTCATATGGATTGAACACCTGGTAACCGACATTCACAATATACATATAAGAATATCCCCATCATTCCGGGATCCTCCTTCGGACATGATATAAATTTCGAAATACTAAAGCATCCGGTACTTTGGATGGGGCTTGTTGGGCCCGATAGATCTATCTTTAGAGTTCGCGTCAATTAGGGTGTCTGTTCCCTAATTCTTAGATTACCAGACTTAATAAAAAGGGGCATATTCGATTTCGATAATTCAACCATATAATGTAATTTCGATTACTTGTGTCTATTTCGTAAAACAGTTATAAAAGTTGCGCATGTATTCTCAGCCCAAAAATATAAAGGGTAAAAAGGCAAATGAAACTCACCATACTGTATTTTGTAGTAAAAATACATATAACATCATTGAACAAGTGTAAGGTTGGCCTCGGATTCACGAACCTATATTAATTATATATATTTATATGACGGTCAATATTTGTCTAACAATTTAGGCCAAGTCATAGTGTACCACAATCCTAATGCTCGAGTCTGACTCAACAGTATAGTAACATGTTATATTACCCATGCTCAGTTAGGTCAAAACTCAAAGGTTAAAGTAAAAACGAGGTCGCATGTACAAGTACAATAACTTATACAAAAATGATTTTTCGGTCAAACATGACTAAACGGCCTTTAGAAAAATTATCGGAGCTCTGATTGATAAACGGCCAAAGATAAAAGTTACACATTACCAAAAAGATTAAGCATAAATTTTACAGAAGTAAACTAAACCTAGACAACTCGTAGTTGCCAACGCGGTTTCGGCGTTTCAAAGTTAATTTTTCAGCTTTAATAAATTTACAAAAGTGACCGAGTAGCCTACTTTGGAGATTTTTAGAAAATTCCTCGAAACTCGGATTGACAAACGGTCAAAGCCTGCAAATTCTAGTTACCACAAAGATATAACATGATTTTTAGCAAAAGTAAACACACATCAGGCCGACCATGACAACTGATACAAAACTGACATTTTTAATAAAAAGTTTCAGTTCTTTTCAGAATTTTAAAATGTGACCAAACAGTCAACTTTGACGATTTTTAGAAAAATCTTCGAGACTCAAATTGACAAACGGCCAGAGTCGTTTGCTAGACCTTACAGTAAAGAATTTAGTGGTATTTTTGTTTTAATCTGAAACAACGCAGATCAACGAGAATTTCAGTTTCCGTATCGACGTTTCATCAAAATTTACAAAACTTCTTTTATCCATAACTTGACAACCGTTCAACGAAACGAGACGTGCTTTATATGAAAATTCATCTACTCAACGAGTAGAATCCAAATAACCACTTTTTAGTACCCAGAAAAATTAGTTCACTAATTATCATTAGCAATCTTAATTACGAAATTAATTGTTTAATTCATAACTTTCTAACCGTTCATCGAATCCATTCGATATCTAAATGAAAAGTTCTTAATTTTTCGCTAGCTTTCCAATGACATGCATATCTTATACCTTATTTCATCCCTAGTATAACAACCTTTAAGATTCAACATAACTTATCTTAGGGCAATATCAAATATACAAGCATGCACAATCCTATATTCTCGAGCACTAGTCAGGGATACACTATTAGTAAATAAAAGTTAAGTTATGAGTGCTCACGTATCAATATTGAGGTTCAATATTGTAGGAACGGTACGTAGACGCAATGGAGATGACAAACACTAGATTGGCCTCATGAGCTATACCCTGATCCATACCCATAACCTCCTTAGCTATAACCCATAATTTCCTGAGCTCTATCCAGCTCCCAAAATGTTTTAAGATAACTCGCGCGTACCCCTTGTCGTAGTATTTTATGTCTAATACTAATAAGAGTAATCCTAATAATAATAATAATAATAATAATAATAATAATAATAATAATAATAATAATAATAATAATAATAATCGAGAGATAGATTAGATGATACGTTTGTCCGAAATTGTTGGCTTTTATAAGCAAGTTCATGAACCTACTATGCAATCTCCACTAAATGATTCCAGCTCATGACTAGCTTTTTACATCTAACGTTCTTTTTATGTAATATAATTTTTATATATATTAAATCTTTATAATTAATTAAATATTATATTTTATTTATGTGCGTGGTAAAAATATAATTTTTACAAAAATGACACGGTCGTGGTCTCCTGACTCATGTACCACTTTCAGTTTTTCGGGCGCACTTTCGTACGTTTAGAAAACTAGCCTTTTACGTTACGCGACGTATACCTTTATCAAAAATTTGACTTACTCATCAATAAATTACCTTATAAAAAATGTAACTTATAAAATTGAGCGTTGTGGTCATTTACTTTTATAAATCAGTGACTCGTTGTTTATCAAAATATTTTATTTTAAATTAAACGTTTTGTGACATGTACCTTTATTATTAACTAGACTTAAATTAATTAAAAACTAACCCACTCAAAGTGTAACTTAATCTTTTGAGTGTTTTGGTCATTTCCTTTTATAAATCGACGTCTCGTTATATAACAAAATATATATTTAATCTTATTAGTTTGAATCAAAACGTTTTATGACTAAAATAAAATATATGTACATTTAAAATTTATAAATTTATACATAATACCTATGTTTGAAATATTTATCTAATAATATAATATTTCACTTTTCAAAATTAATTATATTTCAAAGACCAATATATATATAACATTAAAGTCGTGTGAATACTAGATATTGTTATATCACCTAACGCTTATGCTCAAAAACTTAATCCGATATAACTTATTTATGCGCCAACATTTACTTTAATTTCTCAAACACTCTAGTTAATATATCTAATTATAAATCGAATCAATGAACAAGGGTTACTATCTTTTACCTAACTAATATATCTAATATACATAAACACGTTCTATATACGTTGCAAGTTATCAACCAAGTGTTATGAAATTCAATCCTCCACTAACTTTTGTCTAACTCCCAATAAGTGACACTTTGTTCTTACTTGTAAATCACTTTACCATTTATTCCGAATACCGTTAAAAGTAAGGGTTTCCTAATTCAAAGTGGACCTCATAACAGAGACTCATAATCATAGTTCAATGTATCCGATAATTCAATCATTTGATATTATCTTTTAATCTCGTCGATAAACTTACATCGAACAAATACGTTCATGTAAATTATTATCTATTCAATACCTTGATAGCATTTCCAAGTTCATAAAATAGATCTCATAGCTTATGTTCATATCAACTAATCCGTTCAATGTTTTATAATATATATCAATCTAATAAGCACACATGTATATATACATATATATTTATTTACACGTAATTGTTCGTGAATCGCTTGGCATGGTCAAAGGGTATTTAATTAAATGAATATAATTTCAAAACTTTCGAGACTTAATCATTACAGATTTGCTTATCGTGTCGGATATATATAAAGGTTAAAGTTTAAATTTGTTCGGAAATCTCCGGGTCATCACAGTACCTACCCGTTAAAAGAAATTTCGTCCCGAAATTTGATAGAGGTCGTCATAGCTAACAGTAAGAGTGTTTTCATGACGTATATGAACTGATAATTAGGATTTTATCATCATTGATTAATATAGATAAAATGATTTGTTTTGTGAAGAGCACGAATGAAGCTATCACTTAAGAGTGAAAATGAATAAAAGTGAGTTTGACTTAACCGGTGTCGTAGTCAAGATTGATTTCCGGAATTTAAGGAATTTAGAAGAAATCTTCATATTAAGATTTGATTCTTCGGTAATTAAGGAGATTCAGATCTTCTTTGATTAAAAGCGATAATCTGCTTCGATTGTTCTGTCGAAAATTTTTCCTATAAATCCACCCTCTCCATTTCCTTACAACTCACACCTTCTGTTCTTTCTTCCTCAATTCCTACTTTAAAGTATTCATTAATATGCTCCATCCCATCCTGATCCTTGCTATCCTCTTAACTTGCATATCTGTCATTCTTCTTTTTAATCTGCCACCAGAAGAATCTATTTACTTCTACTATACTCTTGGGTTTATAGTGTTTCTAGTTCTCCCATGTCTTTACATTGCTATATGCATCGATATATACGGGTTGTAATTTCCGGGTTGTTGTTAGATTTTTACACCTTCCCTTATATTTCGATGTCCCTGCTTCTGTCTTCTATAGTCATCGTCATCCATAGTTAATGCTCTCTTCTATTTGCTGCGGTTTATACCCCGAATTTCTATTTCGGAGCTTTGTCCTTTCGTTTCTTCTTCTTGCGATTAAATAGCTCTCGTAATGGTCCGGAATTCGTATGTATGGATTTCAGAAGGAATATAGTAATTATTCTAAGAAGGAAAGGGCAATGGTAAATCCTGATTTGTTAAATTACCAGAATACCCTGAAAAAGACCGAATCATCAAGAAATAGTTCCTTGATATGTTTAGAGATTAAGTAGAATGTAAGAGTCGTGTAAATGGTACATGATGACGGTATATTCTGTGAATCATCACGTCCATTAGAAACTTAGCATGAATTACCGTAATATAATGACGTTGATCAAGTGTCATTATATTATACTAACTCATGCATCAGTTCCCAACACTACTTCAAAAACATTCATAGTTGAATTTTTCAGAATTTAGCAACTAACACAGTTTCTTTTATGTTGCAGATATTACAGAGAGATAAATGATCTCATATAAGAATAGTTGTGATAATATTTCCAGAAATATGGAGAATATGTATAATGGAAGATACGAAGATACCTTATAATATTTAAGGTAAGATGATGATGAAGAATATCTGTCTGTGAAGGTTTAGACTAAGGGGTAATGTGTTTGCTAACTATTTCAGCAGACACTGAATCATTTGGATCCTTTGAAGGTAGATTCAGTCCTTGTGATTTATCCACAGCTTCCTTCATACTTTGCTCAATCCGTTTTTCAGTACCAAATCCTTTCTTTTTCTGAGCTTTACCAACTCACTATCTTCTTTCATCAAACATTTGGCCGTTCAGATCATCTACCATTTTTTTTTTTTTTTTTTTATGTTTCCTCTGCATTTAATGCTATAATATCTGAATCACTGGTTATCAATTCGAGATGGGTTCAGAAGAATCGTGTTTTAGATGATTAAACGCTGGTGGTAATATGGTGGAATGTGAAAGGTTCCCCAGTAATAATGACGAAAGGGCAACGTATCTAACAGGGTTATAATAAGACTGGTCCGACTGAAAAATCGAAGTTGACTTGCTGGAGCTGTGACAAAATTGGCTACTTTGAAAAGGAATCGAAATGTTGTTTTTGCTAGAAGAATTCGATGCAGGTACATGTTAGATTATGACTTTGGTTTCGAGAGTTTTTCAGGTACAAAACTTCGGGTAACGTGTGGTTGGATCATCATCTCAATTGTTTATTATTTGATGTGTCTTCTAGAATTTCGAAGGGATTTAATTGCAGATTGTCATAGTCAATATCCAAATGATGAAATCGTCCTAAATCCCGAATGATTTTTCATATCCATCTTGTGTGTTACGATTAAAAGTGATGTTCTATCACAGTTTTGAAGTCAAAGTATAACTTTGAAAAAAGTAAAGATCTAAGAGTGATGATTTTGGTTGTATCTCGAGTTGAATTCTGAAATTCCCAAAATCAGAATATGTAATTAGATTCGAATGAGTATGGTTGTTTTGATTTCTATAGAAGAATGTATATTGGTTTAGTTGATGATTATTGAATCAGAATTGAAGAATGTAACATATTAATTGTGATTTTATATATCTCTCGGGTATTACCTACCCGTTAAAAAAAATTTCACAAATAATGTTTTGAACAAGAATTCTCATTACAATCTTTATGAAAATATATGTGGGTATATTTTCTTCAGATGTAGTACAGGTTCAATGAGTTAATATCATACTAAGCTCATTTGATTTTCGGATTGAATTAGAAATGAATTTTTTTCTAAAACATTAGAGATTACATAATCTTTGCGGGGTATTTCACTAATGTAATCAATGCTTCAATATTTATATGTATTTCCTTAGTGAATCATGCTGATGCTCATAGAACTCTTGCTAACTTCGCAAGATACGAATATTGTTTTCCCGTAAATTTCGGGTATATCGAAGATGAAAGTGTATAATCAAACATGTTATTGAATGATACACTTGATTTATTATGAACCGGAGTTCATTAGATTGAAACACAGATTGTGGTTAAAGATGATTAAGTTGTTAATGAAGGATGTACATCATAAGATATTAGTAATATGAATTTAAACGAGTAGTATCTACTCTTTTTCAATTCATACTTAATAGCTTAGTACAAAAAGATTTATTATAATTCCAGAATTCATATATATAAAACATATAATAATTCTTCAGAAGGAATGAGTTAATACTATATAACTCGTTGATACAACATATTCGTTGTTGATTGGTAACGATTTCCACAGTGATTCTTGAACTGATGGGATTTGTGATGTCATAGGTGTTGCTGATTCTGACGATGCTGACGTTACCGACTATACTGGTGATGCTAACGGTACTGTTGCTGCTGATGATACTTCCGGTAATTGCCAGTGATGCTTGTATAACAAGTAAATCGCGCACCATCCTTGTTAGGGTTTCGATTCTTCCTTGACTCATTTTGGTTCACTCATCTGATTTAGGGTTAGGGTGGAAATAGATAATCTATAAGACTTTAGAGATTACATAATCGCCGTAGAATATTCCTCAGATGAAGTTATGAATCAATACTTCATCGTTTGTTGTTGTTGGTACTCCTTGGTATCTATGATGCGTGTGATGTTGATATCCGAGGTATAGATTATGATGTTGAGGCGTGTGATGCGAATGTGATCATTGATGATGGTAATGGTGCTGTTGGTGTTAATGATGATGATACCGTTGATGCCGGTGATGCTGCTGATGTCTAGAGTATTGAGGTTTGCGATGTTGATGTTACTGGCGGTACTGATTATGCTGCCGGTGCTGCTGATGGTGTTTGTAATCCTTGCACCATAAGCTCCAAAGCCGTCACGCGTGCGCGAAGTTCGTTAACTTCTGCTAGTACACCGGGATGATTGTCGGTTGGGACGAGCGGATAAATAAAATCTAGGATTTGATGTAGGTTATAATCATGACGAGATACTCTGGAAATGAGAGAGAAAAATGGTTTCACGAACAGGTTCGCCGGTAAGTGCTTCAGGTTCATCGCCAATAGGGCAATTTGGTGGATGGAAAGGATCACCTTCTTCTTGTCTCCAATAATTGAGGAGGCTACGAACCCATCCCCATTTCATCCAGAATAGATGGTGACTGATTGGTTGATCCATTCCGGTCACACTGTTTTCGGAGCTCGAATGGAAATCCATATCGACATAGCTGTCGAAATCTGAGGAGTTCGAACTGGTTGAGGGATCCATCTCGTATGATTAGGGAAAGAATTTTGTTATGAAATAGATTGTAGGATTTAGATTTGGTATTCTTCAATTACATAATTTGCATATGTATATATGATACCAAAATCCCATGAATTACGGAAGAATCTTTGAAAAATGTCAGTCAAAGTTCACAGTAACAGATATGCTAGGATAAGATTTCGTCTATACACTATTATGCAATAAATGCAAGAAAACACGTCTAGACTTAAGAATGATAAGCAGGTAGTTTCTTACAGATGATAAGTAGATGATTTTCGACATAAAATGATAAGCAAAACTTTTGACATGCAGACACGGTCGAAGTCCAGACTCACTAATGCATCCTAACGACTTATCAGTTAGACACACTAATGTAGACCTGGTTCGCTAAGACCACCGCTCTGATACCACATGAGACGACCCGACCCAATCCATAGGGACGAATACAATAACATATGAATACATCGCGAGGTACTTGACCTCTAAATGATACATTTTACAAACATTGCATTCGTTTTTAAAAGGCAAACTTTCGTTACATCGACAGTTGACAGGCATGTAAAGCATTTCATAATATATCCAAATATAATTGACTTAATAATAATCTTGATGAACTCAACGACTCGAATGCAACATCTTTTAAAATATGTCATGAATGACTCCAAGTAATATCTCTAATATGAGCAAATGCACAGCGGAAGATTTCTTTCGTACCTGAGAATGAACATGCTTTAAAGTGTCAACCAAAAGGTTGGTGAGTTCATTAGTTTATCATAAAGAATCATTTCATAATTTTAATAGACCACAAGATTTCATACATCCATTTCTCATAATCATACGTCCCATGCATAGAGACAAAAATATCATTCATATGGATTGAACACCTGGTAACCGACATTCACAATATACATATAAGAATATCCCCATCATTCCGGGATCCTCCTTCGGACATGATATAAATTTCGAAATACTAAAGCATCCGGTACTTTGGATGGGGCTTGTTGGGCCCGATAGATCTATCTTTAGAGTTCGCGTCAATTAGGGTGTCTGTTCCCTAATTCTTAGATTACCAGACTTAATAAAAAGGGGCATATTCGATTTCGATAATTCAACCATATAATGTAATTTCGATTACTTGTGTCTATTTCGTAAAACAGTTATAAAAGTTGCGCATGTATTCTCAGCCCAAAAATATAAAGGGTAAAAAGGCAAATGAAACTCACCATACTGTATTTTGTAGTAAAAATACATATAACATCATTGAACAAGTGTAAGGTTGGCCTCGGATTCACGAACCTATATTAATTATATATATTTATATGACGGTCAATATTTGTCTAACAATTTAGGCCAAGTCATAGTGTACCACAATCCTAATGCTCGAGTCTGACTCAACAGTATAGTAACATGTTATATTACCCATGCTCAGTTAGGTCAAAACTCAAAGGTTAAAGTAAAAACGAGGTCGCATGTACAAGTACAATAACTTATACAAAAATGATTTTTCGGTCAAACATGACTAAACGGCCTTTAGAAAAATTATCGGAGCTCTGATTGATAAACGGCCAAAGATAAAAGTTACACATTACCAAAAAGATTAAGCATAAATTTTACAGAAGTAAACTAAACCTAGACAACTCGTAGTTGCCAACGCGGTTTCGGCGTTTCAAAGTTAATTTTTCAGCTTTAATAAATTTACAAAAGTGACCGAGTAGCCTACTTTGGAGATTTTTAGAAAATTCCTCGAAACTCGGATTGACAAACGGTCAAAGCCTGCAAATTCTAGTTACCACAAAGATATAACATGATTTTTAGCAAAAGTAAACACACATCAGGCCGACCATGACAACTGATACAAAACTGACATTTTTAATAAAAAGTTTCAGTTCTTTTCAGAATTTTAAAATGTGACCAAACAGTCAACTTTGACGATTTTTAGAAAAATCTTCGAGACTCAAATTGACAAACGGCCAGAGTCGTTTGCTAGACCTTACAGTAAAGAATTTAGTGGTATTTTTGTTTTAATCTGAAACAACGCAGATCAACGAGAATTTCAGTTTCCGTATCGACGTTTCATCAAAATTTACAAAACTTCTTTTATCCATAACTTGACAACCGTTCAACGAAACGAGACGTGCTTTATATGAAAATTCATCTACTCAACGAGTAGAATCCAAATAACCACTTTTTAGTACCCAGAAAAATTAGTTCACTAATTATCATTAGCAATCTTAATTACGAAATTAATTGTTTAATTCATAACTTTCTAACCGTTCATCGAATCCATTCGATATCTAAATGAAAAGTTCTTAATTTTTCGCTAGCTTTCCAATGACATGCATATCTTATACCTTATTTCATCCCTAGTATAACAACCTTTAAGATTCAACATAACTTATCTTAGGGCAATATCAAATATACAAGCATGCACAATCCTATATTCTCGAGCACTAGTCAGGGATACACTATTAGTAAATAAAAGTTAAGTTATGAGTGCTCACGTATCAATATTGAGGTTCAATATTGTAGGAACGGTACGTAGACGCAATGGAGATGACAAACACTAGATTGGCCTCATGAGCTATACCCTGATCCATACCCATAACCTCCTTAGCTATAACCCATAATTTCCTGAGCTCTATCCAGCTCCCAAAATGTTTTAAGATAACTCGCGCGTACCCCTTGTCGTAGTATTTTATGTCTAATACTAATAAGAGTAATCCTAATAATAATAATAATAATAATAATAATAATAATAATAATAATAATAATAATAATAATAATAATAATAATAATAATAATAATAATCGAGAGATAGATTAGATGATACGTTTGTCCGAAATTGTTGGCTTTTATAAGCAAGTTCATGAACCTACTATGCAATCTCCACTAAATGATTCCAGCTCATGACTAGCTTTTTACATCTAACGTTCTTTTTATGTAATATAATTTTTATATATATTAAATCTTTATAATTAATTAAATATTATATTTTATTTATGTGCGTGGTAAAAATATAATTTTTACAAAAATGACACGGTCGTGGTCTCCTGACTCATGTACCACTTTCAGTTTTTCGGGCGCACTTTCGTACGTTTAGAAAACTAGCCTTTTACGTTACGCGACGTATACCTTTATCAAAAATTTGACTTACTCATCAATAAATTACCTTATAAAAAATGTAACTTATAAAATTGAGCGTTGTGGTCATTTACTTTTATAAATCAGTGACTCGTTGTTTATCAAAATATTTTATTTTAAATTAAACGTTTTGTGACATGTACCTTTATTATTAACTAGACTTAAATTAATTAAAAACTAACCCACTCAAAGTGTAACTTAATCTTTTGAGTGTTTTGGTCATTTCCTTTTATAAATCGACGTCTCGTTATATAACAAAATATATATTTAATCTTATTAGTTTGAATCAAAACGTTTTATGACTAAAATAAAATATATGTACATTTAAAATTTATAAATTTATACATAATACCTATGTTTGAAATATTTATCTAATAATATAATATTTCACTTTTCAAAATTAATTATATTTCAAAGACCAATATATATATAACATTAAAGTCGTGTGAATACTAGATATTGTTATATCACCTAACGCTTATGCTCAAAAACTTAATCCGATATAACTTATTTATGCGCCAACATTTACTTTAATTTCTCAAACACTCTAGTTAATATATCTAATTATAAATCGAATCAATGAACAAGGGTTACTATCTTTTACCTAACTAATATATCTAATATACATAAACACGTTCTATATACGTTGCAAGTTATCAACCAAGTGTTATGAAATTCAATCCTCCACTAACTTTTGTCTAACTCCCAATAAGTGACACTTTGTTCTTACTTGTAAATCACTTTACCATTTATTCCGAATACCGTTAAAAGTAAGGGTTTCCTAATTCAAAGTGGACCTCATAACAGAGACTCATAATCATAGTTCAATGTATCCGATAATTCAATCATTTGATATTATCTTTTAATCTCGTCGATAAACTTACATCGAACAAATACGTTCATGTAAATTATTATCTATTCAATACCTTGATAGCATTTCCAAGTTCATAAAATAGATCTCATAGCTTATGTTCATATCAACTAATCCGTTCAATGTTTTATAATATATATCAATCTAATAAGCACACATGTATATATACATATATATTTATTTACACGTAATTGTTCGTGAATCGCTTGGCATGGTCAAAGGGTATTTAATTAAATGAATATAATTTCAAAACTTTCGAGACTTAATCATTACAGATTTGCTTATCGTGTCGGATATATATAAAGGTTAAAGTTTAAATTTGTTCGGAAATCTCCGGGTCATCACAGTCTAGACATGAGTACTGCCTATCATCCACAAACTGATGGGCAGAGCGAAAGGACGATACAAACGCTTGAAGACATGCTACGAGCATGTGTTATTGATTTCGGAAACAGTTGGGATCGACATCTACCGTTAGCAGAATTTTCCTACAACAACAGCTACCATTCAAGCATTGAGATGGCGCCGTTTGAAGCACTTTATGGTAGAAAGTGCAGGTCTCCGATTTATTGGAGTGAAGTGGGGGATAGACAGATTACGGGTCCGGAGATTATACAAGAAACTACCGAGAAGATCATCCAAATTCAACAACGGTTGAAAACCGCCCAAAGTCGACAAAAGAGCTACGCTGACATTAAAAGAAAAGATATAGAATTTGAAATTGGAGAGATGGTCATGCTTAAAGTTGCACCTTGGAAAGGCGTTGTTCGATTTGGTAAACGAGGGAAATTAAATCCAAGGTATATTGGACCATTCAAGATTATTGATCGTGTCGGACCAGTAGCTTACCGACTAGAGTTACCTCAACAACTCGCGGCTATACATAACACTTTCCACGTCTCGAATTTGAAGAAATGTTTTGCTAAAGAAGATCTCACTATTCCGTTAGATGAAATCCAAATCAACGAAAAACTTCAATTCATCGAAGAACCCGTCGAAATAATGGATCGTGAGGTTAAAAGACTTAAGCAAAACAAGATACCAATTGTTAAGGTTCGATGGAATGCTCGTAGAGGACCCGAGTTCACCTGGGAGCGTGAAGATCAGATGAAGAAGAAATACCCGCATCTATTTCCAGAAGATTCGTCAACACCTTCAACAGCTTAAAATTTCGGGACGAAATTTATTTAACGGGTAGGTACTGTAGTGACCCGAACTTTTCCATGTTTATATATATTAATTGAGATTGATATTTACATGATTAAATGTTTCCAACATGTTAAGCAATTAAACTTGTTAAGACTTGATTAATTGAAATATGTTTCATATAGACAATTGACCACCCAAGTTGACCGGTGATTCACGAACGTTAAAACATGTAAAAACTATACGATGACATATATATGGTTATATATATAGTTAACATGATTTTATTATAAGTATGTATCTCATTAGGTATTTTAACAATGAGTTATATACATAAAAATGAGACTATTAATTTAAGAAACTCGAAAACGATATATATAACGATTATCGTTATAACAACGTCTTACTAGGTACATATGAATCATATTAAAATATTGATACACTTGGTTAATTATGTTAAATGATAAGTAAATATATTATTAAGTGTATTAACAATGAATTACATATGTAAAAATAAGACTACTAACTTAATGATTTCGAAACGAGACATATATGTAACGATTATCGTTGTAACGACATTTAACAGTATATACATCATACTAAGATATATTATATATCATAATATCATGATAATATAACAATTTAACATCTCATTTGTTATAATAAACAATGGGTTAACAACATTCAACAAGATCGTTAACCTAAAGGTTTCAAAACAACATTTACATGTAACGACTAACGATGAGTTAACGACTCAGTTAAAATATATATACATGTAGTGTTTTAATATGTATTTATACACTTTTGAAAGACTTCAATACACTTATCAAAATACTTCTACTTAACAAAAATGCTTACAATTACATCCTCGTTCAGTTTCATCAACAATTCTACTCGTATGCACCCGTATTCGTACTCGTACAATACACAGCTTTTAGATGTATGTACTATTGGTATATACACTCCAATGATCAGCTCTTAGCAGCCCATGTGAGTCACCTAACACATGTGGGAACCATCATTTGGCAACTAGCATGAAATATCTCATAAAATTACAAAAATATGAGTAATCATTCATGACTTATTTACATGAAAACAAAATAACATATCCTTTATATCTAATCCATACACCAACGACCAAAAACACCTACAAACACTTTCATTCTTCAATTTTCTTCATCTAATTGATCTCTCTCAAGTTCTATCTTCAAGTTCTAAGTGTTCTTCATAAATTCCAAAAGTTCTAGTTTCATAAAATCAAGAATACTTTCAAGTTTGCTAGCTCACTTCCAATCTTGTAAGGTGATCATCCAACCTCAAGAAATCTTTGTTTCTTACAGTAGGTTATCATTCTAATACAAGGTAATAATCATATTCAAACTTTGGTTCAATTTTTATAACTATAACAATCTTATTTCAAGTGATGATCTTACTTGAACTTGTTTTCGTGCCATGATTCTGCTTCAAGAACTTCGAGCCATCTAAGTATCCGTTGAAGCTAGATCCATTTTTCTCTTTTCCAGTAGGTTTATCCAAGGAACTTAAGGTAGTAATGATGTTCATAACATCATTCGATTCATACATATAAAGCTATCTTATTCGAAGGTTTAAACTTGTAATCACTAGAACATAGTTTAGTTAATTCTAAACTTGTTCGCAAATAAAAGTTAATCCTTCTAACTTGACTTTTAAAATCAACTAAACACATGTTCTATATCTATATTATATGCTAACTTAATGATTTAAAACCTGGAAACACGAAAAACACCGTAAAACCGGATTTACGCCGTCGTAGTAACACCGCGGGCTGTTTTGGGTTAGTTAATTAAAAACTATGATAACCTTTGATTTAAAAGTTGTTATTCTGAGAAAATGATTTTTATTATGAACATGAAACTATATCCAAAAATTATGGTTAAACTCAAAGTGGAAGTATGTTTTCTAAAATGGTCATCTAGACGTCGTTCTTTCGACTGAAATGACTACCTTTACAAAAACGACTTGTAACTTATTTTTCCGACTATAAACCTATACTTTTTCTGTTTAGATTCATAAAATAGAGTTCAATATGAAACCATAGCAATTTGATTCACTCAAAACGGATTTAAAATGAAGAAGTTATGGGTAAAACAAGATTGGATAATTTTTCTCATTTTAGCTACGTGAAAATTGGTAACAAATCTATTCCAACCATAACTTAATCAACTTGTATTGTATATTATGTAATCTTGAGATACCATAGACACGTATACAATGTTTCGACCTATCATGTCGACACATCTATATATATTTCGGAACAACCATAGACACTCTATATGTGAATGTTGGAGTTAGCTATACAGGGTTGAGGTTGATTCCAAAATATATATAGTTTGAGTTGTGATCAATACTGAGATACGTATACACTGGGTCATGGATTGATTCAAGATAATATTTATCGATTTATTTCTGTACATCTAACTGTGGACAACTAGTTGTAGGTTACTAACGAGGACAGCTGACTTAATAAACTCAAAACATCAAAATATATTAAAAGTGTTGTAAATATATTTTGAACATACTTTGATATATATATGTATATATTATTATAGGTTCGTGAATCAACCAGTGGCCAAGTCTTACTTCCCGACGAAGTAAAAATCTGTGAAAGTGAGTTATAGTCCCACTTTTAAAATCTAATATTTTTGGGATGAGAATACATGCAGGTTTTATAAATGATTTACAAAATAGACACAAGTACGTGAAACTACATTCTATGGTTGAATTATCGAAATCGAATATGCCCCTTTTTATTAAGTCTGGTAATCTAAGAATTAGGGAACAGACACCCTAATTGACGCGAATCCTAAAGATAGATCTATTGGGCCTAACAAACCCCATCCAAAGTACCGGATGCTTTAGTACTTCGAAATTTATATCGTATCCGAAGGGTGTCCCGGAATGATGGGAATATTCTTATATATGCATCTTGTTACTGTCGGTTACCAGGTGTTCACCATATGAATGATTTTTATCTCTATGTATGGGGTGTGTATTGAAATATGAAATCTTGTGGTCTATTATTATGATTTGATATATATAGGTTAAACCTATAACTCACCAACATTTTTGTTGACGTTTTAAGCATGTTTATTCTCAGGTGATTATTAAGAGCTTCCGCTGTCGCATACTTAAATAAGGACGAGATTTGGAGTCCATGCTTGTATGATATTATGTAAAAACTGCATTCAAGAAACTTATTTTGTTGTAACATATTTGTATTGTAAACCATTATGTAATGGTCGTGTGTAAACAGGATATTTTAGATTATCATTATTTGATAATCTACGTAAAGCTTTTTAAACCTTTATTGATGAAATAAAGGTTATGGTTTGTTTTAAAATGAATGCAGTCTTTGAAAAACGTCTCATATAGAGGTCAAAACCTCGCAACGAAATCAATTAATATGGAACGTTTTTAATCAATAAGAACGGGACATTTCATTTTGATGCAAGAAGATGATGAAGAAATAATGCTTCAACACACCCTTGAGTTGGTTGAACCTTTAAGCCTTTATAACCTTGCTATCCAAGCTTGAAACCACTTCTTTTGCACTTGAATAAACCAATCAGCAGCAACACTGATTTGAGCAGAAAGTTGATGAACTTATTGATGAACTTAGCCTCTAACTTGAAGCCTCAAGTGTTGCATACCCCAAGCCTTTTGTGCACCAACACCACCTTTATCTTGGTTAGGATTTTGACACTTAATGAACTAGATTACCAAGCTCAAAACCCTCTCCCTTTTGATAAAAATTTCGGCCAGCAGCTGTATGAAATGAGTGAGAGAGTTTTTTTTTTTGCTTCTTAGTTTAATACTTGAGTCAAATTACTTGGTATATGAACTCTAGCATGCACTTGATAAATGTGTGTTCTTGAAAGTAAACAAAAGCAAGTATGGGAGACTCCTTGGTCAAAACAAAACCGTCCCCCATCCCTTTTTTATAACAAGATTGTTATTTTTTATATCTTGTATAAAATACCTTTGTATTTATATAAAACTTGTTATATAAAATTTGTAATTGATAAGTTACTTGCATTTTACAAACCAATTTATAAAATATTACACAACATAATTATTTAAACCTATAAATAATTAAGTATAAATTATCCAAGTAATTTATCTCAAGTGGTTATATTTTAGAAAACCCATTTTCTAAAATCCAAGTGTCGCGTATTTATTTAACGAACCTATCGTTAAGATTAAATACTTATAAGGTGTTGGTAAGCTTGTTATTGGGTATGACCCGACTTGGATCATAACATAGTGGCCACGTTAATTTGATATGTCTCTCGGGCATATGAAATACCTACAATCTCCCACTTGCACGAGAAACATAAGAAATTAATGCAAGTGATGGATACCACCTAACGACCGTCCATCACCCCAAATATGTTATGACTTTGTGCCATTCAATAACATCATCCCTTTCGAGTTCCCATCTCGAATATGAATAGGTGAATCTTTCATTATATCCTTTCATCCTAGATGTCATGTTAAATCCAAGAGATACAGAGTGATCACTCTCTTATAGATTTAACTTTATCAGGCCTTAGACATCTGACTCTCAACGAATAAGAGGGACAAATTCCATCTTGACTACATACGTCCTAGATACACACTTTGTATTATACCTGAGCTCTTCCTTATGTACTACCATATTTCAGAATAGCGAAGGAAAGAATCAAGGCACAATACTTGGTAAATATCTGAACCCAATATGTATCTCAGGTCAGAGGATACAATGATATTCACCTTTACTCAAGATTACATGTGATCAACCACAAAGGCTCCATTTAGTAAATCTTGAGAGCGGGTCTTTCAATATTTGTTTCCCACAAATATCTATGAACCTTGGTTGCAACCCTGCCTCACATTCATCCCGTGAATGTATACCAATCCAAGTTCATAATAGTCTAAACCTCACACTTGTTCCCACAAATGTGATCGACTACGGAATTTAGAATAATTACTTATTCATGGATAAAATATGCAAAATAGGAACATAACTCAAAATAAATTAATGCCATAATTATATTAATGAGTTTGAACAATATCGTTCCGTTACAATACTTAAAACAGATCATGACCAATCACTAGAATATCGAAGCCCTAATGCACAAACATGTCCTGTATGTTTTGATCCATGTAAGAGCTTCGTGAGTGGATCCGCTATGTTAAGATCTGTGTGAACTTTGCGAATACATATCTTTCCTTTTTCAACTTCATCCCTTATGTAGTTGAATCTCCGCTCAATGTGACGGGTCTTTTGGTGAGCACGAGGTTCCTTGATTTGAGCAATCGCACCCTCGTTATCACAAAAGATCTCAAGAGGGTCCTGAATGGAAGGGACTACTCCTAAGTCGTCGATGACTTTCTTCATCCATGCAGCTTCCTGAGCTGCCAATGAGGCAGCGATGTACTCCGATTCTGTAGTGGATAAAGCAACAACATCCTGTTTTGAACTCTTCCAAGAGACCGCACCTCCATTTAACGTGAAGACATAACCGGACTGTGACCGAGAATCATCTCGATCAGTTTGGAAACTCGCGTCCACGTAACCTTTTACAGCGAGTTCCTCCTCACCAGACCCATATATTAGAAACATATCCTTAGTCCTCCTAAGGTATTTCAATATACTTTTGACAGCAATCCAATGACTGTTCCCTGGGTTATTCTGGTATCTACTTGTCAAGCTAAGAGCGCATGACACATCCGGTCTAGTGCATATCATTGCATACATGATTGACCCAATAGCAGACGCATATGGGACATTCTTCATTCTTTCCTGTTCATCTTTCGTGGTGGGGCACTGAGATGAACTAAGGAGCGTTCCCTTTTGAATAGGTACCAAACCTTTCTTAGAGTTCTCCATCTTGAACCTTTTCAAGATCTTTTCAATGTATGCACTTTGATTTAAACCTATCAGTTTCTTGGATCTATCCCTGTAGATCCCAATCCCCAAAACGTATTGTGCTTCTCCAAGATCCTTAATGGAGAAGCATTTGCTTAACCAAGTTTTAACACCTTGCATTTTCGGAATATCATTTCCAAATAACAATATATCATCCACATATAGTACAAGGAACATGATAGTGCTCCCACTAGCTTTCTTGTATACACAAGCTTCATCACCATTTTTAATGAAGCCAAATTTCTTGGCCTCCTCATTAAAACGATGATTCCACATTCTAGATGCTTGTTTCAATCCGTAGATTGACTTCTTTAACTTGCATACCTTTTTAGGATATTTCGGATCAACAAAACCCTTAGGCTGAACCATATAGACATCTTCCTCAAGATGTCCGTTTAGGAAAGCGGTCTTGACATCCATCTGCCATATTTCAAAATCATAATGAGCAGCAATGGCAAGTAATATCCTAATAGACTTTAGCATCGCCACAGGCGAAAAAGTTTCATCATAGTCAACCCCTTGAGTTTGAGTGAAACCTTTTGCTACAAGTCTAGCTTTATATGTATCCAAGTTTCCATGTATGTCGGTTTTCATTTTGAACAGCCATTTACAATCAACTAGCCTAGAGCCAGGAGGTTGCGCAACAAGTTCCCAAACTTGGTTGTCATACATGGATTGCATCTCAGCATTCATGGCTTCCTGCCATTTATCTTTATCAATCCTTGATAAAGCATCTTGGTAGTTTATTGGTTCATCCAAATCAACCACATGGCAACCATCCATGAGAAACCCATATCTCTCAGGAGGATTACTAATCCTACCAGATCTGTGAACGTCTTGTGTATTTTGATCATCCATCTGATCACTCTCAACATTTTCATGTTGAGTGCTAGTGTCAGCCAATTGTGTATCATCTACTTGATCTTGAACCTCTTCAAGATCTATCTTCCTTTCACTTTTGCCTTCCATTAGGAACTTAGTTTCAAGGAATTCAGCCTTCCGAGCAACAAATACATTCTGCTCGGAAGGATCATAGAAATAGTATCCCATATCATCCTTGGGATATCCTATGAAGATACACTTCGTGGATCGAGCATTCAACTTATTAGGGACGTAACGCTTAGGGTAAGCTTCACATCCCCATACCTTTAAGTATGATAGAGATGGAGGTTTTCCAAACCACATCTCGTGAGGTGTTCGTTCCACTTTCTTGGTTGGGGCCATATTTAAAATACGAGCCGCGGAGCATAGACAATAACCCCAAAATGATAGAGGTAACGAGCTTCTAGCTATCATAGATCGAACCATATCCATTAGGGTTCGGTTCCTCCTTTCGGAAACTCCATTCAGTTGGGGTGTTCCAGGAGGAGTGAGTTGTGAGATAATCCCACAACTTCTAAGATGATCTTGGAAAGCATCGCTTAGGTATTCACCTCCTCTATCGGTACGAAGTACCTTGATTGTCTTATTGAGTTGATTTTGTACTTCATTTTGATACTCTTTGAATGCTTCAAAAGTTTCGTCCTTATGTTTTAACAAGTAGACATATCCGAAACGGCTGAAGTCATCAATGAAAGTAACGAAGTATCTTTCACCATTCCTAGTTATGGGCTTAAAGGGTCCACATACATCCGAATGTATTAATCCCAATAAGTCCTTAGCCCTTTCATAGGTCCCTTTGAAAGGTGCTTAAGTCATTTTGCCTTGTAAACAAGATTCACATACATCAAACGATTCTAGTTCATTTGATTTCAAAAGGCCATTCTTTTGGAGTGTATGCATTCGATTCTTGTTTATGTGACCAAGGCGGCAATGCCATAAGTAGGAATCACTCAAATCCCTTTTGAGTTTCTTGGTGCTAGTATGGTGTATTGAGCTACTAGATGATGTGTCATCGTGAACCAATTCATAAATTCCATTTGAAGGCGAAGCCTTAAAATAAAATACATTATCTAAATAAACGTGGATATCATCATTAACAAAATTAAGATAAAAACCACATTGTTTTAAACAGGAAACTGAAATAATGTTTCGACATAAATCCGGTGCATACAAAACATTGTTCAAAATAAGTTCCAAACCACTTGGAAGCTTTAATACAAAGTCTCCTTGAGCCTTCACTTGCACTTTGGCTCCATTACCCATATAGAGACTTGATGTTCCCATTTGCTTGCTACTTCTTTTGAACCCCTGCAAAGAATTGCAAATGTGAGTTCCACATCCAGTGTCTAATACCCATGTATTAGAAGAAGTAATACTAAGCTCTATATATACCATATATATGTTACCTGAGGATTGCCCCGCATCCCTCTTTTCCTTCAACTCCTTAAGGTAGACCGGGCAATTGCGTTTCCAGTGACCCATTTCACCGCAACCGAAGCACGGGTCTTCCTTGGGGTTTGCTTGTCCGGCAACCTTTTGCTTCTTGTTCTTGTTTTTGGTTGGGGTAACCATCCTCCCCTTTCCCTTGCCTTGATGGGCGGGTCCTTTCCTCTTAGCCGCCTTTGGCTTAGAGGTGTTGTTACCTTTGGACCCACCATCATTGATCATTAGCACGGGTGAAGCCCTCTTGTGATGACCCGGGAATTTTCGATCAAATTTAAACTTTAATCTTTATATGTATCCGACACGATAAGCAAATCTGTAATGATTGAGTCTCGAAAGTTTTGAAATTATATTCATTTAATTAAATACCCTTTGACCATGCCAAACGATTCACGAACAATTATGTGTAAATAAATATTTATGTATATATACATGTGTGCTTATTAGATTGACATATATTATAAAACATTGAATGGATTAGTTGATATGAATATAAGCTATGAGATCTATTTTATGAATTTAGAAATGTTATCAAGGTATTGAATTAATAATACTTTATACGAACGTATTTGTTCGATGTAAGTTTATCGACGAGATTAAAAGATAATATCAAATGATTGAATTATCAGATACATTGAATTAGGATGAAGAGTCTCTGTTATGAGGTCCACTTTGAATTAGGAAACCCTTACTTTTAACGGTATTCGGAATATTTGGAAAAGTGATTGTATATAAGAACAAAAGTTTTAATTATTGAGGATTAGACATAAGTTGGTGGAGGATTGAATTTCATAACCCTTGTTATTTGATTCAATTGATACTAAGGTATTTATTTAGAAAGTTTAAGAAAACTAAAATAAACGTTAACTAGTTAACCTTCCTATTATTTAGAGTGAAAGTGAAATTTTGGGAATATAGTTATATTATTTAGAAAGTTTAAGGAAAACAAACTAAACGTTGACGCATAAGGAAATTATATATTTTTTTTTATAAACGTTATAGGATATAATATTATAAACGATCTTCAAATATACTTTGAAATATAATTAAAATCTAAATATTTTATTAAAGTATTTCAAACCTATATATTATAAATATATTTCAATTTAGTCAAAAGACGTTTTGGTTTAAGTTAATGTTATTAAATATACTTCGATAACTAACGAGGGTATGAATTATAAAAGTAAATGACCAAAACACTCAAAAGATTAAGTTACACTTTGAGTGGGTTAGTTTTTAATTAATTTAAGTCTAGTTCATAATAAAGGTACATGTCACAAAACGTTTAATTTAAAATAAAATATTTTGTTAAACAACGAGTCACTGATTTATAAAAGTAAATGACCACAACACTCAATTTTATAAATTACATTTTTTATAAGGTAATTTATTGTTGAGTAAGTCTAATTTTTGTAAAAGGTACACGTCACGTAACGTAAAAGGCTAGTTTTCTAAACGTACGAAAGTGCGCCCGAAAAACCGAAAGTGGTACATGAGTCGTGAGACCACGACCGTGTCATTTTTATAAAAATTAAATTTTTACCATGAGCGTAAATATAATATAATATTTAATTAATTCTAAAGATTAAATATAATTTATATTAAATAAAATATAGTTTACGTGTTATGTGTGCAATGTATGTAAATATGAGTGTCGGCAAGTTTTATCTCTTTTTTTTTTTTTTTTTTTTTTTTTTATTTTATTTTATATGCTGGACAATGATGGGGTTAGGTAGGAAAAAAAAAATGCTATAAGTTGAACGAAATTTGGTTCTAGTTCCATTCATATCAATTGATCGATATCTCTCTAATCTATATATTACTCTTATATTATTTATATTATTAAGATTAATATTATTATTATTATTATTATTAGTATTATTAGGAGTAATATTATTAGTATTATACATAAAATATTACGACGAGGTCATGAGCGGGTCATTTCAAGACAAGTTTTATGAGTAGGATAGGGCTAAGGAAATTATGAGTTATGGCTATGGAGGTGATGGGTATGGTTCATGGGTATGCCCGTGAGGTCAATTTAGTGTTTGTCATCTCCGTTGCGTCTACGTACCTTTCCTACAATATTGAACCTCAATATTGATACGTGAGCACTTATAACTTAACTTTTATTTATCAATAGTGTATCCCTGACTAGTGCTCGAGAAAATAAAATTATGCATGCTTGTATATTTGATATTGCCCCTAGATAGGTTATGTTGAATCTTAAAGGTTGTTATACTAGGGATGGGATAAGATATAAGATATGCATGTCGTTGGAAAGCTAGTGAGAAATTAAGAACTTTTCCTTTAGATGACAAAGGGATCTGATGGACGGATTAGAAGTTATAGCCAATTGAAATTTCGTAAAAATGATTATTATTATCGTCGTTAATATCGTTGATCTAATTTTTAATCTAATTGCCAATATTATTATTATTATTATAATTATTATTATTATTATTAAGAATTGTTATTTTTATAGTTATCATCGTTAAAGTTATAATTAGTATTATTATTATTATCACATAAAATAGTTATTAGTATATTCATTATTATAATATTCAATATTACTAGTATTATTAAAAGTACCGTTGGTATAAAAACTATCAGTTATTCAAAAATTATCAATTTAATAGAAATGTCATTGTTATTATAAAATATCATTATTATTATCATTTTGAATAAAAATTATTACTTTAAAGTTAATATTAAAAATATCGTAAATATTAAAGATATCATAATTAGAATTATCATTTTTCAATAACATCATTGTTAGTAAATATAAATATCGATTGTTATAATTACAAAACAATACGACTTTTAATTATTATTATCAATGCTATTTTATCAAATAAAATTATCTTAATAGAATCTATCACAATATTTTTATGATATTAAATGAACTTTATAAATTTTATTACTTAAGATATATAAAAGTATACTTTAATATAAAATTATATTTATTAATAAATGAATTATATTATTTACTCTTTTAAATCTTTTAAATATTTTAAAAATATAAAACGACGATATTTAAATTATATAATAATCATTTATAAACTTTTGAAAATTATTTTGAGTCAAACTAATTTTCGTCGATCTTTGCATATTAGACTCGAGCATTAGGATTGTGGTACACTATGACTTAACTTAATTTATTAGACAAATATTGACAAATACATAAATATATATAAATAATTTAGGTTCGGGAATCCGAGGCCAACCCTACACTTGTTCAATGATGTTATATGTATTTTTACTACAAAATACAGTATGGTGAGTTTCATTTGCTCCCTTTTAAATGCTTTTGCAAAATATATTTTTGGGCTGAGAATACATGCGCAACTTTTATAACTGTTTTACGAAATTGACACAAGTACGTGAAACTACATTCTATGGTTGGATTATCGAAGTCGAATATGCCCCTTTTTATTAAGTCTGGTAATCTAAGAATTAGGGAACAGACACCCCAATTGACGCGAATCCTAAAGATAGATCTATCGGGCCCAACAAGCCCCATCCAAAGTACCGGATGTTTTAGTACTTCGAAATTTATATCATGTCCGAAGGAGGATCCCGGAATGATGGGGATATTCTTATATATGCATATTGTTAATGTCGGTTACCAGGTGTTCAATCCATATGAATGATATTTTTGTCTCTATGCATGGGACGTATGTTTATGAGAAATGGAAATCTGAAATCTTGTGGTCTATTAAAATGATGGAAACGATTGTTTAAGTTAAACTAATGAACTCACCAACCTTTTGGTTGACACTTTAAAGCATGTTTATTCTCAGGTACGAAAGAAATCTTCCGCTGTGCATTAGCTCATTTTAAAGATATTACTTGGAGTCATTCATGCCATATTTCAAAAGACGTTGCATTCGAGTCGTTGAGGTTCATTAGAGATTATTATTAAGTAAATGACAGATTAGGTCATTTATAGTTTGGATATTATGAAATGGTATGCATACCTGTCAACTTTCGATGTAAATGAAAGTTTGTCTTTTAAAACGAATGCAATGTTTGTAAAATGTATCATATAGAGGTCAAATACCTCGCGATGTAATCATATGTTATTGTATTCGTCCCTATGGATTGGGACGGGACGTCTCATGTGGTATCAGAGCGGTGGTCTTAGCGAACCAGGTCTTGCATTAGTGTGTCTTACTGTTAGTTGTTAAGATGCATTAGTGAGTCTGGACTTCGACCGTGTCTGCATGTCAAAAGTTTTGCTTATCATTTTATGTCGGAAATCATCTACTTATCATCCTTAGGAAATTATCTGCTTATCATCTTAAGTCTAGACGCGTTTTCCTGCATTTATTGCATAACAGCGTATAGACGAAATTCACATCTTAGCATATCTGCTAATTAATATCTTAGCGTATTTATTACTGTGAACTTTGACTAACATCTTTCAAAGATTCTCCGAAATCTATGGGATTTTGGTATTATATATACATATGTAAATTATGTACTGAGGAATACCAAATCTAAATTCTACAATCTATTTTATACCAAAATTCATTCCCTTGATCATACGAGATGGATCCCTCAACCAGTTCGAACTCCTCAGATTACGACAGCTATTCCGATATGGAGTTTCATTCGAGCTCTGACAACAGTGTGACCGGAATGAATCAACCAATCAGCCATCATCTATTCTGGATGAAATGGGGATGGGTTCGTAGCCTCCTCAATCATTGGCGACAAGAAGAAGGTGATCCCTTCCATCCACCACATTGCCCTCTTGGCAATGAACCTGAAGCACTTACCGGCGAACCTATTCGAGAAACAATTTTCTCTCTCATTTCCAGAGTATCTCGTCATGATTATATACTACACCAAATTCTAGATTATATCTATCCGCTCGTCCGAACTGCTGACCATCCCGGTGTGATAGAAGAAGTCAACGAGCTTCGTGCTCAGGTGGTGGCTTTGGAAAATACGGTGCGAAGGTTACAAACATTATCAGCAGCACCAGCAGCATAACCGGTACCGCCAGTAACATCCACATCGCAAACCTCAATACTCTAGACATCAGCAGCATCACCGGCATCAACGGTATCATCATCATTAACACCAACAGCACCATTACCATCATCAACAATCACATTCGCATCACACGCCTCAACATCATAATCTATACCTCGGATATCAACATCACACGCATCATAGATACCAAGGAGTACCAACAACAACAAACGATGAAGTATTGATTCATAACTTCATCTGAGGAATATTCTACGGCGATTATGTAATCTCTAAAGTCTTATAGATTATCTATTTCCACCCTAACCCTAAATCAGATGAGTGGACAGAGAGGATCGAGAGAAGAACCGAAACCCTAACAAGACTAGTGCGTAAGGTACAAGCTAGACTTGTTTTACCAACAGCATCAGCAGTACCAATAGCCTCACCAACACAGTCAATGCTGTCAACATTGTTAGAATCGTCAGCACCTCCAACCTCACAAGTTTCGCCAGTTTAAGAATCACTGTGGAAACCATTACGAATTAATAACGAGTATATTGTATCAATGAGTTATGAAGTATTAACTCAGTCTCTCCAAAGAATTTATATGTATATTATATATATATATATATATATATATATATATATATATATATATATATATATATATATATATATATATATATATATATATATAAATTTTTTTTACCATAAT
Organism: Rutidosis leptorrhynchoides; assembly: GCF_046630445.1. Taxonomy (NCBI): domain Eukaryota; kingdom Viridiplantae; phylum Streptophyta; class Magnoliopsida; order Asterales; family Asteraceae; genus Rutidosis; species Rutidosis leptorrhynchoides. The sequence continues at coordinate 249,739,847 of NC_092343.1, forward strand.
AAATCTTTATGTACTAAGCTATTATGTATGGAACTTAACTATCTGGTTAATTCATATTACTAATTTGCTATGATGTACTTTCTTCGTTAACAATTTAATCATTGTTAACTACAATCTCTACTTCAACTCAATGAATTTTATTTCATAATAAATCAAGTGTATCATTCAATAACATGTTTGATTATACACTTTCATCTTCGATATACCCGAAATTTACGGGAACACAATATTCGTACCTTGAGAAGTTAGCAAGAGTTCTATGAGCATCAGCATGATTCACTAAGGAAATACCAATAAATATTGAAGCATTGGTTACATTAGTGAAATACTCCGCAAAGATTATGTAATCTCTAATGTTTTAGAGAAAATTCATTTCTAATTCAATCCGAAAATCAAATGAGCTTAGTATGATATTAACTCATTGAATCTGTACTACATCTGAAGAAAATATACCCACCTATATTTTCATAAAGATTGTAATGAGAATTCTTGTTCAAAATATTATTTGTGAAAATTTTTAACGGGTAGGTAATACCCGAGAGATATATAAAATCACAATTAATATGTTACAGTCTTCAATTCTGATTCAATAATCATCAACTAAACCAATATACATTCTTCTATAAGAAATCAAAACAACCATACTCATTCGAATCTAAATACATATTCTGATTTTGGAAATTTCAGAATTCAACTCGAGATACAACCAAAATCATCACTCTTAGATCTTTACATTTTTCAAAGCTATACTTTGACTTCAAAACTGTGATAGAACATCACTTTTAATCGTAACACACAAGATGGATATGAAAATCATTCGGGAGTCAGGACAATTCCATCATTTGGATATTGACTATGACAATCTGCATTTAAAACCCTTCGAAATTCTGAAAGACACTTCAAACATTGAACAATCGAGATGGTGATCCAACCACACATTACCTGAAGTTTTGTACCTGAAAAGCTCTCGAAACCAAGGTCGTAGGTTGACACGTACCCACATCCAATTCTTTATCATTTATTAGCAAAAACAACCTTACAATTCCATTTCAAGTAGCCAGTTTTGTCACAGCTCCAGCAAGTCAACTTCGATTTTTCAGTCGGACCAGTCTTATTATAACCCCGATAGCTACGTTGCCCTTTCGTCATTATTACTGGGGAACCTTTCATATTCCACCATATTACCACCAGCGTTTAATCATCTAAAACACGATTCTTCTGAACCCACCTCGGATTGATAACCAGAGATTCAGATATTATAGCATTAAATGCAGAGGAAACATAAAAATGGTAGATGGTTTAAACGGTCAAAAGTTTGATGATAAAAGATAGTGAGTTGGTAAAGCTCAGAAAAAGAAAGGATTTGGTACTGAAAAATGAATTGAGCAAAGTATGAAGGAAGCCGTGGACAAATCACAGAGACTGATTCTGCCTTCAAAGGATCCAAATGATTAAGTGCCTAATGAACTCGTTAGCAAACACCTTACTTCTTATTCTAAACCTTCACGGACAGATATTCTTCATCATCATCATATCTTAAATATTATAAGATATCTTCGTATCTCCCATTATACATATTCTTCATATTTCTGGAGATATCTTCACCACTATCCTTATCTGAGATCATTTATCTCTCGGTAATATCTGCAACATAAAAGAAACTGTGTTAGTTTCTAAATTCTGAAAAATTCAAATATGAATGTTTTGAAGTAGTGTTGGGAACTGATGCATGAGTTAGTATAATATAATGACACTTGATCAACGTCATTATATTAAAGTAATTCATGCTGAGTTTCTAATGGATGTGATGATTCACAGGACATACCGTCATCATGTACCATTTACACGACTCTTACATTCTACTTAATCTCTAAACATATCAAGGAACTATTTCTTGATGATTCGGTCTTTTTCAGGGTATTCTGGTAATTTAAAAAAATCAGGATTTACCATTACCCTTTCCTTCTTAGAACAATTACTATATTCCTTCTTAAATCCATACATATGAATTCCGGACCATTACAAGAGCTATTTAATCGCAAGAAGAAGAAACGAAAGGACAAAGCTTCGAAATGGAAATGTGGGGTATAAACCGCAGCAAATAGAAGAGAGCATTAACTATGGATGATGATGATTATAGAAGACAGAAGCAGGGACATCGAAATATCAGGGAAGATATAAAAATCTAGCAACAACCCGAAAAATTACAAACCGTATATATCGATGCATATAGCAACGTAAAGACACGGGAGGACTAAAAATACTATAAACCCTAGGGTATAGTAAAAGTAAATAGATTCTTCTGGTGGCAGATTAAAAAGAAGAATGACGGATATGAACGTTAAGAGGATATCAAGGATCAGGATGGGATGGAGCATATTAACGAATGTTTTAAAGTATGAATTGAGGAAGAAAGAATAGAGGGTGTGAGTCGTAAGGAAATGAAGAAGGCGGATTTATAAGGAAATATCCGACATAACAATCGAAGCAGATTATCGCGTTCAACCAAAGAAGATCTAAATCTCCTTAATTACCGAAGAATCAAATCTTATTATGAAGATTTCTTCTAAATTCCTTAAATTCTGGAAATCAATCTTGACTACACCGCCGGTTAAGTCAAACCAGCATTTATTCATTTTCAATCCTATGTGATAGCTTCATTCGTAATCTTCACATAAATGAATTGTTTTATCCATATTACTCCATGATGATAAAACTCTATTTATCAACTCATATTCGTCATGAAAACATTCTTATAGTTAGCCATGAAGACCTCGATCAAATTTCGGGACGAAATTTCTTTTAACGGGTAGGTACTGTGATGACCCGGGAATTTTCGATCAAATTTAAACTTTAATCTTTATATGTATCCGACACGATAAGCAAATCTATAATGATTGAGTCTCGAAAGTTTTGAAATTATATTCATTTAATTAAATACCCTTTGACCATGCCAAACGATTCACGAACAATTATGTGTAAATAAATATTTATGTATATATACATGTGTGCTTATTAGATTGACATATATTATAAAACATTGAATGGATTAGTTGATATGAATATAAGCTATGAGATCTATTTTATGAATTTAGAAATGTTATCAAGGTATTGAATTAATAATACTTTATACGAACGTATTTGTTCGATGTAAGTTTATCGACGAGATTAAAAGATAATATCAAATGATTGAATTATCAGATACATTGAATTAGGATGAAGAGTCTCTGTTATGAGGTCCACTTTGAATTAGGAAACCCTTACTTTTAACGGTATTCGGAATATTTGGAAAAGTGATTGTATATAAGAACAAAAGTTTTAATTATTGAGGATTAGACATAAGTTGGTGGAGGATTGAATTTCATAACCCTTGTTATTTGATTCAATTGATACTAAGGTATTTATTTAGAAAGTTTAAGAAAACTAAAATAAACGTTAACTAGTTAACCTTCCTATTATTTAGAGTGAAAGTGAAATTTTGGGAATATAGTTATATTATTTAGAAAGTTTAAGGAAAACAAACTAAACGTTGACGCATAAGGAAATTATATTTTTTTTTTATAAACGTTATAGGATATAATATTATAAACGATCTTCAAATATACTTTGAAATATAATTAAAATCTAAATATTTTATTAAAGTATTTCAAACCTATATATTATAAATATATTTCAATTTAGTCAAAAGACGTTTTGGTTTAAGTTAATGTTATTAAATATACTTTGATAACTAACGAGGGTATGAATTATAAAAGTAAATGACCAAAACACTCAAAAGATTAAGTTACACTTTGAGTGGGTTAGTTTTTAATTAATTTAAGTCTAGTTCATAATAAAGGTACATGTCACAAAACGTTTAATTTAAAATAAAATATTTTGTTAAACAACGAGTCACTGATTTATAAAAGTAAATGACCACAACACTCAATTTTATAAATTACATTTTTTATAAGGTAATTTATTGTTGAGTAAGTCTAATTTTTGTAAAAGGTACACGTCACGTAACGTAAAAGGCTAGTTTTCTAAACGTACGAAAGTGCGCCCGAAAAACCGAAAGTGGTACATGAGTCGTGAGACCACGACCGTGTCATTTTTATAAAAATTAAATTTTTACCATGAGCGTAAATATAATATAATATTTAATTAATTCTAAAGATTAAATATAATTTATATTAAATAAAATATAGTTTACGTGTTATGTGTGCAATGTATGTAAATATGAGTGTCGGCAAGTTTTATCTCTTTTTTTTTTTTTTTTTTTTATTTTTTTTTATTTTATTTTATATGCTGGACAATGATGGGGTTAGGTAGGAAAAAAAAAATGCTATAAGTTGAACGAAATTTGGTTCTAGTTCCATTCATATCAATTGATCGATATCTCTCTAATCTATATATTACTCTTATATTATTTATATTATTAAGATTAATATTATTATTATTATTATTATTAGTATTATTAGGAGTAATATTATTAGTATTATACATAAAATATTACGACGAGGTCATGAGCGGGTCATTTCAAGACAAGTTTTATGAGTAGGATAGGGCTAAGGAAATTATGAGTTATGGCTATGGAGGTGATGGGTATGGTTCATGGGTATGCCCGTGAGGTCAATTTAGTGTTTGTCATCTCCGTTGCGTCTACGTACCTTTCCTACAATATTGAACCTCAATATTGATACGTGAGCACTTATAACTTAACTTTTATTTATCAATAGTGTATCCCTGACTAGTGCTCGAGAAAATAAAATTATGCATGCTTGTATATTTGATATTGCCCCTAGATAGGTTATGTTGAATCTTAAAGGTTGTTATACTAGGGATGGGATAAGATATAAGATATGCATGTCGTTGGAAAGCTAGTGAGAAATTAAGAACTTTTCCTTTAGATGACAAAGGGATCTGATGGACGGATTAGAAGTTATAGCCAATTGAAATTTCGTAAAAATGATTATTATTATCGTCGTTAATATCGTTGATCTAATTTTTAATCTAATTGCCAATATTATTATTATTATTATAATTATTATTATTATTATTAAGAATTGTTATTTTTATAGTTATCATCGTTAAAGTTATAATTAGTATTATTATTATTATCACATAAAATAGTTATTAGTATATTCATTATTATAATATTCAATATTACTAGTATTATTAAAAGTACCGTTGGTATAAAAACTATCAGTTATTCAAAAATTATCAATTTAATAGAAATGTCATTGTTATTATAAAATATCATTATTATTATCATTTTGAATAAAAATTATTACTTTAAAGTTAATATTAAAAATATCGTAAATATTAAAGATATCATAATTAGAATTATCATTTTTCAATAACATCATTGTTAGTAAATATAAATATCGATTGTTATAATTACAAAACAATACGACTTTTAATTATTATTATCAATGCTATTTTATCAAATAAAATTATCTTAATAGAATCTATCACAATATTTTTATGATATTAAATGAACTTTATAAATTTTATTACTTAAGATATATAAAAGTATACTTTAATATAAAATTATATTTATTAATAAATGAATTATATTATTTACTCTATTAAATCTTTTAAATATTTTAAAAATATAAAACGACGATATTTAAATTATATAATAATCATTTATAAACTTTTGAAAATTATTTTGAGTCAAACTAATTTTCGTCGATCTTTGCATATTAGACTCGAGCATTAGGATTGTGGTACACTATGCCTTAACTTAATTTATTAGACAAATATTGACAAATACATAAATATATATAAATAATTTAGGTTCGGGAATCCGAGGCCAACCCTACACTTGTTCAATGATGTTATATGTATTTTTACTACAAAATACAGTATGGTGAGTTTCATTTGCTCCCTTTTAAATGCTTTTGCAAAATATATTTTTGGGCTGAGAATACATGCGCAACTTTTATAACTGTTTTACGAAATTGACACAAGTACGTGAAACTACATTCTATGGTTGGATTATCGAAGTCGAATATGCCCCTTTTTATTAAGTCTGGTAATCTAAGAATTAGGGAACAGACACCCTAATTGACGCGAATCCTAAAGATAGATCTATCGGGCCCAACAAGCCCCATCCAAAGTACCGGATGTTTTAGTACTTCGAAATTTATATCATGTCCGAAGGAGGATCCCGGAATGATGGGGATATTCTTATATATGCATATTGTTAATGTCGGTTACCAGGTGTTCAATCCATATGAATGATATTTTTGTCTCTATGCATGGGACGTATGTTTATGAGAAATGGAAATCTGAAATCTTGTGGTCTATTAAAATGATGGAAACGATTGTTTAAGTTAAACTAATGAACTCACCAACCTTTTGGTTGACACTTTAAAGCATGTTTATTCTCAGGTACGAAAGAAATCTTCCGCTGTGCATTAGCTCATTTTAAAGATATTACTTGGAGTCATTCATGCCATATTTCAAAAGACGTTGCATTCGAGTCGTTGAGGTTCATTAGAGATTATTATTAAGTAAATGACAGATTAGGTCATTTATAGTTTGGATATTATGAAATGGTTTGCATACCTGTCAACTTTCGATGTAAATGAAAGTTTGTCTTTTAAAACGAATGCAATGTTTGTAAAATGTATCATATAGAGGTCAAATACCTCGCGATGTAATCATATGTTATTGTATTCGTCCCTATGGATTGGGACGGGACGTCTCACCTCTTACCCATGCTAGTTTCCGCCGTCCTTAACATGCCATGAAGTTCACCAATGGTCTTATCCATCCCATTCATATTGTAATTAATTACAAATTGGTCAAACCTCTTTAACAGGGAGTTTAGGATAAGATCAGTGGCTAGCTCATTAGATATGTTGAGATTAAGACGGTTTGCGCGATCAATAAGGCTTTTCATTTTGAGGACATAAGAGGATACGGATTGGGTGTCATCCATACGACATGCATGTAACGCTCGAATCGTTTCGAAGCGCTCGACATGTGCTTGTTGAAGGAACATCTCCTTCAATTGCGTAATCATGTCATATGCACTATGATGTTCGAAATCCTTTTGGAGTTCGGGTATCATAGTCCCAAGCATTAGGCAAGCGACTTGCACCGAATCGGCGCAATACTTATCCCAATAAGCCATGCCTTCCGTATCATCCTCGTCGGGTTGATCGGGAATGGGGTCTTCCAACACATACGCCTTATCCTCAAGTTTGAGGACAATTCTAAGATTGCGGAACCAATCCATAAAGTTCGTATGGTTGAGTTTGTCTTTCTCGAGGAGAGACCTTAATGATAGGTTGTTCAAGTTAATAGGTGCGTTTGGAATGTTGTTGTTGTTATTGGCGGCCATCTACAAAATTAACAAAGTTCGTTTAAGTATCGATTTTAATTTAACATTCAATACCCTTTAAATCAAATTGAATTATTAAATTCTAGAATCCAACGGTAAACCAAATTTCGGTTAGGTGACCTTTATCCCGCATTTGATTTAGCTAGGTAGTCAATAAATGACAATTGCAATCCATTTGCAACTTCTAGAGTATGGGATCATGCAATCCTTTTGCATGGCATATTTATCCCATCAACGCCTATTTGTTCCTCATGCTTCGGTGACCCTAAGTTCATGATTCCCAAATCAAGTCGTCCTATTTGTATAGACTTGTTAATTTAACATACAAGTGGTTAGGTGACCTTTATCCCACAAGCATGCGAAATTTACCTTAATCATATTAGTTTGCTCATAACGGTTAGGTGACCTTTATCCCATCATGAGTTCCCTAATACTTTTAAGTGTCACACAATAGGATGGCGTTAAACTTGTTTACCTTGTTTGTAAAAGGGATTTTAAGTTTTCGTTAATTTTAGTTTGAGAAAAACATTTATGCCATACACCAACATGCATTTAGTGTATGGTACTTATGAAAAACCAATTTCATGTCTTGTAATTGAGCCAATTACTTGATATAAACCATTTTATATACGTTATCCTTTTCTTGTTCTTAATAACCATTTATTAAGGTTTTTGGTTGCCTTTTTCAATTTAACCATTTAAATTGCCGTTTTGCATGTCGTTAATACGTCTAATTTAACCAATTAAATTTTCGTTATGTTTGTTGTTAATTTGTGTGATTAATTTGTTGCAATCAAACATACAATCCATAAACATACAAACAACCACACATGCAAAATAAGTATGTTCACAATCTAGCCATTTAGGTGGACATTTGTTTAGCCGAAAACAAATGTCACCGGGTAAGGGTTTTCAACACAAAGCAAGAGATTTCCAATCTCCCACTTAACCTTGCATCCAAATGCTACTTGTGTTCTTCAAGTCTTCATTCATCATCTTGTATCTTCATTTTACAAAATATGTATCCTAATACATTTTTCTAGAAAATGAAAATACAACCTAATCTATTTTACATACCAAATATAAAATAAAATTACATAGCCTTATGAATGAATTATTATATACCAATTGAACAAATATTACATGCCATTGAATAATTATAATTACAAACCAAATGAATCATAAATCAACCAAATATAGCATGCAATCAACACACGGTCAAGGCTAGGATTGTGAACATCAACATGCAACCAATTGTGACCAAAATGCAAGAGCCCAAACCCAATTTTGGAGCCCTAACAATTTGGCATTCATCAAACACCCTCCCAAAACCCATGATTTTTGCATTCTTCTTTCATGCATGTACTTAGAATGCAAAGTTGATGGGTTTTAAAATAACAATTCGAAGCATATTTCAACAACTTCGGCTCTAGATACCATTGTTGAGATTTAACAAGTTTCATAAGTCTTAAAACCTTTTAAGAATCATTATAATCGGAAGCGTGTAATTATCAAGTTTTACTTGTTAAACTTTAACCAATTTAAAGCTAAATCCCATGGATCAAGTTGTGAACATTATGCTTACATATTAACAAGAGAAGGAAGAGTGTTTTATACCTCCTTAAACTAAGTTTAAGGGCTGTTTTGATGCAAGAAGATGATGAAGAAATAATGCTTCAACACACCCTTGAGTTGGTTGAACCTTTAAGCCTTTATAACCTTGCTATCCAAGCTTGAAACCACTTCTTTTGCACTTGAATAAACCAATCAGCAGCAACACTGATTTGAGCAGAAAGTTGATGAACTTATTGATGAACTTAGCCTCTAACTTGAAGCCTCAAGTGTTGCATACCCCAAGCCTTTTGTGCACCAACACCACCTTTATCTTGGTTAGGATTTTGACACTTAATGAACTAGATTACCAAGCTCAAAACCCTCTCCCTTTTGATAAAAATTTCGGCCAGCAGCTGTATGAAATGAGTGAGAGGGTTTTTTTTGCTTCTTAGTTTAATACTTGAGTCAAATTACTTGGTATATGAACTCTAGCATGCACTTGATAAATGTGTGTTCTTGAAAGTAAATAAAAGCAAGTATGGGAGACTCCTTGGTCAAAACAAAACCGTCCCCCATCCCTTTTTTATAACAAGATTGTTATTTTTTATATCTTGCATAAAATACCTTTGTATTTATATAAAACTTGTTATATAAAATTTGTAATTGCTAAGTTACTTGCATTTTACAAACCAATTTATAAAATATTACACAACATAATTATTTAAACCTATAAATAATTAAGTATAAATTATCCAAGTAATTTATCTCAAGTGGTTATATTTTAGAAAACCCATTTTCTAAAATCCAAGTGTCGCGTATTTATTTAACGAACCTATCGTTAAGATTAAATACTTATAAGGTGTTGGTAAGCTTGTTATTGGGTATGACCCGACTTGGATCATAACATAGTGGCCACGTTAATTTGATATGTCTCTCGGGCATATGAAATACCTACAGTGTCGACATGATAGGTCGAAACATTGTATACGTGTCTATGGTATCTCAAGATTACATAATATACAATACAAGTTGATTAAGTTATGGTTGGAATAGATTTGTTACCAATTTTCACGTAGCTAAAATGAGAAAAATTATCCAATCTTGTTTTACCCATAACTTCTTCATTTTAAATCCGTTTTGAGTGAATCAAATTGCTATGGTTTCATATTGAACTCTATTTTATGAATCTAAGCAGAAAAAGTATAGGTTTATAGTCGGAAAAATAAGTTACAAGTCGTTTTTGTAAAGGTAGTCATTTCAGTCGAAAGAACGACGTCTAGATGACCATTTTAGAAAACATACTTCCACTTTGAGTTTAACCATAATTTTTGGATATAGTTTCATGTTCATAATAAAAATCATTTTCTCAGAATAACAACTTTTAAATCAAAGTTTATCATAGTTTTTAATTAACTAACCCAAAACAGCCCGCGGTGTTACTACGACGGCGTAAATCCGGTTTTACGGTGTTTTTCGTGTTTCCAGGTTTTAAATCATTAAGTTAGCATATCATATAGATATAGAACATGTGTTTAGTTGATTTTAAAAGTCAAGTTAGAAGGATTAACTTTTGTTTGCGAACAAGTTTAGAATTAACTAAACTTTGTTTTAGTGATTACAAGTTTAAACCTTCGAATAAGATAGCTTTATATGTATGAATCGAATGATGTTATGAACATCATTACTACCTTAAGTTCCTTGGATAAACCTACTGGAAAAGAGAAAAATGGATCTAGCTTCAACGGATCCTTGGATGGCTCGAAGTTCTTGAAGCAGAATCATGACACGAAAACAAGTTCAAGTAAGATCATCACTTGAAATAAGATTGTTATAGTTATAGAAATTGAACCAAAGTTTGAATATGATTATTACCTTGTATTAGAATGATAACCTACTGTAAGAAACAAAGATTTCTTGAGGTTGGATGATCACCTTACAAGATTGGAAGTGAGCTAGCAAACTTGAAAGTATTCTTGATTTTATGTAACTAGAACTTGTAGAATATATGAAGAACACTTAGAACTTGAAGATAGAACTTGAGAGAGATCAATTAGATGAATATAATTGAAGAATGAAAGTGTTTATAGGTGTTTTTGGTCGTTGGTGTATGGATTAGATATAAAGGATATGTAATTTTGTTTTCATGTAAATAAGTCATGAATGATTACTCATATTTTTGTAATTTTATGAGATATTTCATGCTAGTTGCCAAATGATGGTTCCCACATGTGTTAGGTGACTCACATGGGCTGCTAAGAGCTGATCATTGGAGTGTATATACCAATAGTACATACATCTAAAAGCTGTGTATTGTACGAGTACGAATACGGGTGCATACGAGTAGAATTGTTGATGAAACTGAACGAGGATGTAATTGTAAGCATTTTTGTTAAGTAGAAGTATTTTGATAAGTGTATTGAAGTCTTTCAAAAGTGTATAAATACATATTAAAACACTACATGTATATACATTTTAACTGAGTCGTTAAGTCATCGTTAGTCGTTACATGTAAGTGTTGTTTTGAAACCTTTAGGTTAACGATCTTGTTAAATGTTGTTAACCCAATGTTTATAATATCAAATGATATTTTAAATTATTATATTATCATGATATTATCATGTATGAATATCTCTTAATATGATATATATATATATATATACATTAAATGTCTTTACAACGATAATCGTTACATATATGTCTCGTTTAAAAATCATTAAGTTAGTAGTCTTGTTTTTACATATGTAGTTCATTATTAATATACTTAATGATATGTTTACTTATCATAGTATCATGTTAACTATATATATATCCATATATATGTCATCATATAGTTTTTACAAATTTTAACGTTCGTGAATAACCGGTCAACTTGGGTGGTCAATTGTCTATATGAAACATATTTCAATTAATCAAGTCTTAACAAGTTTGATTGCTTAACATGTTGGAAACATTTAATCATGTAAATATCAATCTCAATTAATATATATAAACATGGAAAAGTTCGGGTCACTACAAGTCGTCTCCAGACATGGAATACCAATCTCTATTATCTCTGATAGGGATGGCAGATTTATTTCAAGATTCTGGCAGACATTACGGCAAGCATTAGGAACTCGTCTAGACATGAGTACTGCCTATCATCCACAAACTGATGGTCAGAGCGAAAGGACGATACAAACGCTTGAAGACATGCTACGAGCATGTGTTATTGATTTCGAAAACAGTTGGGATCGACATCTACCGTTAGCAGAATTTTCCTACAACAACAGCTACCATTCAAGCATTGAGATGGCGCCGTTTGAAGCACTTAATGGTAGAAAGTGCAGGTCTCCAATTTGTTGGAGTGAAGTGGGGGATAGACAGATTACGGGTCCGGAGATAATACAAGAAACTACCGAGAAAATCATCCAAATTCAACAAAGATTGAAAATTGCCCAGAGTCGACAAAAGAGCTACGCGGACAGTAAAAGAAAAGATATAGAGTTTGAAATTGGAGAAATGGTCATGCTTAAGGTTTCACCTTGGAAAGTCATTGTTCGATTTGGTAAACGGGGGAAACTAAATCCAAGGTACATTGGACCATTCAAGATTATATATCGTGTCGGACCAGTAGCTTACCAACTGGAGCTACCTCAACAACTCGCGGCTGTACATAACACTTTCCACGTCTCAAATTTGAAGAAATGTTTTGCTAAAGAAGGTCTCACTATTCCGTTGGACGAAATCCAAATCAATGAAAAACTTCAATTCATTGAAGAACCCGTCGAAATAATGGATCGTGAGGTTAAGAGACTTAAACAAAACAAGATACCGATTGTTAAGGTTCGATGGAATGCTCGTAGAGGACCCGAGTTCACCTGGGAGCGTGAAGATCAGATGAAGAAGAAATACCCGCATTTATTTCCAGAAGATATGTCAACACCTCCAACTGCTTAAAATTTCGGGACGAAATTTATTTAACGGGTAGGTACTGTAGTGACCCGAACTTTTCCATGTTTATATATATATATATTAAATGAAATTGTTATTTACATGATTAAGTGTTTCCAACATGTTAAGCAATCAAACTTGTTAAGACTTGATTAATTGAAATAGGTTTCATATAGACAATTGACCACCCAAGTTGACCGGTGATTCATGAACGTTAAAACTTGTAAAAACTATACGATGACATATATATGGTTATATATATAGTTAACATGATTTTATTATAAGTATGTATCTCATTAGGTATTTTAACAATGAGTTATATACATAAAAATGAGACTATTAATTTAAGAAACTCGAAAACGATATATATAACGATTATCGTTATAACAACGTCTTACTAGGTACATATGAATCATATTAAGATATTGATACACTTGGTTAATTATGTTAAATGATAAGTAAATATATTATTAAGTGTATTAACAATGAAATACATATGTAAAAATAAGACTACTAACTTAATGATTTCGAAACGAGACATATATGTAACGATTATCGTTGTAACGACATTTAACTGTATATACATCATACTAAGATATATTATATATCATAATATCATGATAATATAACAATTTAACATCTCATTTGTTATAATAAATAATGGGTTAACAACATTCAACAAGATCGTTAACCTAAAGGTTTCAAAACAACATTTACATGTAACGACTAACGATGACTTAACGACTCAGTTAAAATGTATATACATGTAGTGTTTTAATATGTATTCATACACTTTTGAAAGACTTCAAGACACTTATCAAAATACTTCTACTTAACAAAAATAATTACAATTACATCCTCGTTCAGTTTCATCAACAATTCAACTCGTATGCACCCGTATTCGTACTCGTACAATACACAGCTTTTAGATGTATGTACTATTGGTATATACACTCCAATGATCAGGTCTTAGCAGCCCATGTGAGTCACCTAACACATGTGGGAACCATCATTTGGCAACTAGCATAAAATATCTCATAAAATTACAAAAATATGAGTAATCATTCATGACTTATTTACATGAAAACAAAATTACATATCCTTTATATCTAATCCATACACCAACGACCAAAAACACCTACAAACACTTTCATTCTTCAATTTTCTTCATCTAATTGATCTCTCTCAAGTTCTATCTTCAAGTTCTAAGTGTTCTTCATAAATTCCAAAATTTCTAGTTTCATAAAATCAAGAATACTTCCAAGATTGCAAGTTTACTTCCAAGTTTTCTAAATCCATTCCAAGTAATCATCCAAGATCAAGAAACCTTTGTTACTTACAGTAGGTTATCTTTCTAATACAAGGTAATAATCATATTCAAACTTTAATTCAATTTCTATAACTATAACAATCTTATTTCGAGTGGAAATCTTACTTGAAATTGTTTTCGTGTCATGATTCTGCTTCAAGAACTTTCAAGCCATCCAAGGATCCTTTGAAGCTAGATCTATTTTTCTCATTTCTAGTAGATTTATCCAAGGAACTTGAGGTAGTAATGATGTTCATAACATCATTCTATTCATACATATAAAGCTATCTTATTCGAAGTTTTAAACTTGTAATCACTAGAACATAGTTTAGTTAATTCTAAACTTGTTCGCAAATAAAAGTTAATCCTTCTAACTTGAATTTTAAAATAAACTAAACACATGTTCTATATCTATATGATATGCTAACTTAATGATTTAAAACCTGGAAACACGAAAAACACCGTAAAACCGGATTTACGCCGTCGTAGTAACACCGCGGGCTGTTTTGGGTTAGTTAATTAAAAACTATGATAAACTTTGATTTAAAAGTTGTTATTCTGGGAAAATGATTTTTATTATGAACATGAAACTATATCCAAAAATTATGGTTAAACTCAAAGTGGAAGTATGTTTTCTAAAATGGTCATCTAGACGTCGTTCTTTCGACTGAAATGACTACCTTTACAAAAACGACTTGTAACTTATTTTTCCGACTATAAACCTATAATTTTTCTGTTTAGATTCATAAAATAGAGTTCAATATGAAACCATAGCAATTTTATTCACTCAAAACGGATTTAAAATGAAGAAGTTATGGGTAAAACAAGATTGGATAATTTTTCTCATTTTAGCTACGTGAAAATTGGTAACAAATCTATTCCAACCATAACTTAATCAACTTGTATTGTATATTATGTAATCTTGAGATACCATAGACACGTATACAATGTTTCGACCTATCATGTCGACACATCTATATATATTTCGGAACAACCATAGACACTCTATATGTGAATGTTGGAGTTAGCTATACAGGGTTGAGGTTGATTCCAAAATATATATAGTTTGAGTTGTGATCAATACTGAGATACGTATACACTGGGTCGTGGATTGATTCAAGATAATATTTATCGATTTATTTCTGTACATCTAACTGTGGACAACTAGTTGTAGGTTACTAACGAGGACAGCTGACTTAATAAACTCAAAACATCAAAATATATTAAAAGTGTTGTAAATATATTTTGAACATACTTTGATATATATATGTATATATTATTATAGGTTCCTGAATCAACCAGTGGCCAAGTCTTACTTCCCGACGAAGTAAAAATCTGTGAAAGTGAGTTATAGTCCCACTTTTAAAATCTAATATTTTTGGGATGAGAATACATGTAGGTTTTATAAATGATTTACAAAATAGACACAAGTACGTGAAACTACATTCTATGGTTGAATTATCGAAATCGAATATGCCCCTTTTTTTTAAGTCTGGTAATCTAAGAATTAGGGAACAGACACCCTAATTGACGCGAATCCTAAAGATAGATCTATTGGGCCTAACAAACCCCATCCAAAGTACCGGATGCTTTAGTACTTCGAAATTTATATCATATCCGAAGGGTGTCCCGGAATGATGGGGATATTCTTATATATGCATCTTCTTAATGTCGGTTACCAGGTGTTCACCATATGAATGATTTTTATCTCTATGTATGGGATGTATATTGAAATATGAAATCTTGTGGTCTATTGTTACGATTTGATATATATAGGTTAAACCTATAACTCACCAACATTTTTTTGTTGACGTTTAAAGCATGTTTATTCTCAGGTGAATACTAAGAGCTTCCGCTGTTGCATACTAAAATAAGTACAAGATTTGGAGTCCATGTTTGTATGATATTGTGTAAAAACTGCATTCAAGAAACTGATTTCGATGTAACATATTTGTATTGTAAACCATTATGTAATGGTCGTGTGTAAACAGGATATTTTAGATTATCATTATTTGATAATCTACGTAAAGCTTTTTAAACCTTTATTTATGAAATAAAAGTTATGGTTTGTTTTAAAAATGAATGCAGTCTTTGAAAAACGTCTCATATAGAGGTCAAAACCTCGCAACGAAATCAATTAATATGGAACGTTTTTAATCAATAAGAACGGGACATTTCAAAACGAACCAAAACCGAAGAAGAAGAAACGAGCGAGTCGGAATAAGATAGTTGTATTCGTATGGTGTAATATATGTAATATAGTGTGCTTATGCTTTATGATATATGTAAAAATTGCTTGTATTAATAAGTATTTTTTTTATGAATCTAACTCTTGTCTATTTTACAGTACAAAAACTCAAAATGGGTAGACAACCCAATATTTTAAGAGACCTACCCGGAGACATGATTGATGAAATCTTGTCTAGAGTCGGTCAGAATTCTTCGGCACAACTATTTACGACAAAATTAGTTTGTAAGACATTCGAAGAACGTTCCAAGAATGCCTTGGTTTATAAGAGACTTTCGTTTGAAAGATGGGGGATATCACATTGGAAAACCCATAAGTTACGATGTGTTTACTTTGACGCATATATTGCGGGGAACCCAAGTGCTATTTTACGCAACGGCTTAAGAAATTATTTTGACTCAATGTATCCGAACATAGGACTTCATGATTTAGAAAAAGCGGCAAACATGCAACATAAAGAAGCATGTTATGCTTACGGGTTAGTAATGTTCGCTTCTCACCAAAGTGAGAATAAGAACATCGGGCTACAACTATTAAACAAAACATTTCCACAAGTAACGGACTCAGTAGTTGGGGTGAGAAACAAGGTTTTTAGATTGTTACGGGACTGTTGGACATTACGTAACCCTCGTCCCTTTGACGACATTACAACATGCTGTCTTATCAACTGCCATAACGGTTATGTTCCACAAGACCAAGGATGGGAAGTAGTCCTAGTAAAACCAGAATGCATGACTTGTTTCTGGACGTATGAATTACCTGTCTTTATTGCCTTTGCTGAACGACTTGTGTACTAGCTAGAATTATCTTCACAACTATCTTGTATCAAAGTTATTGTGTGCTATATTTCATGCTTTATGTAAAATAAGCGGTATTGTAAGTTTGTAAAATATTGTATAAAAGTATGAACGCGAAATATTATTATAATCAGTTTTTCATATAGAATTGTATATTAGCTACTAAGTATGAACTTAACGGGTAGGTACTACCCGAATTTAAACTTATAAAACGCTAATATGAAGAAAAAGCTTTTATAAATGAGTTCATATTATGCTACGAAATACTATTAACTACTCTTAATATTCTGTATGATTAACTTGTTCCATTTGACTATTTTGAAGGAAATGGCACCGACTACTCGACACACCGTGAATATGAATGAAGAGGAATTCCGTACTTTTCTAGCTTCAAACATAGCCGCAGTACAGGCTGCGCTACATACCAACAATAACCTTGGATCTAGCAGTACAGGAAATCGTGTAGGATGCACCTACAAAGAATTCACTGCCTGCAAACCTTTGGAATTTGATAGAACCGAAGGACCGATCGGATTGAAACGGTGGACCGAGAAGGTCGAATCGGTGTTTGCCATATGTAAGTGTACTGAAAAGGACAAAGTGAAGTACGCTATGCATACCTTCACAAGTTCTGCGTTAACATGGTGGAATACCTATCTAGAGCAAGTGGGACAAGATGATGCTTACGCACTACCGTGGTCAGCATTCAAGCACTTGATGAACGAGAAGTACCGTCCCAGAACCGAGGTCAATAAGCTCAAGACAGAACTTAGAGGGTTACGAACCCAAGGATTTGATATTACCACGTACGAAAGACGATTCACAGAATTATGCCTATTGTGTCTGGGAGCGTTCGAAGATCAGGAAGAGAAGATCGACGCGTTTGTGAAAGGATTACCGGAAAGAATCCAAGAAGATATAAGTTCACACGAGCCCGACTCCATACAACAGGCATGTAGAATGGCTCACAAACTAGTGAACCAGATTGAACAAAGAATTAAAGAACAGACTGCTGAAGAGGCCAATGTGAAGCAAGTCAAAAGAAAGTGGGAGGAAAACGGTGATAAGAATCACCAATACAACAACAACAGCAATTAAAATAATAATCGCAACAATTATCCCAACAATCGCAACATCAATCGCAACTACAACAAACGGCCCAACAACAACAACAACAACAACAACAACAACAACAACAACAACAACAACAACAACAACAGCAACTACAACAATCATCCCAACAACAATAACAACCGTAACAACAACAACAATCCGAAGCAGCTATGCCAAAGGTGTGAAAAGTATCACTCGGGGTTCTGCACCAAATTTTGCAACAAGTGTAAAAGAAATGGTCATAGCGCGGTGAAGTGTGAGGTCTACGGACCAGGGGTTAACAGAACGAAAGGAACAAATGGTGTTGGAACGAGTAATGGCGGAGCAAGTAGTGTCGGAGCAAGTTATGCCAATGTAGTTTGTTATAAATGTTGAAAACCGGGCTACATTATTAGAAATTTCCCGAACCAGGAGAACACGAACGGACAAGGCCGCGGAAGAGTTTTCAATATTAATGCGGCAGAGGCACAGGAAGACCCGGAGCTTGTTACGGGTACGTTTCTTATTGACAATAAATCTGGTTACGTTTTATTTGATTCGGGTGCGGATAGAAGCTATATGAGTAGAGATTTTTGTGCTAAATTAAGTTGTCCATTGATGCTACTGGATAGTACATTTTTACTCGAATTAGCAAACGATAAATTAATTTCAGCAGATAATATATGCCGGAATCGAGAAATTAAACTAGGTAGCGAAATATTTAAGATTGACTTGATACCAGTAGAGTTAGGGAGTTTTGATGTGATAATCAGTATGGACTGGTTGAAAGAAGTGAAAGCAGAGATAGTTTGTTACAAAAATGCAATTCGCATTATACGAGAAAAAGGAAAACCCTTAATGGTGTACGGAGAAAAGGGCAACACGAAGCTACATCTTATTAGTAATTTGAAGGCAAAAAAACTAATAAGAAAGGGTTGCTATGCTGTTCTAGCACACGTCGAGAAAGTACAAACTGAAGAAAAGAGCATCAATGATGTTCCCGTCGCAAAATAATTTCCCGATGTATTTCCGAAAGAATTACCGGGATTACCCCCACATCGATCCGTTGAATTTCAAATAGATCTTGTACCAGGAGCTGTACCAATAGCTCGTGCTCCTTACAGACTCGCACCCAGTGAGATGAAAGAACTGCAAAGCCAATTACAAGAACTTTTAGAGCGTGGTTTCATTCGACCAAGCACATCACCGTGGGGAGCTCCTTTTTTGTTTGTCAAGAAGAAAGATGTTACATTCAGGTTGTGTATCGACTACCGAGAGTTGAACAAACTTACCATCAAGAACCGCTACCCACTACCGAGAATCGACGACTTATTTGATCAACTACAAGGCTCGTCTGTTTATTCAAAGATTGACTTACGTTCCGGGTATCATCAAATGCGGGTGAAAGAAGATGATATTCCAAAGACTGCTTTCAGAACACGTTACGGTCATTATGAGTTTATGGTCATGCCGTTTGGTTTAACTAATGCACCAGCTGTGTTCATGGACCTTATGAACCGAGTGTGTGGACCATACCTTGACAAGTTTGTCATTGTTTTCATTGATGACATACTTATTTACTCAAAGAATGACCAAAAACACGGTGAACATTTGAGAAAGGTGTTAGAAGTATTGAGGAAGGAAGAATTGTACGCTAAATTTTTAAAGTGTGCATTTTGGTTGGAAGAAGTTCAATTCCTCGGTCACATAGTGAACAAAGAAGGTATTAAGGTGGATCCGGCAAAGATAGAAACTGTTGAAAAGTGGGAAACCCCGAAAACTCCGAAACACATACGCCAGTTTTTAGGACTAGCTGGTTACTACAGAAGGTTCATCCAAGACTTTTCCAGAATAGCAAAACCCTTGACTGCATTAACGCATAAAGGGAAGAAATTTGAATGGAAGGATGAACAAGAGAAAGTGTTTCAGTTATTGAAGAAAAAGCTAACTACGGCACAAATATTGTCATTGCCTGAAGGGAATGATGATTTTGTGATTTATTGTGACGCATCAAAGCAAGGTCTCGGTTGTGTATTAATGCAACGAACGACGGTGATTGCTTATGCATCTAGACAATTGAAGATTCACGAACAAAATTATACGTCACATGATTTGGAATTAGGCGCGGTTGTTTTTGCATTAAAGACTTGGAGGCACTACTTATATGGGGTCAAAAGTATTATATATACCGACCACAAAAGTCTTCAGCACATATTTAATCAGAAACAACTGAATATGAGGCAACGTAGGTGGATTGAATTGTTGAATGATTACGACTTTGAGATTCGTTACCACCCGGGGAAGGCAAATCTGGTAGCCGACGCCTTGAGCAGGAAGGACAGAGAACCCATTCGAGTAAAATCTATGAATATAATGATTCACAATAACCTTACTACTCAAATAAAGGAGGCGCAACAAGGAGTTTTAAAAGAGGGAAATTTAAAGGATGAAATACCCAAAGGATCGGAGAAGCATCTTAATATTCAGGAAGACGGAACCCGGTATAGGGCTGAAAGGATTTGGGTACCAGAATTTGGAGATATGAGAGAAATGGTACTTAGAGAAGCTCATAAAACCAGATACTCAATACATCCTGGAACGGAAAAGATGTACAAGGATCTCAAGAAACATTTTTGGTGGCCGGGTATGAAAACCGATGTTGCTAAATACGTAGGAGAATGTTTGACGTGTTCTAAGGTCAAAGCTGAGCATCAGAAACCATCAGGTCTACTTCAACAACCCGAAATCCCAGAATGGAAATGGGAAAACATTACCATTGTCTGCAAGTGGTTTTGATACTATTTGGGTAATAGTTGATCGTCTTACCAAATCAGCACACTTCCTGCCAATAAGAGAAGATGACAAGATGGAGAAGTTAGCACGACTGTATTTGAAGGAAGTCGTCTCCAGACATGGAATACCAATCTCTATTATCTCTGATAGGGATGGCAGATTTATTTCAAGATTCTGGCAGACATTACAGCAAGCATTAGGAACTCGTCTAGACATGAGTACTGCCTATCATCCACAAACTGATGGGCAGAGTGAAAGGACGATACAAACGCTTGAAGACATGCTACGAGCATGTGTTATTGATTTTGGAAACAGTTGGGATCGACATCTACCGTTAGCAGAATTTTCCTACAACAACAGCTACCATTCAAGCATTGAGATGGCGCCGTTTGAAGCACTTTATGGTAGAAAGTGCAGGTCTCCGATTTGTTGGAGTGAAGTGGGGGATAGACAGATTACGGGTCTGGAGATAATACAAGAAACTACCGAGAAGATCATCCAAATTCAACAACGGTTGAAAACCGCCCAAAGTCGACAAAAGAGCTACGCTGACATTAAAAGAAAAGATATAGAATTTGAAATTGAGAGATGGTCATGCTTAAAGTTGCACCTTGGAAAGGCGTTGTTCGATTTGGTAAACGAGGAAAATTAAATCCAAGGTATATTGGACCATTCAAGATTATTGATCGTGTCGGACCAGTAGCTTACCGACTTGAATTACCTCAACAACTCGCGGCTATACATAACACTTTCCACATCTCGAATTTGAAGAAATGTTTTGCTAAAGAAGATCTCACTATTCCATTAGATGAAATCAAAATCAACGAAAAACTTCAATTCATCGAAGAACCCGTCGAAATAATGGATCGTGAGGTTAAAAGACTTAAGCAAAACAAGATACCAATTGTTAAGGTTCGATGGAATGCTCGTAGAGAACCCGAGTTCACCTGGGAATGAGAAGATCAGATGAAGAAGAAATACCTGCATTTATTTCCAGAAGATACGTCAACACCTCCAACTGCTTAAAATTTCGGGAAGAAATTTATTTAACGGGTAGGTACTGTAGTGACCCGAACTTTTCCATGTTTATATATATATTAAATGAAATTTTTATTTACATGATTAAGTGTTTTCAACATGTTAAGCAATCAAACTTGTTAAGACTTGATTAATTGAAATAGGTTTCATATAGACAATTGACCACCCAAGTTGACCGGTGATTCATGAACGTTAAAACTTGTAAAAACTATATGATGACATATATATGGATATATATATAGTTAACATGATATTATGATAAGTAAACATATCATTAAGTATATTAACAATGAACTACATATGTAAAAACAAGACTACTAACTTAATGATTTTGAAACGAGACATATATGTAACGATTATCGTTGTAACGACATTTAATGTATATATATCATATTAAGAGATATTTATACATCATAATATCATGATAATATAATAATTTAAAATCTCATTTGATATTATAAACATTGGGTTAACAACACTTAACAAGATCGTTAACCTAAAGGTTTCAAAACAACACTTACATGTAACGACTAACGATGACTTAACGACTCAGTTAAAATGTATATACATGTAGTGTTTTAATATGTATTCATACACTTTTGAAAGACTTTAAGACACTTATCAAAATACTTCTACTTAACAAAAATGCTTACAATTACATCCTCGTTCAGTTTCATCAATAATTCTACTCGTATGCACCCGTATTCATACTCGTACAATACACAGCTTTTAGATGTATATACTATTGGTATATACACTCCAATGATCAGCTCTTAGCAGCCCATGTGAGTCACCTAACACATGTGGGAACCATCATTTGGCAACTAGCATGAAATATCTCATAAAATTACAAAAATATGAGTAATCATTCATGACTTATTTACATGAAAACAAAATTACATATCCTTTATATCTAATCCATACACCAACGACCAAAAACACCTACAAACACTTTCATTCTTCAATTTTCTTCATCTAATTGATCTCTCTCAAGTTATATCTTCAAGTTCTAAGTGTTCTTCATAAATTCCAAAAGTTCTAGTTTCATAAAATCAAGAATACTTCCAAGATTGCAAGAAGTTTTCTAAATCCATTCCAAGTAATCATCCAAGATCAAGAAACCTTTGTTGCTTACAGTAGGTTATCTTTCTAATACAAGATAATAATCATATTCAAACTTTAATTCAATTTCTATAACTATAACAATCTTATTTCGAGTGGAAATCTTACTTGAAATTGTTTTCGTGTCATGATTCTGCTTCAAGAACTTTCAAGCCATCCAAGGATCCTTTGAAGCTAGATCCATTTTTCTCATTTCCAGTAGGTTTATCCAAGGAACTTGAGGTAGTAATAATGTTCATAACATCATTCGATTCATACATAAAAAGCTGTCTTATTCAACGTTATAAACTTGTAATCACTAGAACATAGTTTAGTTAATTCTAAACTTGTTCGCAAATAAAGTTAATTCTTCTAACTAGACTTTTAAAATCAACTAAACACATGTTCTATATCTATATGATATGCTAACTTAATGATTTAAAACCCGGAAACACGATAAACACCATAAAACTGGATATACGCCGTCGTAGTAAAACCGGGGGCTGTTTTGGTTGGGATAATTAAAAGCTAAGAAGAACTTTGATTTAAAAGCTATACTTCTGGAAAAATGATTTTTCTTATGAACATGAAACTATATCCAAAAATCATGGTTAAACTCAAAGTGAAAGTATGTTGTTCAAAATGGTCATCAAGATGTCGTTCTTTCGACGGAAATGACTACCTCTTTCAAAAACGACTTGTAACTTGTATTTCCGGCTATAAACTTATACTTTTTCTATTTAGATTCATAAAGTTAAGTTCAATATGAAACCTTGGCCACTGGAATCACTCAAAACGGATTAGAAACGAAGAAATGGCGAGTAAAACAAGATTGATAAAAACTACTCATTTTACCTACGTGAAAGTTAGTAATAAATCTATTCCAACCATAACCTAATCAACTTATATTGTATATTATGTAATCTTGAGATACCATAGACACGTATACAATGTTTCGACCTATCATGTCGACCCATCTATATATATATTGCGGAACAACCATAGACACTCTATATGTGAATGTTGGAGTTAGCTATACAGGGTTGAGGTTGATTCCAAAATATATATATAGTTTGAGTTGTGATCAATACTGAGATACGTATACACTGGGTCGTGGATTGATTCAAGATAATATTTATCGATTTATTTCTGTACATCTAACTGTGGACAACTAGTTGTAGGTTACTAACGAGGACAGCTGACTTAATAAACGTAAAATATCAAAATGTATTAAAAGTATTGTAAATATATTTTGAACATACTTTGATATATATGTATATATTGTTATAGGTTCGTGAATCAACCAGTGGCCAAGTCTTACTTCCCGACGAAGTAAAAATCTGTGAAAGTGAGTTATAGTCCCACTTTTAAAATCTAATATTTTTGGGATGAGAATACATGCATGTTTTATAAATGATTTACAAAATAGACACAAGTACGTGAAACTACATTCTATGATTGAATTATCGAAATCGAATATGCCCCTTTTTATTAAGTCTGGTAATCTAAGAATTAGGGAACAGTCACCCTAATTGACGCGAATCTTAAAGATAGATCTATTGGTTCTAACAAACCCCATCCAAAGTACCGGATGCTTTAGTACTTCGAAATTTATATCATATCCGAAGGGTGTCCCGGAATGATGGGGATATTCTTATATATGCATCTTGTTAATGTCGGTAACAGGTGTTCACCATATGAATGATTTTTATCTCTATGTATGGGATGTGTATTGAAATATGAAATCTTGTGGTCTATTGTTACGATTTGATATATATAGGTTAAACCTATAACTCACCAACATTTTTGTTGACGTTTAAAGCATGTTTATTCTCAGGTGAATACTAAGAGCTTCCGCTGTTGCATAATAAAATAAGGACAAGATTTGGAGTCCATGTTTGTATGATATTGTGTAAAAACTGCATTCAAGAAACTAATTTCGATGTAACATATTTGTATTGTAAACCATTATGTAATGGTCGTGTGTAAACAAGATATTTTAGATTATCATTATATGATAATCTACGTAAAGCTTTTTAAACCTTTATTTAAGAAATAAAGGTTATGGTTTGTTTTAAAATGAATGCAGTCTTTGAAAAACGTCTCATATAGAGGTCAAAACCTCGCAACGAAATCAATTAATATGGAACGTTTTTAATCAATAAGAACGGGACATTTCATGATAATCTAAAAAAAGAAAGGCAATATGAAGGAAAGAAGACCATCAAAACCTGGTCCAAGTTAAAAGAGTGTATGCAAAAGAGATTTGTTCCTCAAGCTTACAAACAAGATCTGTATATACAAATGAATACACTCAAGCAAGGCAACATGAATGTTGTTGATTACATCAGAGAGTTTGAGCAGCTCAAGATTCGTACAAATGTTAAAGAAGCTGAAGAACACACTATAGCAAGATTCGTTGGAGGCTTAAATGCTTCTATTGCTGATCAAGTTGAAATGCAGCCTCTATGGACTTTTGAGAGTGCTTGCAAGCTGGCTATTCAAGTAGAGAAACAAGCAAAGAAGAAAATTAATTTTAAGCCTTATTCTAAGCCAGCTGTGCTGCCTATGAAGGGTCAATCATCTATGCTGCCTAGGCATAATGAGGCAGCACCCAAAGTATCTAAAGGCAAAGAGCAGGTTGTAGCTGGTCCTAAAGATGATAGGAGAAAATGCTTCAAGTGCCATGGATATGGGCATTTTCAAGCTCAATGTCCTAACCAGCGTGCTCTTACACTAAAGGAGATTGAAGATTTGGAAGGGGGTTTTGAAACTGAACCAGCATATGATGAATCTGATAGTGAAGAGTTTGTTGCTGCTGATATTGGAGAGTTTCTAATGATTCGAAGGGTAATGCAGTCAGCTGAAACTATCGAAGATAAGAGCCAGCGTGAAAACATCTTTCATTCAAGATGCACAGTCAATGGCAAAGTGTGCAGCCTGATTGTTGATGGGGGCAGCTGTGCAAACACAACATCTACTCACATGGTGGAAAAACTTGAGCTGGTTACAAAGAAGCATCCTCATCCATACAAACTTCAATGGCTTAACCAAGGCAGCGAGGTAAAGGTTACTCGCCAAGTTACTATTCCATTTTTTATTGGTACTGTTTATCAGGATGAGATTACTTGTGATGTTATTCCTATGGATGCTTGTCATTTGCTGCTTGGTAGAACTTGGTTATTTGATAAGTATGTCTATCATAATGGACACCAAAATACTTATTCAATGTATGTGAATGGAAAGAAGATCACCCTCACTTCTTTAAAGCCTAGTGAAATACCTAGAGCTGATCCTACTATTAAGAATGATAAAGCTTTGTTTATGACTCAAGCTGAAGTTGATATTGATTTAAAGGGTGGTGCTGGTGCTTATTTATTGCTGATGGTTGAAAGTGATGAGTTGAACCAGCATGATGAAATACCAGCTAGGGTAAAGACATTGTTATTTGAATTTGCTGATGTGTTTCCTACAGAGTTACCTACTGGTTTGCCACCAATCAGGGGTATTGAACATCAAATTGATCTTGTACCTGGATCTGTACTTCCTAACAAAGCAGCTTATCGATGTTCTCCTCATGAAGCAAGAGAATTATAAAAGCAAGTTAATGAGCTGGTTGCCAAGGGGTATGTTAGAACCAGCATGAGTCCTTGTTCAGTACCAGCTTTGCTGGTTCCAAAGAAAGATGGTTCTATGAGAATGTGTGTAGACAGCAGAGCTATTAACAACATCACCATCAAGTATAGGTATCCCATTCCAAGATTAGATGATATGCTAGATGAGCTGCATGGTTCTTGTGTGTTTTCCAAAGTTGATCTTAGAAGTGGGTATCATCGGATTCGAATGAAAGAAGGAGATGAATGGAAGACAGCTTTCAAGATCAAAGGTGGATTATTCGAGTGGTTGGTTATGCCTTTTGGGTTGTCTAATGCACCCAGCACATTCATGAGGCTTATGAATGAAGTGCTCAGGCCACTTATTGGTCAGTTTGTGGTTGTTTACTTTGATGACATCCTAGTGTACTCAAAAACTAAAGAAGAACACTTGGATCATCTGAGGAAAGTACATGAGCTATTAAGGCAGAATCAGTTATATGCAAAGCTGGAGAAGTGTGATTTCTTTGTCAGCAAAGTAGTGTTTCTTGGATATGTGGTTTCTGAAGAAGGCATTTCAATGGATCCATCTAAGGTGGAAGCAATCAGATCATGGCCTAGTCTTTCTACCATCACTGAAGTCAGAAGTTTTCATGGTTTAGCTTCATTTTATAGAAGATTTATCAAAGACTTCTCCACAATTGTTGCTCCAATTACTGATTGTATGAAGAAAGGGGTATTTGAATGGTCTAGTTCTGCCCAATCAGCATTTGAATCATTGAAAGAGAAGCTAAGTTCAGCACCTATACATGCTTTGCCTAATTTGGATATGTTGTTTGAACTTGAATGTGATGCAAGTGGTGTTGGCATTGGAGCTGTGCTAGTGCAAGGAAAAAGACCAGTAGCTTATTTCAGTGAAAAGCTAAATGGATCAAAGCTGAATTATAGCACTTATGATAAAGAGTTTTATGCCATCATTCGAGCTGTTGATCATTGGTCACATTATTTGAAGCCAAGGCAGTTTGTTCTCTTTTCTGATCATGAAGCATTAAAATACATTAATGGGCAGCACAAATTAAATCCAAGGCATGCAAAATGGGTTGAATTCTTGCAGATGTACTCCTTTATGTCTAAACACAAGGCTGGTACATCTAATGTTGTTGCTGATGCTCTTTCAAGAAGATATTCTTTGTTGTCAATTCTGGAAGCTAGAGTTCTTGGATTTTCATTTGTTAGGGAGTTATATGAAGCTGATCCAGACTTTGCTCCTATTTTGAACTATTCTCCTGCTGAGTCCAAAAGAGATTATGTTGAGCAAGATGGTTTTCTATTCAAGGGCAGCAGATTGTGCATCCCAAAAGATTCAATCAGGGAGTTGCTGATTAGAGAAGCACATGGAGGTGGTTTATGAAATGTCCGCGACTAATCCTCCCGGACGGAATCTTCATCAGTTGGTCCCATCGCGATGATCGACTCCAAGTAAGGTCCTTAACATGAGCAAATGCACAGCGGAAGACTTAATTCGTACCTGAGAATAACATGTTTTAAAAAGTCAACATAAAGTTGGTGAGATATATAGGTTTGATGCTAGCAGAGTTATAACTATGGACCACAAGATTTCATATATAAACATTTTAATAAAAATATTCTAAGTGGTTGAGCACTTGGTAACCATACTTAACATTTAATCACGTCGCATATTCCCTTTATTATGAAATCTTACTACACCGTACCAAGTGTAGTTACGAAACGAAGTACTGTGCAACCGTTGAATACTGGTCGTCCAGTCCGGTTGGGGTTGTCAGGCCCGATAGATCTATCAACAGGATTCGCGTTTACAATACCACTGTAAATAATAGTTACCAAGCTACAGGGAAGTATGCCAGTGGTACAACTCAACGTAGAATATATTTTTCGTCACTTGTGTCCATAACGTAAATCATTTATAAAAACAGCGCATGTATTCTCAGTCCAAAAATATTTAGAGTTTAAAAGGGACTATATACTCACCATACTGTATTTTGTAGTAAAAATACATATAACATCATTGATCACGTATAAGGTTGGCCTCGGATTCACGAACCTATATCATTCATATAAGTATCAAAACTTATTCTTGTATTCGGATAAATATATATATTATTATTATAGTTGTAACAGTTTTATTTATTAATTTATAAGTTTCATTATTTAATTATATATTTTTATTTTGTGCATAATAATATTAATATAATTAATTTGTGTCTAATAACTATATTTTATACGAAAATCATTTATTCATGAAATTATTAGTTATAATATTACTAAGGTTAGTAATTATAATAATAATAAATATAAAATTTATTCAAATTTATGACTATAATCATAATAATAATATTGATAATTAATACTAACAACAAATAATAATAATAATAATAATAATAATAATAAATAAATAAATAAAAGAAAAGAATATATACCCTTTAAAATAATCGTTTTAAAAAAAACGTCCCGGATGAGACTCAAACCCGTGACCTCCCGTTCACCAACAAACTCTCAACACCACTTGACTGTTTCAGTTTTTCCTGATTAATCTCGGTTATATATTTTCTTAACCCGTCTTCCTTTCTAAACAAGGGAAGTGGGCTTCGGTCCAACTAGAGACATACCTATCTCGGCCCAACTTTCCACAATACCACTCGGCCCAACTTCACAATTATTATTTCGGCCCAAACTAACCCATATCCGGCCCAACAGGACAAGTAGTCCATTAACAGATTGCTGATGATTAAAAAAAAAAAATTTCAGGATGCTAGATTCGAACAAAGGACCTCCCGTTTAACAAAGAGACTCTAAACCACTCCGGCACTTTCATTTTTCTGATATATAATACACTCAAATATTTATATACCGTAATACAGTCTCATCTCCTCCTCCTTCGACCCAGTAACCGACCAGAGAAAACAACCCAAAATCAATCCAAACATTTACTAATCAAATGCTTAATTTTAGGATAAATAAACAAGATAGGATCGATTGTTAACCATTAAATGAAATAAATAAAAAATACTAAACCGAAGGTTTATTGCTGTTGCTGTATTTTCGTAAAAAAAATTCAAACATCGAATTACTGAATGTTTTAACCAAAACTTTTAAACAAGATAGGTTCTGAATCGATCCTAAAAACTTTCTCATATCTCAGCTGAACCAGAAACGTAATCTTGACTCCTGATTTTGGGATAAACACGATGATTGACTTTTGAATCCTTAACCTTTAATTCTAAAATTCGAGGTCGATATAAAAGATTGAGAGTTGAGATTTTTGCAGATAGTTTCATTAATGGATTTCTCAACTAACTGTATTTTTAGAATTTAAAAACTGATTCAAATCCTAATATTTGATGAAAAGATATCGGTACAGGATATTATATGTGTTTTCCCCTCTTTCTGTTTTATTTCCATCAGACAGAAATATATAGAAGAATAATATAAAGGGTGAGAAAGTTTGCTAACAGAACTCGTTTTAGGGTTGACAGATTTCTCAATCAATACAGATAATAAAGCAGGTTGGACAATGATGTGAAACAGGTTTTTGTTTTGTATCAAATGGAGTCTATCTGTATCGATGTCAAGAGAATCTCGTTTGATGGAGATGTAAAATCAATTACGCGTAATTTAAGCCTTTTTATTTTATCCATTTTATATTTAATTAATATTACTAATTAATAACTTTAATAATAATAATAATAAAAATAATAATAATAATAATAATAATAATAATAATAATAATAATAATAATACTTATCTTCATAATATTATTACAAATAATAGTTAAGATATTTTAAGTTATGTACTTTTATGTATATATCTATATCCGTATATCAAGTTTGTATTTGTATAATAATTATATAAAGAAACATGATAATACAATCATAATATAACGATACTAATAATATATTTATTAATAGTGATGATATTTCTACTTTTCATAAAATATTATTGATAATAATAATTTTGATAATATAATATCTTATATCAAATTTCATATTTCGTGAATATCTATATATATATATATATATCTATATATATATATATATATATATATATATATATATATATATATATATATATATGTATATTTCATATATAAAGGATTATAATAACATTAATTATATAAATTTTAATATCTAATATTAATAAGACAGATAGAAATAATAATATCATTAGAATTAATAACGATAATAATACTTATAATAACACTTGTACATTTCAAATTTCATATATACTACATATAATAATCTTAGTGATACAGATGTTGATAATGCCAGTGAAATTAATAGTAATAATATTAATATTACAAATGTATAACTATCAATTATATATCTTATAGGATATTTAATATTTATAATTTACAATATATATATATATATATATAATTTTTACTCATAAATAAAGTTCGTTTATTCATATATATTTTTATATTAATTTACACACCATTGTTCGTGAATCGTCAGGCATGGTCAAAAGGGTAACTGATTATCCGTATAAAGATTTCAAACCTTCTAGACTCAATATTACAGATTCTGCTTATCGTGTCGGAAATATATAGAGGTTAAGGTTTAAATTTGGTCGGAAATTTCCGGGTCGTTACAGTACCCACCCGTTAAAGAAATTTCGTCCCCGAAATTTGATAGAGGCTGTCATAAATAACAATAGGAATGTTTTTATGGCGAATATAAGGCAATATATAAGTTTTATCATTATTGAGTAATATTGATAAAACGATTTGATCATATGATGCGTACGAGTGAAGCTATCTTCAATAGAATGAAATGAGCTAATATGGAATCGTTTTAACCGATGATGTGGTTAGGTTTGATTTCCATAATTTAAGGGATTTAAAGAAAATCTTATGTAACAAGATTTGGCTCTTTAGGGATCAGAATCTTCTTTGATTTAATGTGGCAATCTGTTTTGATTTCTTTGTCGGATATTTTACTATAAATTCACCTCCTTCCCTTCCTTACTTCCCACATCTCCTATCCCCAATTCATACCCTAGAGTATTCATTAAAATGCTCCACCCCATTCTGATCCTTGATATACTCTTAAGTTTCATATCTTTCATTCTTCTCTTCCACCTGTCGCCAGAAGAATTTATTTACTTCTACTATATTCTTGTGTTTATAGTGTTTCTAGTCTAACCGTGTCTCTATATTGCTGTCTACATTGATGTACTCGGTTTGTAATTTCTGAATGATTGTTGGGTTTTATATCTTTCCTTATATTTCAATGTCCCTGCTTCTGTTTTCTATAATCATTGTCATCCACAGTTAATGTTTTCTCCTAATTGCTGCGATTTTTACTACAACTTTTATTGGAGCTTCATTCTTTTTCTTTTCCTCCTCTTCAACTAAGCATTTTTTGAAATGGTCCGAAATTCGTAGATATAAGATTTGAAATGAACATAGTGATGCTATTAGAAAGAAATGGTAATGACGCGATTTTGATTTATCAAATTACCAGAATATCCTGGAAAGATGGAACTATCAAAACGATATGTTCTTAATATATTTGGAGATTGGATAGAATGTAAGAGCCGTGTAACATGGCACATGATGACGGTACTGTGAATCATCACATTCCATTAGGAACTTAACATGACTTACTGTAATATAATAACGTTGATCAAGTGTTATTATATTATACTAATTCATGCATCAGTTTCTCACACTACTTCAAAACATTCATATTTTAAATTTGAAGATTTCAGAATTTAGAAACTAACACAGTTTCTTTTATATTGTAACGCAGATGTTACGGAGAGTTAAATGATCGCAGATAGGAATAGTTGTGAAAATATTTCCAGAAATATGGAGAATATGTATAACGAAAGATATGAAGATATCTTATAATATCTAAGATAAAATAATGGTAAAGAATATCATCTTGAAAAGTTTAGAATAAGGAGTAGAGTTCTTACTAATGGTTTCCGCAGGCACTGGATCATTTGGATCCTTTAAAGACAGGTTCTGTTTTCATGATTTGTTCACTGCCTCCTTCATACTTTGCTTAATCCGTTTTCCAGTTCCAAACCTTCTCTTTTTCTCAGCTTTACCACCTTACTATTCTTTGTCATCAAACTTTTGACTGTTAAAGTCGTTTATGATTTTTGCTGCTTCATCAGCATTTTCAAGTTAACGGATTTGGGTCATTGGTTTTCAAACCGAGATGATTTTAAGAGATTTGTGTTTTTAGATGATTAAACGCGGATGGTAGTATGGTAGAAAAAGGTTCTCCAGTAACGACAGCAAAAGGATACGTATTTATATCGAGATGATAATAAGACTAGTTTTACTGAGAAATCAAAGTGGAGCTATGTTAAAAGTAGCTAATTTGGAAAGAAATTGCAAAGTTATTTTGGGTAATGATAACACTAAAGGAATTTACACTGCTACTTGTTGACTCAGTTTCCAAGAGTTTTCAGGTGCATAACCATATGCAGGAATCTTTCTTCCGTAGACGAGGTGCGACTGGTTCAACTTCTCGATCGAGGCGTTTTCAAGAATCGTGAAAAGTTGTGAATACGAATTGTAATCGCCAAGATACAAATGAGGTTTACGATAAAATCAAGTGGCAAACTTGAAGATTAGTTTAGTTTCAAATGTTATAATCAATATTTTAATTTAATTCATTTTAATTGTCCAAAGTTAGCATTCCAATAGTCCGATGATTCAATGATTCATATATAAATTAGATATATATAATATTCGAATTACTTAATACGTATCGTGACCCGTGTACCGGTCTCAGTGTCGATCACAACTCAAAGTATATATATATTTTGGAATCAACTCCGAACCTGTATAGCCAACTCCCACCTTCACATATAGAGTGTCTACGGTTGTTCCGAAATATATATATAGATGGGTCAATATGATAGGTCGAAACCTTGTATACGTGTCCCGTTATTTATAGTGCGTAAAAGTAAATAACAGAAATTAAATGACGATAAATAAAATTGCGAGAATGTAAAATTGCGATAAATTAAATGTTAATCAGTTAGCTGGGAACAGTTAGCCGGAACAGTTAGCGTGAAATCCTATCACAATTCCAATTAATTAATTCGTTTGTTTCTAACACTTTTTATTTTTGTACAATGTTTCCTTCGTTATGCCACTTGTTGGATTCTGATAGGTCAAAATCCAAATATGAAATTTGAATAGAAATGGTTATTCTGTGGTTAACGGATACGTATATCGGTAGTTGTAAGTAGGATAGTAAATGATCATTGAATCAGATTCGAAGAATGTACAGTGTACCTTATTAATGTGAATTCTAAATATTCCTCGGGTACTACCCACCCGTTAAAATATTTTCATCATTAACAGTTTGTTCAAAAGAATTTTTAATTACAATCTTTATGAAAATATACTTGCATATATATTTTCATCGGATGTAATCATGAATTTAATGAGTCAAAAACTCATCTGATTTACCGTTAATACTAGATTACATAATCTCTAAAACTTTAGAAATTACATATTCACCATGTCGAACGAGGAAAAATAAGGTAAAATGATACGTAAAGCGAAGATAGCTGATGTAGATCGATGTGTAGAACGAAGTTCATACTCGAAGTACAGATGGTGATATTGAGGCGTGAAATGTTGATATTCGAGGTGCAGATTGTGATATTGAGAGTTACGGTGCGGTTATGGTTTAGAGATGATAAAGATACTGTCGACGTCGATGATGGTGGTACTGATTATGCTGCTGGTGTTGCTGCTGGTGTTTGTAATCTTCCTACCAGATTCTCCAAAGTCATTACTCGAGCACATAGTTCGTTAACTTCTTATTGACGAGCGAATTCGAAATATAGGGTAATATATAATCGTAACGGAGTACTTTAGAGAGGAGAGAGAAAATGATGTTTCCGACAGGTTCGCCGGTAAGCGCTCCAGGTTCATCGCCAAGGGGTAATTGGATGGATGAAAAGAATCTTCAATGTGAAATGATTTCCGGATATCAGGTGATATTTTAACTATATAGAATATCTATATGTAATACCAAAGATTTCGTAGGCTACAAAGGATGTTACGGCATATATCAGGCAAATCTACAGATACGCCAAGATAGGAATTATCAGATACGCTAAGATATGAATTTCGTCTATACACTATCGATGCACTAAATGCAGTAGAACGTGTCTAGACCTGAGAATGATAGACAGGCAATTTCCTAAGGATAATAAGCAGATGATTTCCGACTAGAAATGATAAGCAAAACTTTTGACAGGCAGACACGGTCAAAGTCCAGACTCACTAATGTATCCTAACAACTACCAGTTAGACACACTAATGCAAGGCCTGGTTCGCTAAGACCAACGCTCTCATACCAACTGAAATGTCCGCGACTAATCCTCCCGGACGGAATCTTCATCAGTTGGTAACTGAAATGTCCGCGACTAATCCTCCCGGACGGAATCTTCATCAGTTGGTCCCATCGCGATGATCGACTCCAAGTAAGGTCCTTAACATGAGCAAATGCACAGCGGAAGACTTAATTCGTACCTGAGAATAACATGTTTTAAAAAGTCAACATAAAGTTGGTGAGATATATAGGTTTGATGCTAGCAGAGTTATAACTATGGACCACAAGATTTCATATATAAACATTTTAATAAAAATATTCTAAGTGGTTGAGCACTTGGTAACCATACTTAACATTTAATCACGTCGCATATTCCCTTTATTATGAAATCTTACTACACCGTACCAAGTGTAGTTACGAAACGAAGTACTGTGCAACCGTTGAATACTGGTCGTCCAGTCCGGTTGGGGTTGTCAGGCCCGATAGATCTATCAACAGGATTCACGTTTACAATACCACTGTAAATAATAGTTACCAAGCTACAGGGAAGTATGCCAGTGGTACAACTCAACGTAGAATATATTTTTCGTCACTTGTGTCCATAACGTAAATCATTTATAAAAACAGCGCATGTATTCTCAGTCCAAAAATATTTAGAGTTTAAAAGGGACTATATACTCACCATACTGTATTTTGTAGTAAAAATACATATAACATCATTGATCACGTATAAGGTTGGCCTCGGATTCACGAACCTATATCATTCATATAAGTATCAAAACTTATTCTTGTATTCGGATAAATATATATATTATTATTATAGTTGTAACAGTTTTATTTATTAATTTATAAGTTTCATTATTTAATTATATATTTTTATTTTGTGCATAATAATATTAATATAATTAATTTGTGTCTAATAACTATATTTTATACGAAAATCATTTATTCATGAAATTATTAGTTATAATATTACTAAGGTTAGTAATTATAATAATAATAAATATAAAATTTATTCAAATTTATGACTATAATCATAATAATAATATTGATAATTAATACTAACAACAAATAATAATAATAATAATAATAAATAAATAAATAAAAGAAAAGAATATATACCCTTTAAAATAATCGTTTTAAAAAAAAAGTCCCGGATGAGACTCGAACCCGTGACCTCCCGTTCACCAACAAACTCTCAACACCACTTGACTGTTTCAGTTTTTCCTGATTAATCTCGGTTATATATTTTCTTAACCCGTCTTCCTTTCTAAACAAGGGAAGTGGGCTTCGGTCCAACTAGAGACATACCTATCTCGGCCCAACTTTCCACAATACCACTCGGCCTAACTTCACAATTATTATTTCGGCCCAAACTAACCCATATCCGGCCCAACAGGACAAGTAGTCCATTAACAGATTGCTGATGATTAAAAAAAAAAAATTTCAGGATGCTAGATTCGAACAAAGGACCTCCCGTTTAACAAAGAGACTCTAAACCACTCCGGCACTTTCATTTTTCTGATATATAATAAACTCAAATATTTATATACCGTAATACAGTCTCATCTCCTCCTCCTTCGACCCAGTAACCGACCAGAGAAAACAACCCAAAATCAATCCAAACATTTACTAATCAATTGCTTAATTTTAGGATAAATAAACAAGATAGGATCGATTGTTAACCATTAAATGAAATAAATAAAAAATACTAAACCGA
This sequence comes from Rutidosis leptorrhynchoides, assembly GCF_046630445.1. NCBI lineage: Eukaryota > Viridiplantae > Streptophyta > Magnoliopsida > Asterales > Asteraceae > Rutidosis > Rutidosis leptorrhynchoides. The sequence continues at coordinate 249,776,709 of NC_092343.1, forward strand.
AGGTTTATTGCTGTTGCTGTATTTTCGTAAAAAAAATTCAAACATCGAATTACTGAATGTTTTAACCAAAACTTTTAAACAAGATAGGTTCTGAATCGATCCTAAAAACTTTCTCATATCTCAGCTGAACCAGAAACGTAATCTTGACTCCTGATTTTGGGATAAACACGATGATTGACTTTTGAATCCTTAACCTTTAATTCTAAAATTCGAGGTCGATATAAAAGATTGAGAGTTGAGATTTTTGCAGATAGTTTCATTAATGGATTTCTCAACTAACTGTATTTTTAGAATTTAAAAACTGATTCAAATCCTAATATTTGATGAAAAGATATCGGTACAGGATATTATATGTGTTTTCCCCTCTTTCTGTTTTATTTCCATCAGACAGAAATATATAGAAGAATAATATAAAGGGTGAGAAAGTTTGCTAACAGAACTCGTTTTAGGGTTGACAGATTTCTCAATCAATACAGATAATAAAGCAGGTTGGACAATGATGTGAAACAGGTTTTTGTTTTGTATCAAATGGAGTCTATCTGTATCGATGTCAAGAGAATCTCGTTTGATGGAGATGTAAAATCAATTACGCGTAATTTAAGCCTTTTTATTTTATCCATTTTATATTTAATTAATATTAATAATTAATAACTTTAATAATAATAATAATAAAAATAATAATAATAATAATAATAATAATAATAATAATAATAATAATACTTATCTTCATAATATTATTACAAATAATAGTTAAGATATTTTAAGTTATGTACTTTTATGTATATATCTATATCCGTATATCAAGTTTGTATTTGTATAATAATTATATAAAGAAACATGATAATACAATCATAATATAACGATACTAATAATATATTTATTAATAGTGATGATATTTCTACTTTTCATAAAATATTATTGATAATAATAATTTTGATAATATAATATCTTATATCAAATTTCATATTTCGTGAATATCTATATATATATATATATATATATATATATATATATATATATATATATATATATATATATATATATATATATATATATATATATATATATATGTATATTTCATATATAAAGGATTATAATAACATTAATTATATAAATTTTAATATCTAATATTAATAAGACAGATAGAAATAATAATATCATTAGAATTAATAACGATAATAATACTTATAATAACACTTGTACATTTCAAATTTCATATATACTACATATAATAATCTTAGTGATACAGATGTTGATAATGCCAGTGAAATTAATAGTAATAATATTAATATTACAAATGTATAACTATCAATTATATATCTTATAGGATCTTTAATATTTATAATTTACAATATATATATATATATATAATTTTTACTCATAAATAAAGTTCGTTTATTCATATATATTTTTATATTAATTTACACACCATTGTTCGTGAATCGTCAGGCATGGTCAAAAGGGTAACTGATTATCCGTATAAAGATTTCAAACCTTCTAGACTCAATATTACAGATTCTGCTTATCGTGTCGGAAATATATAGAGGTTAAGGTTTAAATTTGGTCGGAAATTTCCGGGTTGTTACAGTTTAGCTGGTCATTTTGGGATTAAAAAGACATTGGATATCCTGAGTGAACACTTTTACTGGCCATGTATGGATAAAGATGTCAAAGCTATGATTAATCGTTGTGCTACATGCTTTCAAGCTAAGTCAGCATTTCATAAGGGTTTGTATACTCCTCTTCCTGTTCCCAACCAGCCATGGGAAGATTTAAGCATGGACTTTATTGTTGCATTGCCAAGAACTCAGCGAGGCAAAGATTCTATTATGGTTGTTGTTGACAGGTTTTCAAAGATGGCTCATTTCATAGCTTGCAACAAAACCAATGATGCTACTATTGTTGCAGCCTTATTCTTCAAGGAGATTGTTTGTCTTCATGGAGTGCCAAAAACCATTGTGTCTGATCGAGATACAAAGTTCTTAAGTTATTTTTGGAAGACATTATGGAAGCTGCTTGGTACTAAGCTTTTGTTCAGCACTTCTCACCATCCCCAGACTGATGGCCAAACTGAAGTTACTAATAAAACTATGGGGATGCTGCTAAGAACACTTGTGAAGAAAAGTTTAAAGGAGTGGGATTTGAAGCTTGCACATGCTGAATTTGCTTTCAACAGAGCACCTAATTACTCTACTGGAAAATCACCATTTGAAATCTGTTATGGCGCAAATCCACTCACTCCCATTGATTTGGTTCCTTTTGCAATAGAGCCTAAGGTAAGTGTTGAGGCAGTAGCAAAGGCAACAGAAATGAAGAAGCTGTATGAGCAGGTGAAAGCTAAAATTGAGAAGACTAACCAGCAATACAAGGCTAAAGCTAACCAGCATAGAAAGCAGCCCACTTTTATTCCTGGTGATCTTGTTTGGATTCATCTAAGGAAGGAAAGGTTCCCAGCAAAAAGGAAGAACAAGCTGATGCCAAGAGCTGAGGGTCCATTTAAAGTATTGGACAAAGTTGGTGATAATGCTTACAAGGTCGAGCTGCCTGGTGATACTGCTGTGTCTAGCACTTTTAATGTTGGTGATTTAATGCCCTACTTGGAAGATGACAACCTCGAGAACTTGAGGTCAAGTTCCTTTTTAGAGGGGGAGGATGTTGCGGGTGAGCTGGGCAATGTAACCAGCAACACAGCCAACACGAGCTCATAAGATGTTACACCCGAATCAGGCCAAGCAATGGTCGTGTTGCCATCTATTTCGTATCATCTAAGTGTTTTTGGAGCTGGTTCAAGAAGCTCAGGGGTGACCCTACTTCAGTCCTTAAACTGAAGTAGTTATGTTTTAATGAATAAAGTTTTTTGATAGTTGAAGGCAAGCCAGCAATTAAGAAGAACCAGCTTGCCGGACCAGCAAATGAGCTTTAGTTTAGTCAGTAAAACTTTAATTCACTCAGCCGGGTAACCAGCAAATCGAGCCAGCAAAGTTATACTTAGACAAACCAGCTAGTTCAACCAGCTGAAGAATTTTAAGCTCAACCAGCACGCAAAACTTAGTTCAACCAGCAGGCAACGTTGTTTTTCTTTTAAGGGGCCAACTTGCTGTTACAATTCAAAGTTTACTTATGCTTTTCAATAAACCGGTCAGGTCATGTGCTTAACACGTGTGTGGCTGTTCTAGAAGAATGTTAGCTGTCCAATGAAGATTCCCATTTATCATTGGATGCTTTTATCATGGGAAGGAGCACTAACAAATGGCAGGCTTTTTGCAGATTGTGTCCTTTATTCTTATTGGCTAATTTGTAATTGTTTGTCCTTTTTTGTCTCCATTTCCTTTTTATGTTTTTGTCTTATTTAGAAAATAGCTGTTAAGCTTCTCCTATAAATAGAGAGCTCTTGTAATTGTAAAACTTAGTTGATGATTGAATGAAAAGTTTGATAGAGCTTATCTATTTACAAAATCTCTGTGTCTTTACGAATCTTTGATTCCGGTGGCTAAGAGTGGTTTCTTTATCAGTGTTTGTGGTGTTACTTTATCAAACATTGTGGTGAAATCCAAATCTTCATATCTGATATTATATTTGTGGTGGAATCTTTATCAGCTGTAGTTGAAGATTTGGAGTGTTTCTAGATCTCTAATTGTGGTGGTATCTTTATCAATTAAGGGTTTAGATTCTCTATCCTTTGTGTTCTTATTTCAGAGTTTTATACTCTGTTTTGGGGCTGTTACTGTTACAAATTGGGTCTTTTTGTTCAGATCTGTTGGGTGAAGAAAGCTTGTTCTAAATTGCATTTTTAAAGTCATAATCACGCATCAAATAAACAATGGGATAACAACATTAAATAAGATCGTTAACTTAAAGGTTTCAAAACAACACTTACATGTAATGACTAACGATGACTTAACGACTCAGTTAAAATGTATATACATGTAGTGTATTTAGATGTATTAATATACTTTTGGAAGACTTCAAGACATATATCAATACACTAATACTTAACGAAAATGGGTTCAATTACATTCCCATTCTTTTTTCATCAAGAATTCTAGTCGTATTCATACCCATATTATACACAGCTTCTAAACGTACTTACTGTGGGTATATACCAATAGGAACTAGCATGGAATTCCACTCTTGATTATGTCATGTATGACTAATCAATTTTAACTTCTACCATGAACTAGTCAACTAACTAGAACTCCTTTTAACCCCACTCACCACTCACCACTCACCACTTACCACTCATCATTCACTCCATTTCACTTCCAATTCTCTTTCTAATTCTCTCTCAACACACACACACATACTTATGAATGAATTTTTCCAGTAGCTAATCATCATCTTCATCAAAAATTACTTCAAGAATCAAGCTATAATCATCTTAGGAAGAACACTTCAAGAACACTTCGAAAATCCTTTCAAGTTTACTAGTTTACATCCAAGCTTTCTAATCCATTCCAAGTAATCATCTAAGATCAAGAAACCTTTGTTATTTATAGTAGGTTATCTTTCTTATTCAAGGTAATAATCATATTCAAACTTTGATTCAATTTCTATAACTATAAACTATCTTAATTCGAGTAAAAATCTTACTTGAACTTGTTTTTGTGTCATGATCCTACTTCAAGAACTTTCAAGCCATCCAAGATCCTTTGAAGCTAAATCATTTTCTTGTCACTTCCAGTAGGTTTACCTACTAAACTTAAGGTAGTAATGATGTTCATAACATCATTCGATTCTTACATATAACTATCTTATTCGAAGATTTAAACTTGCAATCACTAGAACATAGTTTAGTTAATTCTAAACTTGTTTGCAAATAAAGTTAATCCTTCTAACTTGACTTTTAAAATCAACTAAACACATGTTCTATATCTATATGATATGCTAACTTAATGATTTAAAACCTGGAAACACGAAAAACACCGTAAAACCAGACATACGCCGTCGTACTAACACCGTGGGCTGTTTTGGGTTTGATAATTAAAAACTATGATAAACTTTGATTTAAAAGTTGTTCTTCTGAGAAAATGATTTTTCTTATGAACATGAAACTATATCCAAAAATCATGGTTAAACTCAAAGTGGAAGTATGTTTTTCAAAATGATCATCAAGACGTCGTTCTTTCGACTGAAATGACTACCTCTTACAAAAACGACTTGTAACTTATATTTCCAACTATAAACCTATACCTATTCATAAAATAGAGTTCAATATGAAACCATAGCAATTTGATTCACTCAAAACGGATTTAAAACGAAGAAGTTATGGGTAAAACAAGATTGGATATTTTTTGATTGTTGTAGCTACGGGAAATATTGTAATAACTCTATACAAATCATAACTTAACAAACTTATATTGTATTATTCATGTATTCTAAGATATATTATGTATTCTTGGGATACCATAGATGATCATATACATAGAATTGTATATGTATATTTTATTTGCCAAAAGCCAAGAGCAGAGTTACGCGGATTATAATACAAAGTCATGAAGTATCCGCTGAAAATAAGCATAGCAGCTGCATTTCCGCACTAATCGGGGACTGCGGTTCAATCCGCTAAGTTTTCGCGGAAGGATAAGCAATCCGCGGATCGTGGTTATCTCGAACACTATAAATAGAGAGCTTGGCCTCTCATTTATAGGTTGTTGATTCTCTGCCATTTTGCCTAAGCCTTTGTAATTTCCACTTGTGATCTTGCCCAATGGATTTTTTACACCGCGCAAAGGTGAATTAAGCTAATTAACAATCAAATCAAGACCGGGTCGGGGTGGTTGATCACTTGATAGTTAAAGTGAAAGACGATCATCGGGGCCCAAAATAATCATCAAACATTCCATCCTCCATTACATTCTTATTGCACTCAATTCGTAATTAAGTAACATCGCTAATTAAGGATTGATCAATTGGCGCCATCCGTGGGACACGTTTTACGAATTAAACTGAAAATTTTTTGTTTTATGCCGTTAAAACAATTAATTCGACGGTTTAATTTCAATCGTGTTTTTGTTGTTACAATGTTTTGACATATCATATCGACCCATCTATATAATATATTTTGGAACAACCGTAGACACTCTATATGCAGTAATGTTGGAGTTAGCTATACAAGGTTGAGGTTGATTCCAAAATAATATATATAGTTTGAGTTGTGATCTAGCCTGAGGCTTGTATACACTGGGTCGTGGATTGATCCAAGATAATTTATATTTATTTATTTCTGTACATCTAACTATGGACAACTAGTTGTAGATTATTAACGAGGACAGCTGACTTAATAAGCTTAAAACATTAAAACGTATTAAAAAATATTGTAAATATATTTTGAACATACTTTGATATATATGTACATATTTGTATAGGTTCGTGAATCGACCAGTGGCCAAGTCTTACTTCCTGATGAAGTGAAAATCTGTGAAAGTGAGTTATAGTCCCACTTTTAAAATCTAATATTTTGGGATGAGAATACATGCAGTTTTATAAATGTTTTACGAAATAGACACAAGTAAATGAAACTACATTATTTGGGTGAATGATCGAAGCCGAATATGCCCCTTTTGCTTGGTAGCCTAAGAATTAGTAAACCGATCTACTAATTGACGCGAATCCTAAAGATAGATCTATTGGGCCTAACGAACCCCATCCAAAGTACCGGATGCTTTAGTACTTCGAATTCGTTTTTATCATATCCGAAGGATTTCAAGGAATGATAGGGGATATTCTTATATGCATCTTGTTAATGTCGGTTACCAGGTGTTCACCATATGAATGATTTTTTATCTCTATGTATGGGATGTATATTGAAATATGAAATCTTGTGGTCTATTATTACGATTTGATAAATATATAGGTTAAACCTATAACTCACCAACATTTTTGTTGACGTTTTAAGCATGTTTATTCTCAGGTGACTATTAAGAGCTTCCGCTGTTGCATACTAAAATAAGGACAAGATTTGGAGTCCATGCTTGTATGATATTGTTTAAAAACTGCATTCAAGAAACTTATTTTTTATGTAATATATTCTTATTGTAAACCATTATGTAATGGTCGTGTGTAAACAATATATTTTAGATTATCATTATTTGATAATCTACGTAATGCTTTTTAAACCTTTATCGATAAAATAAAGGTTATGCTTGTTTTAAAAATGAATGAAGACTTTGAAAAACGTCTCATATAGAGGTCAAAACCTCGCGAAGAAATCAATTAATATGGAATGTTTATAATCAATATGAACGGAACATTTCAGATAGTTATCCTTGGGGCACGCTTTATTCAAATCTTTGTAATCAATACACATTCTCCAGGAACCATCAGGTTTTTTCACCAACACTGGATTTGCAATCCATGATTGATATTGAACTTCGCGCAGAATTCCAGCTCTTACTAATTTTGTTACTTCTTCGCATAGCCATTTTACACGATCTGGGGCCATGCCCCTTCGCTTTTGCACTACGGATTTTAGAGCTGGATTTACATTAAGCCTGTGTTCCGCAATATGACGCGGAACCCCGGTCATATTGTTTTCGCACCAAGCAAAAACATCCATGTATTGGACAAGTAATTGCACGATTTGTTTCCTAATATCCGCACTAACATTGCGTCCTACTTTGATTTTCTTCTCTGGATATGCGGGATTAATTATTTCCATAGTATCCGCATCATCAACAAGGTCCTGCCCTGCGGTTTTTACGTTAACAGCCGCACAAATAGGCATAATGCTCATTGAACATATTGTGGCAACCCCTTTATATGTTGGAAACTTAATCGTGCCATGAATTGTGGACGGGACAATTCCAAATTTACTTATAGCGGTTCTTCCCAGCAGCATGTTATAACGAGATGAGGCTCGCATAACATAAAAATCTAACCGCGCTTGTCGCACCAAAGCATCATCATTTACATCAGCTAGCTCGACGTTTAATGGCAAAACACCTATAGGTAATGAAGATTCTCCTGCAAAACCGGTTAACTAAACCGCGGTTGTTTGCAGGTGTGTTTTAATACTTTCTGGCAGTTGAGCGAAACATTGTTCGTAAATAATATCGGCGCTACTGCCGTTATCGACATGGACTTTCATGACTGTGATGTCAGCTTCCGCGATTTTGCACGTTACCACTATCGGCATTTTAGAGAAATTATCGCTCTGCATTTTCGGAAAACTAATTGGCGCAAATTGCCAATTATGATACATTTTAGCGGACTTTCACTTTTTTCCTCTTTTTTGGGCATTCGCTCGCACAGCGACCACTATATCACTATCATTTCCAATATTACTCATTATTCTAAGCAATCAAGCAATTCACCACCGATTTTAGATGTATGCACCTGCAAATCATCACAACAAAAACACAATTGAAATTAAACCAACGAATTAATTGTTTGATGGCACGAAACAAAAAATTTTCAGTTTAATTTGTAAAACGTGTCCCACGGATGGCGCCAATTGATCAATCCTTAATTAACGATGTTACTTAATTACGGATTGAGTGCAATAAGATTACAATGGAGGATGGAATGTTTGATGACTATTTTGGGCCCCGATGATCGTCTTTCACTTTAACTATCAAGTGATCAACCACCCCGACCCGGTCTTGATTGTTAATTAGCATAATTCACCTTTGCGCGATGTAAAAATCCCTTGGGCAAGATCACAAGTGGAAATTACAAAGGCTTAGGCAAAATGGCAGAGAATCAACAACCTCTAAATGAGAGGCCATGCTCCCTATTTGAAATGTCCCGTTCTTATTGATTAAAAACGTTCCATATTAATTGATTTCGTTGCGAGGTTTTGACCTCTATATGAGACGTTTTTCAAAGACTGCATTCATTTTTAAACAAACCATAACCTTTATTTCATCAATAAAGGTTTAAAAAGCTTTATGTAGATTATCAAATAATGATAATCTAAAATATCCTGTTTACACACGACCATTACATAATGGTTTACAATACAAATATGTTACAACAAAATAAGTTCCTTGAATGCAGTTTTTACACAATATCATACAAGCATGGACTCCAAATCTTGTCCTTATTTAAGTATGCGACAGCGGAAGCTCTTAATAATCACCTGAGAATAAACATGCTTAAAACGTCAACAAAAATGTTGGTGAGTTATAGGTTTAACCTATGTATATCAAATCGTAACAATAGACCACAAGATTTCATATTTCAATACACATCCCATACATAGAGATAAAAATCATTCATATGGTGAACACCTGGTAACCGACAATAACAAGATGCATATATAAGAATATCCCCATCATTCCGGGACACCCTTCGGATATGATATAAATTTCGAAGTACTAAAGCATCCGGTACTTTGGATGGGGTTTGTTAGGCCCAATAGATCTATCTTTAGGATTCGCGTCAATTAGGGTGTCTGTTCCCTAATTCTTAGATTACCAGACTTAATAAAAAGGGGCATATTCGATTTCGATAATTCAACCATAGAATGTAGTTTCACGTACTTGTGTCTATTTTGTAAATCATTTATAAAACCTGCATGTATTCTCATCCCAAAAATATTAGATTTTAAAAGTGGGACTATAACTCACTTTCACAGATTTTTACTTCGTCGGGAAGTAAGACTTGGCCACTGGTTGATTCACGAACCTATAACAATATATACATATATATCAAAGTATGTTTAAAATATATTTACAACACTTTTAATATATTTTGATGTTTTAAGTTTATTAAGTCAGCTGTCCTCGTTAGTAACCTACAACTAGTTGTCCACAGTTAGATGTACAGAAATAAATCGATAAATATTATCTTGAATCAATCCACGACCCAGTGTATACGTATCTCAGTATTGATCACAACTCAAACTATATATATTTTGGAATCAACCTCAACCCTGTATAGCTAACTCCAACATTCACATATAGAGTGTCTATGGTTGTTCCGAAATATATATAGATGTGTCGACATGATAGGTCGAAACGTTGTATACGTGTCTATGGTATCTCAAGATTACATAATATACAATACAAGTTGATTAAGTTATGGTTGGAATAGATTTGTTACCAATTTTCACGTAGCTAAAATGAGAAAAATTATCCAATCTTGTTTTACCCATAACTTCTTCATTTTAAATCCGTTTTGAGTGAATCAAATTGCTATGGTTTCATATTGAACTCTATTTTATGAATCTAAACAGAAAAAGCATAGGTTTATTGTCAGAAAAATAAGTTACAAGTCGTTTTTGTAAAGGTAGTCATTTCAGTCGAAAGAACGACGTCTAGATGCCATTTTAGAAAACATACTTCCACTTTGAGTTTAACCATAATTTTTGGATATAGTTTCTGTTCATAATAAAAATCATTTTCTCATAATAACAACTTTAAAATCAAAGTTTATCATAGTTTTTAATTAACTAACCCAAAACAGCCCGCGGTGTTACTACGACGGCGTAAATCCGGTTTTACGGTGTTTTTCGTGTTTCCAGATTTTAAATCATTAAGTTAGCATATCATATAGATATAGAACATGTGTTTAGTTGATTTTAAAAGTCAAGTTAGAAGGATTAACTTTTGTTTGCGAACAAGTTTAGAATTAACTAAACTATGTTCTAGTGATTACAAGTTTAAACCTTCGAATAAGATAGCTTTATATGTATGAATCGAATGATGTTATGAACATCATTACTACCTTAAGTTCCTTGGATAAACCTACTGGAAAAGAGAAAAATGGATCTAGCTTCAATGGATCCTTGGATGGCTCGAAGTTCTTGAAGCAGAATCATGACACGAAAACAAGTTCAAGTAAGATCATCACTTGAAATAAGATTGTTATAGTTATAGAAATTGAACCAAAGTTTGAATATGATTATTACCTTGTATTAGAATGATAACCTACTGTAAGAAACAAAGATTTCTTGAGGTTGGATGATCACCTTACAAGATTGGAAGTGAGCTAGCAAACTTGAAAGTATTCTTGATTTTATGAAACTAGAACTTTTGGAATTTATGAAGAACACTTAGAACTTGAAGATAGAACTTTAGAGAGATCAATTAGATGAATAAAATTGAAGAATGAAAGTGTTTGTAGGTGTTTTTGGTCGTTGGTGTATGGATTAGATATAAAGGATATGTAATTTTGTTTTCATGTAAATAAGTCATGAATGATTACTCATATTTTTGTAATTTTATGAGATATTTCATGCTAGTTGCCAAATGATGGTTCCCACATGTGTTAGGTGACTCACATGGGCTGCTAAGAGCTGATCATTGGAGTGTATATACCAACAGTACATACATCTAAAAGCTGTGTATTGTACGAGTACGAATACGGGTGCATACGAGTAGAATTGTTGATGAAACTGAACGAGGATGTAATTGTAAGCATTTTTGTTAAGTAGAAGTATTTTGATAAGTGTATTGAAGTCTTTCAAAAGTGTATAAATACATATTAAAACACTACATGTATATACATTTTAACTGAGTCGTTAAGTCATCGTTAGTCGTTACATGTAAGTGTTGTTTTGAAACCTTTAGGTTAACGATCTTGTTAAATGTTGTTAACCCAATGTTTATAATATCAAATGAGATTTTAAATTATTATATTATCATGATATTATCATGTATGAATATCTCTTAATATGATATATATACATTAGATGTCTTTACAACGATAATCGTTACATATATGTCTCGTTTAAAAATCATTAAGTTAGTAGTCTTGTTTTTACATATGTAGTTCATTGTTAATATACTTAATGATATGTTTACTTATCATAGTATCATGTTAACTATATATATATCCATATATATGTCATCATATAGTGTTTACAAGTTTTAACGTTCGTGAATCACCGGTCAACTTGGGTGGTCAATTGTTTATATGAAACATATTTCAATTAATCAAGTCTTAACAAGTTTGATTGCTTAACATGTTGGAAACATTTAATCATGTAAATATCAATCTCAATTAATATATATAAACATGGAAAAGTTCGAGTCACTACAGTACCTACCCGTTAAATAAATTTCGTCCCGAAATTTTAAGCTGTTGAAGGTGTTGACGAATCTTCTGGAAATAGATGCGGGTATTTCTTCTTCATCTGATCTTCACGCTCCCAGGTGAACTCGGGTCCTCTACGAGCATTCCATCGAACCTTAACAATTGGTATCTTGTTTTGCTTAAGTCTTTTAACCTCACGATCCATTATTTCGACGGGTTCTTCGATGAATTGGAGTTTTTCGTTGATTTGGATTTCATCTAACGGAATAGTGAGATCTTCTTTAGCAAAACATTTCTTCAAATTCGAGACGTGGAAAGTGTTATGTACAGCCGCGAGTTGTTGAGGTAACTCAAGTCGGTAAGCTACTGGTCCGACACGATCAATAATCTTGAATGGTCCAATATACCTTGGATTTAATTTCCCTCGTTTACCAAATCGAACAACGCCTTTCCAAGGTGAAACTTTAAGCATGACCATCTCTCCAATTTCAAATTCTATATCTTTTCTTTTAATGTCAGCGTAGCTCTTTTGTCGACTTTGGGCGGTTTTCAACCGTTGTTGAATTTGGATGATCTTCTCGGTAGTTTCTTGTATAATCTCCGGACCCGTAATCTGTCTATCCCCCACTTCACTCCAACAAATCGGAGACCTGCACTTTCTACCATAAAGTGCTTCAAACGGCGCCATCTCAATGCTTGAATGGTAGCTGTTGTTGTAGGAAAATTCTGCTAACGGTAGATGTCGATCCCAACTGTTTCCGAAATCAATAACACATGCTCGTAGCATGTCTTCAAGCGTTTGTATCGTCCTTTCGCTCTGCCCATCAGTTTGTGGATGATAGGCAGTACTCATGTCTAGACGAGTTCCTAATGCTTGCTGTAATGTCTGCCAGAATCTTGAAATAAATCTGCCATCCCTATCAGAGATAATAGAGATTGGTATTCCATGTCTGGAGACGACTTCCTTCAAATACAGTCGTGCTAACTTCTCCATCTTGTCATCTTCTCTTATTGGTAGGAAGTGTGCTGATTTGGTGAGACGATCAACTATTACCCAAATAGTATCAAAACCACTTGCAGTCCTTGGCAATTTAGTGATGAAATCCATTTTAATGTTTTCCCATTTCCATTCCGGGATTTCGGGTTGTTGAAGTAGACCTGATGGTTTCTGATGCTCAGCTTTGACCTTAGAACACGTCAAACATTCTCCTACGTATTTAGCAACATCGGCTTTCATACCCGGCCACCAAAAATGTTTCTTGAGATCCTTGTACATCTTCCCCGTTCCAGGATGTATTGAGTATCTGGTTTTATGAGCTTCTCTAAGTACCATTTCTCTCATATCTCCAAATTTTGGTACCCAAATCCTTTCAGCCCTATACCGGGTTCCGTCTTCTCGAATATTAAGATGCTTCTCCGATCCTTTGGGTATTTCATCCTTTAAATTTCCCTCTTTTAAAACTCCTTGTTGCGCCTCCTTTATTTGAGTAGTAAGGTTATTATGAATCATTATATTCATAGATTTTACTCGAATGGGTTCTCTGTCCTTCCTGCTCAAGGCATCGGCTACCACATTTGCCTTCCCCGGGTGGTAACGAATCTCAAAGTCGTAATCATTCAATAATTCAATCCACCTACGCTGCCTCATATTCAGTTGTTTCTGATTAAATATGTGTTGAAGACTTTTGTGGTCGGTATATATAATACTTTTGACCCCATATAAGTAGTGCCTCCAAGTCTTTAATGCAAAAACAACCGCGCCTAATTCCAAATCATGCGTCGTATAATTTTGTTCGTGAATCTTCAATTGTCTAGACGCATAAGCAATCACCTTCGTTCGTTGCATTAATACACAACCGAGACCTTGCTTTGATGCGTCACAATAAATCACAAAATCATCATTCCCTTCAGGCAATGACAATATAGGTGCCGTAGTTAGCTTTTTCTTCAATAACTGAAACGCTTTCTCTTGTTCATCATTCCATTCAAATTTCTTCCCTTTATGCGTTAATGCAGTCAAGAGTTTTGCTATTCTGGAAAAGTCTTGGATGAACCTTCTGTAGTAACCAGCTAGTCCTAAAAACTGGCGTATGTGTTTCGGAGTTTTCGGGGTTTCCCACTTTTCAACAGTTTCTATCTTTGCCGGATCCACCTTAATACCTTCTTTGTTCACTATGTGACCGAGGAATTGAACTTCTTCCAACCAAAATGCACACTTTGAAAACTTAGCGTACAATTCTTCCTTCCTCAATACTTCTAACACCTTTCTCAAATGTTCACCGTGTTCTTGGTCATTCTTTGATTAAATAAGTATGTCATCAATGAAAACAATGACAAACTTGTCAAGGTATGGTCCACACACTCGGTTCATAAGGTCCATGAACACAGCTGGTGCATTAGTTAAACCAAACGGCATGACCATAAACTCGTAATGACCGTAACGTGTTCTGAAAGCAGTCTTTGGAATATCATCTTCTTTCACCCGCATTTGATGATACCCGGAACGTAAGTCAATCTTTGAATAAACAGACGAGCCTTGTAGTTGATCAAATAAGTCGTCGATTCTCGGTAGTGGGTAGCGGTTCTTGATGGTAAGTTTGTTCAACTCTCGGTAGTCGATACACAACCTGAATGTACCATCTTTCTTCTTGACAAACAAAACAGGAGCTCCCCACGGTGATGTGCTTGGTCGAATGAAACCACGCTCTAAAAGTTCTTGTAATTGGCTTTGTAGTTCTTTCATCTCGCTGGGTGCGAGTCTGTAAGGAGCACGAGCTATTGGTGCAGCTCCTGGTACAAGATCTATTTGAAATTCAACGGATCGATGTGGGGGTAATCCCAGTAATTCTTTCGGAAATACATCGGGAAATTCTTTTGCAATGGGAACATCATTGATGCTCTTTTCTTCAGTTTGTACTTTCTCGACGTGTGCTAGAACAGCATAGCAACCTTTTCTTATTAGTTTTTGTGCCTTCAAATTACTAATAAGATGTAGCTTCGTGTTGCCCTTTTCTCCGTACACCATTAAGGGTTTTCCTTTTTCTCGTATAATGCGAATTGCATTTTTGTAACAAACGATCTCCGCTTTCACTTCTTTCAACCAGTCCATACCGATTATCACATCAAAACTCCCTAACTCTACTGGTATCAAATCAATCTTAAATGTTTCGCTAACCAGTTTAATTTCTCGATTCCGACATATATTATCTGCTGAAATTAATTTACCATTTGCTAATTCGAGTAAAAATTTACTATCCAAAGGCGTCAATGGACAACTTAATTTAGCACAAAAATCTCTACTCATATAGCTTCTATCCGCACCCGAATCAAATAAAACGTAAGCAGATTTATTGTCAATAAGAAACGTACCCGTAACAAGCTCCGGGTCTTCCTGTGCCTCTACCGCATTAATATTGAAAACTCTTCCACGGCCTTGTCCATTCGTGTTCTCCTGGTTCGGGCAATTTCTAATAATGTGGCCTGGTTTTCCACATTTATAACAAACTACATTGGCATAACTTGCTCCGACACTACTTGCTCCGCCATTACTCGTTCCGACACCATTTGTTCCTTTCGTTCTATTAACCCCTGGTCCGTAGACCTCACACTTCACCGCGCTATGACCATTTCTTTTACACTTGTTTCAAAATTTGGTGCAGAACCCCGAGTGATTCTTTTCACACCTTTGGCATAGTTGCTTCTGATTGTTGTTGTTGTTGCGGTTATTATTGTTGTTGGGATGATTGTTGTAGTTGCTGTTGTTGTTGTTGTTGTTGTTGTTGTTGGGCCGTTTGTTGTAGTTGCGATTGATGTTGCGATTGTTGGGATAATTGTTGCGATTATTGTTGTAATTGCTGTTGTTGTTGTATTGGTGATTCTTATCACCGTTTTCCTCCCACTTTCTTTTGACTTGCTTCACATTGGCCTCTTCAGCAGTCTGTTCTTTAATTCTTTCTTCAATCTGGTTCACTAGTTTGTGAGCCATTCTACATGCCTGTTGTATGGAGGCGGGCTAGTGTGAACTTATATCTTCTTGGATTCTTTCCGGTAATCCTTTCACAAACGCGTCGATCTTCTCTTCCTCATCTTCGAATGCTCCCGGACACAATAGGCACAATTCTGTGAATCGTCTTTAGTACGTGGTAATATCAAATCCTTGGGTTCGTAACCCTCTAAGTTCTGTCTTGAGCTTATTGACCTCGGTTCTGGGACGGTACTTCTCGTTCATCAAGTGCTTGAATGCTGACCACGGTAGTGCGTACGCATCATCTTGTCCCACTTGCTCTAGATAGGTATTCCACCATGTTAACGCAGAACCTGTGAAGGTATGCGTAGCGTACTTCACTTTGTCCTCTTCAGTACACTTACTTATGGCAAACACCGATTCAACCTTCTCGGTCCACCGTTTCAATCCGATCGGTCCTTCGGTTCCATCAAATTCCAAAGGTTTGCAGGCAGTGAATTCTTTGTAGGTGCATCCTACACGATTTCCTGTACTGCTAGATCCAAGGTTATTGTTGGTATGTAGCGCAGCCTGTACTGCGGCTATGTTTGAAGCTAGAAAAGTACGGAATTCCTCTTCATTCATATTCACGGTGTGTCGAGTAGTCGGTGCCATTTCCTTCAAAATAGTTAAATGGAACAAGTTAATCATACAGAATATTAAGAGTAGTTAATAGTATTTCGTAGCATAATATGAACTCATTTATAAAAGCTTTTTCTTCATATTAGCGTTTTATAAGTTTAAATTCGGGTAGTACCTACCCGTTAAGTTCATACTTAGTAGCTAATATACAATTCAACTACTACAATTCTATATGAAAAACTGATTATAATAATATTTCGCGTTCAAACTTTTATACAATATTTTACAAACTTACAATACCGCTTATTTTACATAAAGCATGAAATATAGCACACAATAACTTTGATACAAGATAGTTGTGAAGACAATTCTAGCTAGTACACAAGTCGTTCAGCAAAGGCAATAAAGACACGTAATTCATACGTCCAGAAACAAGTCATGCATTCTGGTTTTACTAGGACTACTTCCCATCCTTGGTCTTGTGCAACATAACCGTTATGGCCGTTGATAAGACAGCGTGTTGTAACGTCATCAAAGGGACGAGGGTTACGTAATGTCCAACAGTCCCGTAATAATCTAAAAACCTCATTTCTTACCCCAATTACCGACTCCGTCACTTGTGGAAACGTTTTGTTTAATAGTTGTAGCCCGATGTTCTTGTTCTCACTTTGGTGAGAAGCGAACATTACTAATCCGTAAGCATAACATGCTTCTTTATGTTACATGTTAGCCGCTTTTTCTAAATCACGAAGTCCAATATTCGGATATATTGAGTCAAAATAATTTCTTAACCCGTTGCGTAAAATAGCATTTGGGTTCCCCGCAATATATGCGTCAAAGTAAACACATCGTAACTTATGGGTTTCCCAATGTGATATCCCCCATCTTTCAAACGAAAGTCTCTTATAAACCAAGACATTCTTGGAACGTTCTTCGAATGTCTTACAAACTGATCTCGCCTTAAATAGTTGTGCCGAAGAATTCTGGCCGACTCTAGACAAGATTTCATCAATCATGTCTCCGGGTAGGTCTCTTAAAATATTGGGTTGTCTATCCATTTTGTGTTTTTAAACTGTAAAATAGACAAGAGTTAGATTCATAAAAAAATACTTATTAATACAAGCAATTTTTACATATATCATAAAGCATAAGAACACTATATTCCATATATTACACCACACGAATACAACTATCTTATTCCGACTCGCTCGTTTCTTCTTCTTCGGTTTTGGTTCGTTTTGCCAAGTTTCTAGGGATATATGATGTTCCCCTAATACAAGCCTTCGTTGTCCACATTGGTTTAGAAAAACCTGGTGGTTTAGAGGTTCCCGGGTCATTGTTACAACTTAAGGACTTCGGGGGTTGACGATACATATAAAGTTCATCGGGGTTGGAATTAGATTTCTCTATTTTTATGCCCTTTCCCTTATTATTTTCTTTTGCCTTTTTAAATTCAGTTGGGGTAATTTCTATAACATCATCGGAATTCTCGTCGGAATCCGATTCATCGGAGAATTGGTAATCCTCCCAATATTTTGCTTCCTTGGCGGAAACACCATTGACCATAATTAACTTTGGTCGGTTGATTGAGGATTTTCTTTTACTTAACCGTTTTATTATTTCCCCCACCGGTTCTATTTCTTCATCCGGTTCCGATTCTTCTTCTGGTTCCGATTCTTCTTCTGGTTTCGACTCTTCTTCCGGTTCCTCTTCGGGAACTTGTGAATCAGTCCACAAATCATTCCAATTTACATTTGACTCTTCATTATTATTAGGTGAGTCAATGGGACTTGTTCTAGAGGTAGACATCTATCACATAATATCAAACACGTTAAGAGATTAATATATCACATAATATTCATATGTTAAAAAAATATATAGTTTCCAACAAAAATGTTAAGCAATCATTTTTAAAGAAAACACGGTCGAAGTCCAGACTCACTAATGCATCCTAACAAACTCGATAAGACACACTAATGCAAATTTTCTGGTTCTCTAAGACCAACGCTCTGATACCAACTGAAATGTCCCGTTCTTATTGATTAAAAACGTTCCATATTAATTGATTTCGTTGCGAGGTTTTGACCTCTATATGAGACGTTTTTCAAAGACTGCATTCATTTTTAAACAAACCATAACCTTTATTTCGTCAATAAAGGTTTAAAAAGCTTTATGTAGATTATCAAATAATGATAATCTAAAATATCCTGTTTACACACGACCATTACATAATGGTTTACAATACAAATATGTTACAACAAAATAAGTTCCTTGAATGCAGTTTTTACACAATATCATACAAGCATGGACTCCAAATCTTGTCCTTATTTAAGTATGCGACAGCGGAAGCTCTTAATAATCACCTGAGAATAAACATGCTTAAAACGTCAACAAAAATGTTGGTGAGTTATAGGTTTAACCTATGTATATCAAATCGTAACAATAGACCACAAGATTTCATATTTCAATACACATCCCATACATAGAGATAAAAATCATTCATATGGTGAACACCTGGTATCCGACAATAACAAGATGCATATATAAGAATATCCCCATCATTCCGGGACACCCTTCGGATATGATATAAATTTCGAAGTACTAAAGCATCCGGTACTTTGGATGGGGTTTGTTAGGCCCAATAGATCTATCTTTAGGATTCGCGTCAATTAGGGTGTCTGTTCCCTAATTCTTAGATTACCAGACTTAATAAAAAGGGGCATATTCGATTTCGATAATTCAACCATAGAATGTAGTTTCACGTACTTGTGTCTATTTTGTAAATCATTTATAAAACCTGCATGTATTCTCATCCCAAAAATATTAGATTTTAAAAGTGGGACTATAACTCACTTTCACAGATTTTTACTTCGTCGGGAAGTAAGACTTGGCCACTGGTTGATTCACGAACCTATAACAATATATACATATATATCAAAGTATGTTTAAAATATATTTACAACACTTTTAATATATTTTGATGTTTTAAGTTTATTAAGTCAGCTGTCCTCGTTAGTAACCTACAACTAGTTGTCCACAGTTAGATGTACAGAAATAAATCGATAAATATTATCTTGAATCAATCCACGACCCAGTGTATACGTATCTCAGTATTGATCACAACTCAAACTATATATATTTTGGAATCAACCTCAACCCTGTATAGCTAACTCCAACATTCACATATAGAGTGTCTATGGTTGTTCCGAAATATATATAGATGTGTCGACATGATAGGTCGAAACGTTGTATACGTGTCTATGGTATCTCAAGATTACATAATATACAATACAAGTTGATTAAGTTATGGTTGGAATAGATTTGTTACCAATTTTCACGTAGCTAAAATGAGAAAAATTATCCAATCTTGTTTTACCCATAACTTCTTCATTTTAAATCCGTTTTGAGTGAATCAAATTGCTATGGTTTCATATTGAACTCTATTTTATGAATCTAAACAGAAAAAGCATAGGTTTATTGTCAGAAAAATAAGTTACAAGTCGTTTTTGTAAAGGTAGTCATTTCAGTCGAAAGAACGACGTCTAGATGCCATTTTAGAAAACATACTTCCACTTTGAGTTTAACCATAATTTTTGGATATAGTTTCTGTTCATAATAAAAATCATTTTCTCATAATAACAACTTTAAAATCAAAGTTTATCATAGTTTTTAATTAACTAACCCAAAACAGCCCGCGGTGTTACTACGACGGCGTAAATCCGGTTTTACGGTGTTTTTCGTGTTTCCAGATTTTAAATCATTAAGTTAGCATATCATATAGATATAGAACATGTGTTTAGTTGATTTTAAAAGTCAAGTTAGAAGGATTAACTTTTGTTTGCGAACAAGTTTAGAATTAACTAAACTATGTTCTAGTGATTACAAGTTTAAACCTTCGAATAAGATAGCTTTATATGTATGAATCGAATGATGTTATGAACATCATTACTACCTTAAGTTCCTTGGATAAACCTACTGGAAAAGAGAAAAATGGATCTAGCTTCAATGGATCCTTGGATGGCTCGAAGTTCTTGAAGCAGAATCATGACACGAAAACAAGTTCAAGTAAGATCATCACTTGAAATAAGATTGTTATAGTTATAGAAATTGAACCAAAGTTTGAATATGATTATTACCTTGTATTAGAATGATAACCTACTGTAAGAAACAAAGATTTCTTGAGGTTGGATGATCACCTTACAAGATTGGAAGTGAGCTAGCAAACTTGAAAGTATTCTTGATTTTATGAAACTAGAACTTTTGGAATTTATGAAGAACACTTAGAACTTGAAGATAGAACTTTAGAGAGATCAATTAGATGAATAAAATTGAAGAATGAAAGTGTTTGTAGGTGTTTTTGGTCGTTGGTGTATGGATTAGATATAAAGGATATGTAATTTTGTTTTCATGTAAATAAGTCATGAATGATTACTCATATTTTTGTAATTTTATGAGATATTTCATGCTAGTTGCCAAATGATGGTTCCCACATGTGTTAGGTGACTCACATGGGCTGCTAAGAGCTGATCATTGGAGTGTATATACCAATAGTACATACATCTAAAAGCTGTGTATTGTACGAGTACGAATACGGGTGCATACGAGTAGAATTGTTGATGAAACTGAACGAGGATGTAATTGTAAGCATTTTTGTTAAGTAGAAGTATTTTGATAAGTGTATTGAAGTCTTTCAAAAGTGTATAAATACATATTAAAACACTACATGTATATACATTTTAACTGAGTCGTTAAGTCATCGTTAGTCGTTACATGTAAGTGTTGTTTTGAAACCTTTAGGTTAACGATCTTGTTAAATGTTGTTAACCCAATGTTTATAATATCAAATGAGATTTTAAATTATTATATTATCATGATATTATCATGTATGAATATCTCTTAATATGATATATATACATTAGATGTCTTTACAACGATAATCGTTACATATATGTCTCGTTTAAAAATCATTAAGTTAGTAGTCTTGTTTTTACATATGTAGTTCATTGTTAATATACTTAATGATATGTTTACTTATCATAGTATCATGTTAACTATATATATATCCATATATATGTCATCATATAGTGTTTACAAGTTTTAACGTTCGTGAATCACCGGTCAACTTGGGTGGTCAATTGTCTATATGAAACATATTTCAATTAATCAAGTCTTAACAAGTTTGATTGCTTAACATGTTGGAAACATTTAATCATGTAAATATCAATCTCAATTAATATATATAAACATGGAAAAGTTCGGGTCACTACACTATTTATAGTATTCGAGGTATCCGCGGTTTGCGAATTACTTAACTATCCGTGGAAACTCAGCGGATTAAACCGCAGTCCCTTATTAGTGCGAAAACATAACTGCTGATCTTATTTTCAGCGAACACTTCATAACTTTGCCTTATAGTTCGCGCAGTTCTGCCCTTGGCCTTTAGCAAATAAAATATACATATACAATACTATGTATATGATCATTAATAAGAATGAAAATTTTAATAATAATGAAAATAATGATTTTCAATAATAATACATAATACTTAATAATAATAATTATTATAGCAATTTCACTACTAGTGATAATATTAATAATAATACTTATGTTAATCATAATCAAAATCGTCATGTTTAATTTGTAAACTCATAACTAAAGTTTCGTAATCCTAATCATAATAATAAGAGTAATACTTATTAATAATAATCATAATAATAATATTATTATAAATGTGACTATAATCATAATACTAATAATAAATGATAACTAATACATATTTAAAAAAAAATAGTAATAACACTAACATTTATAATACTTGTAATACTTATAATAATTATAATAACAATAATTAATAATAACAATAATAGTACAATAACAATATCAATCATAATAATAATAAAAATAATAATAATGATAAAAAAATAATAATCATTTTTGGTTTAGGAAACTACCTCCAAAAGCTTTCTTAAAAAAAATGTTCCAGCCCGGAATTGAACCCAAAACCTCTTGAATACTCACCAACAACTCAAACCATCACTCTAATTCATTTTATCTGAATTAATACCCATTTACATATATATAAACCAAATTAACACCTGACTGTTACTTCTTCACCTTCTCAAAATCAAATCAACCGAAAATCATGACACAACACTGATTGAAATCATAGAACTTGATACATAAATTAATTATATTCGCGATGCCTTTTATCAGTAAAAGAAAGAAAAAGAAAAAAATAAAATAAATAAAATAAAACAAAATTAAAACAAAATGCTGCTGTCGCAGCTCCTAAAGAAAAAAAAAATTGATTTCATTTATGAGGACGTTTTAAACAAAGACTTCTACACGAAAGTGGTTTCAAATCAAACGTATAAACTTTCAGTAACCTCAATTGAATCCAAAACCTTGAATTTAACTCAAATTTTGCCAAGAACATTTTGTTTGACTTTTTGGAATTCGAACTTTGACTCCACAATTTGATCTTGATAATTGATCAATCCTTAATTAATGATGTTACTTAATTACGGATTGAGTGCAATAAGATTATAATGGAGGATGGAATGTTTGATGATTATTTTGGGCCCCGATGATTGTCTTTCACTTTAACTATCAAGTGATCAACCACCCCGACCCGGTCTTGATTGTTAATTAGCATATTTCACCTTTGCGCGATGTAAAAAATCCCTTGGACAAGATCACAAGTGGAAATTACAAAGGCTTGGGCAAAATGGCAGAGAATCAACAACCTATAAATGAGAGGCCAAGCTCCCTATTTATAGTATTCGAAATATCCGCGGTTTGCGAGTTACTTAACTATCCGCGGAAACTCAGCGGATTAAACCGCGGTCTTGTATTAATGCGAAAACATAACCGCTGTACTTACTTTCAGCGAATATTCCATAGCTTTGCATTATAATTCGCGTAGTTTTGCCTTTGGCCTTTAGCCAATAAAATATACATATACAATGCTATGTATATGATCAAGTCCCCCCAGTTTATTATGATACATATTGCGAAACAAATGTATCATGATAAATTCTAAAAATTCGCAGTTATCGCAGCCAATATTCGCATTGAGGAATTTCGCATTAACCTAGTTACCGTTATAGGAAAAAGTTACCGTTTTTATCCATTGCAGCCAATATTACCGTTTGAGTTGTCACAACGGTTAATTAACGCAATCAATTACCGTCCTTATTTCCCCTATATATATCGTGCCTCATAATCACTTTATTCTCCATCTGCTTTCCTTACCACAATTCGCAATTACATACCTTCACGCTTAACCCTTACGAATTCTTCAATCACAACCTCTCCACTTTAATTAAAAATGAAGATTGACGAAGTCGATCGCAAGGGGGATCCCAAGGCCTTGATTAACAAATTGCTGACTAGTCTGGAGGCTAAATCAGCGACATCCTCCAGTCATGAAATCAAAGAGGAGAAACAGGCCATTCCCCTTGTTGATTTGATGACAAAATCACCGTCATCACAAACAGGCTCTGCAAAACGACCATTTCAAACACCACCATCAACACAGAGCAAGAAGCTCAAGCATGAAGGTATTTCGTATGCCCGAGAGACATATTAAATTAACGTGGCCACTATGTTATGATCCAATTCGGGTCATACCCAATAACAAGCTTACCAACACTTTATATGTATTTATTTTAACGGTTGGATTGTTAAATAAATAGCGACACTTGAACTTTAGAAAATCGGTTTTCTAAATTATAATCACTTGAGATAAATTATTTGGACAATTTATATATGATATGGATTTAATTGTTATAGGTTTAAATAATTACATTGTGTTATATTTTATAAATGGGTTTATAAAATATACAAGTAACTTAATAAAATGCATGGTTTTTAACTAGTTTTATAAGAAAAATTCTTTTTTTAAAAACCTCCCCATGGTGGACGTTTTTTGGAAGACCAAGACACCTCCCATGCTTGTTTTATCATGTTATTTTAATAGCACAATTCCTAAGGAGCATGCTTGACACTTAAAACCAAGTATTGACTCACATTATTCAAGTAACTAGTTCAAAATACTCTCCCTTGTCTTGTTGAAGCTGCTGGCCGAAACTTTTGGGGTAGGGAGAGTGGGTTTTACTTGCTAATTCAAGTTCATCAAGTGTCAAAAATTCCTAACAAAATAATAGAGGGTGTTAGTGATTAAAGCTTGGGGTATTACACACTTGAGGCTTCAGGTTAGAAGTTGCTAGTTCATCATCTTCATCATCATCTTCATCATCTTGTAACCTCCTAACTTGGAGTAGATACTTTTCTTTACTAGCACTCTTATATTTGTAAGTATATTTCTAGATTTGATCTATTTTGGAATTCATGTTTAAAAGGTTAAACTCATATTGATTTGTTTATGTAAAATTGCTTTCGCTTCACTTTTAAAATCGGGTTTTGACATGCATGTTAATAACTTGTTAATATGATGAATTCCAACAATGGTATCTAGAGCCGAGGTCATAGAAATATGCTTCTTGTATTTGTCTTTAAAACCCATTTAGATTACATTCTAGTAACATGCATGAAATTAGAATGTAAAAATTTTGGGTTTTGGGTGGGGTGTTAATTTGGCCGAAATTTTGGGGTTTCCAAAAGGGTTTGGAGCTTCAAATTTGGTCATGTTTTGTTGTTCACAATCAAGCCTAGACCTTATGTTTGGATGTGTGAATGTTTGGTTGCATTTCAATTGGTTGTAATATTCATTCATTTGGTTTGTAATATTGTAATAATTTTTTTTTTTTTTTTTTTTTTTGTAATTTGGTGATGTAATTTATTTTATCTTGGTATGTAAAATAGATTAGGATGTAATTTCTTTTTCCTAGAAAAAATGTATTAGGTTGTATATTTTTTGTAAAAAGAAATGAAGATTCAAGATGATGAATAAAATCACAAGATGGAGCATATGGATGCAAGAGTTAGTGGGAGATTTTAAAAATCTCTTACTTTGTGATTTAACCCTTTACCGGTGACACTTGTTTTCGGCTAAACAAGTGTCCACCACTTTGTCTTGATTGTGAACATTGTTGTTATGCATGCTTGTATGATTATTGTGTTTGTATGCTTGGTTGGTACAAGAAAATCACATGTTAACAACTTGCAAAACGACATTATAATTGGTTATATTAAAAACAACAAAAGGACACTAATAAATGGTTATTAAGAACAAGATGATAATGTATATAAAATGGTTTATATCAAGTAATTGGTTTTATTACTAAGACATGAAAATAGGTTTCTCAAAATGTACTATATGAAATGTCCCGTTCTTATTGATTAAAAACGTTCCATATTAATTGATTTCGTTGCGAGGTTTTGACCTCTATATGAGACGTTTTTCAAAGACTGCATTCATTTTTAAAACAAACCATAACCTTTATTTCATAAATAAAGGTTTAAAAAGCTTTACGTAGATTATCAAATAATGATAATCTAAAATATCCTGTTTACACACGACCATTACATAATGGTTTACAATACAAATATGTTACATCGAAATCAGTTTCTTGAATGCAGTTTTTACACAATATCATACAAACATGGACTCCAAATCTTGTCCTTATTTTAGTATGCAACAGCGGAAGCTCTTAATATTCACCTGAGAATAAACATGCTTTAAACGTCAGCAAAAATGTTGGTGAGTTATAGGTTTAACCTATATATATCAAATCGTAACAATAGACCACAAGATTTCATATTTCAATACACATCCCATACATAGAGATAAAAATCATTCATATGGTGAACACCTGGTAAACGACAATAACAAGATGCATATATAAGAATATCCCCATCATTCCGGGACACCCTTCGGATATGATATAAATTTCGAAGTACTAAAGCATCCGGTACTTTGGATGGGGTTTGTTAGGCCCAATAGATCTATCTTTAGGATTCGCGTCAATTAGGGTGTCTGTTCCCTAATTCTTAGATTACCAGACTTAATAAAAAGGGGCATATTCGATTTTGATAATTCAACCATAGAATGTAATTTCACGTACTTGTGTCTATTTTGTAAATCATTTATAAAACCTGCATGTATTCTCATCCCAAAAATATTAGATTTTAAAAGTGGGACTATAACTCACTTTCACAGATTTTTACTTCGTCGGGAAGTAAGACTTGGCCACTGTTGATTCACGAACCTATAACAATATATACATATATATTAAAGTATGTTCAAAATATATTTACAACACTTTTAATATATTTTGATGTTTTAAGTTTATTAAGTCAGCTGTCCTCGTTAGTAACCTATAACTAGTTGTCCACAGTTAGATGTACAGAAATAAATAGATAAATATTATCTTGAATCAATCCACGACCCAGTGTATACGTATCTCAGTATTGATCACAACTCAAACTATATATATTTTGGAATCAACCTCAACCCTGTATAGCTAACTCCAACATTCACATATAGAGTGTCTATGGTTGTTCCGAAATATATATAGATGTGTCGACATGATAGGTCGAAACATTGTATACGTGTCTATGGTATCTCAAGATTACATAATATACAATACAAGTTGATTAAGTTATGGTTGGAATAGATTTGTTACCAATTTTCACGTAGCTAAAATGAGAAAAATTATCCAATCTTGTTTTACCCATAACTTCTTCATTTTAAATCCGTTTTGAGTGAATCAAATTGCTATGATTTCATATTGAACTCTATTTTATGAATCTAAACAGAAAAAGTATAGGTTTATAGTCGGAAAAATAAGTTACAAGTCGTTTTTGTAAAGGTAGTCATTTCAGTCGAAAGAACGACGTCTAGATGACCATTTTAGAAAACATACTTCCACTTTGAGTTTAACCATAATTTTTGGATATAGTTTCATGTTCATAATAAAAATCATTTTCTCAGAATAATAACTTTTAAATCAAAGTTTATCATAGTTTTTAATTAACTAACCCAAAACAGCCCGCGGTGTTACTACGACGGCGTAAATCCGGTTTTACGGTGTTTTTCGTGTTTCCAGGTTTTAAATCATTAAGTTAGCATATCATATAGATATAGAACATGTGTTTAGTTGATTTTAAAAGTCAAGTTAGAAGGATTAACTTTTGTTTGCGAACAAGTTTAGAATTAACTAAACTATGTTCTAGTGATTACAAGTTTAAACCTTCGAATAAGATAGCTTTATATGTATGAATCGAATGATGTTATGAACATCATTACTACCTTAATTTCCTTGGATAAACCTACTGGAAAAGAGAAAAATGGATCTAGCTTCAATGGATCCTTGGATGGCTCGAAGTTCTTGAAGCAGAATCATGACACGAAAACAAGTTCAAGTAAGATCATCACTTGAAATAAGATTGTTATAGTTATAGAAATTGAACCAAAGTTTGAATATGATTATTACCTTGTATTAGAATGATAACCTACTGTAAGAAACAAAGATTTCTTGAGGTTGGATGATCACCTTACAAGATTGGAAGTGAGCTAGCAAACTTGAAAGTATTCTTGATTTTATGAAACTAGAACTTTTGGAATTTATGAAGAACACTTAGAACTTGAAGATAGAACTTGAGAGAGATCAATTAGATGAAGAAAATTGAAGAATGAAAGTGTTTGTAGGTGTTTTTGGTCGTTGGTGTATGGATTAGATATAAAGGATATGTAATTTTGTTTTCATGTAAATAAGTCATGAATGATTACTCATATTTTTGTAATTTTATGAGATATTTCATGCTAGTTGCCAAATGATGGTTCCCACATGTGTTAGGTGACTCACATGGGCTGCTAAGAGCTGATCATTGGAGTGTATATACCAATAGTACATACATCTAAAAGCTGTGTATTGTACGAGTACGAATACGGGTGCATACGAGTAGAATTGTTGATGAAACTGAACGAGGATGTAATTGTAAGCATTTTTGTTAAGTAGAAGTATTTTGATAAGTGTATTGAAGTCTTTCAAAAGTGTATAAATACATATTAAAACACTACATGTATATACATTTTAACTGAGTCGTTAAGTCATCGTTAGTCGTTACATGTAAGTGTTGTTTTGAAACCTTTAGGTTAACGATCTTGTTAAATGTTGTTAACTCAATGTTTATAATATCAAATGAGATTTTAAATTATTATATTATCATGATATTATCATGTATGAATATCTCTTAATATGATATATATACATTAAATGTCTTTACAACGATAATCGTTACATATATGTCTCGTTTAAAAATCATTAAGTTAGTAGTCTTGTTTTTACATATGTAGTTCATTGTTAATATACTTTATGATATGTTTTCTTATCATAGTATCATGTTAACTATATATATATATCCATATATATGTCATCATATAGTTTTTACAAGTTTTAACGTTCGTGAATCACCGATCAACTTGGGTGGTCAATTGTCTATATGAAACATATTTCAATTAATCAAGTCTTAACAAGTTTGATTGCTTAACATGTTGGAAAAATTTAATCATGTAAATATCAATCTCAATTAATATATATAAACATGGAAAAGTTCGGGTCACTACAGTACCTACCCGTTAAATAAATTTCGTCCCGAAATTTTAAGCTGTTGAAGGTGTTGACGAATCTTCTGGAAATAGATGCGGGTATTTCTTCTTCATCTGATCTTCACGCTCCCAGGTGAACTCGGGTCCTCTACGAGCATTCCATCGAACCTTAACAATTGGTATCTTGTTTTGCTTAAGTCTTTTAACCTCACGATCCATTATTTCGACGGGTTCTTCGATGAATTGAAGTTTTTCGTTGATTTGGATTTCATCTAACGGAATAGTGAGATCTTCTTTAGCAAAACATTTCTTTAAATTCGAGACGTGGAAAGTGTTATGTACAGCCGCGAGTTGTTGAGGTAACTCTAGTCGGTAAGCTACTGGTCCGACACGATCAATAATCTTGAATGGTCCAATATACCTTGGATTTAATTTCCCTCGTTTACCAAATCGAACAACGCCTTTCCAAGGTGCAACTTTAAGCATGACCATCTCTCCAATTTCAAATTCTATATCTTTTCTTTTAATGTCAGCGTAGCTCTTTTGTCGACTTTGGGCGGTTTTCAACCGTTGTTGAATTTGGATGATCTTCTCGGTAGTTTCTTGTATAATCTCCGGACCCGTAATCTGTCTATCCCCCACTTCACTCCAACAAATCGGAGACCTGCACTTTCTACCATAAAGTGCTTCAAACGGCGCCATCTCAATGCTTGAATGGTAGCTGTTGTTGTAGGAAAATTCTGCTAACGGTAGATGTCGATCCCAACTGTTTCCGAAATCAATAACACATGCTCGTAGCATGTCTTCAAGCGTTTGTATCGTCCTTTCGCTCTGCCCATCAGTTTGTGGATGATAGGCAGTACTCATGTCTAGACGAGTTCCTAATGCTTGCTGTAATGTCTGCCAGAATCTTGAAATAAATCTGCCATCCCTATCAGAGATAATAGAGATTGGTATTCCATGTCTGGAGACGACTTCCTTCAAATACAGTCGTGCTAACTTCTCCATCTTGTCATCTTCTCTTATTGGTAGTAAGTGTGCTGATTTGGTGAGACGATCAACTATTACCCAAATAGTATCAAAACCACTTGCAGTCCTTGGCAATTTAGTGATGAAATCCATGGTAATGTTTTCCCATTTCCATTCCGGGATTTCGGGTTGTTGAAGTAGACCTGATGGTTTCTGATGCTCAGCTTTGACCTTAGAACACGTCAAACATTCTCCTACGTATTTAGCAACATCGGCTTTCATACCCGGCCACCAAAAATGTTTCTTGAGATCCTTGTACATCTTCCCCGTTCCAGGATGTATTGAGTATCTGGTTTTATGAGCTTCTCTAAGTACCATTTCTCTCATATCTCCAAATTTTGGTACCCAAATCCTTTCAGCCCTATACCGGGTTCCGTCTTCCCGAATATTAAGATGCTTCTCCGATCCTTTGGGTATTTCATCCTTTAAATTTCCCTCTTTTAAAACTCCTTGTTGCGCCTCCTTTATTTGAGTAGTAATGTTATTATGAATCATTATATTCATAGATTTTACTCGAATGGGTTCTCTGTCCTTCCTGCTCAAGGCATCGGCTACCACATTTGCCTTCCCCGGGTGGTAACGAATCTCAAAGTCGTAATCATTCAATAATTCAATCCACCTACGCTGCCTCATATTCAGTTGTTTCTGATTAAATATGTGTTGAAGACTTTTGTGGTCGGTATATATAATACTTTTGACCCCATATAAGTAGTGCCTCCAAGTCTTTAATGCAAAAACAACCGCGCCTAATTCCAAATCATGCGTCGTATAATTTTGTTCGTGAATCTTCAATTGTCTAGACGCATAAGCAATCACCTTCGTTCGTTGCATTAATACACAACCGAGACCTAGCTTTGATGCATCACAATAAATCACAAAATCATCATTCCCTTCAGGCAATGACAATATAGGTGCCGTAGTTAGCTTTTTCTTCAATAACAGAAACGCTTTCTCTTGTTCATCATTCCATTCAAATTTCTTCCCTTTATGCGTTAATGCAGTCAAGGGTTTTGCTATTCTGGAAAAGTCTTGGATGAACCTTCTGTAGTAACCAGCTAGTCCTAAAAACTGGCGTATGTGTTTCGGAGTTTTCGGGGTTTCCCACTTTTCAACAGTTTCTATCTTTGCCGGATCCACCTTAATACCTTCTTTGTTCACTATGTGACCGAGGAATTGAACTTCTTCCAACCAAAATGCACACTTTGAAAACTTAGCGTACAATTCTTCCTTCCTCAATACTTCTAACACCTTTCTCAAATGTTCACCATGTTCTTGGTCATTCTTTGAGTAAATAAGTATGTCATCAATGAAAACAATGACAAAATTGTCAAGGTATGGTCCACACACTCGGTTCATAAGGTCCATGAACACAGCTGGTGCATTAGTTAAACCAAACGGCATGACCATAAACTCGTAATGACCGTAACGTGTTCTGAAAGCAGTCTTTGGAATATCATCTTCTTTCACCCGCATTTGATGATACCCGGAACGTAAGTCAATCTTTGAATAAACAGACGAGCCTTGTAGTTGATCAAATAAGTCGTCGATTCTCGGTAGTGGGTAGCGGTTCTTGATGGTAAGTTTGTTCAACTCTCGGTAGTCGATACACAACCTGAATGTACCATCTTTCTTCTTGACAAACAAAACAGGAGCTCCCCACGGTGATGTGCTTGGTCGAATGAAACCACGCTCTAAAAGTTCTTGTAATTGGCTTTGCAGTTCTTTCATCTCGCTGGGTGCGAGTCTGTAAGGAGCACGAGCTATTGGTGCAGCTCCTGGTATAAGATCTATTTGAAATTCAATGGATCGATGTGGGGGTAATCCCGGTAATTCTTTCGGAAATACATCGGGAAATTCTTTTGCAATGGGAACATCATTGATGCTCTTTTCTTCAGTTTGTACTTTCTCGACGTGTGCTAGAACAGCATAGCAACCTTTTCTTATTAGTTTTTGTGCCTTCAAATTACTAATAAGATGTAGCTTCGTGTTGCCCTTTTCTCCGTACACCATTAAGGGTTTTCCTTTTTCTCGTATAATGCGAATTGCATTTTTGTAACAAACGATCTCCGCTTTCACTTCTTTCAACCAGTCCATACCGATTATCACATCAAAACTCCCTAACTCTACTGGTATCAAATCAATCTTAAATGTTTCGCTAACCAGTTTAATTTCTCGATTCCGACATATATTATCTGCTGAAATTAATTTACCATTTGCTAATTCGAGTAAAAATTTACTATCCAAAGGCGTCAATGGACAACTTAATTTAGCACAAAAATCTCTACTCATATAGCTTCTATCCGCACCCGAATCAAATAAAACGTAAGCAGATTTATTGTCAATAAGAAACGTACCCGTAACAAGCTCCGGGTCTTCCTGTGCCTCTATCGCATTAATATTGAAAACTCTTCCACGGCCTTGTCCATTCGTGTTCTCCTGGTTCGGGCAATTTCTAATAATGTGGCCTGGTTTTCCACATTTATAACAAACTACATTGGCATAACTTGCTCCGACACTACTTGCTCCGCCATTACTCGTTCCGACACCATTTGTTCCTTTCGTTCTATTAGCCCCTGGTCCGTAGACCTCACACTTCGCCGCGCTATGACCATTTCTTTTACACTTGTTGCAAAATTTGGTGCAGAACCCCGAGTGATTCTTTTCACACCTTTGGCATAGCTGCTTCTGATTGTTGTTGTTGTTGCGGTTATTATTGTTGTTGGGATGATTGTTGTAGTTGCTGTTGTTGTTGTTGTTGTTGTTGTTGGGCCGTTTGTTGTAGTTGCGATTGATGTTGCGATTGTTGGGATAATTGTTGCGATTATTGTTGTAATTACTGTTGTTGTTGTATTGGTGATTCTTATCACCGTTTTCCTCCCACTTTCTTTTGACTTGCTTCACATTGGCCTCTTCAGCAGTCTGTTCTTTAATTCTTTCTTCAATCTGGTTCACTAGTTTGTGAGCCATTCTACATGCCTGTTGTATGGAGGCGGGCTCGTGTGAACTTATATCTTCTTGGATTCTTTCCGGTAATCCTTTCACAAACGCGTCGATCTTCTCTTCCTCATCTTCGAATGCTCCCGGACACAATAGGCACAATTCTGTGAATCGTCTTTCGTACGTGGTAATATCAAATCCTTGGGTTCGTAACCCTCTAAGTTCTGTCTTGAGCTTATTGACCTCGGTTCTGGGACGGTACTTCTCGTTCATCAAGTGCTTGAATGCTGACCACGGTAGTGCGTACGCATCATCTTGTCCCACTTGCTCTAGATAGGTATTCCACCATGTTAACGCAGAACCTGTGAAGGTATGCGTAGCGTACTTCACTTTGTCCTCTTCAGTACACTTACTTATGGCAAACACCGATTCAACCTTCTCGGTCCACCGTTTCAATCCGATCGGTCCTTCGGTTCCATCAAATTCCAAAGGTTTGCAGGCAGTGAATTCTTTGTAGGTGCATCCTACACGATTTCCTGTACTGCTAGATCCAAGGTTATTGTTGGTATGTAGCGCAGCCTGTACTGCGGCTATGTTTGAAGCTAGAAAAGTACGGAATTCCTCTTCATTCATATTCACGGTGTGTCGAGTAGTCGGTGCCATTTCCTTCAAAATAGTTAAATGGAACAAGTTAATCATACAGAATATTAAGAGTAGTTAATAGTATTTCGTAGCATAATATGAACTCATTTATAAAAGCTTTTTCTTCATATTAGCGTTTTATAAGTTTAAATTCGGGTAGTACCTACCCGTTAAGTTCATACTTAGTAGCTAATATACAATTCAACTACTACAATTCTATATGAAAAACTGATTGTAATAATATTTCGCGTTCAAACTTTTATACAATATTTTACAAACTTACAATACCGCTTATTTTACATAAAGCATGAAATATAGCACACAATAACTTTGATACAAGATAGTTGTGAAGACAATTCTAGCTAGTACACAAGTCGTTCGGCAAAGGCAATAAAGACACGTAATTCATACGTCCAGAAACAAGTCATGCATTCTGGTTTTACTAGGACTACTTCCCATCCTTGGTCTTGTGCAACATAACCGTTATGGCCGTTGATAAGACAGCGTGTTGTAACGTCATCAAAGGGACGAGGGTTACGTAATGTCCAACAGTCCCGTAATAATCTAAAAACCTCATTTCTTACCCCAATTACCGACTCCGTCACTTGTGGAAACGTTTTGTTTAATAGTTGTAGCCCGATGTTCTTGTTCTCACTTTGGTGAGAAGCGAACATTACTAATCCGTAAGCATAACATGCTTCTTTATGTTGCATGTTAGCCGCTTTTTCTAAATCACGAAGTCCAATATTCGGATATATTGAGTCAAAATAATTTCTTAACCCGTTGCGTAAAATAGCATTTGGGTTCCCCGCAATATATGCGTCAAAGTAAACACATCGTAACTTATGGGTTTCCCAATGTGATATCCCCCATCTTTCAAACGAAAGTCTCTTATAAACCAAGACATTCTTGGAACGTTCTTCGAATGTCTTACAAACTGATCTCGCCTTAAATAGTTGTGCCGAAGAATTCTGGCCGACTCTAGACAAGATTTCATCAATCATGTCTCCGGGTAGGTCTCTTAAAATATTGGGTTGTCTATCCATTTTGTGTTTTTAAACTGTAAAATAGACAAGAGTTAGTTTCATAAAAAAATACTTATTAATACAAGCAATTTTTACATATATCATAAAGCATAAGAACACTATATTACATATATTACACCACACGAATACAACTATCTTATTCCGACTCGCTCGTTTCTTCTTTTTCGGTTTTGGTTCGTTTTGCCAAGTTTCTAGGGATATATGATGTTCCCCTAATACGAGCCGTCGTTGTCCACATTGGTTTAGAAAAACCTGGTGGTTTAGAGGTTCCCGGGTCATTGTTACAACTTAAGGACTTCGGGGGTTGACGATACATATAAAGTTCATCGGGGTTGGAATTAGATTTCTCTATTTTTATGCCCTTTCCCTTATTATTTTCTTTTGCCTTTTTAAATTCAGTTGGGGTAATTTCTATAACATCATCGGAATTCTCGTCGGAATCCGATTCATCAGAGAATTGGTAATCCTCCCAATATTTTGCTTCCTTGGCGGAAACACCATTGACCATAATTAACTTTGGTCGGTTGGTTGAGGATTTTCTTTTACTTAACCGTTTTATTATTTCCCCCACCGGTTCTATTTCTTCATCCGGTTCCGATTCTTCTTCCGGTTCCGACTCTTCTTCCGGTTCCTCTTCGGGAACTTGTGAATCAGTCCACAAATCATTCCAATTTACATTTGACTCTTCATTATTATTAGGTGAGTCAATGGGACTTGTTCTAGAGGTAGACATCTATCACATAATATCAAACACGTTAAGAGATTAATATATCACATAATATTCATATGTTAAAAATATATAGTTTCCAACAAAAATGTTAAGCAATCATTTTTAAAGAAAACACGGTCGAAGTCCAGACTCACTAATGCATCCTAACAAACTCGATAAGACACACTAATGCAAATTTTCTGGTTCTCTAAGACCAACGCTCGGATACCAACTGAAATGTCCCGTTCTTATTGATTAAAAACGTTCCATATTAATTGATTTCGTTGCGAGGTTTTGACCTCTATATGAGACGTTTTTCAAAGACTGCATTCATTTTTAAAACAAACCATAACCTTTATTTCATAAATAAAGGTTTAAAAAGCTTTACGTAGATTATCAAATAATGATAATCTAAAATATCCTGTTTACACACGACCATTACATAATGGTTTACAATACAAATATGTTACATCGAAATCAGTTTCTTGAATGCAGTTTTTACACAATATCATACAAACATGGACTCCAAATCTTGTCCTTATTTTAGTATGCAACAGCGGAAGCTCTTAATATTCACCTGAGAATAAACATGCTTTAAACGTCAACAAAAATGTTGGTGAGTTATAGGGTTAATCTATATATATCAAATCGTAACAATAGACCACAAGATTTCATATTTCAATACACATCCCATACATAGAGATAAAAATCATTCATATGGTGAACACCTGGTAACCGACAATAACAAGATGCATATATAAGAATATCCCCATCATTCCGGGACACCCTTCGGATATGATATAAATTTCGAAGTACTAAAGCATCCGGTACTTTGGATGGGGTTTGTTAGGCCCAATAGATCTATCTTTAGGATTCGCGTCAATTAGGGTGTCTGTTCCCTAATTCTTAGATTACCAGACTTAATAAAAAGGGGCATATTCGATTTTGATAATTCAACCATAGAATGTAATTTCACGTACTTGTGTCTATTTTGTAAATCATTTATAAAACCTGCATGTATTCTCATCCCAAAAATATTAGATTTTAAAAGTGGGACTATAACTCACTTTCACAGATTTTTACTTCGTCGGGAAGTAAGACTTGGCCACTGTTGATTCACGAACCTATAACAATATATACATATATATTAAAGTATGTTCAAAATATATTTACAACACTTTTAATATATTTTGATGTTTTAAGTTTATTAAGTCAGCTGTCCTCGTTAGTAACCTATAACTAGTTGTCCACAGTTAGATGTACAGAAATAAATCGATAAATATTATCTTGAATCAATCCACGACCCAGTGTATACGTATCTCAGTATTGATCACAACTCAAACTATATATATTTTGGAATCAACCTCAACCCTGTATAGCTAACTCCAACATTCACATATAGAGTGTTTATGGTTGTTCCGAAATATATATAGATGTGTCGACATGATAGGTCGAAACATTGTATACGTGTCTATGGTATCTCAAGATTACATAATATACAATACAAGTTGATTAAGTTATGGTTGGAATAGATTTGTTACCAATTTTCACGTAGCTAAAATGAGAAAAATTATCCAATCTTGTTTTACCCATAACTTCTTCATTTTAAATCCGTTTTGAGTGAATCAAATTGCTATGATTTCATATTGAACTCTATTTTATGAATCTAAACAGAAAAAGTATAGGTTTATAGTCGGAAAAATAAGTTACAAGTCGTTTTTGTAAAGGTAGTCATTTCTGTAGTGACCCGAACTTTTCCATGTTTATATATATTAATTGAGATTGATATTTGAAATGTCCCGTTCTTATTGATTAAAAACGTTCCATATTAATTGATTTCGTTGCGAGGTTTTGACCTCTATATGAGACGTTTTTCAAAGACTGCATTCATTTTTAAAACAAACCATAACCTTTATTTCATAGATAAAGGTTTTAAAAAAAACTTTACGTAGATTATCAAATAATGATAATCTAAAATATCCTGTTTACACACGACCATTACATAATGGTTTACAATACAAATATGTTACAACAAAATAAGTTTCTTGAATGCAGTTTTTACACAATATCATACAAGCATGGACTCCAAATCTCGTCCTTATTTAAGTATGCGACAGCGGAAGCTCTTAATAATCACCTGAGAATAAACATGCTTAAAACGTCAACAAAAATGTTGGTGAGTTATAGGTTTAACCTACATATATCAAATCATAATAATAGACCACAAGATTTCATATTTCAATACACATCCCATACATAGAGATAAAAATCATTCATATGGTGAACACCTGGTAACCGACATTAACAAGATGCATATATAAGAATATCCCCATCATTCCGGGACACCCTTCGGATATGATATAAATTTCGAAGTACTAAAGCATCCGGTACTTTGGATGGGGTTTGTTAGGCCCAATAGATCTATCTTTAGGATTCGCGTCAATTAGGGTGTCTGTTCCCTAATTCTTAGATTACCAGACTTAATAAAAAGGGGCATATTCGATTTCGATAATTCAACCATAGAATGTAGTTTCACGTACTTGTGTCTATTTTGTAAATCATTTATAAATCATTTATAAAACCTGCATGTATTCTCATCCCAAAAATATTAGATTTTAAAAGTGGGACTATAACTCACTTTCACAGATTTTTACTTCGTCGGGAAGTAAGACTTGGCCACTGGTTGATTCACGAACCTATAACAATATATACATATATATCAAAGTATGTTCAAAATATATTTACAACACTTTTAATATATTTTGATGTTTTAAGTTTATTAAGTCGGCTGTCCTCGTTAGTAACCTACAACTAGTTGTCCACAGTTAGATGTACAGAAATAAATCGATAAATATTATCTTGAATCAATCCACGACCCAGTGTATACGTATCTCAGTATTGATCACAACTCAAACTATATATATTTTGGAATCAACCTCAACCCTGTATAGCTAACTCCAACATTCACATATAGAGTGTCTATGGTTGTTCCGAAATATATATAGATGTGTCGACATGATAGGTCGAAACATTGTATACGTGTCTATGGTATCTCAAGATTACATAATATATAATACAAGTTGATTAAGTTATGGTTGGAATAGATTTGTTACCAATTTTCACGTAGCTAAAATGAGAACAATTATCCAATCTTGTTTTACCCATAACTTCTTCATTTTAAATCCGTTTTGAGTGAATCAAATTGCTATGGTTTCATATTGAACTCTATTTTATGAATCTAAACAAAAAAAGTATAGGTTTCTAGTCGGAAAAATAAGTTACAAGTCATTTTTGTAAAGGTAGTCATTTCAGTCGAAAGAACGACGTCTAGATGACCATTTTAGAAAACATACTCACACTTTGAGTTTAACCATAATTTTTGGTTATAGTTTCATGTTCATAATAAAAATCATTTTCTCAGAATAACAACTTTTAAATCAAAGTTTATCATAGTTTTTAATTAACTAACCCAAAACAGCCCGCGGTGTTACTACGACGGCGTAAATCCGGTTTTACGGTGTTTTTCGTGTTTCCAGGTTTTAAATCATTAAGTTAGCATATCATATAGATATAGAACATGTGTTTAGTTGATTTTAAAAGTCAAGTTAGAAGGATTAACTTTTGTTTGCGAACAAGTTTAGAATTAACTAAACTATGTTCTAGTGATTACAAGTTTAAACCTTCGAATAAGATAGCTTTATATGTATGAATCGAATGATGTTATGAACATCATTACTACCTTAAGTTCCTTGGATGAACCTACTGGAAAAGAGAAAAATGGATCTAGCTTCAATGGATCCTTGGATGGCTCAAAGTTCTTGAAGCAAAATCATGACACGAAAACAAGTTCAAGTAAGATCATCACTTGAAATAAGATTGTTATAGTTATAGAAATTGAACCAAAGTTTGAATATGATTATTACCTTGTATTAGAATGATAACCTACTGTAAGAAACAAAGATTTCTTGAGGTTGGATGATCACCTTACAAGATTGGAAGTGAGCTAGCAAACTTGAAAGTATTCTTGATTTTATGAAACTAGAACTTTTGGAATTTATGAAGAACACTTAGAACTTGAAGATAGAACTTGAGAGAGTTCAATTAGATGAAGAAAATTGAAGAATGAAAGTGTTTGTAGGTGTTTTTGGTCGTTGGTGTATGGATTAGATATAAAGGATATGTAATTTTGTTTTCATGTAAATAAGTCATGAATGATTACTCATATTTTTGTAATCTTATGAGATATTTCATGCTAGTTGCCAAATGATGGTTCCCACATGTGTTAGGTGACTCACATGGGCTGCTAAGAGCTGATCATTGGAGTGTATATACCAATAGTACATACATCTAAAAGCTGTGTATTGTACGAGTACGAATACGGGTGCATACGAGTAGAATTGTTGATGAAACTGAACGAGAATGTAATTGTAAGCATTTTTGTTAAGTAGAAGTATTTTGATAAGTGTATTGAAGTCTTTCAAAAGTGTATAAATACATATTAAAACACTACATGTATATACATTTTAACTGAGTCGTTAAGTCATCGTTAGTCGTTACATGTAAGTGTTGTTTTGAAACCTTTAGGTTAACGATCTTGTTAAATGATGTTAACCCAATGTTTATAATATCAAAAGAGATTTTAAATTATTATATTATCATGATATTATGATGTACGAATATCTCTTAATATGATATATATACATTAAATGTCGTTACAACGATAAACGTTACATATATGTCTCGTTTCAAAATCATTAAGTTAGTAGTCTTGTTTTTACATATGTAGTTCATTGTTAATATAATTAATGATATGTTTACTTATCATAATATCATGTTAACTATATATATAACCATATATATGTCATCATATAGTTTTTTACAAGTTTTAACGTTCGTGAATCACCGGTCAACTTGGGTGGTCAATTGTCTATATGAAACATATTTCAATTAATCAAGTCTTAACAAGTTTGATTGCTTAACATGTTGGAAACATTTAATCATGTAAACATCAATCTCAATTAATATATATAAACATGGAAAAGTTCGGGTCACTACAGTACCTACCCGTTAAATAAATTTCGTCCCGAAATTTTAAGCTGTTGAAGGTGTTGACGAATCTTCTGGAAATAGATGCGGGTATTTCTTCTTCATCTGATCTTCACGCTCCCAGGTGAACTCGGGTCCTCTACGAGCATTCCATCGAACCTTAACAATTGGTATCTTGTTTTGCTTAAGTCTTTTAACCTCACGATCCATTATTTCGACGGGTTCTTCGATGAATTGGAGTTTTTCGTTGATTTGGATTTCATCTAACGGAATAGTGAGATCTTCTTTAGCAAAACATTTCTTCAAATTCGAGACGTGGAAAGTGTTATGTACAGCCGCGAGTTGTTGAGGTAACTCAAGTCGGTAAGCTACTGGTCCGACACGATCAATAATCTTGAATGGTCCAATATACCTTGGATTTAATTTCCCTCGTTTACCAAATCGAACAACGCCTTTCCAAGGTGAAACTTTAAGCATGACCATCTCTCCAATTTCAAATTCTATATCTTTTCTTTTAATGTCAGCGTAGCTCTTTTGTCGACTTTGGGCGGTTTTCAACCGTTGTTGAATTTGGATGATCTTCTCGGTAGTTTCTTGTATAATCTCCGGACCCGTAATCTGTCTATCCCCAACCTCACTCCAACAAATCGGAGACCTGCACTTTCTACCATAAAGTGCTTCAAACGGCGCCATCTCAATGCTTGAATGGTAGCTGTTGTTGTAGGAAAATTCTGCTAACGGTAGATGTCGATCCCAACTGTTTCCGAAATCAATAACACATGCTCGTAGCATGTCTTCAAGCGTTTGTATCGTCCTTTCGCTCTGCCCATCAGTTTGTGGATGATAGGCAGTACTCATGTCTAGACGAGTTCCTAATGCTTGCTGTAATGTCTGCCAGAATCTTGAAATAAATCTGCCATCCCTATCAGAGATAATAGAGATTGGTATTCCATGTCTG
The DNA here is from genome assembly GCF_046630445.1 of Rutidosis leptorrhynchoides. NCBI lineage: Eukaryota > Viridiplantae > Streptophyta > Magnoliopsida > Asterales > Asteraceae > Rutidosis > Rutidosis leptorrhynchoides. Next base: position 249,818,154 of record NC_092343.1, read on the forward strand.
GAGATGACTTCCTTCAAATACAGTCGTGCTAACTTCTCCATCTTGTCATCTTCTCTTATTGGTAGGAAGTGTGCTGATTTGGTGAGACGATCAACTATTACCCAAATAGTATCAAAACCACTTGCAGTCCTTGGCAATTTAGTGATGAAATCCATGGTAATGTTTTCCCATTTCCATTCCGGGATTTCGGGTTGTTGAAGTAGACCTGATGGTTTCTGGTGCTCAGCTTTGACCTTAGAACACGTCAAACATTCTCCTACGTATTTAGCAACATCGGCTTTCATACCCGGCCACCAAAAATGTTTCTTGAGATCCTTGTACATCTTCCCCGTTCCAGGATGTATTGAGTATCTGGTTTTATGAGCTTCTCTAAGTACCATTTCTCTCATATCTCCAAATTTTGGTACCCAAATCCTTTCAGCCCTATACCGGGTTCCGTCTTCCTGAATATTAAGATGCTTCTCCGATCCTTTGGGTATTTCATCCTTTAAATTTCCCTCTTTTAAAACTCCTTGTTGCGCCTCCTTTATTTGAGTAGTAAGGTTATTATGAATCATTATATTCATAGATTTTACTCGAATGGGTTCTCTGTCCTTCCTGCTCAAGGCATCGGCTACCACATTTGCCTTCCCCGGGTGGTAACGAATCTCAAAGTCGTAATCATTCAACAATTCAATCCACCTACGCTGCCTCATATTCAGTTGTTTCTGATTAAATATGTGTTGAAGACTTTTGTGGTCGGTATATATAATACTTTTGACCCCATATAAGTAGTGCCTCCAAGTCTTTAATGCAAAAACAACCGCGCCTAATTCCAAATCATGCGTCGTATAATTTTGTTCGTGAATCTTCAATTGTCTAGACGCATAAGCAATCACCTTCGTTCGTTGCATTAATACACAACCGAGACCTTGCTTTGATGCGTCACAATAAATCACAAAATCATCATTCCCTTCAGGCAATGACAATATAGGTGCCGTAGTTAGCTTTTTCTTCAATAACTGAAACGCTTTCTCTTGTTCATCATTCCATTCAAATTTCTTCCCTTTATGCGTTAATGCAGTCAAGGGTTTTGCTATTCTGGAAAAGTCTTGGATGAACCTTCTGTAGTAACCAGCTAGTCCTAAAAACTGGCGTATGTGTTTCGGAGTTTTCGGGGTTTCCCACTTTTCAACAGTTTCTATCTTTGCCGGATCCACCTTAATGCCTTCTTTGTTCACTATGTGACCGAGGAATTGAACTTCTTCCAACCAAAATGCACACTTTGAAAACTTAGCGTACAATTCTTCCTTCCTCAATACTTCTAACACCTTTCTCAAATGTTCACCGTGTTCTTGGTCATTCTTTGAGTAAATAAGTATGTCATCAATGAAAACAATGACAAACTTGTCAAGGTATGGTCCACACACTCGGTTCATAAGGTCCATGAACACAGCTGGTGCATTAGTTAAACCAAACGGCATGACCATAAACTCGTAATGACCGTAACGTGTTCTGAAAGCAGTCTTTGGAATATCATCTTCTTTCACCCGCATTTGATGATACCCGGAACGTAAGTCAATCTTTGAATAAACAGACGAGCCTTGTAGTTGATCAAATAAGTCGTCGATTCTCGGTAGTGGGTAGCGGTTCTTGATGGTAAGTTTGTTCAACTCTCGGTAGTCGATACACAACCTAAATGTACCATCTTTCTTCTTGACAAACAAAACAGGAGCTCCCCATGGTGATGTGCTTGGTCGAATGAAACCACGCTCTAAAAGTTCTTGTAATTGGCTTTGCAGTTCTTTCATCTCGCTGGGTGCGAGTCTGTAAGGAGCTCGAGCTATTGGTGCAGCTCCTGGTACAAGATCTATTTGAAATTCAACGGATCGATGTGGGGGTAATCCCGGTAATTCTTTCGGAAATACATCGGGAAATTCTTTTGTAATGGGAACATCATTGATGCTCTTTTCTTCAGTTTGTACTTTCTCGACGTGTGCTAGAACAGCATAGCAACCTTTTCTTATTAGTTTTTGTGCCTTCAAATTACTAATAAGATGTAGCTTCGTGTTGCCCTTTTCTCCGTACACCATTAAGGGTTTTCCTTTTTCTCGTATAATGCGAATTGCATTTTTGTAACAAACGATCTCCGCTTTCACTTCTTTCAACCAGTCCATACCGATTATCACATCAAAACTCCCTAACTCTACTGGTATCAAATCAATCTTAAATGTTTCGCTAACCAGTTTAATTTCTCGATTCCGACATATATTATCTGCTGAAATTAATTTACCATTTGCTAATTCGAGTAAAAATTTACTATCCAAAGGCGTCAATGGACAACTTAATTTAGCACAAAAATCTCTACTCATATAGCTTCTATCCGCACCCGAATCAAATAAAACGTAAGCAGATTTATTGTCAATAAGAAACGTACCCGTAACAAGCTCCGGGTCTTCCTGTGCCTCTACCGCATTAATATTGAAAACTCTTCCACGGCCTTGTCCATTCGTGTTCATCTGGTTCGGGCAATTTCTAATAATGTGGCCTGGTTTTCCACATTTATAACAAACTACATTGGCATAACTTGCTCCGACACTACTTGCTCCGCCATTACTCGTTCCGACACCATTTGTTCCTTTCGTTCTATTAACCCCTGGTCCGTAGACCTCACACTTCGCCGCGCTATGACCATTTCTTTTACACTTGTTGCAAAATTTGGTGCAGAACCCCGAGTGATTCTTTTCACACCTTTGGCATAGTTGCTTCTGATTGTTGTTGTTGTTGCGGTTATTATTGTTGTTGGGATGATTGTTGTAGTTGCTGTTGTTGTTGTTGTTGTTGTTGTTGTTGTTGTTGGGCCGTTTGTTGTAGTTGCGATTGATGTTGCGATTGTTGGGATAATTGTTGCGATTATTGTTGTAATTGCTGTTGTTGTTGTATTGGTGATTCTTATCACCGTTTTCCTCCCACTTTCTTTTGACTTGCTTCACATTGGCCTCTTCAGCAGTCTGTTCTTTAATTCTTTCTTCAATCTGGTTCACTAGTTTGTGAGCCATTCTACATGCCTGTTGTATGGAGGCGGGCTCGTGTGAACTTATATCTTCTTGGATTCTTTCCGGTAATCCTTTCACAAACGCGTCGATCTTCTCTTCCTCATCTTCGAATGCTCCCGGACACAATAGGCACAATTCTGTGAATCGTCTTTCGTACGTGGTAATATCAAATCCTTGGGTTCGTAACCCTCTAAGTTCTGTCTTGAGCTTATTGACCTCGGTTCTGGGACGGTACTTCTCGTTCATCAAGTGCTTGAATGCTGACCACGGTAGTGCGTACGCATCATCTTGTCCCACTTGCTCTAGATAGGTATTCCACCATGTTAACGCAGAACCTGTGAAGGTATGCGTAGCTTACTTCACTTTGTCCTCTTCAGTACACTTACTTATGGCAAACACCGATTCAACCTTCTCGGTCCACCGTTTCAATCCGATCGGTCCTTCGGTTCCATCAAATTCCAAAGGTTTGCAGGCAGTGAATTCTTTGTAGGTGCATCCTACACGATTTCCTGTACTGCTAGATCCAAGGTTATTGTTGGTATGTAGCGCAGCCTGTACTGCGGCTATGTTTGAAGCTAGAAAAGTACGGAATTCCTCTTCATTCATATTCACGGTGTGTCGAGTAGTCGGTGCCATTTCCTTCAAAATAGTTAAATGGAACAAGTTAATCATACAGAATATTAAGAGTAGTTAATAGTATTTCGTAGCATAATATGAACTCATTTATAAAAGCTTTTTCTTCATATTAGCGTTTTATAAGTTTAAATTCGGGTAGTACCTACCCGTTAAGTTCATACTTAGTAGCTAATATACAATTCAACTACTACAATTCTATATGAAAAACTGATTGTAATAATATTTCGCGTTCAAACTTTTATACAATATTTTACAAATTTACAATACCGCTTATTTTACATAAAGCATGAAATATAGCACACAATAACTTTGATACAAGATAGTTGTGAAGACAATTCTAGCTAGTACACAAGTCGTTCGGCAAAGGAAATAAAGACACGTAATTCATACGTCCAGAAACAAGTCATGCATTCTGGTTTTACTAGGACTACTTCCCATCCTTGGTCTTGTGCAACATAACCGTTATGGCCATTGATAAGACAGCGTGTTGTAACGTCATCAAAGGGACGAGGGTTACGTAATGTCCAACAGTCCCGTAATAATCTAAAAACCTCATTTCTTACCCCAATTACCGACTCCGTCACTTGTGGAAACGTTTTGTTTAATAGTTGTAGCCCGATGTTCTTGTTCTCACTTTGGTGAGAAGCGAACATTACTAATCCGTAAGCATAACATGCTTCTTTATGTTGCATGTTAGCCGCTTTTTCTAAATCACGAAGTCCAATATTCGGATATATTGAGTCAAAATAATTTCTTAACCCGTTGCGCAAAATAGCATTTGGGTTCCCCGCAATATATGCGTCAAAGTAAACACATCGTAACTTATGGGTTTCCCAATGTGATATCCCCCATCTTTCAAACGAAAGTCTCTTATAAACCAAGACATTCTTGGAACGTTCTTCGAATGTCTTACAAACTGATCTCGCCTTAAATAGTTGTGCCGAAGAATTCTGGCCGACTCTAGACAAGATTTCATCAATCATGTCTCCGGGTAGGTCTCTTAAAATATTGGGTTGTCTATCCATTTTGTGTTTTTAAACTGTAAAATAGACAAGAGTTAGATTCATAAAAAAAAAATACTTATTAATACAAGCAATTTTTACATATATCATAAAGCATAAGAACACTATATTCCATATATTACACCACACGAATACAACTATCTTATTCCGACTCGCTCGTTTCTTCTTCTTCGGTTTTGGTTCGTTTTGCCAAGTTTCTAGGGATATATGATGTTCCCCTAATACGAGCCGTCGTTGTCCACATTGGTTTAGAAAAACCTGGTGGTTTAGAGGTTCCCGGGTCATTGTTACAACTTAAGGACTTCGGGGGTTGACGATACATATAAAGTTCATCGGGGTTGGAATTAGATTTCTCTATTTTTATGCCCTTTCCCTTATTATTTTCTTTTGCCTTTTTAAATTCAGTTGGGGTAATTTCTATAACATCATCGGAATTCTCGTCGAAATCCGATTCATCGGAGAATTGGTAATCCTCCCAATATTTTGCTTCCTTGGCGGAAACACCATTGACCATAATTAACTTTGGTCGGTTGGTTGAGGATTTTCTTTTACTTAACCGTTTTATTATTTCCCCCACCGGTTCTAGTTCTTCATCCGGTTCCGATTCTTCTTCCGGTTCCGATTCTTCTTCCGGTTCCGACTCTTTTTCCGGTTCCTCTTCGGGAACTTGTGAATCAGTCCACAAATCATTCCAATTTACATTTGACTCTTCATTATTATTAGGTGAGTCAATGGGACTTGTTCTAGAGGTAGACATCTATCACATAATATCAAACACGTTAAGAGATTAATATATCACATAATATTCATATGTTAAAAATATATAGTTTCCAACAAAAATGTTAAGCAATCATTTTTAAAGAAAACACGGTCGAAGTCCAGACTCACTAATGCATCCTAACAAACTCGATAAGACACACTAATGCAAATTTTCTGGTTCTCTAAGACCAACGCTCTGATACCAACTGAAATGTCCCGTTCTTATTGATTAAAAACGTTCCATATTAATTGATTTCGTTGCGAGGTTTTGACCTCTATATGAGACGTTTTTCAAAGACTGCATTCATTTTTAAAACAAACCATAACCTTTATTTCATAGATAAAGGTTTTAAAAAAAACTTTACGTAGATTATCAAATAATGATAATCTAAAATATCCTGTTTACACACGACCATTACATAATGGTTTACAATACAAATATGTTACAACAAAATAAGTTTCTTGAATGCAGTTTTTACACAATATCATACAAGCATGGACTCCAAATCTCGTCCTTATTTAAGTATGCGACAGCGGAAGCTCTTAATAATCACCTGAGAATAAACATGCTTAAAACGTCAACAAAAATGTTGGTGAGTTATAGGTTTAACCTACATATATCAAATCATAATAATAGACCACAAGATTTCATATTTCAATACACATCCCATACATAGAGATAAAAATCATTCATATGGTGAACACCTGGTAACCGACATTAACAAGATGCATATATAAGAATATCCCCATCATTCCGGGACACCCTTCGGATATGATATAAATTTCGAAGTACTAAAGCATCCGGTACTTTGGATGGGGTTTGTTAGGCCCAATAGATCTATCTTTAGGATTCGCGTCAATTAGGGTGTCTGTTCCCTAATTCTTAGATTACCAGACTTAATAAAAAGGGGCATATTCGATTTCGATAATTCAACCATAGAATGTAGTTTCACGTACTTGTGTCTATTTTGTAAATCATTTATAAATCATTTATAAAACCTGCATGTATTCTCATCCCAAAAATATTAGATTTTAAAAGTGGGACTATAACTCACTTTCACAGATTTTTACTTCGTCGGGAAGTAAGACTTGGCCACTGGTTGATTCACGAACCTATAACAATATATACATATATATCAAAGTATGTTCAAAATATATTTACAACACTTTTAATATATTTTGATGTTTTAAGTTTATTAAGTCAGCTGTCCTCGTTAGTAACCTACAACTAGTTGTCCACAGTTAGATGTACAGAAATAAATCGATAAATATTATCTTGAATCAATCCACGACCCAGTGTATACGTATCTCAGTATTGATCACAACTCAAACTATATATATTTTGGAATCAACCTCAACCCTGTATAGCTAACTCCAACATTCACATATAGAGTGTCTATGGTTGTTCCGAAATATATATAGATGTGTCGACATGATAGGTCGAAACATTGTATACGTGTCTATGGTATCTCAAGATTACATAATATATAATACAAGTTGATTAAGTTATGGTTGGAATAGATTTGTTACCAATTTTCACGTAGCTAAAATGAGAAAAATTATCCAATCTTGTTTTACCCATAACTTCTTCATTTTAAATCCGTTTTGAGTGAATCAAATTGCTATGGTTTCATATTGAACTCTATTTTATGAATCTAAACAAAAAAAGTATAGGTTTCTAGTTGGAAAAATAAGTTACAAGTCATTTTTGTAAAGGTAGTCATTTCAGTCGAAAGAACGACGTCTAGATGACCATTTTAGAAAACATACTTCCACTTTGAGTTTAACCATAATTTTTGGATATAGTTTCATGTTCATAATAAAAATCATTTTCTCAGAATAACAACTTTTAAATCAAAGTTTATCATAGTTTTTAATTAACTAACCCAAAACAGCCCGCGGTGTTACTACGACGGCGTAAATCCGGTTTTACGGTGTTTTTCGTGTTTCCAGGTTTTAAATCATTAAGTTAGCATATCATATAGATATAGAACATGTGTTTAGTTGATTTTAAAAGTCAAGTTAGAAGGATTAACTTTTGTTTGCGAACAAGTTTAGAATTAACTAAACTATGTTCTAGTGATTACAAGTTTAAACCTTCGAATAAGATAGCTTTATATGTATGAATCGAATGATGTTATGAACATCATTACTACCTTAAGTTCCTTGGATGAACCTACTGGAAAAGAGAAAAATGGATCTAGCTTCAATGGATCCTTGGATGGCTCAAAGTTCTTGAAGCAAAATCATGACACGAAAACAAGTTCAAGTAAGATCATCACTTGAAATAAGATTGTTATAGTTATAGAAATTGAACCAAAGTTTGAATATGATTATTACCTTGTATTAGAATGATAACCTACTGTAAGAAACAAAGATTTCTTGAGGTTGGATGATCACCTTACAAGATTGGAAGTGAGCTAGCAAACTTGAAAGTATTCTTGATTTTATGAAACTAGAACTTTTGGAATTTATTGTAGTGACCCGAACTTTTCCATGTTTATATATATTAATTGAGATTGATGTTTACATGATTAAATGTTTCCAACATGTTAAGCAATCAAACTTGTTAAGACTTGATTAATTGAAATAGGTTTCATATAGACAATTGACCACCCAAGTTGACCGGTGATTCACGAACGTTAAAACTTGTAAAAAAAACTATATAATGACATATATATGGTTATATATATATTTAACATGATATTATGATAAGTAAACATATCATTAATTATATTAACAATGAACTACATATGTAAAAACAAGACTACTAACTTAATGATTTTGAAACGAGACATATATGTAACGTTTATCGTTGTAACGACATTTAATGTATATATATCATATTAAGAGATATTCGTACATCATAATATCATGATAATATAATAATTTAAAATCTCTTTTGATATTATAAACATTGGGTTAACAACATTTAACAAGATCGTTAACCTAAAGGTTTCAAAACAACACTTACATGTAACGACTAACGATGACTTAACGACTCAGTTAAAATGTATATACATGTAGTGTTTTAATATGTATTTATACACTTTTGAAAGACTTCAATACACTTATCAAAATACTTCTACTTAACAAAAATGCTTACAATTACATTCTCGTTCAGTTTCATCAACAATTCTACTCGTATGCACCCGTATTCGTACTCGTACAATACACAGCTTTTAGATGTATGTACTATTGGTATATACACTCCAATGATCAGCTCTTAGCAGCCCATGTGAGTCACCTAACACATGTGGGAACCATCATTTGGCAACTAGCATGAAATATCTCATAAGATTACAAAAATATGAGTAATCATTCATGACTTATTTACATGAAAACAAAATTACATATCCTTTATATCTAATCCATACACCAACGACCAAAAACACCTACAAACACTTTCATTCTTCAATTTTCTTCATCTAATTGAACTCTCTCAAGTTCTATCTTCAAGTTCTAAGTGTTCTTCATAAATTCCAAAAGTTCTAGTTTCATAAAATCAAGAATACTTTCAAGTTTGCTAGCTCACTTCCAATCTTGTAAGGTGATCATCCAACCTCAAGAAATCTTTGTTTCTTACAGTAGGTTATCATTCTAATACAAGGTAATAATCATATTCAAACTTTGGTTCAATTTCTATAACTATAACAATCTTATTTCAAGTGATGATCTTACTTGAACTTGTTTTCGTGTCATGATTTTGCTTCAAGAACTTTGAGCCATCCAAGGATCCATTGAAGCTAGATCCATTTTTCTCTTTTCCAGTAGGTTCATCCAAGGAACTTAAGGTAGTAATGATGTTCATAACATCATTCAATTCATACATATAAAGCTATCTTATTCGAAGGTTTAAACTTGTAATCACTAGAACATAGTTTAGTTAATTCTAAACTTGTTCGCAAACAAAAGTTAATCCTTCTAACTTGACTTTTAAAATCAACTAAACACATGTTCTATATCTATATGATATGCTAACTTAATGATTTAAAACCTGGAAACACGAAAAACACCGTAAAACCGGATTTACGCCGTCGTAGTAACACCGCGGGCTGTTTTGGGTTAGTTAATTAAAAACTATGATAAACTTTGATTTAAAAGTTGTTATTCTGAGAAAATGATTTTTATTATGAACATGAAACTATATCCAAAAATTATGGTTAAACTCAAAGTGGAAGTATGTTTTCTAAAATGGTCATCTAGACGTCGTTCTTTCGACTGAAATGACTACCTTTACAAAAACGACTTGTAACTTATTTTTCCGACTAGAAACCTATATTTTTTTTGTTTAGATTCATAAAATAGAGTTCAATATGAAACCATAGCAATTTGATTCACTCAAAACGGATTTAAAATGAAGAAGTTATGGGTAAAACAAGATTGGATAATTTTTCTCATTTTAGCTACGTGAAAATTGGTAACAAATCTATTCCAACCATAACTTAATCAACTTGTATTATATATTATGTAATCTTGAGATACCATAGACACGTATACAATGTTTCGACCTATCATGTCGACACATCTATATATATTTCGGAACAACCATAGACACTCTATATGTGAATGTTGGAGTTAGCTATACAGGGTTGAGGTTGATTCCAAAATATATATAGTTTGAGTTGTGATCAATACTGAGATACGTATACACTGGGTCGTGGATTGATTCAAGATAATATTTATCGATTTATTTCTGTACATCTAACTGTGGACAACTAGTTGTAGGTTACTAACGAGGACAGCTGACTTAATAAACTTAAAACATCAAAATATATTAAAAGTGTTGTAAATATATTTTGAACATACTTTGATATATATGTATATATTGTTATAGGTTCGTGAATCAACCAGTGGCCAAGTCTTACTTCCCGACGAAGTAAAAATCTGTGAAATTGAGTTATAGTCCCACTTTTAAAATCTAATATTTTTGGAATGAGAATACATGCAGGTTTTATAAATGATTTACAAAATAGACACAAGTACGTGAAACTACATTCTATGGTTGAATTATCGAAATCGAATATGCCCCTTTTTATTAAGTCTGGTAATCTAAGAATTAGGGAACAGACACCCTAATTGACGCGAATCCTAAAGATAGATCTATTGGGCCTAACAAACCCCATCCAAAGTACCGGATGCTTTAGTACTTCGAAATTTATATCATATCCGAAGGGTGTCCCGGAATGATGGGGATATTCTTATATATGCATCTTGTTATTGTCGGTTACCAGGTGTTCACCATATGAATGATTTTTATCTCTATGTATGGGATGTGTATTGAAATATGAAATCTTGTGGTCTATTGTTACGATTTGATATATATAGGTTAAACCTATAACTCACCAACATTTTTGTTGACGTTTTAAGCATGTTTATTCTCAGGTGATTATTAAGAGCTTCCGCTGTCGCATAATTAAATAAGGACAAGATTTGGAGTCCATGCTTGTATGATATTGTGTAAAAACTGCATTCAAGAAACTTATTTTGTTGTAACATATTTGTATTGTAAACCATTATGTAATGGTCGTGTGTAAACAGGATATTTTAGATTATCATTATTTGATAAACTACGTAAAGCCTTTTAAACCTTTATTGATGAAATAAAGGTTATGGTTTGTTTAAAAATGAATGCAGTCTTTGAAAAACGTCTCATATAGAGGTCAAAACCTCGCAACGAAATCAATTAATATGGAACGTTTTTAATCAATAAGAACGGGACATTTCAGTTGGTATCAGAGCGTTGGTCTTAGAGAACCAGAAAATTTGCATTAGTGTGTCTTATCGAGTTTGTTAGGATGCATTAGTGAGTCTGGACTTCGACCGTATTTTCTTTAAAAATGATTGCTAAACATTTTTGTTGGAAACTATATATTTTTAACATATGAATATTATGTGATATATTAATCTCTTAACGTGTTTGATATTATGTGATAGATGTCTACCTCTAGAACAAGTCCCATTGACTCACCTAATAATAATGAAGAGTCAAATATAAATTGGAATGATTTGTGGACTGATTCACAAGTTCCCGAAGAGGAACCGGAAGAAGAGTCGGAACCGGAAGAAGAATCGGAACCGGAAGAAGAATCGGAACCGGATGAAGAAATAGAACCGGTGGGGGAAATAATAAAACGGTTAAGTAAAAGAAAATCCTCAACCAACCGACCAAAGTTAATTATGGTCAATGGTGTTTCCGCCAAGGAAGCAAAATATTGGGAGGATTACCAATTCTCCGATGAATCGGATTTCGACGAGAATTCCGATGATGTTATAGAAATTACCCCAACTGAATTTAAAAAGGCAAAAGAAAATAATAAGGGAAAGGGCATAAAAATAGAGAAATCTAATTCCAACCCCGATGAACTTTATATGTATCGTCAACCCCCGAAGTCCTTAAGTTGTAACAATGACCCGGGAACCTCTAAACCACCAGGTTTTTCTAAACCAATGTGGACAACGACGGCTCGTATTAGGGGAACATCATATATCCCTAGAAACTTGGCAAAACGAACCAAAACCGAAGAAGAAGAAACGAGCGAGTCGGAATAAGATAGTTGTATTCGTGTGGTGTAATATATGGAATATAGTGTTCTTATGCTTTATGATATATGTAAAAATTGCTTGTATTAATAAGTATTTTTTTTATGAATCTAACTCTTGTCTATTTTACAGTTTAAAAACACAAAATGGATAGACAACCCAATATTTTAAGAGACCTACCCGGAGACATGATTGATGAAATCTTGTCTAGAGTCGGCCAGAATTCTTCGGCACAACTATTTAAGGCGAGATCAGTTTGTAAGACATTCGAAGAACGTTCCAAGAATGTCTTGGTTTATAAGAGACTTTCGTTTGAAAGATGGGGGATATCACATTGGGAAACCCATAAGTTACGATGTGTTTACTTTGACGCATATATTGCGGGGAACCCAAATGCTATTTTACGCAACGGGTTAAGAAATTATTTTGACTCAATATATCCGAATATTGGACTTCGTGATTTAGAAAAAGCGGCTAACATGCAACATAAAGAAGCATGTTATGCTTACGGATTAGTAATGTTCGCTTCTCACCAAAGTGAGAACAAGAACATCGGGCTACAACTATTAAACAAAACGTTTCCACAAGTGACGGAGTCAGTAATTGGGGTAAGAAATGAGGTTTTTAGATTATTACGGGACTGTTGGACATTACGTAACCCTCGTCCCTTTGATGACGTTACAACACGCTGTCTTATCAACGGCCATAACGGTTATGTTGCACAAGACCAAGGATGGGAAGTAGTCCTAGTAAAACCAGAATGCATGACTTGTTTCTGGACGTATGAATTACGTGTCTTTATTGCCTTTGCCGAACGACTTGTGTACTAGCTAGAATTGTCTTCACAACTATCTTGTATCAAAGTTATTGTGTGCTATATTTCATGCTTTATGTAAAATAAGCGGTATTGTAAGTTTGTAAAATATTGTATAAAAGTTTGAACGCGAAATATTATTACAATCAGTTTTTCATATAGAATTGTAGTAGTTGAATTGTATATTAGCTACTAAGTATGAACTTAACGGGTAGGTACTACCCGAATTTAAACTTATAAAACGCTAATATGAAGAAAAAGCTTTTATAAATGAGTTCATATTATGCTACGAAATACTATTAACTACTCTTAATATTCTGTATGATTAACTTGTTCCATTTAACTATTTTGAAGGAAATGGCACCGACTACTCGACACACCGTGAATATGAATGAAGAGGAATTCCGTACTTTTCTAGCTTCAAACATAGCCGCAGTACAGGCTGCGCTACATACCAACAATAACCTTGGATCTAGCAGTACAGGAAATCGTGTAGGATGCACCTACAAAGAATTCACTGCCTGCAAACCTTTGGAATTTGATGGAACCGAAGGACCGATCGGATTGAAACGGTGGACCGAGAAGGTTGAATCGGTGTTTGCCATAAGTAAGTGTACTGAAGAGGACAAAGTGAAGTACGCTACGCATACCTTCACAGGTTCTGCGTTAACATGGTGGAATACCTATCTAGAGCAAGTGGGACAAGATGATGCGTACGCACTACCGTGGTCAGCATTCAAGCACTTGATGAACGAGAAGTACCGTCCCAGAACCGAGGTCAATAAGCTCAAGACAGAACTTAGAGGGTTACGAACCCAAGGATTTGATATTACCACGTACGAAAGACGATTCACAGAATTGTGCCTATTGTGTCCGGGAGCATTCGAAGATGAGGAAGAGAAGATCGACGCGTTTGTGAAAGGATTACCGGAAAGAATCCAAGAAGATATAAGTTCACACGAGCCCGCCTCCATACAACAGGCATGTAGAATGGCTCACAAACTAGTGAACCAGATTGAAGAAAGAATTAAAGAACAGACTGCTGAAGAGGCCAATGTGAAGCAAGTCAAAAGAAAGTGGGAGGAAAACGGTGATAAGAATCACCAATACAACAACAACAGCAATTACAACAATAATCGCAACAATTATCCCAACAATCGCAACATCAATCGCAACTACAACAAACGGCCCAACAACAACAACAACAACAACAACAGCAACTACAACAATCATCCCAACAACAATAATAACTGCAACAACAACAACAATCAGAAGCAACTATGCCAAAGGTGTGAAAAGAATCACTCGGGGTTCTGCACCAAATTTTGCAACAAGTGTAAAAGAAATGGTCATAGCGCGGCGAAGTGTGAGGTCTACGGACCAGGGGTTAATAGAACGAAAGGAACAAATGGTGTCGGAACGAGTAATGGCGGAGCAAGTAGTGTCGGAGCAAGTTATGCCAATGTAGTTTGTTATAAATGTGGAAAACCAGGCCACATTATTAGAAATTGCCCGAACCAGGAGAACACGAATGGACAAGGCCGTGGAAGAGTTTTCAATATTAATGCGGTAGAGGCACAGGAAGACCCGGAGCTTGTTACGGGTACGTTTCTTATTGACAATAAATCTGCTTACGTTTTATTTGATTCGGGTGCGGATAGAAGCTATATGAGTAGAGATTTTTGTGCTAAATTAAGTTGTCCATTGACGCCTTTGGATAGTAAATTTTTACTCGAATTAGCAAATGGTAAATTAATTTCAGCAGATAATATATGTCGGAATCGAGAAATTAAACTGGTTAGCGAAACATTTAAGATTGATTTGATACCAGTAGAGTTAGGGAGTTTTGATGTGATAATCGGTATGGACTGGTTGAAAGAAGTGAAAGCGGAGATCGTTTGTTACAAAAATGCAATTCGCATTATACGAGAAAAAGGAAAACCCTTAATGGTGTACGGAGAAAAGGGCAACACGAAGCTACATCTTATTAGTAATTTGAAGGCACAAAAACTAATAAGAAAAGGTTGCTATGCTGTTCTAGCACACGTCGAGAAAGTACAAACTGAAGAAAAGAGCATCAATGATGTTCCCATTGCAAAAGAATTTCCCGATGTATTTCCGAAAGAATTACCGGGATTACCCCCACATCGATTCGTTGAATTTCAAATAGATCTTGTACCAGGAGCTGCACCAATAGCTCGTGCTCCTTACAGACTCGCACCCAGCGAGATGAAAGAACTGCAAAGCCAATTACAAGAACTTTTAGAGCGTGGTTTCATTCGACCAAGCACATCACCGTGGGGAGCTCCTGTTTTGTTTGTCAAGAAGAAAGATGGTACATTCAGGTTGTGTATCGACTACCGAGAGTTGAACAAACTTACCATCAAGAACCGCTACCCACTACCGAGAATCGACGACTTATTTGATCAACTACAAGGCTCGTCTGTTTATTCAAAGATAGACTTACGTTCCGGGTATCATCAAATGCGGGTGAAAGAAGATGATATTCCAAAGACTGCTTTCAGAACACGTTACGGTCATTACGAGTTTATGGTCATGCCGTTTGGTTTAACTAATGCACCAGCTGTGTTCATGGACCTTATGAACCGAGTGTGTGGACCATACCTTGACAAGTTTGTCATTGTTTTCATTGATGACATACTTATTTACTCAAAGAATGACCAAGAACACGGTGAACATTTGAGAAAGGTGTTAGAAGTATTGAGGAAGGAAGAATTGTACGCTAAGTTTTCAAAGTGTGCATTTTGGTTGGAAGAAGTTCAATTCCTCGGTCACATAGTGAACAAAGAAGGTATTAAGGTGGATCCGGCAAAGATAGAAACTGTTGAAAAGTGGGAAACCCCGAAAACTCCGAAACACATACGCCAGTTTTTAGGACTAGCTGGTTACTACAGAAGGTTCATCCAAGACTTTTCCAGAATAGCAAAACCCTTGACTGCATTAACGCATAAAGGGAAGAAATTTGAATGGAATGATGAACAAGAGAAAGCGTTTCAGTTATTGAAGAAAAAGCTAACTACGGCACCTATATTGTCATTGCCTGAAGGGAATGATGATTTTGTGATTTATTGTGACGCATCAAAGCAAGGTCTCGGTTGTGTATTAATGCAACGAACGAAGGTGATTGCTTATGCGTCTAGACAATTGAAGATTCACGAACAAAATTATACGACGCATGATTTGGAATTAGGCGCGGTTGTTTTTGCATTAAAGACTTGGAGGCACTACTTATATGGGGTCAAAAGTATTATATATACCGACCACAAAAGTCTTCAACACATATTTAATCAGAAACAACTGAATATGAGGCAGCGTAGGTGGATTGAATTATTGAATGATTACGATTTTGAGATTCGTTACCACCCGGGAAAGGCAAATGTGGTAGCCGATGCCTTGAGCAGGAAGGATAGAGAACCCATTCGAGTAAAATCTATGAATATAATGATTCATAATAACATTACTACTCAAATAAAGGAGGCGCAACAAGGAGTTTTAAAAGAGGGAAATTTAAAGGATGAAATACCCAAAGGATCGGAGAAGCATCTTAATATTCGGGAAGACGGAACCCGGTATAGGGCTGAAAGGATTTGGGTACCAAAATTTGGAGATATGAGAGAAATGGTACTTAGAGAAGCTCATAAAACCAGATACTCAATACATCCTGGAACGGGGAAGATGTACAAGGATCTCAAGAAACATTTTTGGTGGCCGGGTATGAAAGCCGATGTTGCTAAATACGTAGGGGAATGTTTGACGTGTTCTAAGGTCAAAGCTGAGCATCAGAAACCATCAGGTCTACTTCAACAACCCGAAATCCCGGAATGGAAATGGGAAAACATTACCATGGATTTCATCACTAAATTGCCAAGGACTGCAAGTGGTTTTGATACTATTTGGGTAATAGTTGATCGTCTCACCAAATCAGCACACTTCCTACCAATAAGAGAAGATGACAAGATGGAGAAGATAGCACGACTGTATTTGAAGGAAGTCGTCTCCAGACATGGAATACCAATCTCTATTATCTCTGATAGGGATGGCAGATTTATTTCAAGATTCTGGCAGACATTACAGCAAGCATTAGGAACTCGTCTAGACATGAGTACTGCCTATCATCCACAAACTGATGGGCAGAGCGAAAGGACGATACAAACGCTTGAAGACATGCTACGAGCATGTGTTATTGATTTCGGAAACAGTTGGGATCGACATCTACCGTTAGCAGAATTTTCCTACAACAACAGCTACCATTCAAGCATTGAGATGGCGCCGTTTGAAGCACTTTATGGTAGAAAGTGCAGGTCTCCGATTTGTTAGAGTGAGGTGGGGGATAGACAGATTACGGGTCCGGAGATTATACAAGAAACTACCGAGAAGATCATCCAAATTCAACAACGGTTGAAAACCGCCCAAAGTCGACAAAAGAGCTACGCTGACATTAAAAGAAAAGATATAGAATTTGAAATTGGAGAGATGGTCATGCTTAAAGTTTCACCTTGGAAAGGCGTTGTTCGATTTGGTAAACGAGGGAAATTAAATCCAAGGTATATTGGACCATTCAAGATTATTGATCGTGTCGGACCAGTAGCTTACCGACTTGAGTTACCTCAACAACTCGCGGCTGTACATAACACTTTCCACGTCTCGAATTTGAAGAAATGTTTTGCTAAAGAAGATCTCACTATTCCGTTAGATGAAATCCAAATCAACGAAAAACTCCAATTCATCGAAGAACCCGTCGAAATAATGGATCGTGAGGTTAAAAGACTTAAGCAAAACAAGATACCAATTGTTAAGGTTCGATGGAATGCTCGTAGAGGACCCGAGTTCACCTGGGAGCGTGAAGATCAGATGAAGAAGAAATACCCGCATCTATTTCCAGAAGATTCGTCAACACCTTCAACAGCTTAAAATTTCGGGACGAAATTTATTTAACGGGTAGGTACTGTAGTGACCCGAACTTTTCCATGTTTATATATATTAATTGAGATTGATGTTTACATGATTAAATGTTTCCAACATGTTAAGCAATCAAACTTGTTAAGACTTGATTAATTGAAATAGGTTTCATATAGACAATTGACCACCCAAGTTGACCGGTGATTCACGAACGTTAAAACTTGTAAAAAAAACTATATAATGACATATATATGGTTATATATATATTTAACATGATATTATGATAAGTAAACATATCATTAATTATATTAACAATGAACTACATATGTAAAAACAAGACTACTAACTTAATGATTTTGAAACGAGACATATATGTAACGTTTATCGTTGTAACGACATTTAATGTATATATATATCATATTAAGAGATATTCGTACATCATAATATCATGATAATATAATAATTTAAAATCTCTTTTGATATTATAAACATTGGGTTAACAACATTTAACAAGATCGTTAACCTAAAGGTTTCAAAACAACACTTACATGTAACGACTAACGATGACTTAACGACTCAGTTAAAATGTATATACATGTAGTGTTTTAATATGTATTTATACACTTTTGAAAGACTTCAATACACTTATCAAAATACTTCTACTTAACAAAAATGCTTACAATTACATTCTCGTTCAGTTTCATCAACAATTCTACTCGTATGCACCCGTATTCGTACTCGTACAATACACAGCTTTTAGATGTATGTACTATTGGTATATACACTCCAATGATCAGCTCTTAGCAGCCCATGTGAGTCACCTAACACATGTGGGAACCATCATTTGGCAACTAGCATGAAATATCTCATAAGATTACAAAAATATGAGTAATCATTCATGACTTATTTACATGAAAACAAAATTACATATCCTTTATATCTAATCCATACACCAACGACCAAAAACACCTACAAACACTTTCATTCTTCAATTTTCTTCATCTAATTGAACTCTCTCAAGTTCTATCTTCAAGTTCTAAGTGTTCTTCATAAATTCCAAAAGTTCTAGTTTCATAAAATCAAGAATACTTTCAAGTTTGCTAGCTCACTTCCAATCTTGTAAGGTGATCATCCAACCTCAAGAAATATTTGTTTCTTACAGTAGGTTATCATTCTAATACAAGGTAATAATCATATTCAAACTTTGGTTCAATTTCTATAACTATAACAATCTTATTTCAAGTGATGATCTTACTTGAACTTGTTTTCGTGTCATGATTTTGCTTCAAGAACTTTGAGCCATCCAAGGATCCATTGAAGCTAGATCCATTTTTCTCTTTTCCAGTAGGTTCATCCAAGGAACTTAAGGTAGTAATGATGTTCATAACATCATTCGATTCATACATATAAAGCTATCTTATTCGAAGGTTTAAACTTGTAATCACTAGAACATAGTTTAGTTAATTCTAAACTTGTTCGCAAACAAAAGTTAATCCTTCTAACTTGACTTTTAAAATCAACTAAACACATGTTCTATATCTATATGATATGCTAACTTAATGATTTAAAACCTGGAAACACGAAAAACACCGTAAAACCGGATTTACGCCGTCGTAGTAACACCGCGGGCTGTTTTGGGTTAGTTAATTAAAAACTATGATAAACTTTGATTTAAAAGTTGTTATTCTGAGAAAATGATTTTTATTATGAACATGAAACTATATCCAAAAATTATGGTTAAACTCAAAGTGGAAGTATGTTTTCTAAAATGGGCATCTAGACGTCGTTCTTTCGACTGAAATGACTACCTTTACAAAAACGACTTGTAACTTATTTTTCCGACTAGAAACCTATATTTTTTTTGTTTAGATTCATAAAATAGAGTTCAATATGAAACCATAGCAATTTGATTCACTCAAAACGGATTTAAAATGAAGAAGTTATGGGTAAAACAAGATTGGATAATTTTTCTCATTTTAGCTACGTGAAAATTGGTAACAAATCTATTCCAACCATAACTTAATCAACTTGTATTATATATTATGTAATCTTGAGATACCATAGACACGTATACAATGTTTCGACCTATCATGTCGACACATCTATATATATTTCGGAACAACCATAGACACTCTATATGTGAATGTTGGAGTTAGCTATACAGGGTTGAGGTTGATTCCAAAATATATATAGTTTGAGTTGTGATCAATACTGAGATACGTATACACTGGGTCGTGGATTGATTCAAGATAATATTTATCGATTTATTTCTGTACATCTAACTGTGGACAACTAGTTGTAGGTTACTAACGAGGACAGCTGACTTAATAAACTTAAAACATCAAAATATATTAAAAGTGTTGTAAATATATTTTGAACATACTTTGATATATATGTATATATTGTTATAGGTTCGTGAATCAACCAGTGGCCAAGTCTTACTTCCCGACGAAGTAAAAATCTGTGAAAGTGAGTTATAGTCCCACTTTTAAAATCTAATATTTTTGGGATGAGAATACATGCAGGTTTTATAAATGATTTACAAAATAGACACAAGTACGTGAAACTACATTCTATGGTTGAATTATCGAAATCGAATATGCCCCTTTTTATTAAGTCTGGTAATCTAAGAATTAGGGAACAGACACCCTAATTGACGCGAATCCTAAAGATAGATCTATTGGGCCTAACAAACCCCATCCAAAGTACCGGATGCTTTAGTACTTCGAAATTTATATCATATCCGAAGGGTGTCCCGGAATGATGGGGATATTCTTATATATGCATCTTGTTATTGTCGGTTACCAGGTGTTCACCATATGAATGATTTTTATCTCTATGTATGGGATGTGTATTGAAATATGAAATCTTGTGGTCTATTGTTACGATTTGATATATATAGGTTAAACCTATAACTCACCAACATTTTTGTTGACGTTTTAAGCATGTTTATTCTCAGGTGATTATTAAGAGCTTCCGCTGTCGCATAATTAAATAAGGACAAGATTTGGAGTCCATGCTTGTATGATATTGTGTAAAAACTGCATTCAAGAAACTTATTTTGTTGTAACATATTTGTATTGTAAACCATTATGTAATGGTCGTGTGTAAACAGGATATTTTAGATTATCATTATTTGATAAACTACGTAAAGCCTTTTAAACCTTTATTGATGAAATAAAGGTTATGGTTTGTTTAAAAATGAATGCAGTCTTTGAAAAACGTCTCATATAGAGGTCAAAACCTCGCAACGAAATCAATTAATATGGAACGTTTTTAATCAATAAGAACGGGACATTTCATTTATGAAGAACACTTAGAACTTGAAGATAGAACTTGAGAGAGTTCAATTAGATGAAGAAAATTGAAGAATGAAAGTGTTTGTAGGTGTTTTTGGTCGTTGGTGTATGGATTAGATATAAAGGATATGTAATTTTGTTTTCATGTAAATAAGTCATGAATGATTACTCATATTTTTGTAATCTTATGAGATATTTCATGCTAGTTGCCAAATGATGGTTCCCACATGTGTTAGGTGACTCACATTGTAGTGACCCGAACTTTTCCATGTTTATATATATTAATTGAGATTGATATTTACATGATTAAATGTTTCCAACATGTTAAGCAATCAAACTTGTTAAGACTTGATTAATTGAAATATGTTTCATATAGACAATTGACCACCCAAGTTGACCGGTGATTCACGAACGTTAAAACTTGTAAAAACTATACGATGACATATATATGGTTATATATATAGTTAACATGTTTTTATTATAAGTATGTATCTCATTAGGTATTTTAACAATGAGTTATATACATAAAAATGAGACTATTAATTTAAGAAACTCGAAAACGATATATATAACGATTATCGTTATAACAACGTCTTACTAGGTACATATGAATCATATTAAGATATTGATACACTTGGTTAATTATGTTAAATGATAAGTAAATATATTATTAAGTGTATTAACAATGAAATACATATGTAAAAATAAGACTACTAACTTAATGATTTCGAAACGAGACATATATGTAACGATTATCGTTGTAACGACATTTAACTGTATATACATCATACTGAGATATATTATATATCATAATATCATGATAATATAACAATTTAATATCTCATTTGTTATAATAAACAATGGATTAACAACATTCAACAAGATCGTTAACCTAAAGGTTTCAAAACAATATTTACATGTAACGACTAACGATGACTTAACGACTCAGTTAAAATGTATATACATGTAGTGTTTTAATATGTATTCATACACTTTTGAAAGACTTCAAGACACTTATCAAAATACTTCTACTTAACAAAAATGCTTACAATTACATCCTCGTTCAGTTTCATCAACAATTCTACTCGTATGCACCCGTATTCGTACTCGTACAATACACAGCTTTTAGATGTATGTACTATTGGTATATACACTCCAATGATCAGCTCTTAGCAGCCCTTTTGAGTCACCTAACACATGTGGGAACCATCATTTGGCAACTAGCATGAAATATCTCATAAAATTACAAAAATATGAGTAATCATTCATGACTTATTTACATGAAAACAAAATTACATATCCTTTATATCTAATCCATACACCAACGACCAAAAACACCTACAAACACTTTCATTCTTCAATTTTCTTCATCTAATTGATCTCTCTCAAGTTCTATCTTCAAGTTCTAAGTGTTCTTCATAAATTTCAAAAGTTCTAGTTTCATAAAATCAAGAATACTTTCAAGTTTGCTAGCTCACTTCCAATCTTGTAAGGTGATCATCCAACCTCAAGAAATCTTTGTTTCTTACAGTAGGTTATCATTCTAATACAAGGTAATAATCATATTCAAACTTTGGTTCAATTTCTATAACTATAACAATCTTATTTCAAGTGATGATCTTACTTGAACTTGTTTTCGTGTCATGATTCTGCTTCAAGAACTTCGAGCCATCCAAGGATCCATTGAAGCTAGATCCATTTTTCTCTTTTCCAGTAGGTTTATCCAAGGAACTTAAGGTAGTAATGATGTTCATAACATCATTCGATTCATACATATAAAGCTATCTTATTCGAAGGTTTAAACTTGTAATCACTAGAACATAGTTTAGTTAATTCTAAACTTGTTCGCAAACAAAAGTTAATCCTTCTAACTTGACTTTTAAAATCAACTAAACACATGTTCTATATCTATATGATATGCTAACTTAATGATTTAAAACCTGGAAACACGAAAAACACCGTAAAACCGGATTTACGCCGTCGTAGTAACACCGCAGGCTGTTTTGGGTTAGTTAATTAAAAACTATGATAAACTTTGATTTAAAAGTTGTTATTCTGAGAAAATGATTTTTATTATGAACATGAAACTATATCCAAAAATTATGGTTAAACTCAAAGTGGAAGTATGTTTTCTAAAATGGTCATCTAGACGTCGTTCTTTCGACTGAAATGACTACGTTTACAAAAACGACTTGTAACTTATTTTTCCGACTAGAAACCTATACTTTTTTTGTTTAGATTCATAAAATAGAGTTCAATATGAAACCATAGCAATTTGATTCACTCAAAACGGATTTAAAATGAAGAAGTTATGGGTAAAACAAGATTGGATAATTTTTCTCATTTTAGCTACGTGAAAATTGGTAACAAATCTATTCCAACCATAACTTAATCAACTTGTATTATATATTATGTAATCTTGAGATACCATAGACACGTATACAATGTTTCGACCTATCATGTCGACACATCTATATATATTTCGGAACAACCATAGACACTCTATATGTGAATGTTGGAGTTAGCTATACAGGGTTGAGGTTGATTCCAAAATATATATAGTTTGAGTTGTGATCAATACTGAGATACGTATACACTGGGTCGTGGATTGATTCAAGATAATATTTATCGATTTATTTCTGTACATCTAACTGTGGACAACTAGTTGTAGGTTACTAACGAGGACAGCTGACTTAATAAACTTAAAACATCAAAATATATTAAAAGTGTTGTAAATATATTTTGAACATACTTTGATATATATGTATATATTGTTATAGGTTCGTGAATCAACCAGTGGCCAAGTCTTACTTCCCGACGAAGTAAAAATCTGTGAAAGTGAGTTATAGTCCCACTTTTAAAATCTAATATTTTTGGGATGAGAATACATGCAGGTTTTATAAATGATTTACAAAATAGACACAAGTACGTGAAACTACATTCTATGGTTGAATTATCGAAATCGAATATGCCCCTTTTTTATTAAGTCTGGTAATCTAAGAATTAGGGAACAGACACCCTAATTGACGCGAATCCTAAAGATAGATCTATTGGGCCTAACAAACCCCATCCAAAGTACCGGATGCTTTAGTACTTCGAAATTTATATCATATCCGAAGGGTGTCCCGGAATGATGGGGATATTCTTATATATGCATCTTGTTAATGTCGGTTACCAGGTGTTCACCATATGAATAATTTTTATCTCTATGTATGGGATGTGTATTGAAATATGAAATCTTATGGTCTATTATTATGATTTGATATATATAGGTTAAACCTATAACTCACCAACATTTTTGTTGACGTTTTAAGCATGTTTATTCTCAGGTGATTATTAAAAACTTCCGCTGTCGCATACTTAAATAAGGACGAGATTTGGAGTCCATGCTTGTATGATATTGTGTAAAAACTGCATTCAAGAAACTTATTTTGTTGTAACATATTTGTATTGTAAACCATTATGTAATGGTCGTGTGTAAACAGGATATTTTAGATTATCATTATTTGATAATCTACGTAAAGCTTTTTAAAACCTTTATCTATGAAATAAAGGTTATGGTTTGTGTTAAAAATGAATGCAGTCTTTGAAAAACGTCTCATATAGAGGTCAAAACCTCGCAACGAAATCAATTAATATGGAACGTTTTTAATCAATAAGAACGGGACATTTCAGTTGGTATCAGAGCGTTGGTCTTAGAGAACCAGAATTTTGCATTAGTGTGTCTTATCGAGTTTGTTAGGATGCATTAGTGAGTCTGGACTTCGACCGTGTTTACTTGAAAAATGATTGCTTAACAAATTTTGTTGGAAACTATATATTTTTAACATGTGAATATTATGTGATATATTAACCTCTTAACGCGTTTGATATTATGTGATAGATGTCTACCTCTAGAACAAGTCCCATTGACTCACCTAATAATAATGAAGAGTCAAATGTAAATTGGAATGATTTGTGGACTGATTCACAAGTTCCCGAAGAGGAACCGGAAGAAGAGTCGGAACCGGAAGAAGAATCGGAACCGGAAGAAGAATCGGAACCGGATGAAGAAATAGAACCGGTGGGGGAAATAATAAAATGGTTAAGTAAAAGAAAATCCTCAACCAACCGACCAAGGTTAATTATGGTCAATGGTGTTTCCGCCAAGGAAGCAAAATATTGGGAGGATTACCAATTCTCCGATGAATCGGATTCCGACGAGAAATCCGATGATGTTATAGAAATTACCCCAACTGAATTTAAAAAGGCAAAAGAAAATAATAAGGGAAAGGGCATAAAAATAGAGAAATCTAATTCCAACCCCGATGAACTTTATATGTATCGTCAACCCCCGAAGTCCTTAAGTTGTAACAATGACCCGGGAACCTCTAAACCACCAGGTTTTTCTAAACCAATGTGGACAACGACGGCTCGTATTAGGGGAACATCATATATCCCTAGAAACTTGGCAAAACGAACCAAAACCGAAGAAGAAGAAACGAGCGAGTCGGAATAAGATAGTTGTATTCGTGTGGTGTAATATATGGAATATAGTGTTCTTATGCTTTATGATATATGTAAAAATTGC
This sequence comes from Rutidosis leptorrhynchoides, assembly GCF_046630445.1. Taxonomy (NCBI): domain Eukaryota; kingdom Viridiplantae; phylum Streptophyta; class Magnoliopsida; order Asterales; family Asteraceae; genus Rutidosis; species Rutidosis leptorrhynchoides. Next base: position 249,843,752 of record NC_092343.1, read on the forward strand.
TTGTATTAATAAGTATTTTTTTTATGAATCTAACTCTTGTCTATTTTACAGTTTAAAAACACAAAATGGATAGACAACCCAATATTTTAAGAGACCTACCCGGAGACATGATTGATGAAATCTTGTCTAGAGTCGGCCAGAATTCTTCGGCACAACTATTTAAGGCGAGATCAGTTTGTAAAACATTCGAAGAACGTTCCAAGAATGTCTTGGTTTATAAGAGACTTTCGTTTGAAAGATGGGGGATATCACATTGGGAAACCCATAAGTTACGATGTGTTTACTTTGACGCATATATTGCGGGGAACCCAAATGCTATTTTACGCAACGGGTTAAGAAATTATTTTGACTCAATATATCCGAATATTGGACTTCGTGATTTAGAAAAAGCGGCTAACATGCAACATAAAGAAGCATGTTATGCTTACGGATTAGTAATGTTCGCTTCTCACCAAAGTGAGAACAAGAACATCGGGCTACAACTATTAAACAAAACATTTCCACAAGTGACGGAGTCGGTAATTGGGGTAAGAAATGAGGTTTTTAGATTATTACGGGACTGTTGGACATTACGTAACCCTCGTCCCTTTGATGACGTTACAACACGCTGTCTTATCAACGGCCATAACGGTTATGTTGCACAAGACCAAGGATGGGAAGTAGTCCTAGTAAAACCAGAATGCATGACTTGTTTCTGGACGTATGAATTACGTGTCTTTATTGTCTTTGCCGAACGACTTGTGTACTAGCTAGAATTGTCTTCACAACTATCTTGTATCAAAGTTATTGTGTGCTATATTTCATGCTTTATGTAAAATAAGCGGTATTGTAAGTTTGTAAAATATTGTATAAAAGTTTGAACGCGAAATATTATTACAATCAGTTTTTCATATAGAATTGTAGTAGTTGAATTGTATATTAGCTACTAAGTATGAACTTAACGGGTAAGTACTACCCGAATTTAAACTTATAAAACGCTAATATGAAGAAAAAGCTTTTATAAATGAGTTCATATTATGCTACGAAATACTATTAACTACTCTTAATATTCTGTATGATTAACTTGTTCCATTTAACTATTTTGAAGGAAATGGCACCGACTACTCGACACACCGTGAATATGAATGAAGAGGAATTCCGTACTTTTCTAGCTTCAAACATAGCCGCAGTACAGGCTGCGCTACATACCAACAATAACCTTGGATCTAGCAGTACAGGAAATCGTGTAGGATGCACCTACAAAGAATTCACTGCCTGCAAACCTTTGGAATTTGATGGAACCGAAGGACCGATCGGATTGAAACGGTGGACCGAGAAGGTTGAATCGGTGTTTGCCATAAGTAAGTGTACTGAAGAGGACAAAGTGAAGTACGCTACGCATACCTTCACAGGTTCTGCGTTAACATGGTGGAATACCTATCTAGAGCAAGTGGGACAAGATGATGCGTACGCACTACCGTGGTCAGCATTCAAGCACTTGATGAACGAGAAGTACCGTCCCAGAACCGAGGTCAATAAGCTCAAGACAGAACTTAGAGGGTTACGAACCCAAGGATTTGATATTACCACGTACGAAAGACGATTCACAGAATTGTGCCTATTGTGTCCGGGAGCATTCGAAGATGAGGAAGAGAAGATCGACGCGTTTGTGAAAGGATTACCGGAAAGAATCCAAGAAGATATAAGTTCACACGAGCCCGCCTCCATACAACAGGCATGTAGAATGGCTCACAAACTCGTGAACCAAATTGAAGAAAGAATTAAAGAACAGACTGCTGAAGAGGCCAATGTGAAGCAAGTCAAAAGAAAGTGGGAGGAAAACGGTGATAAGAATCACCAATACAACAACAACAGCAATTACAACAATAATCGCAACAATTATCCCAACAATCGCAACATCAATCGCAACTACAACAAACGGCCCAACAACAACAACAACAACAACAACAACAGCAACTACAACAATCATCCCAACAACAATAATAACCGCAACAACAACAACAATCAGAAGCAGCTATGCCAAAGGTGTGAAAAGAATCACTCGGGGTTCTGCACCAAATTTTGCAACAAGTGTAAAAGAAATGGTCATAGCGCGGCGAAGTGTGAGGTCTACGGACCAGGGGTTAATAGAACGAAAGGAACAAATGGTGTCGGAACGAGTAATGGCGGAGCAAGTAGTGTCGGAGCAAGTTATGCCAATGTAGTTTGTTATAAATGTGGAAAACCAGGCCACATTATTAGAAATTGCCCGAACCAGGAGAACACGAATGGACAAGGCCGTGGAAGAGTTTTCAATATTAATGCGGTAGAGGCACAGGAAGACCCGGAGCTTGTTACGGGTACGTTTCTTATTGACAATAAATCTGCTTACGTTTTATTTGATTCGGGTGCGGATAGAAGCTATATGAGTAGAGATTTTTGTGCTAAATTAAGTTGTCCATTGACGCCTTTGGATAGTAAATTTTTACTCGAATTAGCAAATGGTAAATTAATTTCAGCAGATAATATATGTCGGAATCGAGAAATTAAACTGGTTAGCGAAACATTTAAGATTGATTTGATACCAGTAGAGTTAGGGAGTTTTGATGTGATAATCGGTATGGACTGGTTGAAAGAAGTGAAAGCGGAGATCGTTTGTTACAAAAATGCAATTCGCATTATACGAGAAAAAGGAAAACCCTTAATGGTGTACGGAGAAAAGGGCAACACGAAGCTACATCTTATTAGTAATTTGAAAGCACAAAAACTAATAAGAAAAGGTTGCTATGCTGTTCTAGCACACGTCGAGAAAGTACAAACTGAAGAAAAGAGCATCAATGATGTTCCCGTAGCAAAAGAATTTCCTGATGTATTTCCGAAAGAATTACCGGGATTACCCCCACATCGATCCGTTGAATTTCAAATAGATCTTGTACCAGGAGCTGCACCAATAGCTCGTGCTCCTTACAGACTCGCACCCAGCGAGATGAAAGAACTACAAAGCCAATTACAAGAACTTTTAGAGCGTGGTTTCATTCGACCAAGCACATCACCGTGGGGAGCTCCTGTTTTGTTTGTCAAGAAGAAAGATGGTACATTCAGGTTGTGTATCGACTACCGAGAGTTGAACAAACTTACTATCAAGAACCGCTACCCACTACCGAGAATCGATGACTTATTTGATCAACTACAAGGCTCGTCTGTTTATTCAAAGATTGACTTACGTTCCGGGTATCATCAAATGCGGGTGAAAGAAGATGATATTCCAAAGACTGCTTTCAGAACACGTTACGGTCATTACGAGTTTATGGTCATGCCGTTTGGTTTAACTAATGCACCAGCTGTGTTCATGGACCTTATGAACCGAGTGTGTGGACCATACCTTGACAAGTTTGTCATTGTTTTCATTGATGACATACTTATTTACTCAAAGAATGACCAAGAACACGGTGTACATTTGAGAAAGGTGTTAGAAGTATTGAGGAAGGAAGAATTGTACGCTAAGTTTTCAAAGTGTGCATTTTGGTTGGAAGAAGTTCAATTCCTCGGTCACATAGTGAACAAAGAAGGTATTAAGGTGGATCCGGCAAAGATAGAAACTGTTGAAAAGTGGGAAACCCCGAAAACTCCGAAACACATACGCCAGTTTTTAGGACTAGCTGGTTACTACAGAAGGTTCATCCAAGACTTTTCCAGAATAGCAAAACCCTTGACTGCATTAACGCATAAAGGGAAGAAATTTGAATGGAATGATGAACAAGAGAAAGCGTTTCAGTTATTGAAGAAAAAGCTAACTACGGCACCTATATTGTCATTGCCTGAAGGGAATGATGATTTTGTGATTTATTGTGATGCATCAAAGCAAGGTCTCGGTTGTGTATTAATGCAACGAACGAAGGTGATTGCTTATGCATCTAGACAATTGAAGATTCACGAACAAAATTATACGACGCATGATTTGGAATTAGGCGCGGTTGTTTTTGCATTAAAGACTTGGAGGCACTACTTATATGGGGTCAAAAGTATTATATATACCGACCACAAAAGTCTTCAACACATATTTAATCAGAAACAACTGAATATGAGGCAGCGTAGGTGGATTGAATTATTGAATGATTACGACTTTGAGATTCGTTACCACCCGGGGAAGGCAAATGTGGTAGCCGATGCCTTGAGCAGGAAGGATAGAGAACCCATTCGAGTAAAATCTATGAATATAATGATTCATAATAACATTACTACTCAAATAAAGGAGGCGCAACAAGGAGTTTTAAAAGAGGGAAATTTAAAGGATGAAATACCCAAAGGATCGGAGAAGCATCTTAATATTCGGGAAGACGGAACCCGGTATAGGGCTGAAAGGATTTGGGTACCAAAATTTGGAGATATGAGAGAAATGGTACTTAGAGAAGCTCATAAAACCAGATACTCAATACATCCTGGAACGGGGAAGATGTACAAGGATCTCAAGAAACATTTTTGGTGGCCGGGTATGAAAGCCGATGTTGCTAAATACGTAGGAGAATGTTTGACGTGTTCTAAGGTCAAAGCTGAGCATCAGAAACCATCAGGTCTACTTCAACAACCCGAAATCCCGGAATGGAAATGGGAAAACATTACCATGGATTTCATCACTAAATTGCCAAGGACTGCAAGTGGTTTTGATACTATTTGGGTAATAGTTGATCGTCTCACCAAATCAGCACACTTCCTGCCAATAAGAGAAGATGACAAGATGGAGAAGTTAGCACGACTGTATTTGAAGGAAGTCGTCTCCAGACATGGAATACCAATCTCTATTATCTCTGATAGGGATGGCAGATTTATTTCAAGATTCTGGCAGACATTACAGCAAGCATTAGGAACTCGTCTAGACATGAGTACTGCCTATCATCCACAAACTGATGGGCAGAGCGAAAGGACGATACAAACGCTTGAAGACATGCTACGAGCATGTGTTATTGATTTCGGAAACAGTTGGGATCGACATCTACCGTTAGCAGAATTTTCCTACAACAACAGCTACCATTCAAGCATTGAGATGGCGCCGTTTGAAGCACTTTATGGTAGAAAGTGCAGGTCTCCGATTTGTTGGAGTGAAGTGGGGGATAGACAGATTACGGGTCCGGAGATTATACAAGAAACTACCGAGAAGATCATCCAAATTCAACAACGGTTGAAAACCGCCCAAAGTCGACAAAAGAGCTACGCTGACATTAAAAGAAAAGATATAGAATTTGAAATTGGAGATATGGTCATGCTTAAAGTTGCACCTTGGAAAGGCGTTGTTCGATTTGGTAAACGAGGGAAATTAAATCCAAGGTATATTGGACCATTCAAGATTATTGATCGTGTCGGACCAGTAGCTTACAGACTTGAGTTACCTCAACAACTCGCGGCTGTACATAACACTTTCCACGTCTCGAATTTGAAGAAATGTTTTGCTAAAGAAGATCTCACTATTCCGTTAGATGAAATCCAAATCAACGAAAAACTTCAATTCATCGAAGAACCCGTCGAAATAATGGATCGTGAGGTTAAAAGACTTAAGCAAAACAAGATACCAATTGTTAAGGTTTGATGGAATGCTCGTAGAGGACCCGAGTTCACCTGGGAGCGTGAAGATCAGATGAAGAAGAAATACCCGCATCTATTTCCAGAAGATTCGTCAACACCTTCAACAGCTTAAAAATTTCGGGACGAAATTTATTTAACGGGTAGGTACTGTAGTGACCCGAACTTTTCCATGTTTATATATATTAATTGAGATTGATATTTACATGATTAAATGTTTCCAACATGTTAAGCAATCAAACTTGTTAAGACTTGATTAATTGAAATATGTTTCATATAGACAATTGACCACCCAAGTTGACCGGTGATTCACGAACGTTAAAACTTGTAAAAACTATACGATGACATATATATGGTTATATATATAGTTAACATGTTTTTATTATAAGTATGTATCTCATTAGGTATTTTAACAATGAGTTATATACATAAAAATGAGACTATTAATTTAAGAAACTCGAAAACGATATATATAACGATTATCGTTATAACAACGTCTTACTAGGTACATATGAATCATATTAAGATATTGATACACTTGGTTAATTATGTTAAATGATAAGTAAATATATTATTAAGTGTATTAACAATGAAATACATATGTAAAAATAAGACTACTAACTTAATGATTTCGAAACGAGACATATATGTAACGATTATCGTTGTAACGACATTTAACTGTATATACATCATACTGAGATATATTATATATCATAATATCATGATAATATAACAATTTAATATCTCATTTGTTATAATAAACAATGGATTAACAACATTCAACAAGATCGTTAACCTAAAGGTTTCAAAACAATATTTACATGTAACGACTAACGATGACTTAACGACTCAGTTAAAATGTATATACATGTAGTGTTTTAATATGTATTCATACACTTTTGAAAGACTTCAAGACACTTATCAAAATACTTCTACTTAACAAAAATGCTTACAATTACATCCTCGTTCAGTTTCATCAACAATTCTACTCGTATGCACCCGTATTCGTACTCGTACAATACACAGCTTTTAGATGTATGTACTATTGGTATATACACTCCAATGATCAGCTCTTAGCAGCCCTTGTGAGTCACCTAACACATGTGGGAACCATCATTTGGCAACTAGCATGAAATATCTCATAAAATTACAAAAATATGAGTAATCATTCATGACTTATTTACATGAAAACAAAATTACATATCCTTTATATCTAATCCATACACCAACGACCAAAAACACCTACAAACACTTTCATTCTTCAATTTTCTTCATCTAATTGATCTCTCTCAAGTTCTATCTTCAAGTTCTAAGTGTTCTTCATAAATTTCAAAAGTTCTAGTTTCATAAAATCAAGAATACTTTCAAGTTTGCTAGCTCACTTCCAATCTTGTAAGGTGATCATCCAACCTCAAGAAATCTTTGTTTCTTACAGTAGGTTATCATTCTAATACAAGGTAATAATCATATTCAAACTTTGGTTCAATTTCTATAACTATAACAATCTTATTTCAAGTGATGATCTTACTTGAACTTGTTTTCGTGTCATGATTCTGCTTCAAGAACTTCGAGCCATCCAAGGATCCATTGAAGCTAGATCCATTTTTCTCTTTTCCAGTAGGTTTATCCAAGGAACTTAAGGTAGTAATGATGTTCATAACATCATTCGATTCATACATATAAAGCTATCTTATTCGAAGGTTTAAACTTGTAATCACTAGAACATAGTTTAGTTAATTCTAAACTTGTTCGCAAACAAAAGTTAATCCTTCTAACTTGACTTTTAAAATCAACTAAACACATGTTCTATATCTATATGATATGCTAACTTAATGATTTAAAACCTGGAAACACGAAAAACACCGTAAAACCGGATTTACGCCGTCGTAGTAACACCGCGGGCTGTTTTGGGTTAGTTAATTAAAAACTATGATAAACTTTGATTTAAAAGTTGTTATTCTGAGAAAATGATTTTTATTATGAACATGAAACTATATCCAAAAATTATGGTTAAACTCAAAGTGGAAGTATGTTTTCTAAAATGGTCATCTAGACGTCGTTCTTTCGACTGAAATGACTACGTTTACAAAAACGACTTGTAACTTATTTTTCCGACTAGAAACCTATACTTTTTTTGTTTAGATTCATAAAATAGAGTTCAATATGAAACCATAGAAATTTGATTCACTCAAAACGGATTTAAAATGAAGAAGTTATGGGTAAAACAAGATTGGATAATTTTTCTCATTTTAGCTACGTGAAAATTGGTAACAAATCTATTCCAACCATAACTTAATCAACTTGTATTATATATTATGTAATCTTGAGATACCATAGACACGTATACAATGTTTCGACCTATCATGTCGACACATCTATATATATTTCGGAACAACCATAGACACTCTATATGTGAATGTTGGAGTTAGCTATACAGGGTTGAGGTTGATTCCAAAATATATATAGTTTGAGTTGTGATCAATACTGAGATACGTATACACTGGGTCGTGGATTGATTCAAGATAATATTTATCGATTTATTTCTGTACATCTAACTGTGGACAACTAGTTGTAGGTTACTAACGAGGACAGCTGACTTAATAAACTTAAAACATCAAAATATATTAAAAGTGTTGTAAATATATTTTGAACATACTTTGATATATATGTATATATTGTTATAGGTTCGTGAATCAACCAGTGGCCAAGTCTTACTTCCCGACGAAGTAAAAATCTGTGAAAGTGAGTTATAGTCCCACTTTTAAAATCTAATATTTTTGGGATGAGAATACATGCAGGTTTTATAAATGATTTACAAAATAGACACAAGTACGTGAAACTACATTCTATGGTTGATTTATCGAAATCGAATATGCCCCTTTTTTATTAAGTCTGGTAATCTAAGAATTAGGGAACAGACACCCTAATTGACGCGAATCCTAAAGATAGATCTATTGGGCCTAACAAACCCCATCCAAAGTACCGGATGCTTTAGTACTTCGAAATTTATATCATATCCGAAGGGTGTCCCGGAATGATGGGGATATTCTTATATATGCATCTTGTTAATGTCGGTTACCAGGTGTTCACCATATGAATAATTTTTATCTCTATGTATGGGATGTGTATTGAAATATGAAATCTTATGGTCTATTATTATGATTTGATATATATAGGTTAAACCTATAACTCACCAACATTTTTGTTGACGTTTTAAGCATGTTTATTCTCAGGTGATTATTAAGAACTTCCGCTGTCGCATACTTAAATAAGGACGAGATTTGGAGTCCATGCTTGTATGATATTGTGTAAAAACTGCATTCAAGAAACTTATTTTGTTGTAACATATTTGTATTGTAAACCATTATGTAATGGTCGTGTGTAAACAGGATATTTTAGATTATCATTATTTGATAATCTACGTAAAGCTTTTTAAAACCTTTATCTATGAAATAAAGGTTATGGTTTGTGTTAAAAATGAATGCAGTCTTTGAAAAACGTCTCATATAGAGGTCAAAACCTCGCAACGAAATCAATTAATATGGAACGTTTTTAATCAATAAGAACGGGACATTTCACACATGGGCTGCTAAGAGCTGATCATTGGAGTGTATATACCAATAGTACATACATCTAAAAGCTGTGTATTGTACGAGTACGAATACGGGTGCATACGAGTAGAATTGTTGATGAAACTGAACGAGAATGTAATTGTAAGCATTTTTGTTAAGTAGAAGTATTTTGATAAGTGTATTGAAGTCTTTCAAAAGTGTATAAATACATATTAAAACACTACATGTATATACATTTTAACTGAGTCGTTAAGTCATCGTTAGTCGTTACATGTAAGTGTTGTTTTGAAACCTTTAGGTTAACGATCTTGTTAAATGATGTTAACCCAATGTTTATAATATCAAAAGAGATTTTAAATTATTATATTATCATGATATTATGATGTACGAATATCTCTTAATATGATATATATACATTAAATGTCGTTACAACGATAAACGTTACATATATGTCTCGTTTCAAAATCATTAAGTTAGTAGTCTTGTTTTTACATATGTAGTTCATTGTTAATATAATTAATGATATGTTTACTTATCATAATATCATGTTAACTATATATATAACCATATATATGTCATCATATAGTTTTTTACAAGTTTTAACGTTCGTGAATCACCGGTCAACTTGGGTGGTCAATTGTCTATATGAAACATATTTCAATTAATCAAGTCTTAACAAGTTTGATTGCTTAACATGTTGGAAACATTTAATCATGTAAACATCAATCTCAATTAATATATATAAACATGGAAAAGTTCGGGTCACTACAATATTTACATGATTAAATGTTTCCAACATGTTAAGCAATCAAACTTGTTAAGACTTGATTAATTGAAATATGTTTCATATAGACAATTGACCACCCAAGTTGACCGGTGATTCACGAACGTTAAAACTTGTAAAAACTATATGATGACATATATATGGATATATATATAGTTAACATGATACTATGATAATTAAATATATCATTAAGTATATTAACAATGAACTACATATGTAAAAACAAGACTACTAACTTAATGATTTTTAAACGAGACATATATGTAACGATTATCGTTGTAAAGACATTTAATGTATATATATATCATATTAAGAGATATTCAAACATGATAATATCATGATAATATAATAATTTAAAATCTCATTTGATATTATAAACATTGGGTTAACAACATTTAACAAGATCGTTAACCTAAAGGTTTCAAAACAACACTTACATGTAACGACTAACGATGACTTAACGACTCAGTTAAAATGTATATACATGTAGTGTTTTAATATGTATTTATACACTTTTGAAAGACTTCAATACACTTATCAAAATACTTCTACTTAACAAAAATGCTTACAATTACATCCTCGTTCAGTTTCATCAACAATTCTACTCGTATGCACCCGTATTCGTACTCGTACAATACACAGCTTTAAGATGTATGTACTATTGGTATATACACTCCAATGATCAGCTCTTAGCAGCCCATGTGAGTCACCTAACACATGTGGGAACCATCATTTGGCAACTAGCATGAAATATCTCATAAAATTACAAAAATATGAGTAATCATTCATGACTTATTTACATGAAAACAAAATTACATATCCTTTATATCTAATCCATACACCAACGACTAAAAACACCTACAAACACTTTCATTCTTCAATTTTCTTCATCTAATTGATCTCTCTCAAGTTCTATCTTCAAGTTCTAAGTGTTCTTCATAAATTCCAAAAGTTCTAGTTTCATAAAATCAAGAATACTTTCAAGTTTGCTAGCTCACTTCCAATCTTGTAAGGTGATCATCCAACCTCAAGAAATCTTTTTTTCTTACAGTAGGTTATCATTCTAATACAAGGTAATAATCATATTCAAACTTTGGTTCAATTTCTATAACTATAACAATCTTATTTCAAGTGATGATCTTACTTGAACTTGTTTTCGTGTCATGATTCTGCTTCAAGAACTTCGAGCCATCCAAGGATCCATTGAAGCTAGATCCATTTTTCTCTTTTCCAGTAGGTTTATCCAAGGAACTTAAGGTAGTAATGATGTTCATAACATCATTCGATTCATACATATAAAGCTATCTTATTCGAAGGTTTAAACTTGTAATCACTAGAACATAGTTTAGTTAATTCTAAACTTGTTCGCAAACAAAAGTTAATCCTTCTAACTTGACTTTTAAAATCAACTAAACACATGTTCTATATCTATATGATATGCTAACTTAATGATTTAAAACCTGGAAACACGAAAAACACCGTAAAACCGGATTTACGCCGTCGTAGTAACACCGCGGGCTGTTTTGGGTTAGTTAATTAAAAACTATGATAAACTTGATTTAAAAGTTGTTATTCTGAGAAAATGATTTTTATTATGAACATGAAACTATATCCAAAAATTATGGTTAAACTCAAAGTGGAAGTATGTTTTCTAAAATGGTCATCTAGACGTCGTTCTTTCAACTGAAATGACTGCCTTTACAAAAATGACTTGTAACTTATTTTTCCAACTATAAACCTATACTTTTTCTATTTAGATTCATAAAATAGAGTTCAATATGAAACCATAGAAATTTGATTCACTCAAAACGGATTTAAAATGAAGAAGTTATGGGTAAAACAAGATTGGATAATTTTTCTCATTTTAGCTACGTGAAAATTGGTAACAAATCTATTCCAACCATAACTTAATCAACTTGTATTGTATATTATGTAATCTTGAGATACCATAGACACGTATACAATGTTTCGACCTATCATGTCGACACATCTATATATATTTCGGAACAACCATAGACACTCTATATGTGAATGTTGGAGTTAGCTATACAGGGTTGAGGTTGATTCCAAAATATATATAGTTTGAGTTGTGATCAATACTGAGATACGTATACACTGGGTCGTGGATTGATTCAAGATAATATTTATCGATTTATTTCTGTACATCTAACTGTGGACAACTAGTTGTAGGTTACTAACGAGGACAGCTGACTTAATAAACTTAAAACATCAAAATATATTAAAAGTGTTGCAAATATATTTTGAACATACTTTGATATATATGTATATATTGTTATAGGTTCGTGAATCAACCAGTGGCCAAGTCTTACTTCCCGACGAAGTAAAAATATGTGAAAGTGAGTTATAGTCCCACTTTTAAAATCTAATATTTTTGGGATGAGAATACATGCAGGTTTTATAAATGATTTACAAAATAGACACAAGTACGTGAAACTACATTCTATGGTTGAATTATCGAAATCGAATATGCCCCTTTTTATTAAGTCTGGTAATCTAAGAATTAGGGAACAGACACCCTAATTGACGCGAATCCTAAAGATAGATCTATCGGGCCCAACAAGCTCCATCCAAAGTACCGGATGCTTTAGTACTTCGAAATTTATATCATATCCGAAGGGTGTCCCGGAATGATGGGGATATTCTTATATATGCATTTTGTTAATGTCGGTTACCAGGTGTTCACCATATAAATGATTTTTATCTCTATGTATGGGATGTGTATTGAAATATGAAATCTTGTGGTCTATTATTATGATTATCAATATATAGGTTAAACCTATAACTCACCAACATTTTTGTTGACGTTTTAAGCATGTTTATTCTCAGGTGATTATTAAGAGCTTCCGCTGTCGCATACTTAAATAAGGACGAGATTTGGAGTCCATGCTTGTATGATATTATGTAAAAACTGCATTCAAGAAACTTATTTTGTTGTAACATATTTGTATTGTAAACCATTATGTAATGGTCGTGTGTAAACAGGATATTTTAGATTATCATTATTTGATAATCTACGTAAAGCTTTTTAAACCTTTATTGATGAAATAAAGGTTATGGTTTGTTTTAAAATGAATGCAGTCTTTGAAAAACGTCTCATATAGAGGTCAAAACCTCGCAACGAAATCAATTAATATGGAACGTTTTTAATCAATAAGAACGGGACATTTCAGTTGGTATCCGAGCGTTGGTCTTAGAGAACCAGAATTTTGCATTAGTGTGTCTTATCGAGTTTGTTAGGATGCATTAGTGAGTCTGGACTTCGACCGTATTTACTTGAAAAATGATTGCTTAACAAATTTTGTTGGAAACTATATATTTTTAACATGTGAATATTATGTGATATATTAATCTCTTAACGCGTTTGATATTATGTGATGGATGTCTACCTCTAGAACAAGTCCCATTGACTCACCTAATAATAATGAAGAGTCAAATGTAAATTGGAATGATTCGTGGACTGATTCACAAGTTCCCGAAGAGGAACCGGAAGAAGAGTCGGAACCGGAAGAAGAATCGGAACCGAAAGAAGAATCGGAACCGGATGAAGAAATAGAACCGGTGGGGGAAATAATAAAACGGTTAAGTAAAAGAAAATCCTCAACCAGCCGACCAAGGTTAATTATGGTCAATGGTGTTTCCGCCAAGGAACCAAAATATTGGGAGGAATACCAATTCTCCGATGAATCGGATTCCGACGAGAATTCCGATGATGTTATAGAAATTACCCCAACTGAATTTAAAAAGGCAAAAGAAAATAATAAGGGAAAGGGCATAAAAATAGAGAAATCTAATTCCAACCCCGATGAACTTTATATGTATCGTCAACCCCCGAAGTCCTTAAGTATTAACAATGACCCGGGAACCTCTAAACCACCAGGTTTTTCTAAACCAATGTGGATAACGACGGCTCGTATTATGAAATGTCCCGTTCTTATTGATTAAAAACGTTCCATATTAATTGATTTCGTTGCGAGGTTTTGACCTCTATATGAGACGTTTTTCAAAGACTGCATTCATTTTTAAAACAAACCATAACCTTTATTTCATAAATAAAGGTTTAAAAAGCTTTACGTAGATTATCAAATAATGATAATCTAAAATATCCTGTTTACACACGACCATTACATAATGGTTTACAATACAAATATGTTACATCGAAATCAGTTTCTTGAATGCAGTTTTTACACAATATCATACAAACATGGACTCCAAATCTTGTCCTTATTTTAGTATGCAACAGCGGAAGCTCTTAATATTCACCTGAGAATAAACATGCTTTAAACGTCAACAAAAATGTTGGTGAGTTATAGGTTTAACCTATATATATCAAATCGTAACAATAGACCACAAGATTTCATATTTCAATACATATCCCATACATAGAGATAAAAATCATTCATATGGTGAACACCTGGTAACCGACAATAACAAGATGCATATATAAGAATATCCCCATCATTCCGGGACACCCTTCGGATATGATATAAATTTCGAAGTACTAAAGCATCCGGTACTTTGGATGGGGTTTGTTAGGCCCAATAGATCTATCTTTAGGATTCGCGTCAATTAGGGTGTCTGTTCCCTAATTCTTAGATTACCAGACTTAATAAAAAGGGGCATATTCGATTTCGATAATTCAACCATAGAATGTAGTTTCACGTACTTGTGTCTATTTTGTAAATCATTTATAAAACCTGCATGTATTCTCATCCCAAAAATATTAGATTTTAAAAGTGGGACTATAACTCATTTTCACAGATTTTTACTTCGTCGGGAAGTAAGACTTGGCCACTGGTTGATTCACGAACCTATAACAATATATACATATATATCAAAGTATGTTCAAAATATATTTACAACACTTTTAATATATTTTGATGTTTTAACTTTATTAAGTCAGCTGTCCTCGTTAGTAACCTACAACTAGTTGTCCACAGTTAGATGTACAGAAATAAATCGATAAATATTATCTTGAATCAATCCACGACCCAGTGTATACGTATCTCAGTATTGATCACAACTCAAACTATATATATTTTGGAATCAACCTCAACCCTGTATAGCTAACTCCAACATTCACATATAGAGTGTCTATGGTTGTTCCGAAATATATATAGATGTGTCGACATGATAGGTCGAAACATTGTATACGTGTCTATGGTATCTCAAGATTACATAATATACAATACAAGTTGATTAAGTTATGGTTGGAATAGATTTGTTACCAATTTTCACGTAGCTAAAATGAGAAAAATTATCCAATCTTGTTTTACCCATAACTTCTTCATTTTAAATCCGTTTTGAGTGAATCAAATTGCTATGGTTTCATATTGAACTCTATTTTATGAATCTAAACAGAAAAAGTATAGGTTTATAGTCGGAAAAATAAGTTACAAGTCATTTTTGTAAAGGTAGTCATTTCAGTCGAAAGAACGACGTCTCGATGACCATTTTAGAAAACATACTTCCACTTTGAGTTTAACCATAATTTTTGGATATAGTTTCATGTTCATAATAAAAATCATTTTCTCAGAATAACAACTTTTAAATCAAAGTTTATCATAGTTTTTAATTAACTAACCCAAAACAGCCCGCGGTGTTACTACGACGGCGTAAATCCGGTTTTACAGTGTTTTTCGTGTTTCCAGGTTTTAAATCATTAAGTTAGCATATAATATAGATATAGAACATGTGTTTAGTTGATTTTAAAAGTCAAGTTAGAAGGATTAACTTTTATTTGCGAACAAGTTCAGAATTAACTAAACTATGTTCTAGTGATTACAAGTTTAAACCTTCGAATAAGATAGCTTTATATGTATGAATCGAATGATGTTATGAACATCATTACTACCTTAAGTTCCTTGGATAAACCTACTGGAAAAGAGAAAAATGGATCTAGCTTCAATGGATCCTTGGATGGCTCGAAGTTCTTGAAGCAGAATCATGACACGAAAACAAGTTCAAGTAAGATCATCACTTGAAATAAGATTGTTATAGTTATAGAAATTGAACCAAAGTTTGAATATGATTATTACCTTGTATTAGAATGATAACCTACTGTAAGAAAAAAAGATTTCTTGAGGTTGGATGATCACCTTACAAGATTGGAAGTGAGCTAGCAAACTTGAAAGTATTCTTGATTTTATGAAACTAGAACTTTTGGAATTTATGAAGAACACTTAGAACTTGAAGATAGAACTTGAGAGAGATCAATTAGATGAAGAAAATTGAAGAATGAAAGTGTTTGTAGGTGTTTTTGGTCGTTGGTGTATGGATTAGATATAAAGGATATGTTATTTTGTTTTCATGTAAATAAGTCATGAATGATTACTCATATTTTTGTAATTTTATGAGATATTTCATGCTAGTTGCCAAATGATGGTTCCCACATGTGTTAGGTGACTCACATGGGCTGCTAAGAGCTGATCATTGGAGTGTATATACCAATAGTACATACATCTAAAAGCTGTGTATTGTACGAGTACGAATACGGGTGCATACGAGTAGAATTGTTGATGAAACTGAACGAGGATGTAATTGTAAGCATTTTTGTTAAGTAGAAGTATTTTGATAAGTGTATTGAAGTCTTTCAAAAGTGTATAAATACATATTAAAACACTACATGTATATACATTTTAACTGAGTCGTTAAGTCATCGTTAGTCGTTACATGTAAGTGTTGTTTTGAAACCTTTAGGTTAACGATCTTGTTAAATGTTGTTAACCCAATGTTTATAATATCAAATGAGATTTTAAATTATTATATTATCATGATATTATCATGTATGAATATCTCTTAATATGATATATATACATTAAATGTCTTTACAACGATAATCGTTACATATATGTCTCGTTTAAAAATCATTAAGTTAGTAGTCTTGTTTTTACATATGTAGTTCATTGTTAATATACTTAATGATATGTTTACTTATCATAGTATCATGTTAACTATATATATATCCATATATATGTCATCATATAGTTTTTACAAGTTTTAACGTTCGTGAATCACCGGTCAACTTGGGTGGTCAATTGTCTATATGAAACATATTTCAATTAATCAAGTCTTAACAAATTTGATTGCTTAACATGTTGGAAACATTTAATCATGTAAATATCAATCTCAATTAATATATATAAACATGGAAAAGTTCGGGTCACTACAGTACCTACCCGTTAAATAAATTTCGTCCCGAAATTTTAAGCTGTTGAAGGTGTTGACGAATCTTCTGGAAATAGATGCGGGTATTTCTTCTTCATCTGATCTTCACGCTCCCAGGTGAACTCGGGTCCTCTACGAGCATTCCATCGAACCTTAACAATTGGTATCTTGTTTTGCTTAAGTCTTTTAACCTCACGATCCATTATTTCGACGGGTTCTTCGATGAATTGAAGTTTTTCGTTGATTTGGATTTCATCTAACGGAATAGTGAGATCTTCTTTAGCAAAACATTTCTTTAAATTCGAGACGTGGAAAGTGTTATGTACAGCCGCGAGTTGTTGAGGTAACTCTAGCCGGTAAGCTACTGGTCCGACACGATCAATAATCTTGAATGGTCCAATATACCTTGGATTTAATTTCCCTCGTTTACCAAATCGAACAACGCCTTTCCAAGGTGCAACTTTAAGCATGACCATCTCTCCAATTTCAAATTCTATATCTTTTCTTTTAATGTCAGCGTAGCTCTTTTGTCGACTTTGGGCGGTTTTCAACCGTTGTTGAATTTGGATGATCTTCTCGGTAGTTTCTTGTATAATCTCCGGACCCGTAATCTGTCTATCCCCCACTTCACTCCAACAAATCGGAGACCTGCACTTTCTACCATAAAGTGCTTCAAACGGCGCCATCTCAATGCTTGAATGGTAGCTGTTGTTGTAGGAAAATTCTGCTAACGGTAGATGTCGATCCCAACTGTTTCCGAAATCAATAACACATGCTCGTAGCATGTCTTCAAGCGTTTGTATCGTCCTTTCGCTCTGCCCATCAGTTTGTGGATGATAGGCAGTACTCATGTCTAGACGAGTTCCTAATGCTTGCTGTAATGTCTGCCAGAATCTTGAAATAAATCTGCCATCCCTATCAGAGATAATAGAGATTGGTATTCCATGTCTGGAGACGACTTCCTTCAAATACAGTCGTGCTAACTTCTCCATCTTGTCATCTTCTCTTATTGGTAGGAAGTGTGCTGATTTGGTGAGACGATCAACTATTACCCAAATAGTATCAAAACCACTTGCAGTTCTTGGCAATTTAGTGATGAAATCCATGGTAATGTTTTCCCATTTCCATTCCGGGATTTCAGGTTGTTGAAGTAGACCTGATGGTTTCTGATGCTCAGCTTTGACCTTAGAACACGTCAAACATTCTCCTACGTATTTAGCAACATCGGCTTTCATACCCGGCCACCAAAAATGTTTCTTGAGATCCTTGTACATCTTCCCCGTTCCAGGATGTATTGAGTATCTGGTTTTATGAGCTTCTCTAAGTACCATTTCTCTCATATCTCCAAATTTTGGTACCCAAATCCTTTCAGCCTTATACCGGGTTCCGTCTTCCCGAATATTAAGATGCTTCTCCGATCCTTTGGGTATTTCATCCTTTAAATTTCCCTCTTTTAAAACTCCTTGTTGCGCCTCCTTTATTTGAGTAGTAATGTTATTATGAATCATTATATTCATAGATTTTACTCGAATGGGTTCTCTGTCCTTCCTGCTCAAGGCATCGGCTACCACATTTGCCTTCCCCGGGTGGTAACGAATCTCAAAGTCATAATCATTCAATAATTCAATCCACCTACGCTGCCTCATATTCAGTTGTTTCTGATTAAATATGTGTTGAAGACTTTTGTGGTCGGTATATATAATACTTTTGACCCCATATAAGTAGTGCCTCCAAGTCTTTAATGCAAAAACAACCGCGCCTAATTCCAAATCATGCGTCGTATAATTTTGTTCGTGAATCTTCAATTGTCTAGACGCATAAGCAATCACCTTCGTTCGTTGCATTAATACACAACCGAGACCTTGCTTTGATGCATCACAATAAATCACAAAATCATCATTCCCTTCAGGCAATGACAATATAGGTGCCGTAGTTAGCTTTTTCTTCAATAACTGAAACGCTTTCTCTTGTTCATCATTCCATTCAAATTTCTTCCCTTTATGCGTTAATGCAGTCAAGGGTTTTGCTATTCTGGAAAAGTCTTGGATGAACCTTCTGTAGTAACCAGCTAGTCCTAAAAACTGGCGTATGTGTTTCGGAGTTTTCGGGGTTTCCCACTTTTCAACAGTTTCTATCTTTGCCGGATCCACCTTAATACCTTCTTTGTTCACTATGTGACCGAGGAATTGAACTTCTTCCAACCAAAATGCACACTTTGAAAACTTAGCGTACAATTCTTCCTTCCTCAATACTTCTAACACCTTTCTCAAATGTTCACCGTGTTCTTGGTCATTCTTTGAGTAAATAAGTATGTCATCAATGAAAACAATGACAAACTTGTCAAGGTATGGTCCACACACTCGGTTCATAAGGTCCATGAACACAGCTGGTGCATTAGTTAAACCAAATGGCATGACCATAAACTCGTAATGACCGTAACGTGTTCTGAAAGCAGTCTTTGGAATATCATCTTCTTTCACCCGCATTTGATGATACCCGGAACGTAAGTCAATCTTTGAATAAACAGACGAGCCTTGTAGTTGATCAAATAAGTCGTCGATTCTCGGTAGTGGGTAGCGGTTCTTGATGGTAAGTTTGTTCAACTCTCGGTAGTCGATACACAACCTGAATGTACCATCTTTCTTCTTGACAAACAAAACAGGAGCTCCCCACGGTGATGTGCTTGGTCGAATGAAACCACGCTCTAAAAGTTCTTGTAATTGGCTTTGCAGTTCTTTCATCTCGCTGGGTGCGAGTCTGTAAGGAGCACGAGCTATTGGTGCAGCTCCTGGTACAAGATCTATTTGAAATTCAACGGATCGATGTGGGGGTAATCCCGGTAATTCTTTCGGAAATACATCGGGAAATTCTTTTGCAATGGGAACATCATTGATGCTCTTTTCTTCAGTTTGTACTTTCTCGACGTGTGCTAGAACAGCATAGCAACCTTTTCTTATTAGTTTTTGTGCCTTCAAATTACTAATAAGATGTAGCTTCGTGTTGCCCTTTTCTCCGTACACCATTAAGGGTTTTCCTTTTTCTCGTATAATGCGAATTGCATTTTTGTAACAAACGATCTCCGCTTTCACTTCTTTCAACCAGTCCATACCGATTATCACATCAAAACTCCCTAACTCTACTGGTATCAAATCAATCTTAAATGTTTCGCTAACCAGTTTAATTTCTCGATTCCGACATATATTATCTGCTGAAATTAATTTACCATTTGCTAATTCGAGTAAAAATTTATATCCAAAGGCGTCAATGGACAACTTAATTTAGCACAAAAATCTCTACTCATATAGCTTCTATCCGCACCCGAATCAAATAAAACGTAAGCAGATTTATTGTCAATAAGAAACGTACCCGTAACAAGCTCCGGGTCTTCCTGTGCCTCTACAGCATTAATATTGAAAACTCTTCCACGGCCTTGTCCATTCGTGTTCTCCTGGTTCGGGCAATTTCTAATAATGTGGCCTGGTTTTCCACATTTATAACAAACTACGTTGGCATAACTTGCTCCGACACTACTTGCTCCGCCATTACTCGTTCCGACACCATTTGTTCCTTTCGTTCTATTAACCCCTGGTCCGTAGACCTCACACTTCGCCGCGCTATGACCATTTCTTTTACACTTGTTGCAAAATTTGGTGCAGAACCCCGAGTGATTCTTTTCACACCTTTGGCATAGCTGCTTCTGATTGTTGTTGTTGTTGCGGTTATTATTGTTGTTGGGATGATTGTTGTAGTTGCTGTTGTTGTTGTTGTTGTTGTTGGGCCGTTTGTTGTAGTTGCGATTGATGTTGCGATTGTTGGGATAATTGTTGCGATTATTGTTGTAATTGCTGTTGTTGTTGTATTGGTGATTCTTATCACCGTTTTCCTCCCACTTTCTTTTGACTTGCTTCACATTGGCCTCTTCAGCAGTCTGTTCTTTAATTCTTTCTTCAATTTGGTTCACGAGTTTGTGAGCCATTCTACATGCCTGTTGTATGGAGGCGGGCTCGTGTGAACTTATATCTTCTTGGATTCTTTCCGGTAATCCTTTCACAAACGCGTCGATCTTCTCTTCCTCATCTTCGAATGCTCCCGAACACAATAGGCACAATTCTGTGAATCGTCTTTCGTACGTGGTAATATCAAATCCTTGGGTTCGTAACCCTCTAAGTTCTGTCTTGAGCTTATTGACCTCGGTTCTGGGACGGTACTTCTCGTTCATCAAGTGCTTGAATGCTGACCACGGTAGTGCGTACGCATCATCTTGTCCCACTTGCTCTAGATAGGTATTCCACCATGTTAACGCAGAACCTGTGAAGGTATGCGTAGCGTACTTTACTTTGTCCTCTTCAGTACACTTACTTATGGCAAACACCGATTCGACCTTCTCGGTCCACCGTTTCAATCCGATCGGTCCTTCGGTTCCATCAAATTCCAAAGGTTTGCAGGCAGTGAATTCTTTGTAGGTGCATCCTACACGATTTCCTGTACTGCTAGATCCAAGGTTATTGTTGGTATGTAGCGCAGCCTGTACTGCGGCTATGTTTGAAGCTAGAAAAGTACGGAATTCCTCTTCATTCATATTCACGGTGTGTCGAGTAGTCGGTGCCATTTCCTTCAAAATAGTTAAATGGAACAAGTTAATCATACAGAATATTAAGAGTAGTTAATAGTATTTCGTAGCATAATATGAACTCATTTATAAAAGCTTTTTCTTCATATTAGCGTTTTATAAGTTTAAATTCGGGTAGTACCTACCCGTTAAGTTCATACTTAGTAGCTAATATACAATTCAACTACTACAATTCTATATGAGAAACTGATTATAATAATATTTCGCGTTCAAACTTTTATACAATATTTTACAAACTTACAATACCGCTTATTTTACATAAAGCATGAAATATAGCACACAATAACTTTGATACAAGATAGTTGTGAAGATAATTCTAGCTAGTACACAAGTCGTTCAGCAAAGGCAATAAAGACACGTAATTCATACGTCCAGAAACAAGTCATGCATTCTGGTTTTACTAGGACTACTTCCCATCCTTGGTCTTGTGCAACATAACCGTTATGGCCGTTGATAAGACAGCGTGTTGTAACGTCATCAAAGGGACGAGGGTTACGTAATGTCCAACAGTCCCGTAATAATCTAAAAACCTCATTTCTTACCCCAATTACCGACTCCGTCACTTGTGGAAATGTTTTGTTTAATAGTTGTAGCCCGATGTTCTTGTTCTCACTTTGGTGAGAAGCGAACATTACTAATCCGTAAGCATAACATGCTTCTTTATGTTGCATGTTAGCCGCTTTTTCTAAATCACGAAGTCCAATATTCGGATATATTGAGTCAAAATAATTTCTTAACCCGTTGCGTAAAATAGCATTTGGGTTCCCCGCAATATATGCGTCAAAGTAAACACATCGTAACTTATGGGTTTCCCAATGTGATATCCCCCATCTTTCAAACGAAAGTCTCTTATAAACCAAGACATTCTTGGAACGTTCTTCGAATGTCTTACAAACTGATCTCGCCTTAAATAGTTGTGCCGAAGAATTCTGGCCGACTCTAGACAAGATTTCATCAATCATGTCTCCGGGTAGGTCTCTTAAAATATTGGGTTGTCTATCCATTTTGTGTTTTTAAACTGTAAAATAGACAAGAGTTAGTTTCATAAAAAAAATACTTATTAATACAAGCAATTTTTACATATATCATAAAGCATAAGAACACTATATTACATATATTACACCACACGAATACAACTATCTTATTCCGACTCGCTCGTTTCTTCTTCTTCGGTTTTGGTTCGTTTTGCCAAGTTTCTAGGGATATATGATGTTCCCCTAATACGAGCCGTCGTTGTCCACATTGGTTTAGAAAAACCTGGTGGTTTAGAGGTTCCCGGGTCATTGTTACAACTTAAGGACTTCGGGGGTTGACGATACATATAAAGTTCATCGGGGTTGGAATTAGATTTCTCTATTTTTATGCCCTTTCCCTTATTATTTTCTTTTGCCTTTTTAAATTCAGTTGGGGTAATTTCTATAACATCATCGGAATTCTCGTCGGAATCCGATTCATCGGAGAATTGGTAATCCTCCCAATATTTTGCTTCCTTGGCGGAAACACCATTGACCATAATTAATCTTGGTCGGTTGGTTGAGGATTTTCTTTTACTTAACCGTTTTATTATTTCCCCCACCGGTTCTATTTCTTCATCCGGTTCCGATTCTTCTTCCGGTTCCGATTCTTCTTCCGGTTCCGACTCTTCTTCCGGTTCCTCTTCGGGAACTTGTGAATCAGTCCACAAATCATTCCAATTTACATTTGACTCTTCATTATTATTAGGTGAGTCAATGGGACTTGTTCTAGAGGTAGACATCTATCACATAATATCAAACACGTTAAGAGATTAATATATCACATAATATTCATATGTTAAAAATATATAGTTTCCAACAAAAATGTTAAGCAATCATTTTTAAAGAAAACACGGTCGAAGTCCAGACTCACTAATGCATCCTAACAAACTCGATAAGACACACTAATGCAAATTTTCTGGTTCTCTAAGACCAACGCTCGGATACCAACTGAAATGTCCCGTTCTTATTGATTAAAAACGTTCCATATTAATTGATTTCGTTGCGAGGTTTTGACCTCTATATGAGACGTTTTTCAAAGACTGCATTCATTTTTAAAACAAACCATAACCTTTATTTCATAAATAAAGGTTTAAAAAGCTTTACGTAGATTATCAAATAATGATAATCTAAAATATCCTGTTTACACACGACCATTACATAATGGTTTACAATACAAATATGTTACATCGAAATCAGTTTCTTGAATGCAGTTTTTACACAATATCATACAAACATGGACTCCAAATCTTGTCCTTATTTTAGTATGTAACAGCGGAAGCTCTTAATATTCACCTGAGAATAAACATGCTTTAAACGTCAACAAAAATGTTGGTGAGTTATAGGTTTAACCTATATATATCAAATCGTAACAATAGACCACAAGATTTCATATTTCAATACATATCCCATACATAGAGATAAAAATCATTCATATGGTGAACACCTGGTAACCGACAATAACAAGATGCATATATAAGAATATCCCCATCATTCCGGGACACCCTTCGGATATGATATAAATTTCGAAGTACTAAAGCATCCGGTACTTTGGATGGGGTTTGTTAGGCCCAATAGATCTATCTTTAGGATTCGCGTCAATTAGGGTGTCTGTTCCCTAATTCTTAGATTACCAGACTTAATAAAAAGGGGCATATTCGATTTCGATAATTCAACCATAGAATGTAGTTTCACGTACTTGTGTCTATTTTGTAAATCATTTATAAAACCTGCATGTATTCTCATCCCAAAAATATTAGATTTTAAAAGTGGGACTATAACTCACTTTCACAGATTTTTACTTCGTCGGGAAGTAAGACTTGGCCACTGGTTGATTCACGAACCTATAACAATATATACATATATATCAAAGTATGTTCAAAATATATTTACAACACTTTTAATATATTTTGATGTTTTAACTTTATTAAGTCAGCTGTCCTCGTTAGTAACCTACAACTAGTTGTCCACAGTTAGATGTACAGAAATAAATCGATAAATATTATCTTGAATCAATCCACGACCCAGTGTATACGTATCTCAGTATTGATCACAACTCAAACTATATATATTTTGGAATCAACCTCAACCCTGTATAGCTAACTCCAACATTCACATATAGAGTGTCTATGGTTGTTTCGAAATATATATAGATGTGTCGACATGATAGGTCGAAACATTGTATACGTGTCTATGGTATCTCAAGATTACATAATATACAATACAAGTTGATTAAGTTATGGTTGGAATAGATTTGTTACCAATTTTCACGTAGCTAAAATGAGAAAAATTATCCAATCTTGTTTTACCCATAACTTCTTCATTTTAAATCCGTTTTGAGTGAATCAAATTGCTATGGTTTCATATTGAACTCTATTTTATGAATCTAAACAGAAAAATTATAGGTTTATAGTCGGAAAAATAAGTTACAAGTCATTTTTGTAAAGGTAGTCATTTCAGTCGAAAGAACGACGTCTAGATGACCATTTTAGAAAACATACTTCCACTTTGAGTTTAACCATAATTTTTGGATATAGTTTCATGTTCATAATAAAAATCATTTTCTCAGAATAACAACTTTTAAATCAAAGTTTATCATAGTTTTTAATTAACTAACCCAAAACAGCCCGCGGTGTTACTACGACGGCGTAAATCCGGTTTTACAGTGTTTTTCGTGTTTCCAGGTTTTAAATCATTAAGTTAGCATATAATATAGATATAGAACATGTGTTTAGTTGATTTTAAAAGTCAAGTTAGAAGGATTAACTTTTATTTGCGAACAAGTTTAGAATTAACTAAACTATGTTCTAGTGATTACAAGTTTAAACCTTCGAATAAGATAGCTTTATATGTATGAATCGAATGATGTTATGAACATCATTACTACCTTAAGTTCCTTGGATAAACCTACTGGAAAAGAGAAAAATGGATCTAGCTTTAACGGATCCTTAGATGGCTCGAAGTTCTTGAAGCAGAATCATGACACGAAAACAAGTTCAAGTAAGATCATCACTTGAAATAAGATTGTTATAGTTATAGAAATTGAACCAAAGTTTGAATATGATTATTACCTTGTATTAGAATGATAACCTACTGTAAGAAACAAAGATTTCTTGAGGTTGGATGATCACCTTACAAGATTGTAAGTGAGCTAGCAAACTTGAAAGTATTCTTGATTTTATGAAACTAGAACTTTTGGAATTTATGAAGAACACTTAGAACTTGAAGATAGAACTTGAGAGAGATCAATTAGATGAAGAAAATTGAAGAATGAAAGTGTTTGTAGGTGTTTTTGGTCGTTGGTGTATGGATTAGATATAAAAGATATGTTATTTTGTTTTCATGTAAATAAGTCATGAATGATTACTCATATTTTTGTAATTTTATGAGATATTTCATGCTAGTTGCCAAATGATGGTTCCCACATGTGTTAGGTGACTCACATGGGCTGCTAAGAGCTGATCATTGGAGTGTATATACCAATAGTACATACATCTAAAAGCTGTGTATTGTACGAGTACAAATACGGGTGCATACGAGTAGAATTGTTGATGAAACTGAACGAGGATGTAATTGTAAGCATTTTTGTTAAGTAGAAGTATTTTGATAAGTGTATTAAAGTCTTTCAAAAGTGTATAAATACATATTAAAACACTACATGTATATACATTTTAACTGAGTCGTTAAGTCATCGTTAGTCGTTACATGTAAGTGTTGTTTTGAAACCTTTAGGTTAACGATCTTGTTAAATGTTGTTAACCCAATGTTTATAATATCAAATGAGATTTTAAATTATTATATTATCATGATATTATCATGTATGAATATCTCTTAATATGATATATATACATTAAATGTCTTTACAACGATAATCGTTACATATATGTCTCGTTTAAAAATCATTAAGTTAGTAGTCTTGTTTTTACATATGTAGTTCATTGTTAATATACTTAATGATATGTTTACTTATCATAGTATCATGTTAACTATATATATATCCATATATATGTCATCATATAGTTTTTACAAGTTTTAACGTTCGTGAATCACCGGTCAACTTGGGTGGTCAATTTTCTATATGAAACATATTTCAATTAATCAAGTCTTAACAAATTTGATTGCTTAACATGTTGGAAACATTTAATCATGTAAATATCAATCTCAATTAATATATATAAACATGGAAAAGTTCGGGTCACTACATATTAGAGGAACATCATATATCCCTAGAAACTTGGCAAAACGAACTAAAACCGAAGAAGAAGAAACAAGCAAGTCGGAATAAGATAGTTGTATTCGTGTGGTGTAATATATGTAATATAGTGTGCTTAAGCTTTATGATATATGTAAAAATTGCTTGTATTAATAAGTATTTTTTTCTATGAATCTAACTCTTGTCTATTTTACATTATAAAAACATAAAATGGATAGACAACCCAATATTTTAAGAGATCTACCCGGAGACATGATTGATGAAATCTTGTCTAGAGTCGGTCAGAATTCTTCGGCACAACTATTTAAGGCGAGATCAGTTTGTAAGACATTCGAAGAACGTTCCAAGAATGTCTTGGTTTATAAGAGACTTTCGTTTGAAAGATGGGGGATATCACATTGGGAAACCCATAAGTTACGATGTGTTTACTTTGACACATATATTGCGGGGAACCCAAATGCTATTTTACGCAACGGGTTAAGAAATTATTTTGACTCAATGTATCCGAATATAGGACTTCATGATTTAGAAAAAGCGGCTAACATGCAACATAAAGAAGCATGCTATGCTTACGGGTTAGTAATGTTCGCTTCTCACCAAAGTGAGAAAAAGAACATCGGGCTACAGCTATTAAACAAAACGTTCCCACAAGTGACGGAGTCGGTAATTGGGGTAAGAAATGAGGTTTTTAGATTGTTACGGGACTGTTGGACATTACGTAACCCTCGTCCCTTTGACGACGTTACAACACGCTGTCTTATCAACGGCCATAACGGTTATGTTCCACAAGACCAAGGATGGGAAGTAATCCTAGTAAAACCAGAATGCATGACTTGTTTCTGGACGTATGAATTACGTGTCTTTATTGCCTTTGCTGAACGACTTGTGTACTAGCTAGAATTATCTTCACAACCATCTTGTATCAAATTTATTGTGTGCTGTATTTCATGCTATATGTAAAATAAGCGGTATTGTAAGTTTGTAAAATATTGTGTAAAAGTTTGAACGCGAAATATTATTATAATCAGTTTTTCATATAGAATTGTAGTAGTTGAATTGTATATTAGCTACTAAGTATGAACTTAACGGGTAGGTACTACCCGAATTTAAACTTATAAAACGCTAATATGAAGAAAAAGCTTTTATAAATGAGTTCATATTATGCTACGAAATACTATTAACTACTCTTAATATTCTGTATGATTAACTTGTTCCATTTAACTATTTTGAAGGAAATGGCACCGACTACTCGACACACCGTGAATATGAATGAAGAGGAATTCCGTACTTTTCTAGCTTCAAACATAGCTGCAGTACAGGCTGCGCTACATACCAACAATAACCTTGGATCTAGCAGTACAGGAAATCATGTAGGATGCACCTACAAAGAATTCACTGCCTGCAAACCTTTAGAATTTGATGGAACCGAAGGACCGATCGGATTGAAACGGTGGACCGAGAAGGTTGAATCGGTGTTTGCCATAAGTAAGTGTACTGAAGAGGACAAAGTGAAGTACGCTACGCATACCTTCACAGGTTCTGCGTTAACATGGTGGAATACCTATCTAGAGCAAGTGGGACAAGATGATGCGTACGCACTACCGTGGTCAGCATTCAAGCACTTGATGAATGAGAAGTACCGTCCCAGAACTGAGGTCAATAAGCTCAAGACAGAACTTAGAGGGTTACAAACCCAAGGATTTGATATTACCACGTACGAAAGACGATTCACAGAATTGTGCCTATTGTGTCCGGGAGCATTCGAAGATGAGGAAGAGAAGATCGA
Source organism: Rutidosis leptorrhynchoides (assembly GCF_046630445.1). NCBI lineage: Eukaryota > Viridiplantae > Streptophyta > Magnoliopsida > Asterales > Asteraceae > Rutidosis > Rutidosis leptorrhynchoides. Next base: position 249,872,488 of record NC_092343.1, read on the forward strand.
CGCGTTTGTGAAAGGATTACCGGAAAGAATCCAAGAAGATATAAGTTCACACGAGCCCGCCTCCATACAACAGGCATGTAGAATGGCTCACAAACTAGTGAACCAGATTGAAGAAAGAATTAAAGAACAGACTGCTGAAGAGGCCAATGTGAAGCAAGTCAAAAGAAAGTGGGAGGAAAACGGTGATAAGAATCACCAATACAACAACAACAGCAATTATAACAATAATCGCAACAACTATCCTAACAATCGCAACATCAATCGCAACTACAACAAACGGCCCAACAACAACAACAACAACAACAACAACAACAACAGCAACCACAACAATCATCTTAACAACAATAATAACCGCAACAACAACAACAATCAGAAGCAGCTATGCCAAAGGTGTGAAAAGTATCACTCGGGGTTCTGCACCAAATTTTGCAATAAGTGTAAAAGAAATGGTCATAGCGCGGCGAAGTGTGATGTCTACGGACCAGGGGTTAACAGAATGAAAGGAACAAATGGTGTCGGAACGAGTAATGGCGGAGCAAGTTATGCCAATGTAGTTTGTTATAAATGTGGAAAACCGGGCCACATTATTAGAAATTGCCCGAACCAGGAGAACACGAATGGACAAGGCCGCGGAAGAGTTTTCAATATTAATGCGGCAGAGGCACAGGAAGACCCGGAGCTTGTTACGGGTACGTTTCTTATTGACAATAAATCTGCTTACGTTTTATTTGATTCGGGTGCGGATAGAAGCTATATGAGTAGAGATTTTTGTGCTAAATTAAGTTGTCCATTGACGCCTTTGGATAGTAAATTTTTACTCGAATTAGCAAATGGTAAATTAATTTCAGCATATAATATATGTCGGAATCGAGAAATTAAACTGGTTAGCGAAACATTTAAGATTGATTTGATACCAGTAGAGTTAGGGAGTTTTGATGTGATAATCGGTATGGACTGGTTGAAAGAAGTGAAAGCCGAGATCGTTTGTTACAAAAATGCAATTCGCATTATACGAGAAAAAGGAAAACCCTTAATGGTGTATGGAGAAAAGGGCAACACGAAGCTACATCTTATTAGTAATTTGAAGGCACAAAAACTAATAAGAAAAGGTTGCTATGCTGTTCTAGCACACATCGAGAAAGTACAAACTGAAGAAAAGAGCATCAATGATGTTCCCATTGCAAAAGAATTTCCCGATGTATTTCCGAAAGAATTACCGGGATTACCCCCACATCGATCCGTTGAATTTCAAATAGATCTTGTACCAGGAGCTGCACCAATAGCTCGTGCTCCTTACAGACTCGCACCCAGCGAGATGAAAGAACTGCAAAGCCAATTACAAGAACTTTTAGAGCGTGGTTTCATTCGACCAAGCACATCACCGTGGGGAGCTCCTGTTTTGTTTGTCAAGAAGAAAGATGGTACATTCAGGTTGTGTATCGACTACCGAGAGTTGAACAAACTTACCATCAAGAACCGCTACCCACTACCGAGAATTGACGACTTATTCGATCAACTACAAGGCTCGTCTGTTTATTCAAAGATTGACTTACGTTCCGGGTATCATCAAATGCGGGTGAAAGAAGATGATATTCCAAAGACTGCTTTCAGAACACGTTACGGTCATTACGAGTTTATGGTCATGCCGTTTGGTTTAACTAATGCACCAGCTGTGTTCATGGACCTTATGAACCGAGTGTGTGGACCATACCTTGACAAGTTTGTCATTGTTTTCATTGATGACATACTTATTTACTCAAAGAATGACCAAGAACACGGTGAACATTTGAGAAAGGTGTTAGAAGTATTGAGGAAGGAAGAATTGTACGCTAAGTTTTCAAAGTGCGCATTTTGGTTGGAAGAAGTTCAATTCCTCGGTCACATAGTGAACAAAGAAGGTATTAAGGTGGATCCGTCAAAGATAGAAACTGTTGAAAAGTGGGAAACCCCGAAAACTCCGAAACACATACGCCAGTTTTTAGGACTAGCTGGTTACTACAGAAGGTTCATCCAAGACTTTTCCAGAATAGCAAAACCCTTGACTACATTAACGCATAAAGGGAAGAAATTTGAATGGAATGATGAACAAGAGAAAGCGTTTCAGTTATTGAAGAAAAAGCTAACTACGGCACCTATATTGTCATTGCCTGAAGGGAATGATGATTTTGTGATTTATTGTGATGCATCAAAGCAAGGTCTCGGTTGTGTATTAATGCAACGAACGAAGGTGATTGCTTATGCGTCAAGACAATTGAAGATTCACGAACAAAATTATACGACGCATGATTTGGAATTAGACGCGGTTGTTTTTGCATTAAAGACTTGGAGGCACTACTTATATGGGGTCAAAAGTATTATATATACCGACCACAAAAGTCTTCAACACATATTTAATCAGAAACAACTGAATATGAGGCAGCGTAGGTGGATTGAATTATTGAATGATTACGACTTTGAGATTCGTTACCACCCGGGGAAGGCAAATGTGGTAGCCGATGCCTTGAGCAGGAAGGACAGAGAACCCATTCGAGTAAAATCTATGAATATAATAATTCATAATAACATTACTACTCAAATAAAGGAGGCGCAATAAGGAGTTTTAAAAGAGGGAAATTTAAAGGATGAAATACCCAAAGGATCGGAGAAGCATCTTAATATTCGGGAAGACGGAACCCGGTATAGGGCTGAAAGGATTTGGGTACCAAAATTTGGAGATATGAGAGAAATGGTACTTAGAGAAGCCCATAAAACCAGATACTCAATACATCCTGGAACGGGGAAGATGTACAAGGATCTCAAGAAACATTTTTGGTGGCCGGGTATGAAAGCCGATGTTGCTAAATACGTAGGAGAATGTTTGACGTGTTCTAAGGTCAAAGCTGAGCATCAGAAACCATCAGGTCTACTTCAACAACCCGAAATCCCGGAATGGAAATGGGAAAACATTACCATGGATTTCATCACTAAATTGCCAAGGACTGCAAGTGGTTTTGATACTATTTGGGTAATAGTTGATCGTCTCACCAAATCAGCACACTTCCTACCAATAAGAGAAGATGACAAGATGGAGAAGTTAGCACGACTGTATTTGAAGGAAGTCGTCTCCATACATGGAATACCAATCTCTATTATCTCTGATAGGGATGGCAGATTTATTTCAAGATTCTGGCAGACATTACAGCAAGCATTAGGAACTCGTCTAGACATGAGTACTGCCTATCATCCACAAACTGATGGGCAGAGCGAAAGGACGATACAAACGCTTGAAGACATGCTACGAGCATGTGTTATTGATTTCGGAAACAGTTGGGATCGACATCTACCGTTAGCAGAATTTTCCTACAACAACAGCTACCATTCAAGCATTGAGATGGAGCCGTTTGAAGCACTTTATGGTAGAAAGTGCAGGTCTCCAATTTGTTGGAGTGAAGTGGGGGATAGACAGATTACGGGTCCGGAGATTATACAAGAAACTACCGAGAAGATCATCCAAATTCAACAACGGTTGAAAACCGCCCAAAGTCGACAAAAGAGCTACGCTGACATTAAAAGAAAAGATATAGAATTTGAAATTGGAGAGATGGTCATGCTTAAAGTTGCACCTTGGAAAGGCGTTGTTCGATTTGGTAAACGAGGGAAATTAAATCCAAGGTATATTGGACCATTCAAGATTATTGATCGTGTCGGACCAGTAGCTTACCGACTTGAGTTACCTCAACAACTCGCGGCTGTACATAACACTTTCCACCTCTCGAATTTGAAGAAATGTTTTGCTAAAGAAGATCTCACTATTTCGTTAGATGAAATCCAAATCAACGAAAAACTTCAATTCATCGAAGAACCCGTCGAAATAATGGATCGTGAGTTTAAAAGACTTAAGCAAAACAAGATACCAATTGTTAAGGTTCGATGGAATGCTCGTAGAGGACCCGAGTTGACCTGGGAGCGTGAAGATCAGATGAAGAAGAAATACCCGCATCTATTTCCAGAAGATTCGTCAACACCTTCAACAGTTTAAAATTTCGGGACGAAATTTATTTAACGGGTAGGTACTGTAGTGACCCGAACTTTTCCATGTTTATATATATTAATTGAGATTGATATTTACATGATTAAATGTTTCCAACATGTTAAGCAATCAAACTTGTTAAGACTTGATTAATTGAAATATGTTTCATATAGACAATTGACCACCCAAGTTGACCGGTGATTCACGAACGTTAAAACTTGTAAAAACTATATGATGACATATATATGGATATATATATAGTTAACATGATACTATGATAATTAAATATATCATTAAGTATATTAACAATGAACTACATATGTAAAAACAAGACTACTAACTTAATGATTTTTAAACGAGACATATATGTAACGATTATCGTTGTAAAGACATTTAATGTATATATATATCATATTAAGAGATATTCAAACATGATAATATCATGATAATATAATAATTTAAAATCTCATTTGATATTATAAACATTGGGTTAACAACATTTAACAAGATCGTTAACCTAAAGGTTTCAAAACAACACTTACATGTAACGACTAACGATGACTTAACGACTCAGTTAAAATGTATATACATGTAGTGTTTTAATATGTATTTATACACTTTTGAAAGACTTCAATACACTTATCAAAATACTTCTACTTAACAAAAATGCTTACAATTACATCCTCGTTCAGTTTCATCAACAATTCTACTCGTATGCACCCGTATTCGTACTCGTACAATACACAGCTTTAAGATGTATGTACTATTGGTATATACACTCCAATGATCAGCTCTTAGCAGCCCATGTGAGTCACCTAACACATGTGGGAACCATCATTTGGCAACTAGCATGAAATATCTCATAAAATTACAAAAATATGAGTAATCATTCATGACTTATTTACATGAAAACAAAATTACATATCCTTTATATCTAATCCATACACCAACGACTAAAAACACCTACAAACACTTTCATTCTTCAATTTTCTTCATCTAATTGATCTCTCTCAAGTTCTATCTTCAAGTTCTAAGTGTTCTTCATAAATTCCAAAAGTTCTAGTTTCATAAAATCAAGAATACTTTCAAGTTTGCTAGCTCACTTCCAATCTTGTAAGGTGATCATCCAACCTCAAGAAATCTTTTTTTCTTACAGTAGGTTATCATTCTAATACAAGGTAATAATCATATTCAAACTTTGGTTCAATTTCTATAACTATAACAATCTTATTTCAAGTGATGATCTTACTTGAACTTGTTTTCGTGTCATGATTCTGCTTCAAGAACTTCGAGCCATCCAAGGATCCATTGAAGCTAGATCCATTTTTCTCTTTTCCAGTAGGTTTATCCAAGGAACTTAAGGTAGTAATGATGTTCATAACATCATTCGATTCATACATATAAAGCTATCTTATTCGAAGGTTTAAACTTGTAATCACTAGAACATAGTTTAGTTAATTCTAAACTTGTTCGCAAACAAAAGTTAATCCTTCTAACTTGACTTTTAAAATCAACTAAACACATGTTCTATATCTATATGATATGCTAACTTAATGATTTAAAACCTGGAAACACGAAAAACACCGTAAAACCGGATTTACGCCGTCGTAGTAACACCGCGGGCTGTTTTGGGTTAGTTAATTAAAAACTATGATAAACTTTGATTTAAAAGTTGTTATTCTGAGAAAATGATTTTTATTATGAACATGAAACTATATCCAAAAATTATGGTTAAACTCAAAGTGGAAGTATGTTTTCTAAAATGGTCATCTAGACGTCGTTCTTTCAACTGAAATGACTGCCTTTACAAAAATGACTTGTAACTTATTTTTCCAACTATAAACCTATACTTTTTCTATTTAGATTCATAAAATAGAGTTCAATATGAAACCATAGAAATTTGATTCACTCAAAACGGATTTAAAATGAAGAAGTTATGGGTAAAACAAGATTGGATAATTTTTCTCATTTTAGCTACGTGAAAATTGGTAACAAATCTATTCCAACCATAACTTAATCAACTTGTATTGTATATTATGTAATCTTGAGATACCATAGACACGTATACAATGTTTCGACCTATCATGTCGACACATCTATATATATTTCGGAACAACCATAGACACTCTATATGTGAATGTTGGAGTTAGCTATACAGGGTTGAGGTTGATTCCAAAATATATATAGTTTGAGTTGTGATCAATACTGAGATACGTATACACTGGGTCGTGGATTGATTCAAGATAATATTTATCGATTTATTTCTGTACATCTAACTGTGGACAACTAGTTGTAGGTTACTAACGAGGACAGCTGACTTAATAAACTTAAAACATCAAAATATATTAAAAGTGTTGCAAATATATTTTGAACATACTTTGATATATATGTATATATTGTTATAGGTTCGTGAATCAACCAGTGGCCAAGTCTTACTTCCCGACGAAGTAAAAATATGTGAAAGTGAGTTATAGTCCCACTTTTAAAATCTAATATTTTTGGGATGAGAATACATGCAGGTTTTATAAATGATTTACAAAATAGACACAAGTACGTGAAACTACATTCTATGGTTGAATTATCGAAATCGAATATGCCCCTTTTTATTAAGTCTGGTAATCTAAGAATTAGGGAACAGACACCCTAATTGACGCGAATCCTAAAGATAGATCTATCGGGCCCAACAAGCCCCATCCAAAGTACCGGATGCTTTAGTACTTCGAAATTTATATCATATCCGAAGGGTGTCCCGGAATGATGGGGATATTCTTATATATGCATTTTGTTAATGTCGGTTACCAGGTGTTCACCATATGAATGATTTTTATCTCTATGTATGGGATGTGTATTGAAATATGAAATCTTGTGGTCTATTATTATGATTTGATATATATAGGTTAAACCTATAACTCACCAACATTTTTGTTGACGTTTTAAGCATGTTTATTCTCAGGTGATTATTAAGAGCTTCCGCTGTCGCATACTTAAATAAGGACGAGATTTGGAGTCCATGCTTGTATGATATTATGTAAAAACTGCATTCAAGAAACTTATTTTGTTGTAACATATTTGTATTGTAAACCATTATGTAATGGTCGTGTGTAAACAGGATATTTTAGATTATCATTATTTGATAATCTACGTAAAGCTTTTTAAACCTTTATTGATGAAATAAAGGTTATGGTTTGTTTTAAAATGAATGCAGTCTTTGAAAAACGTCTCATATAGAGGTCAAAACCTCGCAACGAAATCAATTAATATGGAACGTTTTTAATCAATAAGAACGGGACATTTCAATTTCAGTCGAAAGAACGACGTCTAGATGACCATTTTAGAAAACATACTTCCACTTTGAGTTTAACCATAATTTTTGGATATAGTTTCATGTTCATAATAAAAATCATTTTCTCAGAATAACAACTTTTAAATCAAAGTTTATCATAGTTTTTAATTAACTAACCCAAAACAGCCCGCGGTGTTACTACGACGGCGTAAATCCGGTTTTACGGTGTTTTTCGTGTTTCCAGGTTTTAAATCATTAAGTTTGCATATCATATAGATATAGAACATGTGTTTAGTTGATTTTAAAAGTCAAGTTAGAAGGATTAACTTTTGTTTGCGAACAAGTTTAGAATTAACTAAACTATGTTCTAGTGATTACAAGTTTAAACCTTCGAATAAGATAGCTTTATATGTATGAATCGAATGATGTTATGAACATCATTACTACCTTAATTTCCTTGGATAAACCTACTGGAAAATAGAAAAATGGATCTAGCTTCAATGGATCCTTGGATGGCTCGAAGTTCTTGAAGCAGAATCATGACACGAAAACAAGTTCAAGTAAGATCATCACTTGAAATAAGATTGTTATAGTTATAGAAATTGAACCAAAGTTTGAATATGATTATTACCTTGTATTAGAATGATAACCTATTGTAAGAAACAAAGATTTCTTGAGGTTGGATGATCACCTTACAAGATTGGAAGTGAGCTAGCAAACTTGAAAGTATTCTTGATTTTATGAAACTAGAACTTTTGGAATTTATGAAGAACACTTAGAACTTGAAGATAGAACTTAAGAGAGATCAATTAGATGAAGAAAATTGAAGAATGAAAGTGTTTGTAGGTGTTTTTGGTCGTTGGTGTATGGATTAAATATAAAGGATATGTAATTTTGTTTTCATGTAAATAAGTCATGAATGATTACTCATATTTTTGTAATTTTATGAGATATTTCATGCTAGTTGCCAAATGATGGTTCCCACATGTGTTAGGTGACTCACATGGGCTGCTAAGAGCTGATCATTGGAGTGTATATACCAATAGTACATACATCTAAAAGCTGTGTATTGTACGAGTACGAATACGGGTGCATACGAGTAGAATTGTTGATGAAACTGAACGAGGATGTAATTGTAAGCATTTTTGTTAAGTAGAAGTATTTTGATAAGTGTATTGAAGTCTTTCAAAAGTGTATAAATACATATTAAAACACTACATGTATATACATTTTAACTGAGTCGCTAAGTCATCGTTAGTCGTTACATGTAAGTGTTGTTTTGAAACCTTTAGGTTAACGATCTTGTTAAATGTTGTTAACTCAATGTTTATAATATCAAATTAGATTTTAAATTATTATATTATCATGATATTATCATGTATGAATATCTCTTAATATGATATATATACATTAAATGTCTTTACAACGATAATCGTTACATATATGTCTCGTTTAAAAATCATTAAGTTAGTAGTTGTGACAACCCGGAAATTTCCAACCAAATTTAAACTTTAATCTTTATATGTTTCCGACACGATAAGCAATATTTGTTAAGTTAAATTTCAAGAATTTTAAACTATGTTCATACATTCATTCAACCTCGACCAAGTTCCAACGATTCACGAACCATTAAACGAATATGATTATATATGTATATGTGTATATATATTATAACTTGAAACGTAAACAAAATATTAGATTAAATACTTTATATGATTGTATCTGTTTCAAAATGTTTATCAATGGAATTAGAAGATAAGATCAAATGATTGAATTATCAGATATATTAAATTATGATTACAAGTCTCTGTTGAAAGGCCCACGTTGATTTGAGAAATCTTTTCATTTTAACAATATTCGGAAAATGGTAAAGTGATTTATAAATATGAACAAATTGTCAATCATTGAGAACTAGACAAAGGATAGTGGAAGATTGAATCTCATAAAGACTCGATTGATCTATTTAGTTTCAAACGTACAAAAACTTTTTCAGTTTAAAAATAACTTTATTATTAAAACGTATATAACTTTTATAAATATCTAGAACCACTTTTGACAACTCATTACTTAACTAGTATGATAAAGATAACGATATTTATATTTTATTTTATTAAATATATATAACGATTTAAATTAATATTATATATATTATACGCGTATTATACGTACATAGTTTTATACTTTTACTATACTTAAACTTTACCCTTACTTTATTTTTACTTTACTTTAACTTTAATAATTCATACTTTAATAATTCACTTTAATAATTCATACTTTAATAATTCACTTTAATAATTCATACTTTAATAATTCACTTTAATAATTCATACTTTAATAATTCACTTTAATAATTCATACTTTAATAATTCACTTTAATAATTCATACTTTAATAATTCACTTTAATAATTCAAAAATCTATTATAAATAGAATTCAATAGATTTCATTATTTCATAGAAACTTGAAAATAGTTTTCTCTAAACTCTCTCAATCGATTTACATATATATATTTACTCCGTATTATCTCAAGATATTATTAGTATACATAAAATATTACGACGGAGTGTTGTCCGAGTGATTTCAAAGTTTTTTTTCCGAGTGGGATAGGATTAAGGAAATTATGGGTTATAGCTATGGAGGTGATTGAGTATGGTTCATGGGTATGCTCGTGAGGTCAATATAGTGTTTATCATCTCCGTTGCGTTTATGTACCTTTCCTGCAATATTGAATCTCAATATTGATATGTGAGTACTCATAATTTAATTTTTACATACTAATAGTGTATCCCTGACTAGTGCTCGAGTATATAGGATTATGCATGCTTGTACTTTTGATATTGCCATTAGATAGGTTATGTTGATTCCTGAATTAGTGACATATACGATTGAGATAAGGTATAAGATATGCATGTCATTGGAAAGCTAGCGAAAAATAGTTGAATTTTGGTTTAAGAATCACTTGAATCCAAGTAACGGTTAGAAAGTTATGAAATAAAGAAATTGCATAATTAATTTCGTAATTAAAATTGCTGATGATAATTAGTGAACTAATTTTCTGGGTTATAAAAAGTGGTTATTTGGATTCTACTCGCCGAGTAGATGAATTTTCATATAAAGCACGTCTCGTTTCGTTGAACGGTTGTCAAGTTATGGACAAAAGAAGTTTTGCAAATTTTGATGAAATGTCGAAACGAGAACTGAAATTCTCGCTGATCTGCGTTGTTTCATATATAAAAAAAAATACCACTGAATTCTTTGCTGTAAGGTCTAACAAACGACTCTGGCCGTTTATCAATTCGAGTCTCGACGATTTTTCTAAAAATCATCAAAGTTGACGGTTTGGTCACATTTTAAAATTCTAAAAAGAGCCGAGACTTTTTTTTTATTTAAAAATTTCAGTTTTGTATCAGTTGTCATGGTCGGCCTGATATGTGTTTACTCTTGCCAAAAATCATGTTATATCTTTGTGGTAATGAGAATTTGCAGGCTTTGACCGTTTGTCAATACGAGTTTTGAGGAATTTTCTAAAAATCTCCAAAGTAGGCTACTCGGTCACTTTTGTAAATTTATTAAAGCTGAAAAATTAACTTTAAAACGCCGAAAACGCGTTGGTAACTACGAGTTGTCTAGGTTTAGTTTACTTCTGTAATATTTATGCTTAATCTTTTTGGTAATGTGTAACTTTTATCTTTGGCCGTTTATCAATCGGAGTTCCGATAATTTTTCTAAAAATAGCTGAAGTGGCCCGTTTAGTCATGTTTGACCGAAAATCATTTTTGTATAAGTTATTATATATTTGCATGCGACCTCATTTTTACTTTGACCTTTGACTTTTGACTTTAACCTTTGACTTTTGCATATTAGTCTCGAGCATTAGGATTGTGGTACACTATGACTTAACCTAATTTGTTAGACAAATATTGACCAACACATAAATATATATAATTAATTTAGGTTCGTGAATCCGAGGCCAACCTTGCACTTGTTCAATGACGTTATATGTATTTTTACTACGAAATACAGTATGGTGAGTTTCATTTAGCTTTTTACCCTTTATATTTTTGGGACTGAGAATACATGCGCTTTTATAAATGTTTGACGAAATAGACACAAGTAATTGAAACTACATTCTATGGTTGAATTATCGAAATCGAATATGCCCCTTTTTATTAAAGTCTGGTAATCTAAGAATTAGGGAACAGACACCCTAATTGACGCGAATCCTAAAGATAGATCTATTGGGCCTAACAAACCCCATCCAAAGTACCGGATGCTTTAGTACTTCGAAATTTATATCATGTCCGAAGGAGGATCCCGGAATGATAGGGGATATTCTTATATGCATATTGTTAATGTCGGTTACCAGGTGTTCACCATATGAATGATTATTTTTGTCTCTATGCATGGGACGTATATTTATGAGAACTGGAAATGAAATTCTTGTGGTCTATTAAAATGATGGAAATAAATGATTATGATAAACTAATGAACTCACCAACCTTTTGGTTGACACTTTAAAGCATGTTTATTCTCAGGTGTTAAAGAAATCTTCCGCTGTGCATTTGCTCATTTTAAAGATATTACTTGGAGTCTTTCATAGCATATTTCGAAGAACGTTGCATTCGAGTCATTGAGTTCATCAAAGATTATTATTAAATCAATTTATAGTTGGATAGTGGATATTATGAAATGGTATGCATGCCTGTCAATTTTCGATGTAAAGAAAGATTGTCTTTTAAAAACGAATGCAATATTTGTAAAATGTATCATATAGAGGTCAAATACCTCGCAATGTAATCAACTATTGTGAATCGTTTATAATGTATATGAACGGGTCCTTTCAGTAGTCTTGTTTTTACATATGTAGTTCATTGTTAATATACTTTATGATATGTTTTCTTATCATAGTATCATGTTAACTATATATATATATCCATATATATGTCATCATATAGTTTTTACAAGTTTTAACGTTCGTGAATCACCGATCAACTTGGGTGGTCAATTGTCTATATGAAACATATTTCAATTAATCAAGTCTTAACAAGTTTGATTGCTTAACATGTTGGAAACATTTAATCATGTAAATATCAATCTCAATTAATATATATAAATATGGAAAAGTTCGGGTCACTACACTATACACCAAATGCATGTTGGTGTATGGCAATATGTTTTCTTAAACTAGAATTAAGAAAGCCTAAAATCCCTTTAAAACTAATACAAGGTAAACAAGTTTAATGCCATCTTTTTGTGGGACACTTGAACATAGTAGGGAACTCATAATGGGATAAAGGTCACCTAACCGTTATGAGCTAACTAATATGGTTAAGGTAAAATTTGCATGCTTGTGGGATAAAGGTCACCTAACCACTTGTATGTTAATTTTACATGTTTACACAAGTAGGACGACTTGATTTGGGAATCATGAACTTAGGGTCACCGAAGCATGAAGAACAAATAGGCGTTGATGGGATAAATATGCCATGCAAAAGGATTGCACGATCCTATAATTTAGAAGTTGCAAAAACCTAGCTAAATCAAATAACGGGATAAAGGTCACCTAACCGAAATTTGATTTACCGTTGGATTCTAATATTTAATAAGTCAATTAAAATTTAAAAGGGTATTATTTATTAAATTTAAAATCGATACTTAAATGAACTTTGTTAAAATTTTGTAGATGGCCGCCAATAACAACAACATGCAAAACGCACCTATTAACTTGAACAACCTATCGTTAAGGTCTCTCCTCGAGAAAGACAAACTTAACCATACGAACTTTATGGATTGGTTCCGCAATCTTAGGATTGTCCTCAAACTTGAGGATAAGGCGTATGTGTTAGAAGACCCCATTCCCGATCAACCCGACGAGGATGATACGGAAGGCATGGCTTATTGGTATAAGTATTGCGCCGATTCGGTGCAAGTCGCTTGCCTAATGCTTGGGACTATGATACCCGAACTCCAAAAGGATTTCGAGCATCATACTGCATACGACATGATCACGCAATTGAAGGAGATGTTCCTTCAACAAGCACGTGTATAGCGCTTCGAGACCGTTCGAGCGCTTCATGCATGTCGTATGGACGACTCCCAATCCGTTTCATCTTATGTCCTTAAGGTTAAAAGCCTCATTGATCGCGCAAACCATCTTAATCTCAACATATCTAATGAGCTAGCCACGGATCTTATCCTAAACTCCTTGTCAAAGAGGTTTGACCAATTTGTAATTAATTACAATATGAATGGGATGGATAAGACCATTGGCGAACTTCATGACATGCTTAGGACGGCGGAAACTAGCATGGGTAAGAGGTCTTCACCCATGCTAATGATCAAAGATGGTGGGTCCAAAGGTAATAACACCTCTAAGCCAAAGGTGGCTAAGAGGAAAGGACCCGCCCATCAAGGCAAGGGAAAGGGGAGGATGGTTACCCCAACCAAAAACAAGAACAAGAAGCAAAAGGTTGCCGGACAAGCAAACCCCAAGGAAGACCCGTGCTTCGGTTGCGGTGAAATGGGTCACTGGAAACGCAACTGCCCGGTATACCTTAAGGAGTTGAAGGAAAAGAGGGATGCGGGGAAATCCTCAGGTAATATATATATGGTATATATAGAGCTTAGTATTACTTCTTCTAATACATGGGTATTAGACACTGGATGTGGAACTCACATTTGAAATTCTTTGTAGGGGTTCAAAAGAAGTAGCAAGCAAACGGGAACATCAAGTCTCTTTATGGGTAATGGAGCCAAAGTGCAAGTGAAGGCTCAAGGAGACTTTGTATTAAAACTTCCAAGTGGTTTGGAACTTATTTTGAACAATGTTTTGTATGCACCGGATTTATGTCGAAACATTATTTCAGTTTCCCGTTTAAAACAATGTGGTTTTTATCTTAACTTTGTTAATGATGATATCCACGTTTATTTAGATAATGTATTCTATTTTAAGGCTTCACCTTCAAATGGTATTTATGAATTGGTTCATGATGACACATCATCTAGTAGCTCAATATACCATACTAGCACCAAGAAACTCAAAAGGGATTTGAGTGATTCCTACTTATGGCATTGTCGCCTTGGTCACATAAACAAGAACCGAATACATACACTTCAAAAGAATGGACTTTTGAAATCAAATGAGGTGGACTCATTTGATGTATGTGAATCTTGTTTACAAGGCAAAATGACTAAAGCACCTTTCAAAGGGACCTATGAAAGGGCTAAAGACTTATTGGGATTAATACATTCGGATGTATGTGGACCCTTTAAGCCCACGACTAGGAATGGTGAAAGATACTTTGTTACATTCATTGATGACTTCAGTCGTTTCGGATATGTCTACTTGTTAAGACATAAGGATGAAACTTTTGAAGCATTCAAAGAATATCAAAACGAAGTACAAAATCAACTCAACAAGACAATCAAAGTACTTCGTACCGATAGAGGAGGTGAATACCTAAGCGATGCTTTCCAAGATCATCTTAGGAGTTGTGGGATTATCTCACAACTTACTCTACCAGGAACACCCCAACTTAATGGAGTTTCTGTAAGGAGGAACCGAACCCTAATGGACATGGTTCGATCTATGATGGCAAGAAGCTCGTTACCTCTATCATTTTAGGGTTATTATCTATGCTCCGCGGCTCGTATTCTAAATATGGCCCCAACCAAGAAAGTGGAACGAACTCCTCATGAGATGTGATTTGGAAAACCTCCATCTCTATCATACTTAAAGGTATGGGGATATGAAGCTTATCCTAAGCGTTACGTCCCTAATAAGTTGAATGCTCGATCCACGAAGTGTATCTTAATAGGATATCACAAGGATGATATGGGATATTATTTCTATGATCCATCCGAGCATAATGTATTTGTTGCTCGGAAGGCGGAATTCCTTGAAACTAAGTTCCTAATAGAAGGAAATAGTGAAAGGAAGATAGATCTTGAAGAGGTTCAAGATCAAGTAAATGATACACAATTGGCTGACACTAGCACTCAACATGAAAATGTTGAGAGTGATCAAATGGATGATCAAAATACACAAGACGTTCGCAGATCTGGTAGGATTAGTAATCCTCCTGAGAGATATGGGTTTCTCATGGATAGTTGCTATGTGGTTGATTTGGATGAACCAACAACCTACCAGATGCTTTATCAAGGATTGATAAGGATAAATGGCAGGAGGCCATGAACGCTGAGATGCAATCCATGTATGACAACCAAGTTTGGGAACTGGTTGTACAACCTACTGGCTCAAGGCTAGTTGATTGTAAATGGCTTTTCAAAATGAAAACCGACATACATGGAAACTTGGATACATATAAAGCTAGACTTGTAGCAAAAGGTTTCACTCAAACTCAAGGGGTTGACTATGATGAAACTTTTTCGCCTGTGGCAATGCTAAAGTCTATTAGGATATTATTTGCCATTGCTGCTCATTATGATTATGAAATATGGCAAATGGATGTCAAGACCGCTTTCCTAAATGGATATCTTGTGGAAGATGTCTATATGGTTCAGGCTGAAGGTTTTGTTGATCCTAAATATCCTAAAAAGGTATGCAAGTTAAAGAAGTCAATCTACGGATTGAAACAAGCATCTAGAATATGGAATCATCATTTTAATGAGGAAGCCGAGAAATTTGGCTTCATTAAAAATGGTGATGAAGCTTGTGTATATAAGAAAGCTAGTGGGAGCACTATCATGTTCCTTGTACTATATGTGGATGATATATTGTTATTTGGAAATGATATTCCGACAATGCAAGGAGTTAAAACTTGGCTAAGTAAATGCTTCTCCATTAAGGATCTTGGAGAAGCACAATACGTTTTGGGGATTGGGATCTACAGGAATCGATCCAAGAAACTGATAGGTTTGAATCAAAGTGCATACATTGAAAAGGTCTTGAAAAGGTTCAAGATGGAGAACTCTAAGAGTGGTTTGGTACCTATTCAAAGAGGAACGCCTCTCAGTTCATCTCAGTGCCCTACCACGAAAGATGAACAAGAGAGAATGAAGAGAGTCCCTTATGCATCTGCTATTGGGTCAATCATGTATGCAATGATATGCACTAGACCGGATGTGTCATGCGCCCTAAGCTTGACAAGTAGATACCAGAATAACCCAGGAAACAGTCATTGGATTGCGTTTAAAGTATATTGAAATACCTTAGAAGGGCTAAGGATATGTTTCTAATATATGGATCTGGTGAGGAGGAACTTGCTGTAAAAGGTTACGTGGATGCGAGTTTCCAAACTGATCGAGATGATTCTCGATCACAGTCCAGTTATGTCTTCACGTTAAATGGAGGTGCGGTCTCTTGGAAGAGTTCAAAACAGGATGTTGTTGCATTATCCACTATAGAGTCGGAGTACATTGCTGCCTTATTGGCAGCTCAGGAAGCGGCATGGATGAAGAAATTCATCGACGACTTAGGAGTAGTCCCTTCCATTCAGGACCCTCTTGAGATCTTTTGTGACAACGAGGGTGCGTTTGCTCAAATCAAAGAACCTCGTGCTCACCAAAAGACCCGTCACATTGAGCGGAGATTCATAAGGGATGAAGTTGAAAAGGGAAAGATATGTATTCGCAAAGTTCACACAGATCTTAATATAGCGGATCCTCTCACGAAGCTCTTACATGGATCAAAACATACTGGACATGTTTGTGCATTAGGGCTTCGATATTCTAGTGATTGGTCATGATCTGTTTTAAGTATCGTAATGGAACGAAATTGTTCAAACTCATTAATATAATTATGGTATTAATTTATTTTGAGTCATGTTCCTATTTTGCATATTTTATCCATGAATAAGTAATTATTCTAAATTCTGTAGTCGATCACATTCGTGGGAACAAGTGTGAGGTTTAGACTATTATGAACATGGATTGGTATACATTCACGGAATGAATGTGGGGCAGGGATGCAGCCAAGGTTCATAGATATTTGTAGGATACAAATATTGGAAGACCCGCTCTCAAGATTTACTAAATGGAGCCTTTGTGGTTAATCACATGTAATCTTGAGCAAAGGCGAATATCATTGTATCCTCTGACCTGAGATACATATTGGGTTCGGATATTTACCAAGTATTGTGCCTTGATTCTTTCCTTCGCTATTCTAAAATATGGTAGTTCATAAGGAAGAGCTCAGGTATAATACAAAGTATATATATCTAGGACGTATATAGTCAAGATGGAATTTGTCCCTCTTATTCGTTGAGAGTCAGATGTCTAAGGCCTGATAAAGTTAAATCTAAAAGAGAGTGATCATTCTGTATCTCTTGGATTTAACATGACATCTTGGACGAAAGGATATAATGAAAAGATTCACCTATTCATATTCGAGATGGGAACTCGAAGGGGATGATGTTATTGAATGGCACAAAGTCATAACATATTGGGGGTGATGGACGGTCGTTAGGTGGTATCCATCACTTGCATTAATTTCTTATGTTTCTCGTGCAAGTGGGAGATTGAAGGTATTTCGTATGCCCAAGAGACATATTAAATTAACGTGGCCACTATGTTATGATCCAATTCGGGTCATACCCAATAACAAGCTTACCAACACTTTATATGTATTTATTTTAACGGTTGGATTGTTAAATAAATACGCGACACTTGAACTTTAGAAAATCGGTTTCCTAAATTATAATCACTTGAGATAAATTATTTGGATAATTTATATATGATATGGATTTAATTGTTTTAGGTTTAAATAATTACATTGTGTTATATTTTATAAATGGGTTTATAAAATATACAAGTAACTTAATAAAATGCATGGTTTTTAACCAGTTTTATAAGAAATTTTTTTTTTTAAAAACCTCCCCATGGTGGACGTTTTTTGGAAGACCAAGACACCTCCCATGCTTGTTTTATCATGTTATTTTAATAGCACAATTCCTAAGGAGCATGCTTGACACTTAAAACCAAGTATTGACTCACATTATTCAAGTAACTAGTTCAAAATACTCTCCCTTGTCTTGTTGAAGCTGCTGGCCGAAACTTTTGGGGTAGGGAGAGTGGGTTTTACTTGCTAATTCAAGTTCATCAAGTGTCAAAAATTCCTAACAAAATCATAGAGGGTGTTGGTGATTAAAGCTTGGGGTATTACACACTTGAGGCTTCAAATTAGAAGTTGCTAGTTCATCATCTTCATCATCTTGTAACCTCCTAACTTGGAGTAGGTAATTTTCTTTACTAACACTCTTATATTTGTAAGTATATTTCTAGACTTGATCTATTTTGGAATTCATGTTTAAAAGGTTAAACTCATTGATTTGTTTATGTAAAATTGCTTCCGCTTCACTTTTAAAATCGGGTTTTGACATGCATGTTAATATAACTTGTTAATATGATGAATTCCAACAAAGCAAAGCACTCCTTTATACGATAATCCGGTCATAACGGATTATGAAGGAGGCCAGCAAACTGGTATGAATCAATCATGTTTAACGCATATCATTTTATGAAATATGTACGTTTATTGATATAACATTTGCATCTTTTGCAGGAGACTCGCCCTTTAACCCGGTGTTTCCTAGCCCAGATTCTGCGGCACAAATCACCGAGCTACTCCGCACTCCCCCTGATTCTTATGGAGTGCGGATTGATGGCCTATCCGGTTATACCTATGCATTTGCTAGCTCTGCTCTGGATCAGCGTCAGCAAATGAAATTAGCAATTCCCGGTGTCACGACCCTACTTTTTTCGTTATCTTTTCCGTTAATTATTTAACGACCGCTAACTGTTAATTGTGTTACGTCATTTCATGACCTATATTATTATTTTAGTAATAATATATTAATTATTATGTGTTATGTGAATATATGTATTCATATTTTAAAACGTACGTTTATACGAATCGCGGATTTCTATCCGGCGAATCTTTTCGGTTTTTAAACCAACGGTCGTGTTTTTGGGATATTTAAATCCTAATTATGTTAAATATGATATTTTAAGATCATATTATTATATAGTGTATTTATATTTATTTTTCGTCGCGCGTTTGTTATCTTTCCGAATTTTTAATCGCGTAAGTGCGTTTTCGCGTTTCGGGACTCGTTCGGGCTTTCGGGCCATCAAGAAATAATCACTTAGCAACTTGGGCTAGTGGGGACCACCCCACATACCCCATTCGGCCGACCAAGAGGGGGGAGGGAGTATTACTCCCTTGAATTTTTTTATTTTGTTATAATTTTTCACTTCATCAAATCCCTTAAACCTAATTACTATTTTTGCTCTCCTTCTCCTTTTTTCCTTCCCCTAACCATCACCATTCATCACCATATCATCATCATCAACCAAAATCAAGCTTGGATCAAGAGATCATCTACATAAACGCGTTCCTCGTTCCGTTCTCTACGCGATCATACGCATTGATTATTGATTAGGGTATAAACCCTAACCCTAGAACTTTCAATTTTTCATTTATTTTCTGTATTTTGATGATTATTTAGTAGTATGATGTTTGTGGATTATTGTAATGATGTTTGTATGCATAGAAATACTCATAATCACATGTTTTCGGTTTGTTAAATTTGGACAGCAGCTTTTTCGCGTGTTTCTGATATTGTAACTGATTTTGATCATAAAATAAAGTATATAAATGAGTTCCTCTCATCAAGACATTAATTTTAGACTCCGGATTCATGTCGTTTCAATTCCCGGAACCCTAATTATGATCAAAATGATATTTTGTTAAGATTGAAATGTGATTTTGGTATGAACCAGGTTTGGTCCGACTTTGTGACTATATTTGGTGACTTTAGGGTGTGTTAGTATGTTAGGACTGATGGTGGGGCGAACTTTCATGTTCGGGTCATCTCAATCCGCGCCACGAATCACCCGTTACGTCTAAAACACGTTTTTGATTGAATTGAAGTTGCAAGTAGTGTAATGGCTGTACATCACGACTTTTGGACTGTTCTTGGGGTGTTCTTGAGTGTACCAAAGTGTCGGGTGGTTTGTTTAGGCGGAGATATATGTAAGGCTCGCCGAAAACCGACACCCGGGGCTCAGTATACGATCCGTTGAACTTTTGATTTAAAACTTTTGACTAATTATGAAACTTATGATATAAATAATGGATTTCATTATCATTTAATTACTTATGATAAAAAAACTAATTATTATTATTTACAACTTATGATATATATATTTATTATATCATTTAATTAATATTTATGATTTAATTAACTTTTTAATTAAACATATGATTAATAATACTTCATTATTAATGGAAAATACTTATGATAAGTATTAAACTTATATTATGAGATTACTATTATAAGACTTATAATAAGGATTAATTAATTATTTAATTATTATAAGGCTTAATTATTATTTAATTATAATTTAATTATTAAATACTTATGATTTAATAATTATAATTAGAAACTTAAGATATGATTAATAATTCATTATTAATTAATAATACTTATGATATGATTTAAAATTTATTATTAATTAATAATACTTACATTATGACTAATATTTAATTAATTAATTAAATACTTATGTTATATTAATTATATCATTTAAACTTATATTAACTTTAATAATTCATTTTAATTTAATTAAACTTATGTTATGACATAATTAGACATATTTAACTTTAATAAACGTTATAACTTATATTATTATTATAACTTACACTTTTAAAATTAACGTTGACCATGTTTGACCAAGGTTGACTTTTGAGTTGACTTTCGGTTGACTTTGACTTTCAGTTGACTTTTGTTAACATTCTAATTAAGGAAACTTTCCTAACTTATAAACTTTCCTAAAATAGCAACTTTCTAAATTTGGAAACTTTCCAAAAATAGAAACTTTCCAAAAATACAAACTTTCCAAAAATGGAAACCTGCTAAAAATAGAAACTTTCTAAAAATAGAAAGTGTGTGTCCGTAAGCTGTTTCGATCAAACCGATGCATATTGAGTATTGTTCTATGACTACTTGCAACATGTACAATAGCTATCATACTAAGACTTGACCTAAGTTAGTTATTTACATCGACCTGCTTTATTTATAGGTCGGCGTTGTGATCATTCCTGATCACTGTACTACATTTGTTGTTCGCTTAATTGTGTTGGTTACTTCATTACTATTAAAGTGAGTTATTGAAATGTCCCGTTCTTATTGATTAAAAACGTTCCATATTAATTGATTTCGTTGCGAGGTTTTGACCTCTATATGAGACGTTTTTCAAAGACTGCATTCATTTTTAAAACAAACCATAACCTTTATTTCATAAATAAAGGTTTTAAAAAGCTTTACGTAGATTATCAAATAATGATAATCTAAAATATCCTGTTTACACACGACCATTACATAATGGTTTACAATACAAATATGTTACAACAAAATAAGTTTCTTGAATGCAGTTTTTACACAATATCATACAAGCATGGACTCCAAATCTCGTCCTTATTTAAGTATGTGACAGCGAAAGCTCTTAATAATCACCTGAGAATAAACATGCTTAAAACGTCAACAAAAATGTTGGTGAGTTATAGGTTTAACCTATATATATCAAATCATAATAATAGACCACAAGATTTCATATTTCAATACACATCCCATACATAGAGATAAAAATCATTCATATGGTGAACACCTGGTAACCGACATTAACAAGATGCATATATAAGAATATCCCCATCATTCCGGGACACCCTTCGGATATGATATAAATTTCGAAGTACTAAAGCATCCGGTACTTTGGATGGGGTTTGTTAGGCCCAATAGATCTATCTTTAGGATTCGCGTCAATTAGGGTGTCTGTTCCCTAATTCTTATCATTCACAGTTAATGCTCTCTTTTATTTGCTGCAATTTATACCCCAATTTCTATTTCGGAGTTTTGTCCTTTCGTTTCTTCTTCTTGCGATTAAGCACCGCTTGTACTGGTCCAGAATTCACAGATATGAATTTCGGAATGAACATTTTTAATGTTCTAGGAAGAAAATTGTGATGGCACGATCTTGACTTGTCAAATTACTAGAATACCTTGGAAAAGGCCGAATCATCAAGAAATATTTTCTTGATATTTTAGAGGTTAAATAGAATACAAGAGTCGTATAACATGTCACATGATGATGTTATGATCTGTGAATCATCACGTTCCATTTAGAAACTCAGCATGACTTACTGTAATATAATCACGTTGATCAAGTGTCATTATATTATACTAATTCATGCTTCAGTTCCCAACACTACTTCAAAATATTCCTATTTTAATCTTGAATGTTTCAGAATTTAGAAACTAAAATAGTTTCTTTTATGATGTAATACAGATAGCGCGAAGAGGTAAATGATTTCAAATAAGAAAAATTAAGAAAATATCTTCAGAAATATGGAGGATATTTATAATGAAAGATATGATGATATTTTAGAATATCTAAGATCAGAGGATGATGAAGAATATTATTCACAAGGGTTTAGAGTCAGGAGTAAGGTATTTGATAATAATTTCAGCAGACACTGAATCATTTGGACTCTTTGAAGGCAGGTTTAGTCTTTGTGATTTGTCCATAGCCTCCTTCATGGTTTGTTTAATCCGTTTTCCAGTTCCAAACCTTCTCTTTTTCTAAGCTTTTCCAACACACTATCCTTTATTATCAAACTTTTAACTGTTAAGGTCGTTTACAGTTTTTGCTGCTTCATCAGCATTTTCCAAACTTCGGAGAACTAGTTCGCAGTTTAGGGTGTTTTTCAGAAACTTCACATTCAAAGTATATAAGTCTAGGAGATAGACGTTATTGATGGATTTCAATACATAAACAAAGTTACAAAACCCATTTTGTTACATATAAATTCGTGTGTATATGTATATATAAAGCGGAAGCAATTTCAAGTTCATGCATGTAAAGTTTAACCTTTTAAAGCATGAAATCCATTAAAGATCTAGTCTTGAAATATATGCTAAAATGTAAGTATAAGCTAGTAGGAGTTTATACCTTCTCCAAATGGAGGTGTAGAACAAAATGAAGATGATGATGAAGAAAGGCTAGTCTCTAACTTGAAACCTCAAGAGAATGATACCCACAAGCTATGTAATCAACACCACCTTTGGTTAGGATTTGCAAGACACCTAAAACACAAGCAAAATCAATGGAAGAACCCTCTTCCTTGCTCAAAACTTTCGGCCAAAATGGGGAGGAAAAGGAGAGCTTTTTGCTAATTTGAAAATGCAAGAGTAAGTGTGTGTCTTGGAGAATTCAAGCATGCAAGTATAGAAGTAATTGCTAGTTATTAAAACAAAATGGGGAGGTGCCTAGGAGACCACAAAACCGCCCCCATGCCTCCCCATTTTATATCTTTTATTTTTTTTAAACTTTTTAAATAAAATCTCATGATACTTGCAAATATATATATATGTTAAAACATGTACACATTTTTATCTTTACAAACCATTTATAAAGATAAATAAATATGATTTGTACATGTATATTATATATATATATATACATAATTTTATAAGCCACTTTATAAAATTATAACACACACATATAAGTTTAATGATTAAACTTGTACTTATAATCATCCAAATAATTATATCTTGCATTTTAACTTTAGAAAACCAATTTCTAAAGTATAGGTGCCAAGTATTTATTTATTAAAGTTCCATTTAATAAAATAAATACTAAAAGTATTGATAAGCTTGTTATTGGGTATGACCCGACTTGGATCATAACATGTAAGCCACATTAATTTATTATGTCTCTCGGGCATAAGAAAATCGTTCAATCTCCCACTTGCACGAGAAACATAAGGAATTAATGTAAGTGATAGATACCACCTAACGACCGTCCATCACCCCCAACATGTTATGACTTGGTGCCATTCAATAACATCATCCCTTTCGAGTTCCCATCTCGAATATGATTTAGGTGAATTTTTCAATATATCCTTTTGTCCTAGATGTCATGTTAAATCCAAGAGACATAGAATGATCACTCTCTTATAGATTTAACTTTGTCAGGCCTTAGACATCTGACTCTCAACGAATAAGAGGGACAAATTCCATCTTGACTACATACGTCCTAGACATTACACTTCATACCATGCCTGAAGCCTCCCTTAAGTACTACCATGTTTCAGAATAGCGAAGGAAAGAATCAAGGTACAATATTCGGTGAATATCTGAACCCAATATGTGTCTCAGGTCAGAGGATATAATGATATTCTCCTTTACTCAAGATTACATGTGATCAACCACAAAGGTTCCATATAGTAATCTTGAGAGCGGGTCTTCCAATATTTGTATCCCACAAATATCTATGAACCTTGGTTGCAACCTTGCCCCACATTCATCATTTGAATGTTAACCAATCCAAGTTCATAATAGTCTAGACCTCACACTTGTTCCCACAAATGTGATCAACTACGGAATTTAGAATAATAATTTATTCATGGATAAAATATGCTAAATTGGAACATGACTCATAATTGAATTAATACCATAATTATATTAATGAGTTTGAATTAATTCGTTCCGTTACAATACATAAAGTAGATCAATTCCAATCACTAGAATATCGAAGCCCTAATGCACAAACATGTCCCTCATGTTTTGGCCCATGTAAGAGCTTCGTGAGTGGATCCGCAACATTTTGATCTGTGTGAACTTTGTGAATACATATCTTTCCTTTTTCAACCTCATCCCTAATGTAGTTGAATCTCCGCTCAATGTGACGAGTCTTTTGATGAGCACGAGGTTCCTTGATTTGAGCAATCGCACCCTCGTTGTCACAAAAGATCTCAAGAGGGTCCTGAATGGAAGGGACCACTCCTAAGTCGTCGATGAATTTCTTCATCCATGCAGCCTCCTGAGCTGCCAATGAGGCGGCAATGTACTCCGACTCTGTAGTGGATAACGCAACAACTTCCTGTTTCGCACTCTTCCAAGAGACCGCACCACCATTTAACATGAATACATAACCGGATTGTGATCGGGAGTCATCTCGATCAGTTTGGAAACTCGCGTCCACGTAACCTTTTACAACGAGTTCCTCCTCACCAGACCCATATATTAGAAACATATCCTTAGTCCTTCTAAGGTATTTCAATATACATTTAACCGCAGTCCAATGACTATTTCCTGGGTTATTCTGGTATCTACTTGTCAAGCTAAGAGCGCATGACACATCCGGTCTAGTACATATCATTGCATACATGATAGACCCAATAGCAGATGCGTATGGGACTTTCTTCATTTTCTCTTGTTCATCTTTCGTGGTAGGACACTGAGATGAACTGAGAACAGTTCCCTTTTGAATAGGTACCAAACCTTTCTTAGAGTTTTCCATCTTGAACCTTTTCAAGACTTTATCAATGTATGTACTTTGACTTAAACCTATCAATCTCTTGGATCTATTTCTATAGATTCCAATCCCCAATATGTATTGTGCTTCTCCAAGATCCTTAATGGAGAAGCAACCTTTTAACCAAGTTTTGACCTCTTGCATTGTGGTTATATCATTCCCAAATAATAATATATCATCCACATATAGCACAAGGAACATCATGGAGCTCCCACTAGCCTTCTTGTATACACAAGCTTCATCACCATTTTTAATGAAGCCAAATTTCTTTGCCTCTTCATTAAAACGATGATTCCACATTCTCGATGCTTGCTTCAATCCGTAGATTGATTTCTTTAACTTGCATACCTTTTTAGGATTTTTCGGATCGACAAAACCTTCGGGCTGTACCATATAGACATCTTCCTCAAGATATCCATTTAGGAAAGCGGTTTTGACATCCATTTGCCAAATTTCGTAATCATAATGAGCAGCGATGGCAAACAATATCCTAATAGACTTTAGCATTGCCACAGGCGAGAAGGTTTCATCATAGTCAACCCCTTGAGTTTGAGTGAAACCTTTTGCTACAAGTCTAGCTTTGTATGTATCCAAGTTTCCATGTATGTCGGTTTTCTTCTTGAAAATCCACTTGCAATCAACTAGCTTAGAGCTAGGAGGTTGCTCAACAAGTTCCCAAACTTGGTTATCATACATGGATTGCATCTCGGCGTTCATGGCTTCTTGCCATTTATCTTTATCAATCCTTGATAAAGCATCTTCGTAGTTTACCGGTTCATCCAAATCAACCGTATAGCAACCATCCACGAGAAAACCATATCTCTCAGGAGGATTACTAATCCTACTAGATCTTCGAACGTCTTGTGTACCTTGATCATCCACTTGATCATTTTCAACATCCTCATGTTGAGTGCTAGTGTCAACCAATTGTGTATCATTGGCTTGATCTTGTACCTCTACAAGATCTATTTTCCTTTCACCATCACCTTCCATAAGGAACTTGGTTTCAAGGAATTCCGCTTTCCGAGCAACAAATACCGTTTGCTCGGATGGATCATAGAAGTAATATCCCATGTCATCTTTGGGATATCCTATGAAGATACACTTTGTGGATCGAGCATGTAGCTTATTTGCTACATAACGCTTAGGATAAGCTTCACATCCCCATACTTTCAAGTATGAAAGAGAAGGAGGTTTTCCAAACCACATCTCATGAGGAGTTCGTTCCACTTTCTTGGTTGGGGCCATATTTAAAATACGAGCCGCGGAGCTTAGACAATAACCCCAAAATGATAGAGGTAACGAGCTTCTAGCCATCATAGATCGAACCATATCCATTAGGGTTCGGTTCCTCCTTTCGGAAACTCCATTAAGTTGGGGTGTTCCGGGTGGAGTAAGTTGTGAGATGATCCCACAACTCCTAAGATGATCTTGGAAGGCATCGCTTAGGTATTCACCTCCTCTATCGGTACGAAGTACCTTGATTGTCCTATTGAGTTGATTTTGTACTTCGTTTTGATATTCTTTGAATGCTTCAAACGTTTCGTCCTTGTGTCTTAGTAAGTAGACATATCCGAAACGACTAAAGTCATCAATGAAAGTAACAAAGTATCTTTCACCATTCCTAGTCATGGGTTTAAAGGGTCCACATACATCCGAATGTATTAATCCCAATAAATCTTTAGCCCTTTCATAAGTCCCTTTGAAAGGTGCTTTAGTCATCTTGCCTTGTAAACAAGATTCACATACATCAAACGAATCCATTTCATTTGATTTCAAAAGTCCATTCTTTTGAAGTGTATGCATTCGGTTCTTGTTTATATGACCAAGGCGACAATGCCATAAATAGGAATCACTCAAATCCCTTTTGAGTTTCTTGGTGCTAGTATGGTATATAGAGCTCGATGATGCGTCATCATGAACCAATTCATAAATTCCATTTGAAGGCGAAGCCTTGAAATAGAATACATTATCTTTAGAAAAATGGATATCATCATCAATAAAATTAACATTGAAACCACATTGTCTTAAGCGAGAAATAGAAATAATGTTTCGACATAAATCGGGTGCATACAAAACATTTTCTAAAATAAGCTCCAATCCACTTGGAAGCTTCAAAACAAATTCTCCTTGAGCTTTAACATGCACCTTTGCACCATTGCCCATATAGAGACTTGATGTTCCCGCTTTATGATCACTTCTTTTGAACCCCTGCAAAGTATTGCAAATATGAGTTCCACATCCCGTGTCTAATACCCATGTATTAGAAGAAGTAATACTAAGCTCTACATATACCATGTATATATTACCTGAGGTTTGCCCTGCATCCCTCTTGTCCTTCAACTCTTTAAGATAGACCGGACAGTTTCGTTTCCAATGACCCATCTCACCGCAACCGAAACATGGGTCTTCCTTGGGGTTTGCCTTCTCGGCTACCTTTTGCTTCTTTGCCTTGTTGATGGTTGGGGTAACCATCTTCCCCTTCCCTTTGCCTTGATGGGCGGGTCCTTTTCTCTTAGCCACCTTTGGCTTAGAGGTGTTACCTTTAGACCCACCTTGATCGATTGCTAACACGGGTAAAGTCCTTTTACCCATGCTAGTTTCTGCCGTCCTAAGCATACCATGAAGCTCACCTATACTCTTATCCATCCCATTCATGTTGTAATTAATTACAAATTGATCAAACCTCTTTGATAGGGAGTTAAGGATAAGATCGGTGGCTAACTCATTAGATATGTTAAGGTTAAGACGGTTAGCACGATCGATAAGGCTTTTCATCTTAAGTACATAAGATGAAACCGATTGGGTATCGTCCATACGACAAGCATGAAGCGCCCGAACCGTTTCGAAACGCTCAACACGTGCTTGTTGGAGAAACATCTCCTTCAATTGTGTTATCATGTCGTATGCGCTATGATGCTCGAAATCCTTTTGGAGTTCGGGTATCATAGTCCCAAGCATTAAGCATGAGACTTGAAGGGAGTCGTGGCAATACTTATCGTAAGCGGCTATTGCCTCCACATCATTCTCATCCGGTTGATCGGGAATGGGGTCCTCAAGCACATACATTTTATCCTCTTGTTTGAGGACAATCCGAAGATTGCGGAACCAATCCATAAAATTTGTATGGTTGAGTTTGTCTTTCTCGAGGAGAGACCGTAACGATAGGTTGTTAAAGTTAAGTGGTGCGTTGTTCATGTTGTTGTTGTTATTAGCGGCCATCTACAAAATTCAACAAAGTTCATTTAAGTATTGATTTCAAATTTAATAAACAATACCCTTTTAATTTGTTTTATTAAATATTAGAATCCAACGGTAAATCAAATTTCGGTTAGGTGACCTTTATCCCGTTATTTGATTTTGCTAGGTAGTCATAATGACAATTGCAATCCTTTTGCAACTTCTAATTTATGGGATCATGCAATCCTTTTGCATGGCATATTAATCCCATCAACGCCTATTTGTTCCTCATGCTTCGGTGACCCTAAGTTCATGATTCCCAAATCAAGTTGTCCTACTTGTGTAGACATGTAGACTTAACATACAAGTGGTTAGGTGACCTTTATCCCACATGTATGTGAAGTGTACCTTATTCATATTAGTTCACTCATGACGGTTAGGCGACCTTTATCCCATCAAGAGATTCCTAATATGTCTAAGTGTTTCCACAAAAGGATGGCGTTAAACTTGTTTACCTTGTTTTATTAAAGGGATTTTAGGTTTTCTACATTCTAGTTTAGAAAACAAAGAGCTATACACCAACATGCATTTGGTGTGTAGTATGTTTATGAAAACCCATTTTCATGTACCTTTTAGTAACCAATTACTAGTTTTAACCATTCCATTGCTTTTAAATAAACCATTTTATCTAAGTCTAATAACCAATTATTAGTGTCATTTTGTTATGTTTTATTATAACCATTTTATAATGTATTATGCAAGTGTTATCTAGTGATGATCTTGTAGCAACCAAACATACAAACATTCACAAACATGCATAACAAAGTGTTCACAATCAAGAGCCATTTTGGTAGACATTTGTTTAGCCAATAAACAAATGTCACCTAAGGGGTTAAACCAAAATAAGAGATTTTTACCAAAATCTCCCACTTAATCTTGTAATCCTCAAATGCTTCATCTTGTAACATTCTTCATGATCTTCATTTTCTCTTTACAAAATTATATCCTAATACAATCTTTCTAGAAAATGAAATAACAACCTATTCTATTTTACAAACCAAATAGAACAAATTACATGAATATTACAAGATTACATACAACTTATTACAAACCAAAATAACAAAATTATTACAAATCATATGAATGAATATTACAACCAATTCAACCAAACATTCAAACATATGGTCTAGGCTTGATTGTGAACAATAACATAACAACAAACTTGGCCAAACTTGAAGTCCCAAAACCCACTTTTGGGTCCAATAATTCGGCCAAGACCATAAACCCCACCAAAACTCAAGATTTTTACATTCTACATTCATGCATGTTAGTAGATTGTAAAACAAATGAGTTTTCTAGCCAAAAACAAGAAGCATATTAACAAGACTTTGGCTCTAGATACCATTGATGGATTTCAATACATAAACAAAGTTACAAAACCCATTTTGTTACATATAAATTCGTGTGTATATGTATATATAAAGCGGAAGCAATTTCAAGTTCATGCATGTAAAGTTTAACCTTTTAAAGCATGAAATCCATTAAAGATCTAGTCTTGAAATATATGCTAAAATGTAAGTATAAGCTAGTAGGAGTTTATACCTTCTCCAAATGGAGGTGTAGAACAAAATGAAGATGATGATGAAGAAAGACTAGTCTCTAACTTGAAACCTCAAGAGAATGATACCCACAAGCTATGTAATCAACACCACCTTTGGTTAGGATTTGCAAGACACCTAAAACACAAGCAAAATCAATGGAAGAACCCTCTTCCTTGCTCAAAACTTTCGGCCAAAATGGGGAGGAAAAGGAGAGCTTTTTGCTAATTTGAAAATGCAAGAGTAAGTGTGTGTCTTGGAGAATTCAAGCATGCAAGTATAGAAGTAATTGCTAGTTATTAAAACAAAATGGGGAGGTGCCTAGGAGACCACAAAACCGCCCCCATGCCTCCCCATTTTATATCTTTTATTTTTTTTAAACTTGTTAAATAAAATCTCATGATACTTGCAAATATATATATATGTTAAAACATGTACACATTTTTATCTTTACAAACCATTTATAAAGATAAATAAATATGATTTGTACATGTATATTATATATATATATATATACATAATTTTATAAGCCACTTTATAAAATTATAACACACACATATAAGTTTAATGATTAAACTTGTACTTATAATCATCCAAATAATTATATCTTGCATTTTAACTTTAGAAAACCAATTTCTAAAGTATAGGTGCCAAGTATTTATTTATTAAAGTTCCATTTAATAAAATAAATACTAAAAGTATTGATAAGCTTGTTATTGGGTATGACCCGACTTGGATCATAACATGTAAGCCACATTAATTTATTATGTCTCTCGGGCATAAGAAAATCCTTCAGTTATATATACACCTATAACTGTTGGCAGAGACATGCTGCAAGATTTCAAAATACTAATTGCTGATTCCCAGTAATTGGCATGACAATTCTTGTTACAAGATGCGGATGAGTAAATGATGGGGTTTCGATAAATATAATGACTTTTCGGAAAGTCAAAGATCAGTGAAGTTGTTGGTAAGTTTATTTTTAATGTGGTGAGACATAAAAGGTTCTCCGGTAACGATGACGAAAGGGCAACGTCTAAATCAAGGTTATAATAAGACTGTTTCAACTGAAAAGTCGAAGTTGACTTGCTAAAGCTGTGACAAAACTGACTAATTTGAAAAGGAATCGCAAAGTTATTTTTGCTAATAAATGCCAAAGGGTCTGACACGGATACGTGTTAAATTATGACTCTGGTTTCGAGAGCTTTTCAGATGCAAGACTGTGGTTAATATGTGGTTGGATCATCATCTCGATTGTTTATTATTTGAAGTGTCTTCAGGAATTTCGAAGGGTTTTGAACACAGATTGTAATCGTTAATATACATATGATGTTCTAACACAGTTTTGAAGTCAAAGTATAGCTTGTGAAAGATGTAAGGATCTAAGAGTGATGATTTCGATCATATCTCGAGTTGAATTCTGAGATTTCAAAATCAGAATATGCAATTAAATTTTGAATGAGTATGGTTGTTTTGATTTCTATAAAAGAATATATATTGTTTCAGAAAATAGTGAGTATAGTTGATGATTGCTGAATCAGCTTCGAAGAATGTAACATATTAATTGTGAATTTATATATCTCTCGGGTATTACCTACCCGTTAAAAAAATATTTCACAATTAATATTTTGTACAAAAGAATTTTTATTACAGTCTTTTTGAAAATATATATATATATATATATATATATATATATATATATATATATATATATATATATATATATATATATATATATGTATTTTTCTTCAGATGTAACATCGATTTAATGAGTTAATATTAAATTAAACTCATTTAATTTACGGTTGAAACTAGAATTGAATAATCCCTTAAAGGCTTTAGAGATTACATAAGTATTACTTCAATAATATTGAAATTATGAATCAATACTTCGTTATTTGTTGGGGCATGATGTTGGTTTTCATTAAATTCTTGTGAACTTCGCAAAGTACGAATGATTTTATCTGAAAAGTTTCGAGTACATTGATGACGAAAGTGTAAAATCAACATATATTTGAATAATACACTTGATTTATTATGAATTGGAATTTATTGAATTGAGACAGAGGTTGTAGTTAACGATAGTTAAGTTGCGGACGAAGGACGTGCATTATTGCATATTAGTAATATGAATTAACCGAGTAGTTAAGATTCACACATAATAGCTTAGTACGGAAAGATTTATTATGGTTTAAAGATTTATATATAAGATATACATATAAATCCTTCAGTGGAAATGAGTTAATTCTTCATAACTCGTTGATACAATATACTCGTTGTTGATTCATAATGATGTCCGCGGTGATTCTTGAACTGACGGAGCTTGTGAGGTTATAGGTGCTGCTAATGCTGATGCTGACAACACTGACGATGCTGGTGATGCTGGCGGTACTGTTGATGATGTTTGTAAAACAAGTCTAGTTTGTAAATCGTGCACCATTCTGGTCAGGATTTCTTTTATCATTTCGGTCCACTCATCTGATTTATGGTTAGATCTAGAATAAGTAATCTCTAAAATTTTAGAGATTACATAATCACCGTAAAATATTTCTCCGATGAAGTCATGAATTAATACTTCATCGTTTGTTGTTGTTGGTCTTCCATGTTATTTACAGGACGTATGACCTTGATACTCGTGGGACAGATTGTGGAGTTGAGGTTTACGACGCGGTTGTGGTTGGGGGTGGTAATGGTAATGTTGACATTGATGTTGGTGATACTGATTATGATGCTGGTGCTGCTGCTGGTGTTTGTAACCTTTGCACCATATTCTCCAAAGCCACTACCCGAACGCGAAGCTCGTTGACTTCTTCTATTACACCGGGATGATTGTCGGTTCGGACAAGCGGATAAATAAAATCTAGAATTTGATGTAGTATATAATCGTGACGAGATACTCTGGAAATGAGAGAGAAAATAGTGTTTCGGACAGGTTCGCCGGTAAGTGCTTCAGGTTCTTCGTCAAAAGGACAATGTGGTGGATGGAAGGGATCACCTTCTTCTTGTCTCCAATGATTTAGGAGGCTACGAACCCATCCCCAATTCATCCAGAATAGGTGATGACTGATTGGTTGATCCATTCCGGTCACACTGCTTTCGGAGCTTGAGTGGGATTCCATTTCATAATATGAGGAACTTGAACTAATGACGAATTCCATTTCGTACAATTGAATAAAGGATTTTTCGATATGAAATGATTTTTCGGCTATCGAATGGTATTCTAATTACATCGAATATCTATATATATAGAGAAAAAGATTTCGTAGATTACGGAGGAATTTACGGAATATGTCAGACAAAGTTTAAAGTAACAGATACGATAAGATATGATTTAGCAGATACGCTAAGATATGAATTTTGTCTATACACTACTCATGCAATTAATGTAGCAAGACGTGTTTAGACTAATAATGATAAGTAAGTAATTTCCTAAGGATGATAAGCAGATGATTTCCGACTAGAAATGATAAGCAAAACTTTTTACATGTAGACACGGTCGAAGTCCAGACTCACTAATGCATCCTAACGATTTATCAGTTAGACACACTAATGCAGACCTGGTTCGCTAAGACCACCGCTCTGATACCAACTGAAAGGACCCGTTCATATACATTATAAACGATTCACAATAGTTGATTACATTGCGAGGTATTTGACCTCTATATGATACATTTTACAATCATTGCATTCGTTTTTAAAAGACAATCTTTCTTTACATCGAAAATTGACAGACATGCATACCATTTCATAATATCCACTATCGAACTATAAATTGATTTAATAATAATCTTTGATGAACTCAATGACTCGAATGCAACATTCTTCGAAATATGCTATGAAAGACTCCAAGTAATATCTTTAAAATGAGCAAATGCACATCGGAAGATTTCTTTAACACCTGAGAATAAACATGCTTTAAAGTGTCAACCAAAAGGTTGGTGAGTTCATTAGTTTATCATAATCATTTATTTCCATCATTTTAATAGACCACAAGAATTTCATTTCCAGTTCTCATAAATATACGTCCCATGCATAGAGACAAAAATAATCATTCATATGGTGAACACCTGGTAACCGACATTAACTAGATACATATAAGAATATCCCCTATCATTCCGGGATCCTCCTTCGGACATGATATAAATTTAGAAGTACTAAAGCATCCGGTACTTTGGATGGGGTTTGTTAGGCCCAATAGATCTATCTTTAGGATTCGTGTCAATTAGGGTGTATGTTCCCTAATTCTTAGATTACCAGACTTTAATAAAAAGGGGCATATTCGATTTCGATAATTCAACCATAGAATGTAGTTTCAATTACTTGTGTCTATTTCGTCAAACATTTATAAAAGCGCATGTATTCTCAGTCCCAAAAATATAAAGGGTAAAAAGGTAAATGAAACTCACCATACTGTATTTCGTAGTAAAAATACATATAACGTCATTGAACAAGTGCAAGGTTGGCCTCGGATTCACGAACCTAAATTAATTATATATATTTATGTGTTGGTCAATATTTGTCTAACAAATTAGGTCAAGTCATAGTGTACCACAATCCTAATGCTCGAGACTAATATGCAAAAGTCAACAAAAGTAAATTTGACTCAAAATAATTTCCAAAAATCTATACATGATTAATATATAGTTTAAATATCGTCATTTTATATTTTTAAATATTTTTAAAAGATTTATTAGAGTAAATAATATAATCTATTATTAATAAATAAAATTGTATATTAAATTTATATAATAAAATATACTTTTATATATATTTAAGTAATAAAATTTATAGGGTTCATTTAATATCATAAAGATAATATGATAGGTATTATTAAAGTAAGTTATTACACGTAGTAAAATATGTTTGTATCACATATTTATTTGATAAAATAATATCTATAATGATAGTAAGTAAAAGTTGTATTATTTTGTAATAATAATTATTATTATAAAAATATCAATATTTATAATTACTAAGATGACATTATGATAAAACGATAATTCTAATTATGATAACTTTAATATTTACGATAATTTTTAATATTATCTTTAAAATAATAATTCTATTTAAAATAATAATAATACTGATATTTTATAGTAACAATGAAATTTCTATTAAAATGATAATTTTTGTTAAAATGATAGTTTTAATACTAACGATACTTTTAATAATAATAGTAATGATAAAAATAATAAGAACGGTAATTTTATCTAAATAAATATCTTACAATATTTTAATTTCATCATGAAACTCTTACCCATTATTTCCTAATCGTTTCGTTTAATAGCTTGTAATCGTCTTTTATATCGTGTTCATAATAATGATAATAATAGTAATCAAAATAATTAGGTGTTACAAATATTTGTTTTAATTACACTAATATTAATAATGATAGTTACTATAACATTATTAACGATAATACTAATAATTATCTTAATAATAATATAGTAATAATAATAATAACAATAACAATGACTATTTTTAAATAATGATATATATGTTAATAATGATAATAATAATAATAATACCAATAATAATAATAATAATAATAATAATAATAATTGGATAATAATAATACTAATTATAACTTTAACGATAATAACGATAGTAATAAAAAAAATAACAATTTTTAATGATAAATCCCTTTTATTGATAAAGATAATAATAATGATAATAATAAGATAAAACTAGAACGACGATAAAAACGACGATAATAATAACCATTTTTAATAAAAATATCGAAAATTCAATTGATTATAACTTATAATCCGTTCATCGAAACCATTCGATATCTAAAGGAAAAGTTCTTAATTTTTCGCTAGCTTTCCAAGGGCATGCATATCTTATACCTTATCTCAACCGCAAGTGTAACTAATTCAAGATTCAACCTAATCTGTCTAAGGGCAATATCAAAAGTACAAGCATGCATAATCCTAAATACTCGAGCACTAGTCAGGGATACACTATTAGTATGTAAAAGTTAAATTATGAGTACTCACGTATCAATATTGAGATTCAATATTGCAGGAAAGGTACGTAGACGCAACGGAAATGATAAACACTATATTGACCTCACGAGCATACCCGTGAACCATACTCAATCACCTCCATAGCTATAACCCATAATTTCCTTAATCCTATCCTACTCGAAAAACAATTTCGAAATCACTCGGACAGTACTCCGTCGTAATATTTTATGTATACTAATAATATCTTGAAATAATACGGAGTAAATATATATATGTAAATCGATTGAGAGAGTTTAGAGAAAAATATTTTCAAGTTTCTATGAAATAATGAAACCTATTGAATTCTATTTATAATAGATTTTTGAATTATTAAAGTGAATTATTAAAGTATGAATTATTAAAGTGAATTATTAAAGTATGAATTATTAAAGTGAATTATTAAAGTATGAATTATTAAAGTGAATTATTAAAGTATGAATTATTAAAGTAAATTATTAAAGTTAAAGTAAAGTAAAAATAAAGTAAAGGTAAAGTTTAAGTATAGTAAAAGTATAAAACTATGTACGTATAATACGCGTATAAATATATATAATATTAATTTAAATCATTATATATATTTAATAAAATAAAATATAAATATCGTTATCTTTATCATACTAGTTAAGTAATGAGTTGTCAAAAGTGGTTCTAGATATTTATAAAAGTTATATACATTTTAATAATAAAGTTCTTTTTAAACTGAAAACGTTTTTGTACATTTGAAACTAAATAGATCAATCTAGTCTTTATGAAATTCAATCTTCCACTATCCTTTGTCTAGTTCTCAATGATTGACAATTTGTTCTTATTTATAAATCACTTTACCATTTTCCGAATATTGTTAAAATAGAAAGATTTCTCAAATTAACGTGGGCCTTTCAACAGAGACTTGTAATCATAATTCAATATATCTGATAATTCAATCATTTGATCTTATCTTCTAACTCCATTGATAAACATTTTGAAACAGATTATATAAAGTATTTAATCTAATATTTTATTTACGTTTCAAGTTATAACATATATAAACATATACATATATAATCATATTCGTTTAATGGTTCGTGAATCGTTGGAACTTGGTCAAGGTTGAATGAATG